>NC_142670.1:38617481-39293981 GCF_964200805.1 Pocillopora damicornis | reverse complement strand
ACAAATCTGCAAGTCTATTGTTGTAAAACTGCTGTCTGAGTTGAACTGGCCTCACTAAATGTTTCAACTTATTTTCAGGCAAGATTTGAAAGTTATTGGAGATCTCTTTAATTTTGTTTCACTTTGCTTGAACATTTTGATCAGGTTGGTCTACTCAATAATCATCTGCCATTTGTGACTTATCGGATACAAAACTTAAACCCGACACTTTCTTCTTCCTGTACATGAGACATTATACCTGTATTCTCCTGAAATCTATATTACTTTCTTGTGATATTTTCTTTCATTTTTGAATGGCCACTGTCATTATGTTGGTTATAATTTTTGGTTTAATGATAGTTGTTTGCAATGTGGCCTATGTAGGCTTTTCTAGATGTTAGCTTTCTCGTGGCCAGAAAAATCTGATGAAAGAGCTGTGACATAATAGTTGGGTATATGTTGTTAACCAATCACACTTTTTCTTTTTCTGATTTGGGCAAGTAATCATAAATATTACTACTGTAATAGTTTAGGTAATTACAGCATGTACATACTATGTTTTTGTATCAAGAACAAAGGGTCAAATTTGTTTCTTATAAAATGAACATTTGTTGGTCAAATTTGAGAAAAATTTTCGTAGAAGCTTCCTGTTTGCAGGGAAACAACCATTTCCCCTCTGCTTCTGCCAAAAAGAAATTTGTAATCATCATGCTTAAAATGAGTCCACATTTTTTTCCTTGGTCCATTCCAAGATTCCAGTTCCTATTTTTCCATTTCCTGTAATGATGCAATGCAGGTTAGTGTTTCTTGACTTGCATTGTTCTCGGACAACTATGGAAGCAGACGCATTTTTGATGATTCAACGAAGGGTTCCTCGTCTGTTGTCAAACTGGGTGGTAAATAAGCCTTTCTCTGTCTTTTTCTGTGTCTTTTATGATGTGAATTTCTGGTTTTGTTGATAAATATGCCATCATCGTTGTGGTTAAATGTTACAAGTTAAAACAGCACAATATAACATCATAACTCCATTGACAGAGGTCTTTGTTATAAGAGATCCAAACATTCGGACTCGATCTCTCATATAGGTAAATTTAATATGGCCACTCTTTGTTTCTGGCATAAAATAACTAAATTTAGCGGAAATTTGTGACAAGAAAAAGTCAGAATGATTTCACATTTAGCGGAAAGAAATATTCATACGACACACATGTGAAGTCCTGCCTATTCATAGTACTTGTACCTGTCTATTCATAGTACTTGTATTTGGCTGCTGTCCGAAGTCATTTTGTTTATGATTTGAATTCTAAGAGAAAAGCTGATAGTTTTGAAGAGTTAAATCAGTCAATTCTCAATGGTTTCTTAAGAAAAAATATTTTTAATTTCAAATATTACGAATTAAAGTATTTTTCCTATAAATAGAAGTTACAGCATTATTTTTGTAATAGATGGTTTACCTAACCTCTTACAGTCGTATTTTATCAATTTTTTCTCAGTTAATTTTGTACTAGAATATTTATTTTACACAGTTTATGAGAAAAGCATCTATCATTCGTGAAAGTGTTTAAATTACAAATACAAGATCAATAGTATCATAACTAGAATACTCAAAACATAATTCTGTGGCAAGATAATTTGTGTTGAAGTTAAATTGTTCTTATCAATCATGTTGAGGAAGAATTTTTAACTGCTAAGTGAAGTGCAGCACATTGTATATGCCAATATTGTGAGTGGACTTTGGAAATATTTACTGACAGGAATTAGATATCTTTGGGTACAGTCATATCATTTGTAGCCCTTAACCCTTTAACTCCCATGAGTGACCAAGACAGAATTTCTCCTTACAATATTAATACAATATCAACCAGATAAGTGATGAGAATTAAGAAAAATATCAATTTGGGGATAATAAGTTGATTCAATACTAAATTCTCTGAACTAACATGATAATAATTGTATGGTTGACAGAAAGGAGAATTACAAATTTGATCTGGGAGTTAAAGGGTTAAATTCTTGGGGACTTTTTTCATAAGCATATGACTGTCAGCTTTGTGTATTATTACTTAAATTCTTATTTTCATGATATGATTGGCAAAGACTTCCATGAGTGTTAATGAAGAGATTATTGATTGTTATTCATGTGCAAGTTTCCAAGTTAATTAAAAGTTTGGTAACTCAAAGTATTAGTGATTGTAGCATTTTCACTACATACTACTGGTCCCCTTCGAGCTAGAAGGTCAACTGGATGTATCATCTTTATTTGAAAATGGCTGCATCATGAGACCAAAACATTATTCTTCACAACAGATTTGTTCACTTAATTTAACTTTACTTAATTTGGACAATCAAATGATAACATGCCTTTTTCATATATTATATTTGATTCTGATATTTTATGCCTTTGCAGCACAGAGGAATTCCCTATTGTAATATTCCATGCTACAGTTTGTTATTTGGCCCAGGTGGATATGGCCGAGGAGGAACAGAATCATATCAATATTTAGCAGATGATAAGCTTACACCAGCTGAATTGGATGCCATTAGGTATACATACCTTTTATTTATGATTTTATAGTTTCATGTCATTCAGACAATGTCCAGCCAAGAGTTTTGATCATTTTTAACTTTTTGCATGGATTTTCCTGTTGTTCTATTTATTTACGATGTAATTTGTTTTTAGGAATGAAATTATTCCAAAGCTGAAGGAGTATAATACATTTTTTGAGTCACGTAAAGCTCTACAGTTAACAAGCAAAGAGGTAAAACTAATAATCATTCTTTAGAAAGACTAATAAAGTCATGGAACTTACCGGGTAATCCTTCAACTTGCACAAGTGACTAAGAGAGAATTTCTTCGTACAATATCAATACAATATCAAACAGACAAATGGTGAGAATAAAGAAAAATATCAACTAGAAGGTTATCAGCTGGTCTAATACCAAATTCTCTTAATTATCAACCAAATAATTGTATAGCAGACAGTAAAGAGAATTAGTAATGAGCTTACAGGAGAGAAAGGGTTGAGTTAATATCATAGAAATAAACGAAACTCTGAAAGGGTGATTTTTATCTCAAAGATTATAAGGGAACAAATTGTGTTCTCTGATTATTATTATGGAAATTTTTCCAAAAATCTCTAAATTACTAAAATTGAGTCACAACTAAGCAAAGAATTCTATCACAGTGTGCTGTTGTCAAACACACTTGAGTCTCACAATATTACTCTCCAACCAAGAAAATAAATGAGTATTAACACAATGCAGGAGGACCTAACAAAGTGCAGGTGGATAATCTGTGTTGGTTTGGCATCCCAACTGCTTGGAAAATCAATACTTCTCATTACACCATGCCACAGAAGCTGTGATAGACTCTTGCAGATGTGCATGTAATTTTTTTATATATATTTTGCCTTTTCTCACTTAGCTCAGTGGCAGACTCATACTCGAGGGGGTACTCAAGATTTACTGGGGTTTGAAGGTGCCTGTTACACTTGCAAGTCATAACTTGTCATATTGGAGGAGACGCTCACAGAAAGAACAGAATGGTTACAGAGGATCGGCTGTTAATAGAGTTAAAGATGGAATTGTAAGTGGGTTGGCTTGAAAAAGAAGGAAGCTTTGTAAAGTCCAGTTTCTCTTTATTTTAATTGCATTATCACATGATTTCCCAACATTTTAAGGATTATTTTTTTGACTAGATTTCTTGGTTGAGTTCTTGTCAAGCATCAGGTGTACTATTCTTTCCTCAGTTTATACAAAAATGATTAAATTTCTCATTGCCTGTCTACTTGACAATGTATTAGATTGATAAAGAGAAATTCCACTCTGATTTATCAGAGTTGATTTCGAAGAAATTGAAAAATGGTGTGGCATTAGTGCTAGGTCCACATGTAAATTTGTCCTTGATAGCAGCACTCCTAGTCACTCATGCTACATGGGATAGGTTCTAGCCGCTATGCTGGACAAGAGGTTGAACTTACATTTATTATAACAGTAACTATTTTTTTTTCCATTTTGCCTTTAACTAAATATCTACAGAGACCAAGGACAAGTAGTTTAGAGAAGATTCTAGCCAGGCGCCGGTCCATTAATAACAAAAATATTCCAGATGCAGGAGATCAGAAAACTATTCTTGATTTCACAGTTCAGGTGAGAGCATTATCTTTCCATAAGATAACTTCAGTTTTATCTAAATTCTTTACAGGTCACTGGTTTGTTTTAATTGATACTCTTGGACCTTTAACTGTTAGTTCCTGTGTTGGTGAACTGTAGCAAAGGCAAGAGAAAGTACCCAACTTCTGAAAGTATTTTGTGCATCAGCAAAGGATCATGCTGTCTTAAGAGAAACAATCCTTTCTTCAAAGTATATGAACTTGCAATCTCTTGACATGGCTAATTACATCTTTCTTTACAATAGAAATGTTTGTTCATCAACAAATGAGTTAACAAATATGTAACTGTGGAAGACAAAATATGTAGCTTATATCATGAAAGTGACAGCAATAGTATTTTGCTGAGCCACACACATTTGAGTGAGTGAATTTTAAGCAGTGGTCATTTTTTGTCATCAACAGTCCCCAGAAGGTCACACAACATTTATTCCTCCTTATGGGACTTCAACAAATTTGCGTGTGACAAGCAGAACCAAAACAAGAGAAGTTATAAAAATGCTGATGACTAAATTCCAGGTTTGAAAGCATTTACTGATAACTCTTATGATCTAAATGTGAGGTTTTTTTTTGAATGATGTAATTGAGGAACAATTTTCAGAAGGATGTCACAAGTTATCTTAGATGACTTTTCTTTTTCTTCACTGCACTCTGTGATTGGTTGAGAGAACTCCCATCTATCCTGTCGGCCAATCAGATGCCAAATTGGTTGAAACTTTACTTTGAATTCCTTGCTCATTTTCTTCTTGTCATGTTAACCTTTGGTGTGATAAGCTCTCAGTGGTGATTTCTTCCGTTTTGACTTTCTGATCCTTGATCCCAAAGTTTTTCCCTTAAAAAAAAAATGCCCTTTGGTCTGAAAAAGTTGAAAGTGGATTTCTTCATTCTGTATCACAGGTTTTCTTTTTTCAAACTTTGAATAACTCTTGTCAGATATTACCATGATAGTAAGAAGCTTCATAAACCCACAGTCCTTTGATGATAACTCAGATAATATTATCTGAAATGTCCTGGGTAAAAGAAAATATTAGAGTAGTAAGGAGCTATCAATGAACAAAGCTGCTGATTTTTGAAGTATTCAATCAAGTCTTGGAACACACTGTAAAACAGCACTCACTAGCCAAGGATTTTGATGAAGGAAGTCTTTTTCATCTGTTTTTCAAATTTTGCCTACTGTTTAGGAGTTATGTTTTTGTGGTGAGCCACTGCTATTTCAAAAAATTTCTTATTTGGGGAAGTCAGACAATGGGAAGTTTATCATTGCCTTAAAATATGACCAAATGCTGCAGCCACCTCACTATAAATCTGAAATATTTGTCCCTTTGTCTCTTTATTAGATCACTGATGCACCTCAGAAATTTAATCTTTATGCTGTATATGACAATGGGTGTAAGTACTCTTTTATTTGTAGCATTCTTTACTTTATCAAGTCAGTTTGTCTCACAAAGATCTGTGGGATGCCCGCATTTTTCAACTTGCTCAGATTTCAGTCATTTGTTTTGCATGTGACATGATAATTCACCACAACAATCAGATGAATTTGGGTGTGAAATCCACGCCTCTTACATCTAGGTTTATCTCTTTTTTTTTTTTTTTTTTTTAACAGCAATTAGACAACTCCAAAAGGAAGAATTTCCTCTATATTGTCGCCTTTTGTTGGGGCCCAGTGAGGTAAAGTATAGCCTGGAAGACAAATCAAAACAATCTTGAATCAAAACTTTACATTTTTATCAATTAGTAATGCTTCAATTTGTGATTTTTTAGGAGGCAGCTAAGATATTTGTTATGGAGGCTGATGATACTAATAACATATCTCATGAGGTTAGTTCATCAAAGATTTATTATTTCCTTTTAATTTGCTTTTTAAATTTTTTCAAGAATAGAGATCTTTATTGTATGATTAGTCACATCATTTTAATCTTCCACTCTTAGATCTGTTTGTCTGAGTAATTTTATTTTTCAGCTGTTACACAATTTCTTGTAATAAATTTACTGCTATTTTTAAAATTTTTATTAGATAGGTGTCTTTCTGGTTAAATGCATTCCTCTTTTAAGACAAAAGCTGTAACTTTAACGGGGAGGAGATGGTAATCTGCTTTGTACTAAAGTTGGGAGAAGATGCTTCCTGAAACAGAAACCTAAGATTAGTTACAGCAGTTTTGTGCCTCTTGTTCTCTAAGACTGTACCTTACTGTATAAAGGGGGTAAGTTTCTAAAGAAACTGTGGTGCTGTGTTGGTGGTATAGAGTATAGCAGATTGCTCTGATGAAGGGCTAACACTCAAAACATCAGTTTTTTTATCCTTTATGGTGGCTAATTTACATTCTCAACTCAGTTGTTAACTCTAAATTACCTGCTGTACCTTACTGTAGCTTGCTTTTGTTTATATTAGGTTGCACAATACATTCATTTTGCCATGCCTGTGTTACAAGCCTTCCTGGAAAAATATCAGGAGGAGGAGGAGAGAGAGGTTGAGAGAGTGAAAGAGTGGTACGTACTTTATCTCATTTGATCTTGTTGTCTGATTGTCCAGGTGAGAGTAGTCCTGATAATGACTGCTGTTGCTTGTGGAGGCTGATGTTTCTACAACTTCAGCTAAGCTTTAGAGAACATCAATCACCACTTTGGACAATGGCCAGGACTACACTCATTTGGACAATCAGAATACACTATCACATGTTAGCCCCAGTTTCAAACCGTATACTATGGTTCAATCATTTATTTTTTATATGTAGTGACATAAATGTCAGTACAAGTTTTTCCTGGTTCATTTATATGCTACTGCTGGAAAAATTTGTATCAGAACAAGTTGAAATGGCAAGTAATTAGTTTGGTTGCTTTGCAAAAGTGATAATTTGATTGTGGTTCTAAATCTTGTGATGATATAATGTAAGGAGCAAAAGACAAAGCATTGTTAGGTTTTACATATTAATCTGTTGATTTATCTAATGTTTTTAGTTACAAGCTTTACAAGCAGAAGCTACAAGAGAGGCTTGCAGAAATATCCACTGCTGTTTAACACAATGGCTGTCCAATAACCAGGAGCATTTTAATATAATGATATTTTTATGTATTTCAAATAAATATTATTTATTTGTTTAAAGAGATTAAGCCTTGTAAGTAAGTCAATAAATTTTTATTAATTTAATAATGCAACAGCTTTGTAAAGATGACAGGTTAAATGGCTATGTTTTTTTTTTTGTAAAAAATGTACATACTTTTCTGTATTTTAATTATGGAACAGATAAACAGAAAGTTAGGAGAGAGAGAGAAAATTGAGGTGGTGCCTAGGGTTTGTCAATTCTACGTCAGTTATCTATGTAAGTTTCAACAGAAATTGAAGTTTATTTCCTCAGACATTCAAGAAATACCACTTCTGATATTTTCTGAGGTGTTTTCAGTTGTTTTATAGTTAATAATTTTCATTGACAAATTTGATTGCTCTGTTTTCCACCCTTACACAGTTTTCACGTAGAATAATGTATTGAATTTAGCCTTTATATGAGTGGTTCAGAAATTAAACCCCTGTTGAGAAAACTAGCCAAAAATACCTCTAGTGGAATTGAGAAATTCTAAGTCCTACGTCCCACATCTACCAGTTAATCACTTCTTGTAGTTAAAGGATAAATTTTTCTTGAAGAGACCTAAATGGTAGTTCTGAGGTGGTATAATGAGGTGGTATGAGTGGCATGGAGGGGCCTGGTAGCCAAATTGATGATGTAATAGCCTCCCCTGGTGTGCCAGCTTGGATTGAGGTCTGCATTCTCTTTTGTTGTTAGTGAACAAACCTTTTTAACTCAGAGTATGTATTCCTGGCCAACTGTCTGGAAAAATTAAATATCAGTGCTTAAAAGTAATTGAAAATCTTTTAACTCTCAGACCAAGTGCACCATACTGGACACTGTTTTGACAGATTGAGGGTTGAACTTAAGTTGAGTTGAAAAAGGAATTAAACCAATTTTATTTTGGATCATTTTTGTGTCTGTTTGTGCATTATTACAACAAAACAACTAATCATCTCAGTAACATTGTCAGTAAGATGCTGCTGTACACAGAGGGAAGGAAGAGCTTTGCCCAGAAACTCCACCCCTGTTTTAGGAGTGAAATTTTGTTAAAACATTGCCCATCGCGTTAACTTAAGGCATCAGTGACCATTTCATCTTCCTCTACGCAATTATGACCGAAGACCTGCTCAAGGTTTTGGAGAATGTTGTTCCAAAATGACTTCAAAATTTTTCTCCTTTGTTCCCATATATAAAAGAAGCACCACCACTTTTACAGAAGTCAAGACTTTGTCACTGAAAAGTAGAGTACTATACCGCTGTCAATCAATTTCTAGAATAGCTGTTTGAAGCTTGTAACGCAACGCTTTAGCTAACGATAGTGTTGCGTGACAAGTCTTACACTATTCTACGAATGGGCTTACACGACAGACCAACTGAAACTTTCAAAATGGCGACAGTAGCGGAAGCCCTTTCGTATCTACGAACTTTAACCTCGAATTCACCCAACACTCCACCAGCAGAAAAGAAGAAAGGCTTTGACGAGCTTCTTATTTTTAATATGCAGCGTTTAAGGGAAAATCTCTGCGAGAAAGGGACATTTCCAGAGATAGAGCGCCGATTACAAATTCAAACACTTGCGCACGTGAGAGAACTGGAAAAATCTGATCACACATTCGATGGAAATAAAGATGCTGTTGAGAAACTTCATGCAGATAAAGAGAGTCGAGAAAAGGAATTCAAAGATTGTATTCGGTGGATTTTCGTAGAAGCATGTATAGAACTTGTAAAACTGTTGAAAGAAGCTTTGATCGGCGTTGCAATCGATAGGCAAGCTAGCGGCAAGGAAGATAATCAGAATAGTAGAAAACGGGATAATGAAGTACCACAGTTGCCCCCAGATACTCTCGGCGTTACTGATCAAAAGACAGTATTGACAGCTATTCAATTTGTGGTCATATTGGGAATTTGTCCAAATCTGTTATCTGGTGTGGGTGTGCCTGTTGAGAAGCGATCTGGATTTGCCTCATTACTGAACATTCGTTGTTGCATCAATAATGAAAGGCGCTTGTTTGAATGTATTAATACACTTGTTGACTGCATAGAACAGCCCTCATTGGGTGCATTGATTTTGTCAAGACATTTAGGAGATGTATTGGCTGGGCTTTTGCAGCTATGTTATGCGCCAGTTTCCGCTTACTCCAATAACAATAAAGGCTCAATTGCTTCTACAGAGAGGAAAAGTGATATCTCTGATTCTAATACTTCTAAAATATTACATGATGAGTCTTGTGGGGATCCCAATTCAACCACTGAAAATCCTCATAGCACAACAAAAACTGAATCAAGTGCTGAACCTTCAGTTAAAAGCACCTCTTCTAATAAACTAGATCCAGGTGCTCTCTATGCACTAGAAAAGAATCCCCCAAACAGTAAAGCAAAAAATGATAGACAGTTATTCATTACCTCAACTGAAAGGGAAAAATGTAGTCAGGATCTTCAAAGAATTTTAGATCGTGTTTACCAGCCAATGGTTGTCAGAGATCTCCTGATGCTCCAGGGGGGATTGTCAAATGGTGGGAAACAACCTGGGAAAGTTAGTTCCAGGGAAGCATCTGGTCATCAAAGAGTGAATCATGGAGGAACACTGGGGCAGACTCCAGGGTGGATGAGAAATATCTGTGGCCAACTTCTTTCTGAAAGGCTCATGAAGCAAAATGGAGTGAAAGCTGTGTTGCATGCCCTTCTTGAAAGATCAGCAGGTACAGCAGCCTCTTATGATGCCAATTGAGCATTATGATCTGCTTGAAGATCTAATCAGAAAAGTGCAAATAGCCTGTAGTTACAGAAATTCATAACTGTTGAATTTCCTCTTTTCATTTCCCTACTAATTATTATACAATTATAGTTTATACTTAATTCAGAATGTAGTCAAGTTACTTGGCATATCTTGTGGTATTTCAGGTGGGGCTGGCTCTCCTGACTGGAAGAAATGTGATGTCATTGCCAAATTAATAGCAAACTGTCCTAGTCAGGCAGAATCTGTGGAAGAGTATTATAAGTTAGTTTCTCCACAGGTGAGTGGGGTGTTAATAATCTACTTTCCGCAAGCATACTTTCAGCATTACTTTCTGGTTGAATTATAGACAAACTTGGTTAACCTTTTTATATACTCAGACTGATCAAGGATAAAAATCTCCTTATATGTTAAAATTGAAAGATATAAGGAAAGGTTACAAAATTAGGGGACCCACCAGTGGGGAAACAATAGATTGTTTGCAATGTGTTTGGCTACACTGTAGCAACATGTTGCAAGATGTGATATGGTGTTGAATCAAGTTTGAAAATGGTCAAATTTTTTTGCAACATTTTTGGTTGTTGCAAAATGTTGCATTCATTTTGCTAGCTCTTTCGTAAAATCTCACAAAATGATCCAACGATGTTGCAAGATGTTGTGTAAGTTTGGTCAGGCCTTAAGTGACATGATGTTTAGGGGGTATTTCAAGGTTTAAAATTTACAAGTGTGGGATTTTATCGTTGCATATTTGTTTTGTTGTTGTTTTTATTAGGGGGTGCATGGGAGATATGGGAAGAGATAGGACCAGAGGTGGGATTTTTTTGAGCGGTGAAACCTGGATGATTTATTTAATGGAAAAAATATCAAATCATCGGCTTTTTATCTCTTATATGTCCAGAATAAGGTTTTGATTACAATCCTAGATTGATTTTTTTTAGAATTGACCATGTGAATCTTTGACTGTGTTACCTTTGGAACAGATAATCCAGTTGTTACATGGGCAGAGTGCTGGTGTTGGAAGGCTTTATATAAGGACAGCATCAAGTGTTATAATGGAGATGTTAATTCAGTATCCAGAGCTTGCTCAGAAATATGTCCTCTCTCCTATCATTAGACCTTTGGCCCAAACCACTGAGAGGCAAGGTAGTTGTGAAATTTGTTCTTATGCAACTGAAGGGATTTCCATTGTTATGGTGGGGTGGCTCTGATTGAATAAGGAGCTCAACTGTGTGTTCTTTGCTTGGACAAAAGGCTAATGCCCGAAAGATCAGCTGCAAAACTCTTTAAAGTGGCCAATTTACGTTATCAACTCAGTTGAGAATTCTAATTTACCCTGTTACACTCTGTCATGTAGAGTATACCCCCTTTATTCATGTGTTCTCATGGTCAGTTATGTTCTGCTTTTGCCACATTCGGTTGCACTTTGTACCATGCACTGTGAATTTTTCACAACTTATCAGGATCTGTTGTCCCCACTTTTGACTGCATCTCGGGCTTTACAGACCTCCTTCTCAGGCATTGTTAGAGAAGTCATCACCCTCCATCATTCCTCTTTTCGAGGTGTATAGCAAGCTAATGGTTAGCATGCTGGAAATTCTTTTCTGGAGTGAAAGGTCGGGGGAATGCCATGCTTAGGTCCTTTAGTTGGGTTCTTGAGTATCTCTAAGCTATTACAAAGAGACAAAACTAATACTGAAACCGGAAAAGTGCTTTTCTCTAACCAGGGGTAAAACTGGGTGCTGCTGAACTTCCAGGGAAAGCTGATACTAAGGCAGTGTGCTGGGGGTAGAGGGGAGGAGAAGGGAATGGGGAACAGTGACAAATTAGCATGTTTAACCAGGGAAGTAGCAATATTCCATTATAGGAACCAGTAATTTAAGATGGAGTGTGAGAAAATGGGGTAGAAAGTTCATAACTGGTAACCCTCTCCTCTTATAGAAAGGAATGAAGCAACAATAGTATTTAAAAGGGTAAAGTTGGCCCAGAGACTAGTGGCTTTCAGAATTGTAAAACTAACAAATTCTTAATAATCATATTTAGGAGGGAGAGCAGGAACTACTGTTGTTGATGAAAACAAAGTGGAGCAATGCGTTGAAGACATTCACAAGGTACATTGAGGTGTCTTGTAGACAGTTTTTGTCTGATTTATCCAGTTTGATACAATTTTGTACATTAAAAGTAACAAGCAGCTTTTCTAATAAAGCCATATGTAGTTAAGGCAAAGTTGAACTTTAGACAACTGATGGCTTCTGATGTCTGCTGAAGAATGCTAAATTTGATTTCTTGCATTGATTTGGGGGAGAGGCAATTATGAAAATTTTAAGTGAATGGAGTGTGTCACTGAGATTTTCAAACTCTGAAAAGACAAAATTGTTATTGACTGTGGCATATTGACCTCATAGAGCCACATCTGGAATATGCGGACTGAATAATATGAAATAAATGTAGAAAAAATGCTAGAACCTCAGACACAGACCAATTTTGGGTCTGGAATCAAGGAGGAATCAAGACCTAAAAAAACATACCCCAGCTTTACATCGACAGTTGCCTGTTCAGAACGAATGAGGTAGTGTGCCATTAAGGCAAAAGGAAGAATTGATTACAGTACTGAACAGTTGCTGTTGAGAAGTTACAGCTCTGCTGTGAGGTCAGGACTTACATGTTTCTAATCAATAATTTTCTTTTGTAGGTATTTGTTTCTGGGTCACCCAAAAGTGCCATAAAAGTTTTGTTGCCAATTGTTCATCCAGTATTTGAGCTCTTCTGTTTCACTAGAAAGGGAGTGTCTCATTTAAGGTAAGCATTTGTGTTGGCTGAAAATGGTGGCAATTTGTAGAAATTATGGCCTTAGGAAGTAAGAACTGTTAATATTTCACAAGTGACTTTAGGAAACAATAGTGGATCTCTATCATTATGTTACATTGCTCACATTAGGTTATTATGCTGGTATTGCGACACGATTGATTTCATTATTGTTTTGTTAATTTTTAGGTCTGCTCTACAAGAAATTCTTGTTCATGTACTAAAGCAAGCTGAGCCATGTCAAGTACTCCAACTTCTGTATACCCTGGCTTTCGAGATGAATCCTTCAGATAATTTGTCATTATCAAAATCTTCTGCACACAGCAATGGAGCCACAAAAGATGAAAAAGAAGTAATTTTCATTCCTCTTATGGATGAGAATTTTGTGTTTGCATATGGAGATGAAGGTGGAGCTTTAATCAGATATCAAAGTGCTGATGAGCAGTTCAATGCAGAGAGTATCTTGAGAGATTTACAAGGAAATGACTTGAGTGGCAGTGAAGTCCAAGCCCAATGCATTGTGGAACTTCTGAGGGGTCTAAATAAGGATGCTATTGCTGGAGACTTCTTTATTTACTTGACGCAGGAGTTAACAAAAATCATATCAGACTTCTCGGAAGAGATTGAGTACAAAGGTAAAGTACATATTGTGTCCACTCATTTTTGGGGTCTATGTTTTCATGCATTTTTTTAATATTTTTTATTGAGTCTGCGTAATCACTTTTAATAATTTAAGTCGCAAATCAAAGTTCTTGAATATGAAACATTTTATTTTTACTTACAGTTAACTGTTTTTTTTCTTTGTTCAGATGTACAACATAACCTTTTGATCCTTCATCTTGTTGCGCTTATGTGCGAAAAGCTTGGACCTTCCATTCTGACAGACACTCCCCAGATGTTGGCCTTCATAGAGTCAACACTGATACGCGCCTGTGCCATCATCCATGCAGATGAGCAGGGACTGGGACTGGCATTTGTCACTGAGACTCTAACCATGGCCCTTGGGATGTTGTCGGCAGCGCTGAGTGGAGAAGGAGGAGGACTTGAGGTGAGGTGTAGAATTTGAGATTTGATCTGGTTTATACTCAAACGGGCAATTTTCAAGCGGCTGTTTCAGATAATAGAGCAAGTGATAGTCATGCATTGAATTTATTTCAGATGAAAAAGGAACATCGTCCCCTTGTTCAAAATCTTTTGCCCTTACTTGAAACACTTGCTGAGCAACACTCTTCGGTAGAGGTTCGAGATATGGCGAGTGATCTGCGCATTGCCATAGCGACACACGGAGCTGTGTGGAGCCACAAAATGGAGGCTGCAGCGATGAATTTTGGGAAGCAAACCGATGCTGTTAGGATAAATTCTGAATCTACAGCCGTCAAAGGTATGTGCCACTCGTGGTCCGAAATTGATTCAACTTCTTAGCTTTTTTCAATCTGGGACATTCATTAAAGCAGCAAACGTTTTGTACTTTATGTGACACGATTCCTACAGAAAGCTGTGGAAGGCCGAAGCATTTTGTCACTCTCGAAAGAGTGAATAAGGGATTGAGGTTTCACGAGTGAGAGAAGAGCACTTCATTAGCGCCTTACATGGATCAAGGGACAGGCTGGACTTTTTATTACTATGAATCATCACTTTCTCCATAGACAGCGGTGGAAGCACCCACCTCCAAGAGCCAACTCTCTCCCCCCCCCTCCCCTCCGTTAGTGGGCCATGCCCTCAATGGTATACCTGTTCTCTTTTTCATTGCGTGTGTTTTTCATCTCATTTCCTTTAGAAAACGCAAACACTGAAGAAAAAGACAAATTCGACGAAGCCTTCTCTCAGGTCTGTGATCCTTTGATTCCCGTCCGCGGTCATGGTCTGTTGCAATTAGCTTCCCTCCTACGCCAAAGGAAACCCAAAGCTGTTCAGGCCACAGACACGTTACTGAAGATCTTCTTGGAACAATTATCTCACGACGACTCTTACATTTACCTGGCTGCCATTCAGGGGCTTGTCTCTTTGGCTGATGTTAGGGCAGATACGGTCATGCCACAACTCGCTCGCGAGTTTGTTGCTTGTAGGGAAGACGCTGGGATTACCGCTGGCTCTACAAAGGAGGCGAATGACAAGGGGTACTATAAACCAGGTGACATAGCTAAGTTGTGTTTGATATCTCGATTATCACATGTTAGAGCATGAACTCGTTGTTCTTAACGAATTTTTGATACCACATTGGCGCGCGTGCCAGTCAACGAGAGAGTGAGCAAAGTTGTATGAAACTTTCCTGGGCATTTATTTTATAGGGAGTCGGGGGTGTCCCTGAAAGTGGTATCATCACGTCAAATACTAATGGTTTCTGAGTGGTTGGGATTTGATTGCATTTTACACGTTTCCTATCACGTAGCACATACACGCACTCTCCACAAATCACGGGTCGCGCATAATGCCTTAACTTGTATTTCTCTAATACTAAACGTAACGCTTCCGAACTTGACGAATATTTATCAGTCCCGAACCATTATATGGCTTACCTCACCAAAAAGTTCACCGTGCCTTAGTTGGTAGAGCAACTGGCCGCGAAATCGAGAAGTCTGGGTTTGATTCCTCTTGGAAAATCAAATTAACCCTTTAACTCCCTGATCAAATTTGTCATTCTCCTTACTGCCAACCATACAATTCTTATAATGTTAGTTCAGAGAATGTAGTATTGGATCAACTAATTATCCCCAAATTGATATTTTTCTTTATTCTCCTCACTCGTCTTGATGATATTGTATTGACATTGTAAGGAGAAATTCTTTCTTAGTCACTCATGGGAGTTAAGGGGGTTAACAGCTCGCGACTGATGTTTAAAATTCGTTTTTGTATGTTTATTTATTTGCTTTTCAGTTTCATGTGGAGCAAACCGATCTACCAGGTCTCCTGAATTAAGAATGAAAATCGGAGAAGCATTGGTAAAAGCCACAAGAATCTGCGGTGAACTGGTGCCCAAATATTCCCAGCATCTATTGCCAGCCTTGTTGACAGGTGTCAAAGACCCTGAGCCCTTGGTGCGGGCCAGCAGTCTGTCTAATCTTGGTGAAGTGTGTCAGTTGTTGAGGTTCTCTCTGGGTCCTGTCGTGAACGAGGTTGGCGCGATGAGAATCTGAAATATCATGATTGAGTGTGTTAGATTCCCCGGAACGGTGGCTGGAAAAGTATCTTACTTCATCGTGCATTAAAGCTCTCTTCAAAAGGCGGTCCAAAAGCCACATACCCAACGCTCCTTAGCGATTTGAATAGTTTGTAGCAAAAAAAAAATGATAAAAAGCACAAGAAACGTAGATATGTGATAGGTAAGATAAAAGATGATTAGGGAAAATCGAAAAATTAAATTCACACGTTTCTCTTTATTTTTCTTTAGATTTTCAGTTGTGTATCTGCTGTACTAAAGACAGACAAGTCGGCCGAAGTCAGACGCGCCACAGTCCTTGTCCTAACTTTACTACTTAGAGGACTGGGGAAGAGTATTATGGAGGTAGGGAGAGTAACTAATGTGGTTAAGTGAAATAATAAAGAAATAAAAAGAATCCGACAAATGCTAATGTGTCACAGCTTGCCCAGCAGTCCATTCCGGTTCCTTTCAGCTTTTCAGGAAGTCGCGCGAGGGCTCGCAACGAAAGCGAAGAGAAGGGGGCAGAGGACTAACACAAGGGGGCATACGCTGAGACATTAGAAACAAAAGGCTCGCGGATGTTTAGAGTTTTTTTTCCTTTGTCGCTTTATACGGGTCTGTTGTGTGTACCTTTTAGTTGACATTGCTAAAACAGTAGCGTTGCAGGTGGTTGTTGGATTTCAAAGAGCAGCGGAAGTTCTTGCATTTTACTTCACTATGCCATTCACTTCAGAAAAACGTCAGTGCATAAGATCCCCACTGTTTGATCAAGATGTGTGGCTCACAAAGAAACTGGCAGAGAGCAATATATTTTGAATTTATTCCTCTCTTTTATTTTTTTTGTTTTACGTCATTTTTAGGTTCTAAGCTCGACTCTGAGGGAAATCTACCAATTGTTGAAGGTAGTGGAGTCAACAGATCCCGATGACATGACTCGACTTCATGCGCAAACTGCTCTTGATGAACTGAATAACATAACGAGAGAATATTTGTTTCCTGAACCTTCCTTTACAAAACGTATTCAAGTGTTACCTTGATACAATCAAGCTACAAAGTCATTTTAAAGTCAACAAAAATTATTTTATTTACTAAACACATCGATAGATATAAAGATAACGAGATGCTTTATCTTGAGAAAAAAATGTGTCTGTCGTAACCCGTACAAAAGATGACCACGGTGGTAATGCGCAGACCGGTGGATGGACCTTGGGTAGAAGAGCCGAGAGTGATAATGAGTGGGGGTTCTCATGTTGCGTTCTTGAGCAAGACATAACTCTAACAAATCCTCTCGTCAACGTGGTTACCAGAGAGCCGTCTGCCCTCAGTTTTCTTCATTTCCTGGTTGTAAGTGGCGAAGATGTGTCGGCTTAAAAATTTGGCAATATTTAATAAAATTTTCTTAAATTTTCGTAATTCGCATCGGCAGCCATTGAGGAATATTTTAACTCCCTCTTGTACCTTGAGTCAGGTAGGGAAGGTACACGAGCCTATGCTGCCTCACTTCATTTCGATTTGCGTAACATGAAGCGACTAGGAGTTATGCTCTCCCCCTGGATGCTCTTACTGCGCAAGTTACTTTCCCCCACCCCCTCTCTCAGCAATTGGTTAACCAGTACCCCCCTGACAATGAACCAGTACCCATTTTAACTCTTGGGTGGAGAGCGGTACTCTGATTATTTTTTTTTTTTTGCTCTTGAACAGCTCCCAATACTCCCCCCGCCTCCCCCTCCCTATCATTTTAACAGGTTTTCCTGAATCTTCACTGGTTCATATATATATCCTTGGGCGCAGAGAGCCAGAGCTGATTAAGGCTTGACCCCAGTCCACCTCCAATCTTCATCGCTGAAAGTTCACATCTGCCCTTGGTGGATCAATTGTACCAACTCCTTTTAAAATGAACAAAAAAAAAAAAAAAGAAGGACAAGACTTAAAGTTTTAATCTCTTCCTGGGCTCAAGAACAGGTTTTGCCTCCCTTTTTTAACAAGATGATCAAAAAGCTGACATAGAGAATGACTTACTGTGCCAGGAGCTTAAGCCGGGCTCCTGGCTGTGCTTAAGAATCCAACGGGGAGATTTGCAAACTCGATTATGTTCAGTTGATGATGGTGTCAGTTCATTGTTATTATTGTCTCATCTTTTAATATCTTCATTCAGTCTTAGCTCGTGTAATCATCCTCTTAGCGAGACCAAACAAACCGCGATACGTCATAGAAACGATGTCTTGAGCAATGCTTACATCCAATTTAATTTTTAAGGTTTAGTGGGGTTGACGCTATAAATTATCATTTCACTGGGAAGTGAACAAATTTGTCAATCATTTAGAGGAAATCTCAAAGGATAAGGATCTCCATATGCCAACCACAAGACAGTTTTATTTCCCTTGTTTACCAGACATAACAAAAAATTACCCCACCAATAACTTATAACAAAAACGACCACAAATATATAACTCGTGATACACGATTTTTGCTGATAAGATTCTAGAGTTAAATATTTCGAGCCTTAAAGTCCGTGCTACTGAGAAATCAGCTGTCACTTTCTTTGTTTTATAAACTTTAGCCTACGTCTCGCAAAAAAAAAAAAAAGGGAAGAAAAAAACGTAATTCCCTGGGGCTATTCGAGCTGACAGCTCCACTTTACCTCTCGCCGGCAGCTAATTTAGACAGTTTTCCGATCTTAAGAGGGCTTAAAGATTTTCAAACGTTAATTTAGTTTGTTTAATCTTTAGCTTCCGCTTTATCTCGATTGAGGAAATCTTTCGTGAGTTTAGCCATGTCCCTGAGGTGTCCTGGCGTTTTATAGGCTCGCATTCGCGTCCAAAGTAACAAAGCGTAGCTTGAGTTTATTTTTGCGCCGTAAATTGCAATTCATAGTTAGGAAGACGATAATTTAATTTGACCTTCCAGACTATACTAGCACGCTTCTTTCCCTGACAACTTTGATGTCTCGGCTTAACTGCAGAATACCCCACCACTTTGGTCCACCTCAACATGTGTCGGGAGGCTGTGAAGATCGAGGCATGAAACAACAAAATGTTATTCTTATTCATTGAAGTGTAAATGAGTGGCAAGGTATTCTGCAGCTCAGCCGATGTCTCCCATCTTGGTTTTTCTTAAACAAATTTAAGATAAAAATACTCGCGGTTTTTGCTTGTTAGAGCTCGAGGTGGTGTTTCAAGGAAAATCGATTGAGTGGAAATGCTTCTCCTTTTCACGTTCTCTTTTTTAAATCTTATTTAGTGTTTTCTACGCGGCAAACTAGCCGAGGTATGCGGGACTAAAGGAATAGAAAATAATGAATAAATCAGTTTTGGAGGGAAGTTTACATTTTCAATCAAAAATGTTTCTTTCTACGCATAATTGCTACCTAAAAAAAGTATAATTCTTGTTCAGAAGACAACACTTATGTTTATTTCTTTACAGCTATCTTAGCTTCTTGTTCGCGTTATGGCCTAGTCAACCACTGTGCTGCTGAAGAATATTCTCAGACAGCAATGTTTCTCACCTTTTTGTCGGGTGATTTTTAATCAGCACGCAGTTTTAGCAGACAAATATCCTGTTCACCTTATTCTGTCTGCGACCGTCATTTGCAGTGATCTCACCCTAAGTCAATTATACTCCCTTGTTAACCTACTTAGGACGTATTAAATTTGCTGTGTAAGAATTTAGTCCAGATACCGGCCCCTGACCCTCCCCCGTCACACCCCGAATTTGATACACCCTTCTAGAAGACCTGATCAAAATAACATTGGTGCTCAGTATATACCAACAATGTGTCTTATGGCAGCATGAACTTGAGGGGAACAAAATTAATATCAACAGCCACAGTTGCATCCGCAAGGAAATTATTTTTAGAGTATTTTTAGAAACTCTGGATGCTCAGGCGCTCATGGCCATGACAATGGTTTTCTATGTTATGGTTAAACTTGAAATTCTTAAGTCTGGAATATAGAGACTGAATTTTGCAAAACAAAGCAAATTCTCTGATCAAAAGTTGCGAACTGATTTACCATTTCAGTGTTTCGTATTGTGTATTTTCTAATTTTTTTTTTCTTCTTCATGTTGTATGTCAACAAAGAAGAGTAACCTTAATAAGTAATCAGTTCTCGTTTGCAAATTTACTGCCCAGAGAAGAAGAGTTTCAGTAGAAAAGCTGCACAGGTTTCTTCATTCTTATTTTATTCGAACTATGAAAGCATCAACTGAAGCTGAGCCAAAGCTTTAAAATGGAAATGGTGAATCGAGAAGACAATCATACAGAAAATGCTCGCTGAACAAAGATATGAGACGAACCTAAACTGGATGTTAAATTTCTCCCTTTATGTTTTGTTTTTTTGTCCTAGAAAACCTCTTGGCTTAACAAAAAGTAAAATTATCATTGTAGGCACATGGCGGATTTGAACCACCGACCTCTGGTTTACTAGACCAGCGCTCTAACCAACTGAGCTAATGCGCCTCACACGCCACTTTTGAGGAAATTAATGTATTTAAATTTTAAGCAAGTTTTTGATTGGGTAAAAGTTGTCATGGCAACACGACGTTTTAACAACGAGCCATGGTCGTGGGTACGTAAGTAGATGGAGTGCGTGTAGACAATTGTATAAATATTGTCACGGATCAGTTAAAATGTCAAACTGCGTCTTTGAACAATAGACCACCGCACTCACTTGGCCTAAGGGTTTATCACTCACAGGGGGCGATCCGACATCCCAGTTCGCATTATTTACTCTTTCAGTATGATGAATGGCTTAATTTATACACCTTTATCTCGTACTCGACATAAAGAATAATTTATTTTGCTTAGCAGTTCGCGGGAGACAGATGAGAACGATTAGCATGTTTTTCTCGTCTCCGGCGCTTCGAAGATCGATGAGACATTTTCCTTTCAGACTCCGCTTGCCAATCACGAGTGAACACAATAACTTGGTGTCGACAGTTAAAGCGAAATAAATGCTGCGACACACCGGCTGTGAATAGTGTTTGGCCAAAATAGTTTAAGATTACTATTTTCGTTTTTCAAGTCACAAAAATTTGCATTTCAAACGTTCCTAATTCAGAATCTTCAAAAACGCACCGACGTCAAAATCGATCGAGGTTTCTTATTTCTTTCTCTGCCCTCGCGACACAGCGAAATTCTTTGTGATATGATCTTAAAATATGAGCAATTTCCGACCCTAATCCCCCGGTTGGAGGACTTTTTCGCTAAGTTTTACTGTTTTGGATAACTGTGAACAGCTGCGTTGAAGAGTTGAAAATTACAAGGTTTTCCGGACGCAGTTGGACGCGAAATAATTCGCTGGATATGTTGAAAAGGCTTGATTTAAAAAAAGTGATTTGTGAAATCTCTCATAAAAACAGTACTCTCTGAACATTTTGCGAGGCAGATTTTGAAAAATCCGATATTAGTTCCGCCATGGAGGCCTCTCGTGTTGTATTTTGACTGCGGCAGCCAAACCGGAATCGCCTTATTGCGTTCGACTCGAAATTGACGAACGTCGAAAACGCACGCGCGCAAATTGGTCACGCTTGATCAATTTTCGCGGCTTCGTTTCCCACGTGGGCGTGCATTTGTCGGCTCGCAAACAGACTGTTCCCACCTACTAGGCATTTGGTTGGCTCGGAAGTGGCTTGTGGCTGCGTGAATTTGCGTTCGATCAACGACAAGCCTGTCTGACACTCGCTACCGATATCGCTTGGAAGTCGCTCGCAGCTTCAGGCAGAGTCAACTTTTCGTCGTTGCGCCTTGGAATTGGCGGCGTCCTTCGAAGCTTTGATCGAAATTTGAGAGTTTACCTGTTAAATGTTATTGATGTCACGGATTGTTGGTCGTGAATTTTTTTTTCACGACGCTCCGCGACTTGTCTAGTGATTAGCTATGGAAAGCAAAGTTGAACGGCCAACAACACCGGGAACGAGAAGCGAAGCTGGCGAGAAACGATCAGGCGATTTTGATGATGTTGTTCCTAGAAAGAAGCGGCGAAGATGCGGTGCTTGTGAGCCTTGTTTGAGAAAAGTAAATTGCGGGGACTGCAGCAATTGTGTCAATAGAAAAACTGGTCATCAGATATGCAAGTTCCGTAAATGTATTGAACTGAGAAAGGTGCGAATATTTGAACGAACGTTAACGATTTGGAACAGGGATTGATGTAACTCACGCATTTATTCCCTGCGTTGTGCTAACGAAGTTTTCGCTTGAAAATACTCAAGGGTGTGATTTCATTTTGGTTTTGCAGAAAACGACAAGCAACGTTGGCAAACGCGAAGGGGCTCAGCTGCGAACGGCTTTGAACGAGGACGACGTAGGTGACAAATCGCGTCTCGTGAGCTGCGAAGTCGTCGAACCCGATAAGGTAAAGAAGTATGATCTCGACTCAGAAGTAAGCATCCGCTCATATTTTTCGAGTTTAAACAAAATTTTTCATTCCTGACCACAGGGATATTTCTTTAATTTCTGCCGGGTATTATTAGCAAAGTAATTTTGATGCGCGCGTCTTTGGCTAATATTCACTCCTTATTGTTGTGGTTTGCGTTTTCTCTCAAAGCGAGCTGTCGGTGAAGGTGGCGAGAGACAGATTATCAACGATTCCGTTCAAGGCGAGTGTAAACCGCAAAAACCGGAGTCGCCAGGGGCAATTCATGCGCAAGAAGGCACTGAAGTTGCTCAGCTGCAAAACACAGAAATCAGCGCTACCGACGTACTCCCTAAAGACCCTCACGAGAATAAAACAGCAAGCGGTGATGTCCACTCCAGTCGTTCAACCGAGCCGGGCGCTGAAAAGCCTTTGACGAACTGCAAGGTAGCGGTTTCCCGCAGTGAAAGCGATTTTGAACCCCCTCCGTGCAACTGCCCAGGTATTTACATATTCTTTTCTGCATGTATTCATATTCAAATGTACGATCCAGCCGGCTTGAATAATCTAACCGCTAACTGCCGACTCGAACGCGATCTAATTTGCTTGATCTCTTTTTTTTTTTTACATGCCGCGCGTATTTCATTTTTGTTTCGGCCTTTGTAGATAGCGTGATATGTGCAGACTGGCTTTGTTTGACGGTTTAAATAAACCTAATTGGGGATTAAGCCGGGTTGCTTGGAATAAAATTTATTAAAGTGTATCCGCGCGGTTAGGTCTCAGCGTTTTGTTGACATTAGTGCTAAATTACAGCGGAAACTTTTAAGCTCGAGCCACGTTGAAATAAATTAGTAGCGCACACGAAAAAATTACGGTAAACGTTAAAGAGGTTTTCTTATCAAAATTTTCATCAGCATCTCGTTACGATAGCGATCAACGTTTGTTTATATGTGTCTCAGTTGGCCGTCAAAACAGCAGTTGTTCCATCTGCGCTAAGCGTACTTTGTCCATTCAGCGGCGAGATTTCGTGTTAATGCCTAATCTGCCTAAACGACACGCTCCCCTGAGCTCTTGCGAAAGTTTTAATTCACGTTATCGGCCTAAATCATTAAATCATCAAAGACGCAACGTGAACTGAACTACCGCAGGAATAAATATGTAAATGAAACAAAGCGAAATCGCGTCTGCGATTGGTAATGGTTTCTAAAGTGCAGCATCAAGAAGTTGAAAGTTGTCGGTTTCTCTGACCAGCTATTGTTAGTTTCTAAATGATAGATGAGTGC
Organism: Pocillopora damicornis; assembly: GCF_964200805.1. NCBI lineage: Eukaryota > Metazoa > Cnidaria > Anthozoa > Scleractinia > Pocilloporidae > Pocillopora > Pocillopora damicornis. The sequence continues at coordinate 39,270,463 of NC_142670.1, read as the reverse complement.
TTCTCTCGACAAGTCTGGCAGCAGATATCGCGCCTCGGCGCATTTTTGATTTACGAAAACAATAGGAATTAACAGGTCCACGCTGAAAGATGTCTGATTGGGTAATTGTAAAAAATAAAGAAAAGAAGAAAAAAAAAAAAGCCAAAATCACGATATTTAAAATGCACGGAATTTAACTCGCAGTTGAGCTGGATATTGTTTTGAAGTTTTGGTGGGGGTTGCGGAAAAAGTCTTGAAAATTAACACCGGAAGCTCCGTTTGTACCATTCGGTCTTTCCGTTGTAAAGATTTCGCTCTAAGCTTCTAATTTTCCTTGTTTCTTCAAAAGATTTTTTTAACTCTTAGATGTCATTTATCAAGCTCTTTTCATCGCTACGAGATTTTTCTTAAGGAGGATTGCTGTCTAATCGTGGTTTAAGATTGCAGAAAGAAAACATCCGAACATCACTTCTAAAAATCTTTTTGTTTGCGAAGGAGCTCAGCAGAAATTTAAATCGTTAATCGTTGCTTTCTGCAGTTAAAAAGCATAAATTCTCTTTGCATTCAGTCGGCAATCATTAAGCACTGTTGGAGCCTATATTACTTTGCTGTATAAACAAATCAGCCTTTAGACAAACAGGGTTTCAGCTGATTCTACAAAAACAACGATAAATCTCCTTGCACAGTAAGAGATCCGTGCATTGTGGTGCAAGTTTGAAACCTGCTGTTTTTGATAAACACGTTGATGGATTTTTGTAGCGTAATTAATGAATCTGTGCAAATGAAGGCAAGAATATAATTTTTTATTTTGGGAAGTTTTCCAGTAATTCTAAGGTAGAGGTAGGTTAGGGTCTGTCTGTCTGTCTGTCCTAATTTTTGCGGTGTTAAGCCTTGAAAATTCAGCTTTATCATGGGTGGAATTAGACTAATGAAGTTGTGTGAATAGAAAACCACTGGACATTAGTGGTTTTGATAACAAAATGGGCAGGTTTTATAGCGATGTTTACTATGTCCATATCCCCAACTCCCATGAGTGACCGAGATGGAATTTCTCCTTAAGATATCAATATAATATCAAACGGATAAGTGATGAGAATAAAGAAAGCTATCAATCAAGGGATTCTTTGTTGATCCAATACCAAATTCTCAGAACTAACATCTAAAGTTTAGTATGGCAGACATTATGGAGAATTACTGATGAAATATTTGGGGTGAAAGGATAAATGAGGTCAAATTCAGAGATTGGGAAACTTGGAAAGTTTTTTTTTCTGGGAGATTTTCTTTTATGTGGAGGTGTTGAATTTTATAAGATGTTTGTTAGAGTTGATCTGAAGGATCTTCAAGTACAGTTATCATAGACATGCTCTGGGCCTATTCTCTGTTCCTGTTGAGAGAATGTGGCAGTTTTTCTTATTCCCAACATGAATGCTGCAATTAATAATGCATTGTTTGTGCATAGACTTTCAGCTCGGCAATAAATTATCTTTCTTAGTTGCAGGATATTTAACTTTATAGTAGAGCAGCAAGTGCAATGCTACTTTCTCTACCCCTCTAAACTCCTTGCTTTAGGCCTGTCACTTCCTTTTTACCCTTTCCTTTGCTCACTTATGTGCCCCACCCCCATATCAGCTACCCCTGGTGTCTTCTATGCCTCTCAATCCCCATTGCTTCTCTCCTTGGCAGTATGTTCTTTCTTTTCGCGTATCGAAATTCCCTCCTCTTTTATCCCAGATTAGCGATGCTTCATTGTCCCAAATTTGAATTTTAACATCTTGCTGTATGTATGCATATAGGACATATACTGGCTTAATGGTTGGTTACCCTCGGCTGGGATAATCATGTTGTATCTTGAAGCAAAACACTTTATTCTCACAGTACATCCCTCCCTGCCCTGGAGTGTAAATGACTACCAGTTAAATATCTAGGAAACCTGATTACATGATGTAGTTAACCCAGGAATGAATTTGGACGCGATCTTTGCAGTAATGAACACTACTTAAGCAGTAGTAAAAATAAAGCCTGAAAGAAATTCAGGCCTGTACGGAGTTTGAACCCATGACCTCTGTGATACCGGTCCATTGCTCTACCAACTGAGCTAACAAGCCAACTGGGGGGCTGGTCATTATGTTAGTTCGTAATAAACCCGTGAAATGAAAGAGTTACTCAGGGTTGGACAAAGTATTCCATTCAGAGGGAGAATCAATACCCTTAGTTGTGTCATACTATTTAAAAAAATAAAGATATATAATCAACATTACTATGCCATTTTTGTAACAAATCGCTCTTTTATATTGTTGTAGTTTCAGGAAAAGATGACAGTCCTTATTACACCTACCTGGGAGCTGCACCGAATGTGAATGTTTTGCGGAATCTCTTGGAGGAAAGGTACAACAGAGAAATATTGTCTGTCTCTTTTTACAATAACTCTGATTTTACGAAATGTGGCGGGAGACCTTTGTTCATAAACTCAAATTCTTCTCTCTTTGTTAACGAACTTTATTGTATCCAAGAAGTCACAATATTAAGCTGTTATTTTGAATTTCATTTTGCAGGTTTGGCGTCAAAGGATCTGCTCTGAGAATTGAATTGGTGAGTTAAAACTGAATTTTTTACGATATATTTTCAAATAGAGAGAACAGGACCAGTGTGCACATGTAGCGATGTTTTATTAATTTTCAAATGAAATTACTTCCTCTGTCAACGGTGTATACCAAATAAAAGAAGGATCAATATCAGTATCTGAGCAACGGCCCCCTACTCCTCCCCTAACCCAACATTCACCCTAACTTGTTATCAATTGATTGTTGTTGGGTTAGGGGAGGGGTAGGTGGGCAGTTGCCCAGATACTGGTATTGATCCTAAAAGAGTGTGGTATGGGTGAAATAGTTAAAAAACAACAACAAGACGAGCATACATGTAGGACGCAGTGCCCAGATGGTGAGAGCGCTGGACCACAGATAGCGACTCGTAGACTCAAGCCCCCGTAGGCTCCTGCACCCGGGAGTATAAATGTCTAGTGGTATTGGGAAACCTACCATGTACTCTTTCGTGGGGCAGAGGGAAAGGTTCAAACTGTCGGTCGCTGTGCACCACTAAAAGTGAGATGAGCTCAGGCGGTTTCATGCAACAAGACTCGGTGGGGCTTACGCATAGATGTAACTTGCAAAGAGTAGCACCAGTGCTGGAAAACAGGCCTCGCGGTTTCCCCAAAAGCGTTATCATTCAGAAATATCCGCTTATGTTTGGAAACGGGTATGTTTTGAGGAGTTTTTGCGACTTTCGTTTACCCGTGAATGAGTTAGACGATCAGCGCTAATGGATATTTAGTTAAACGGTCAGTAGAGTTGTTAAGTTCATAGACGGATAACTTCTCCATGTCTAAGTATTCTCTAGTGCGGTAAGATGGAAAAACACATAAGGAAACCAGAATAAACAAGGACAGCTGAGGATGGAGGAGATTAAAGCAGATTAAAAAATAACGAACTTGAGTCAAATTTAATGTTGTGAAAAGATGACCTTCAAACTATAGGAGTCATTCACTGGCTAACCCTTTAACTTACAAGATCTCAATGGTAATTCTCTTTACTGTCTGACTTACAATTCTTATGATGTCAATTTGGAGAGTTTGGTATTGGATCAAGTAATAATCCCCTAATTGATATTTTTCTCTATTCTCGTCACTTCTGTGCATGATATTGTATTGATATTGTAAGGAGAAATTCTCTCCTGGTCACGCATGGGAGTTATAGGTAGAATAAAAAGCACAAAACAAGCAGAATTAAAACAAGAATGAATCAGGATGGCAAGAATAAACACGATGAAAACAGACCTGGAAATGATCAGGAACTCAATTTGAAGGAGACCTAAAAATATCAGTTCAGTAAGATTGCAAACACATAAGAGGAACAAGGATGGCCAAAGATGAAGAAGGCTGGAGAGAAATGATGAACTTAACTAAAATTTTGTGATCCGCGAAAGTTACCTTCATCTTAAAGGAGCGTACAAAATATTAGTTGGATAAGTTAAGAAACAAAGAGGGGGCTGTAATATTAATATTAATATTAATATTAATTATTAATTATTATTATTATTATTATTAATATTATTATTATTAATACCAAGAAGGAAGCTGGATTGCTGAGGATGGAGAAGATTTACACGGATTGTAGAACGTGATTGAGTTCTTTTTGAAAACTCGACGTTTTCAGTGTTCTGTAGTAGTGAAATACTTGCGACCATCTTTAGTGGACGGAAAGTGTTCTGTCTCTTTCATATCGTGGTCGTTTGGGCTAGGTGGATTCATTAATTACGGCCCACTGGAGTTTTTGATCCTCACAAAATGAAGCGACTAGAAGCATAGCTATTCATTTTGGACAGAATTATGTGCAGTTTACCATAAGGCCTTGCTTCAGGGTTAACTTTCAGTTCACCTGTAGAGAGTCCCTCTTAGAGTGAAGTATCTTTCCAAAGAACACAGTACAGTGACCCATCCACGTCTCCAATTGGAACTTCCTAGATTTGAAGACCAATGCCCTAACCACTAGACAACCTCGTCTCGCACTCCATAATAAGTAAATGTATCTTATTAGACGTTTTCTTGTGTAGTATCGCTGAGTACTTTTCTGAGTTATGCCAAACAACGAGTAAAAATACTCAGCGATACTATACACTAAAACGTCTTATAAGTTATTTATTATCCAACTGGTTCTTTTCTGCTTAAGTCTTTCTGTTTATTTCTCATAAGGCAAGAAAAGTAAAGCGGATAGAGAAGCGTAGCGCGTGCAGCCAGCTGGTTAAATAGTTTTTTTTTACAGTACAAAATACTCAAGAGTCCAAATAACCGTACAATATCGCAGGATATTTGCACTCTATTCACGCGTTATTTGTACTCTACTTTGTGCAGTTGGATAATGATTTGTAGCTTAAGTGAACGTGCACATGTACGGGGGATAATTTTGAACGTGAGTGCATGTTTAGGGGGACGTTCACACGCGAGTATCCACGCTTCCACTCTTTGTAGATTTTGTAAAGCAAACAATAAAGTCGTGTGATAGGCTGTCTGTTAATCCTAGACAGTCTGGCGTGATAATTTTTTTCATCACGTAAGCTCTCCCACACGGTTTTTTGTTGACCGATCAAGTCTTTAGTGGCGTCAGTTTTGCGTTATCACTTTAATCTTAAAGAGAGGAAACGTCAAAATCGAGTCAACTTTCCGGTAACGTTTGAAGCATTGAGGGTTTTCAGTTAATCCCAGGCTTACATCAAGTGGGATGAATATTCATTAATCCTTGGTATCTGTTACCTTTTTGCTTTAGATTGGTTACACAGGGAAAGAGGGAAAAAATCATCTTGGTTGTCCCATAGCGAGATGGGTAAGTTTTTCAGTTGTACTATGTCTTGTAGAAAATTTATTGTACCCACGTTCTATTGTAGCAGAAGAAGAGTATAATCACGGACGACGTGCCTCATTTGAGATAAACATTCCTAACATATCTATCATGTTTGTAGCTGGGGTGTTGTAAGGAATTTGTCCATCGGATCAGCTTAGAAATTAAGCGTTTTAGCACCGTTGTTGGAGAAAACTTCTTGATGATGGTAATGGTAGAAGAGAAGCAAAATACAAAGCGAATAAGTGGGCGCCGTTTTAATCACTAAGACGTTCTCAGTAAATCCTAAAAGACAGAGTGTCGCTTCTAATTGCTAGTAAAACGTCTTATCTGGTCCTTAAATGTCTCTGATGAAATCCATCGAGGAGGCAAAAGAAAAGAAGTGTTTACTTTTGGAAAACAAAGATTTTGCATCTATTTGTTTTGTAATATAGTTCAATAAGTTCGTTCTCAAAAACGTCTTCGTACTTTGAGCGGCTCTTTGACTTCCCTAACACGAGAAATTCAATGCACAAAGATCCTTCGGCAAGCGCCGATTAATATTCTAATGTAAACTTTATGCTATCGGCAAAAATTAAATTTATTGTTCCAAATACTATATTCTGTGTAACACCAGTCACGAAAACCCGATGAACCATCACCGTTTATGAGTATTCTTCATGCAATGCAAGACCATAGTACCTCTAAGAAAGGTTGCACCTTCTCACAAATAGTTACAAACGTACCAAGAACAAAACTGAAAAAGAAAAGAAGGTCTGAGGAACTTGAAATGTGAAAACGACCTACAATGAGCAAAATCGCTCACCAAGCACCCAAATAGTTTTTTTTAGATTGGATGTCGGAAGCCAAAATGATGGCAACGGCCAGTCAGAAAAAGGTGATTATTAAGAGTAGCCAATGAGGACTCAAATAAAATCCATGCTCACGGGGTCCCATACCCACACGGTTCCATGCTCACATGGTCCCAAGCAACGATTGATTTAAATTTTTTTTATCTGATTGGTGGAGAAGGTGGTGCGAATTTTCTGGACCAATCACAGCGCGTTGTAAAGAAAACTATGTTAAAAATTTCTCTTCTTAAAACTGCAGAAAAAAAAAAGACGGTGGCGCTTTAGCAGGAGTGAGTTGGGTTTGAGATCTAGCGTGCTATCGTACGTGACTTATTCGTTTTTTGTCACTCGTCTGTCTGCAAGTAGGGTTTTTTAATGTATCATTTTCTTGCATGGCATAGGTTATTCGTCGTTCCAGTGACGAGGAGAAGATTTTGGTCATCGCGCGGAAGCGTACTGATCACGTGTGCGACTCGACATTGACTGTAGTGAACATTGTATTATGGGAAGGTATTGCCCAGGAGCGCGCGGATTATCTATATAAGTCACTTAGCACCATGCTGCCTCAACATGGCGTCCCCACGGCAAGAAGATGTGGAATCAATGAGACGTAAGATGAAATATTCTTCTGTCTCTTTTCCGGGTCTCTTGTGTCCTCCTAAAGGCTCCTTCTTCTACTCTACGTGTCTGTTTATGTATCTGTCTCTCTCCCCGCCTGTGTTTATGTCTGGCTGACATTTAGCTGTTTATTGGTGTCGTTTTGTGTGTTTTCTGACGGTAGCCGTCTGTCCTTCTGTCTTTTTTTGTCTATTTATGTGTTAGGTGGTGCGTCTGTGCCTTACTTATACTCGCACGTTTATCTGTTTGTCTCTCTATGTGTCTCTCTACCTGTCTGTTCGTTCACAGACCTTCGCACGTCCATCTGTCTATGTATCTTGTGTGTCTGTCTATTCGTGTACAAATACTCGCACCTAAATATTACCAGTACCTTAAAAAAAAACTTGATACTGTGTCCTTTTTGTTGGTATAAAGTGTTTTTTTCCCTATGGTTAATGATAAGACGAACCTCACCCCTCACAAACTACCTTTCGGATTATGCTCTTGCAGTAAATCATGTGCCTGTCAGGGGTTGAACGAGGAGACTTGTGGTGCGTCTTTTTCTTTCGGCTGCTCTTGGAGCATGTACTTCAATGGTTGCAAGTTCACTCGCAGTAAAACGCCGAGGAAATTTAAATTACTTGATTCTTCTAAGGTGAGTTATGAATTTATTTGTGACACAACTACTGACAAATACACAGAACTACGGGCAACACACTGAAGTATTTACTCCCTTTTCCCTGGGAGGACGCACAAATAAACGACGTAATAGAAATGTTCATTAAATTCCATAGCATAATTTTTTTATTTCCACAAACTACACGATAAGCAGTACCACATGAAAGAGCTGTTCAGTAGCTTCATATGGTCACACTTTAAGGTTTCATTCACAGACTTTAAAAGGTTATCCGCCTTTTCTTATCAGCAGCTTTTATTTGAATCGACACGCACTAGGGTTTCAGACACAGTCTGAAAAGTTTAACCCTTTATCTCCCTTTGGATCAACTAATTAACCCCAAATTGATCTCATTCTTTCTTCTCATCACTTATCTGGTTGATATTGTATAGATATTGTAAAGAGAAATTCTGTCTCGGTCACTCATGGGAGTTTAAGGGTTGAGCCACCTTTTTCAGTCCAGTAGCCTTTAGTAGAAAGGTCACACTCTGAGATCTTATCCACAAGTTGGAATCGCCCTGCAGAGCGTGATAAACAGAAACCACATGAAAGAACTGCCGCGCAGCTTTAATTAGAATGGTTTAGAAATTAGATCTTCATCCAAACAACCTTTATTAAAGAGGTAAGATTTTAAATTACCTGTGTTGTGCGTCCGTGGGGAGTTTCTGAGTTGGTGGAGTAAATTTGCCACCGGAAAGAGATCCTGAAACCAGAAAAAGGTAAAAGCGGACCAGTTTAAGGATGATGTTGATTGATGTTGAGTGTTGCAACAATTAAGCGCTACTTTTTTTTTCTATGTTCAAACAGGAAGAGGAATTAGATACCATGATGCAGACATTAGTGACAGATCTGTCCACCGTATACGAGAAATACGCACCTCAAGCTTTCCAAAACCAGGTAATCCTTCTCTCCTTCGACGAATGTATGATTTCTTCTCACAGAATCAATACATTGTCATTCAAGGGTTGGCGAGAATGTTTAAATGATCAACTGATGGATTGAGCGTTCTGATTTTAGGTAAAAGAAGAAAGAGAGGGGCTGGAATGCCGTATTGGAAACAATGAGAGACGGCCCTTTTCTGGTGTCACGTGTTGCGTGGATTTCTGTGCACATAGCCACAAGGACTCCAGAAATATGGACGGTGGAGCAACCTTGGTAACTAATCCTGTTTAATTAGTGTGTGTTCATGAAAAGTACATTTGAAAGAGATGAGGATGACATAGGATAAAGCAGATTGCAGACGACGAAACGATAGAATTTTATTTAAGGTAGTTCTTCTTATTCGTTGTTGCTTTTTTTATTTATTGCTACAGGTGTGCTCGCTTCTGAAGCCAGAAGCAATTTTGTCAGACGAAGAACAACTTCATGTTTTGCCGTTGTACCGCTTGCTGGACAAGGATGGTGCGCCTGTGCGACCCAATTACGTCATGCCTGCCCATTTCCTTGAACCTCCTGTGGGTGTCTCCCCAGGCTACTCCACGGTAACAGGACAAGAGAATTCCCCAAAGGCTAGCAAAGCAGTGAGTAACCACGATCCACAGCCCAAAGAAGGACGTAAAGAAGTCTTTCAGGATCTGAACAACAACAACAAAAGCGGTAATGGACCATATGTACCCTTCGATGGGCATAGCATTCCTCACGGACATGCGCAGTCGATGCATGGCTTTCCAAACTCGGTGATTCACCACCATGCCTCTTCTAATCAGATGATGAACAACTGTTTTAACGGACACTATCCCCACCCCCACGGGTCGCCAATGTTTCAATTTCACCCGCATCTTGGTAACAATTATGTTCTTAACCATTGCCGGGCGCCCGAGGTGCACTGGGTAGACGAGAACCGTATTCCATATTTGTATCGAAATCCGGGACACTTGAATCACTTTCACAACTCGAGTAACAACTTCGACAATTATGGTAACTACGACACAAAGGTTCCTTTTATGGGTGGGACCTGGAATTGTCGAATGCCTTTCGGTAAGTCGTTTCCAATGAACAATGCACCGTCAAATAGAGGTGTCGAGTATGCCAAACCAAAGACTGTCATTCATCACTACAATGGTGAGGCCACAAGGGGGCCTTCTCAGATCAAGTGGGTTGATGACAAAGAAGTACCACTCATGAGAGCCTCGAGTAGTGTACCCCTGGATGAAAATGCCAACATAAAAGAAGTAGAAAATCGCAAAGGCAGTGGAAAAGATGTTGGAAGCTCGGGACAGGCACGGAAACCATTCCTGATTGAGGAGAATATGGGAGGAGTGGCTATCGCTCTTACTCATGGATCACTTCTAATCGAGGTAGCCAAGAAAGAACTTCATGCAACTACGCCTCTCAGGAACCCCCAAAGACAGAATCCCACTCGGATTAGCTTGGTGTTTTATCAGCACAAACACATGAACCTCACTCTGCACGGCTTGGGCGAGTGGGAGCAGAAAGTGGCTCGAAAGAAGTTGGAGGGAGAGGTAGCCAGCATGGAGGTGGATGGAACTGAGAAGGACGCATCTGTAGACCTTAAAGAAGAAGAAAGAGAGTTGGGCTATCTGGACATGCTTGCGGAAACAGCTCTGTCTAGAGCGGACATAGATCCTGGTGTCACAAACAAGCGTAATTCTAGTGCGGGCCATTCTTTAGAGCTAGCGTCGGTGAATACCAGTGTTCTTGCACAAAATGGCGCGGACAGTCCGCCAGAAGGTGTAATAAGAGGTCCAAACGACTTAAATGGTTCGAAGTTTCCTCAACGATTAGAAGCAGATGTCCACGGTGCGAAAGATACCGCGAAAGAAATTCTATCTAACTTGTCTTCCACCAAACCAGAGCAACATAGTCAACTGCGCAACGGAATTGAGTTTGCTCCCGAACGGCCTCGTCAGGGACAGATGGGGATAAATTCCATTAATATCCCACAGAGTAATAAGCACCAGAACAAGGAAGTCTCTTCCGACCCGCGGCAGCAAATCTGGGGATCTATGCATCACGTTCATCAAAACAACGAAGGGTCCAAAGGTTCGTCATTTCCTTCTAATGTGTCTTCACACATTACAAGTAGAGTAGAACCAAATAAAGTTCCACCTGTTCAAAACGTCGACATGAACCACCGAGAGCCATCGCAGAGCGAAGGACTCAAAATATTCTCCTCTTCCAATGGAGTAATTCCTGAGAGAATTGTTAATTCTGACAACAGAGGATTAGGTGTTGTGACAGAACCATCCTCGGCCAAACGGCCAGAGGAACGCCTTAACACCGGTACTAACTTCAGTGTCTCGAGGCTGTTAGGGGATGACAATAACAACAGAGGAGAGAAATCCACCACGGGTTCGTCGTCATCCTATAGAATAAGCAGCATTCTCGGGGACGAGAAACCAATCTCCAATGCACAGGATGAAAGAGAAGCAGACACGGCTCGTCAAGTCCCTTCGCATGTTCGGTCATCTGAGAAGGATCGTGATGTCCCTGAGAGGCACCATTCTGTCTCAGAGCCTACGTTTCAGTCACCCAATGTCCCTATGTCGCCAAGGTTCCCATTTTTGCCTCCATTTGCTCACTCTGCAGGGATCAGAGAGAAACTTTCCGCTGGGCCGGAAAGATCCTACCTTGACCTCTCAATGGCGGCCAACCGTCTATTCAACTACAGTCCTTACAAGTTCGGTGTTCCTTTTCCAACATATCCAAGTTTTTTCATGCCTCCCTTTCATCCACTTCTAACTTCTGGAAATGGCCTTTCATCCAACCTTGCTTTAGTCAATTCGCAGAACTATATGTCTTCTTTTATGGACTCCACTAAACGGATCGGAGATATGAATGGCATGTCTCTAGACCCTGCATCACTGACCACCATTTCCACCGCAACGAGGACTGGGGTTAGTTATCCAATAGACACACTAATCACTGTGGCACCCTACACACAGACGTGTGTCACAGGGCACTACCAAAATTGGCTCTGATCACAACTTTGCCATAGGAAACCTTTTGAACCTCTTCTGAGTTTGCGTAATGGTAACAGAAAGGCCAATCTGGGATAACATTGTTTCTCAATTAGTAAAACGTAATACCAAGAAAATCTAGTGTAATTGTAAGTCGTACCTACAACTTGAAATTTCAACATTTTCTCTTCAATAGGCTGTGTAAATAGACGACCTGATTAAGTTTTATCACCAACTAGATGAGAGATATCACAGAAATCCACAAATCCCCAAGGTCTTCTGAAATCTGAGTCAAATTTAGGTCTCCAAATGTGACTCACTAGTAGCGAAGAATTAGCGTTTATTTCCCGATGTAGTCGCTTCCGAGGCAGATCACGACGTTTTGACTGACTGCATGCTACTAGTCTTCTTCAGGCGATGAGGTCGACTCGATACGCATCCTTTCGTGATTCAGTCTTTTCAGCTGTGATTGGTTAGTTTTTTTATCACTCGGCTGTGATTGGCTAGTTGTTTTATCAGAAGGTAACGTGTATTCTTTCCTCCACCGCCGTGATCGTGATCCATTCCTAAAGTGACTGCATTGTGAGAAAAATAACTTTTTTTCCAATATTTTGATATGATTCAAATTTGTTTCCACTTTTCGTAAGCAAAAGCAAGATATTAGGGGGTGAGAATTGAGAATAAAGAGAATACGACTTGGAACATAAAAGAACTGCTGTAAGGAGCAAGGGCTCAACGAATGTTGGAAATGACTGTGATTTATCTGTGACGATATTGGGTCCTACACTGGAACCATTGTGTTGCAAATTGATTTTTTTTTCTGCTCTGAGAACAAGTGACGGAAAATACAAAGAGTGTCATGCTACTCGAGTAAAGAGTTATTCTCTCTAAAGCGCATTTCGTTTCTTGTAGATGGCTCTATGAGACTGAGTTATTTGTCGGTGTTTTAGTTGATCCCATTTTGCTTTGTTTGGATATTTAATTGCAATAATCTCATTTCATGAACGAGTAAAAGTTTTGCAAACGTTGTACAGTTAAACTTCTATCGGGACAGGTAACTTATAAGGTAATATTCAAAGCGTAATTTTTTTCATCCATGATTTTAAATTCATCATGGATTGCAACGGCAGCCTTGCACCAAGGTATAATTCATTTTAGGAGCTTTAGAATGTCCAAGGGGAGTTTTATCCCATAATAGTATTTTTTTTTTTAGTGTGGCAGAGTAGTCGAAGTAAGGAAACATTCTTTATATCTTCGTGTACCTTGTTGCAGTAAAAATAAATCTCTAATGGATTAATGATGTAACTATATTTATCTGTAAATGCAAGGAGTAGATTTTGATGTTGCAGACAGCAAGCGTTATGTCACGCGGTGCTTGTTTTAATCTTACTGAGTCACGGGTTGGCTTGTTGTGTTAAGGGCTATATTGGCTGTCATGCATGTCACGTTAAGGTAAATTTCACAGTAAAAGCAGCGGCTTGCCGAAAAGCTTATAATTAATATTAGTTTTCGAGACTTTTAGCGGTTATTTTTAACCAATAGATTAAAAATCATGAGGAAATTCATTTTATTCGGATAATATCAGTGCTTCATGACAAAGCGGTGTTTATTTGATTTTAACATGAATCAGCTTTAGTGGTAGAACTGATAGGAATAAAATCAATATCATGGGGTACATATATATCATGTAAGTAAGAGTGAACGGATACAAATACAACCTTCTTTCTATTATTAATGTGGCTGGATTTTTTTTCTAATGTAATGAGTCAGATTGTAACTAAACTTCTCCGCATCAATCTTGACATGTTAACAGTGGTATATGTATATATGTATATGTATATGTTTCAACCGAGGCTTTCATATAAGCTTCTTTATCCCAGATTCGCTCTAACGAAGGACTAACGGTCGAGACGTTAGCTTTGGGAATTCAGTTGATAAAACCTGGTTAATTTGTCATGCCGCCTTCCGTAGCATGATTAGATAAGGGCTCAGTTGAATGAAGGGTAGTTAAATCATCATTTGGCCCTTAAGTTTAGTGCTACCTGATATAATATGGGTGTAACAAATACTTTTAGCACCGATGTGCGACAGAAATGGTATCAATGAACATGCCTACATACTTCTCAACGAAGTTCAGGGTCACCTTAACTCTTTGGTAATTTAAGGTTGCTCTGAACTGGAAGTTAACCTCACCAAAAGTCCTCAAGACAACTTTACAAAAATTCAAACAGATAATGAATTATCACCTTAAATTTGAACAGGATCAAATAAATAGCGTACTTGTATAATTGCATTCCTTGTAACATTACTTACTCTCCCCTCCTTGTAACATTACTTACTCTTCCCTTCCCCTCCCTCCCAGCCACAATGTGATTTTCTAGCAGCATTGATACCTTCAAAGACAACATTCGTATGGGAGGGGATGGGGGGAGTGAGGTTGTGTTTTCATCTTTTCACACCTAGCTACAACAGATGAAAGAAACAGTGTCCGAATACTTTTAAAAAGGTTTCAAATTATGTCACGCATACAAAAACTTATTTCATGAATGAAATTCACTAATTGCTAAATATCAAGAGGAAAAAAGGGATTAGATGATGTCTCATAATCTCTGGTAAATATTTATCCCCCTAATGCTTTTGGTTTCTTAAATCTCCCGTACGCCTCCTGCGTTGGAACACAGTTTCCTTAGAAGTTGTCTTTAAGTCATAAGCCAGCCCGACAAGAGCGAAACAATCTATAAAAAATTTAGACAAGTTGATATAAGTACCCAGTTCAGATGTAGCATAGTCTTGAGGAAAACAGTGATGAAAGTTGTGGTAGCCTTCACCGAGTGTACCAAGATTAGCGACAAGGTTCTGTGAAGGGCTTATGATTTCGTCGTAAGGTCGTGATCCCCATATATGGGCAAAGCTGTTCACGCTCCACGTGACATTGAGTAAATAAGCGTAACGAAACGCAAAACAAACGAAAAACGAGTTCCATAACGCTTCATTCCAGAAGTACCATGGAACCAGAGTTGGAAGGATGATGTTGAAGATTATCGTGAGGGGCTTGTAGTGCCTGGGGTTAAAAAAAAAGAAACGACTAAATTTGAGCGCACTTACTGAATTTTTTCGTAAAATACATTTATTCTTTAAATGCTAATTTGTACGCTTACTATTGTTATTACTCTTATTTTGATTCCGTTTATACATGTACCCATCCACTTTTTCATTCATCAGTTCATTCATTCATTTGTTCATTCAGGTCGTGTATTCGCTTATCTGTATATTCACGACATCATGATTCCAAGCGTAAAATTTAAGTGTATTAGTCCAGTATCAAAGAACTATATCAATGAATAAATGTGTTCATAAATGACTCAATATATTTGACAATACACTTGTTCCACCATGTTCCAAGGAGGACAGGAGGTCGTTTATTGTTACGAGGGTGGAGAGGGGCGGGCAAATGTCGAACAGGGTGTGTGTAGAAAGCATTGCAGCGGAAAGAGTTATACAATACTTCACTGCAAGGATTTTGTAAAATGTTTTGGACATAAGCTGATGTTCGATAACATCTTGAAATTATTTTCTGACAATTGCAGGGCCTGTGTCCATCGGGATATCTCTGTTGTAGTCGTTATTTCTTAATGACCTGAAGACAAAGAGTGGTTTTCACTAACCTTCTCTGAAACATTACGATATTATCAGCGTACAGATCACTCATATCGATCTGTTTTCCCTTCGTTCTGACATCAGGATGTTTTCTGACCATCAGCCATCCGACGTGCGAGAAAAAGAAACCTCTTTTGGCATTGTGAGGGTCGGCGTCGGTTTCAGAGTACTTGTGGTGGACACGATGGTCTCTTACCCATTCAAAAATGTCATTTTGAGCGCTCATGCAATTCATCAACATCAGGAATAATCTAAGAGACCAAGTTGCCTTAAATGAGCGGTGTGACCACAATCGATGTGCTCCAATTGTAATTCCTGTTCCTCCTAAAATGAAACAGACCCCCATCCAAACCCATGTCCATGGTTTTGTCCTGGGGAGGATATAAAGACCGTATAATGCCATTCCATGCAAGGCAGTTATCAGGTAGACATTAAGCCAGACTATCTGAAGCGGCGGACGTTCTGTATTTCTTCCATTGGTGCTCGTCTTTGTTAGGTATGTGTTTTCTGCCTCGGCTGTTGTAGAATTTTTAGGTGCCATTCTCTCTCTCTGTTTTTTTCTCTGCAAACTCGAAGCTCGGTGAAATGAACGCGCGAAACAGACTGAATATTTTTTGAGTCTATGAGTTTATCACTCGCCCACGTAAATAAAAACTAAGCAAGATATGCTTTTCAAATATGTACGCTTCAAAAAACAACCCAATTAGAAATAAACAATTTTAAGTGGTGCGGATTAAATCCTTCGTTACGCTTGGGAATTATTGACAGGAGACAGGAAATTCTGATGATAAATTACGATTTCATGAGTTCTGAATATTTTCAACCTGTCAACAATTATTTAGGAGTAAAACACATGTAACTTACCGGGTTAGAAAATCGACTATTAGAATAATATTAAATAATATGAAGCGGTTGCGTTTCAATTAATTATCCACGAATTGTGCATATTACTAACTGTGCATATTATACGCTTGATTGATATGATCAATTACGTGTGAATCTTGAGTAAAAACACCCATGAAACTTGTTAAAAGTCAATTTAAATTTATCGCGTATTCAACATAAGATGTGTTTAGAGGTTAAGTCCTTCAAAAGGTAGGACTGCAATACGTGCTTGGGCTGATTTTGTGTGCATCAAACTCTTGCGTGTATTGGTGACCAATTTTCAAATGATAATTGCAAGCAGGCTCAAGATTGCATCATATTTTCCCAAATGACTGACTTACATGAAGAAATGAGCCTCAAAATAAGAAAACAACTGAATCTATTCCTCGCGAAAATGACTAAGTATTCCACAATAATTCATTATTATCCTGAGAGGGCGCTGTGATTATGTACCTCCTCAGCAAAGTGTGACCAAACGCGATTTTCTCCTAACAGCATCGATTCGTTTTCAAACAGAAAGATAATGAGATTGAAGAGAAATAGCAACACGGGAATATTATATAATTCAACCTAACTTTTCAAGTTTAAAATCACAGGAAACGTGTGGTAATCAACGGGAAGAGCTTATTGCGGTCCTTCAACCCATAAGATTACCTGGCCGCTGATTTTTCCTCAGCTCAATCGACGATAGCTTAGAGCGTACTTTAAACAATGGCTAATCTTTGTTTGAATAACTGGCCCTGTAATCTTCATTTTTCTGTGACAATTCAGCTTTTGATGGTTTATAGTTCTACCATCGGCAGTCTTACGTTGCATTACTGATGTTATAAACTGCAGTCTTATAAATTACAATTTATTAATAAGTGTGAGCAATCCTAGGGAAGAGCAGTAAGGAGTTTATGGCTGAGTATATGGATAAGAGCGGGGTGGGATGGGAAATATTGGTCGTAGACCCCTAGACGAAATCTAAAATTGAAGATCACCGAGATCAGGGGCGTAGCCAGGATTTTTCAAAAGGGGGGGGGGGGTCACACTGTGTACTCACCAGTTTTAATTTTGCCACCTGAATATTGTAGGTTGTTTGCTTAAAATAGGCTTACAAAGGTGGGGTTACTGGCACCCTAGAACCCCCTCCCGCTACGCCCTGGAAGATTCACCCTCTCTAGCTAATTTATGAAACGAAATCTGAAACTAAACCTATCGAAAAGGCGTTTTTTATTTAAACTGCAATATCATGTAACTTATTGGCGCTATCACCGGCTATAAAAGTATACATTTTCTAAAAGCTTAATAAACACGGACTACGGATATTTATTTCAATTCTATAATTTTGACCAATGAACAGAATGGTAGATTATATTTTCACGCCGAGACGTTTTATAAGATAATTTTATTTGACAATGCTTTTAATTAACAACTTCTGTTTTTCATCAGAACGTGATCAGTATATATTGAACTAAAAGGAGGTCTGAAATTTGTAATTTAACGCATCGTTATTTGTTAATCATTTTTCTTTTACTTCAAAGTAGCGCTTTTGAGCAAAGTTTTTGATGTAGATGCTTTATATTTTGCTGAAAGGGTAACAAAAAAAAAAACCCTCAAAAATCCCAGACACCCTGTGTACTTTTGCATATAGGGATAGCGCGAATGATTTGCATATTATTTCAGTTGGAATGAAAGTGGTTATATTTGACCTTGGAAGGCCAAATTTTTTTTAGAAACGTTTTTCGTTCGTACTCATGGTGAAATATTTATTTCTAGTTTGGTGAAAAAATTATGTAAAAAGAAAAGTTAAAAATCGAGCAAAGTAAATTAATAGACTAAAAATTGTTAGAATCATGTATATAAAACGTGTTTGGATTCCCTTCGTCGAGCAAATTAATAGGGTGTGTAGATTTTAAGGATTTTACGAAATTTGACCAAAATGCTAACCAGATATTAACGTTCTAAAGAGTGCCAGGCTTTACTGATAATCCAACCAATTCTCTTTTCATGGCTTTTTGTGTGACGGGGATCGCCAGATATTCTTTTGGCGGATGTCAAAACAGTTTTTCTCGGCAAACAATGTGATTACGGTTAAAGCTTCACGCGCTTTTGCAGTCCATCAACTGCTAATTGGAACCGTGCAGTTTATTTGGACTTGCTTGCGAACCCGAAGGTAAGTAATTCAGTTGATCAAAAATCGATAATTTTGGGGTTAAGAGCTTGCGCGCGCTTACCCTTATTTCGATGATTATCCCTTCGGATTCTACATTTTATTCTTTCAATGGTGATGTCTTTTAAAGAATTTTAGTGACAGGGACGCGCGCACAAACGATTTTACGTAAGACACCCTTAATAAGAATTTTCACTCATTTTACAATGATCTATAAACTTGATTTTCTGGTGGATGAGGGGATGGGAAAGATGAAAAGCATATGAATGACCAAGACAGAATTTCTCCTTATAATATTAATACAATATCAAGCAGACAAGTGATGAGAATAAAGAAAAATATCAATTAAAGAAATGATTGGTTGATCCAATACCAAATTCTCTGAACTAACATCACAAGAATTGCATGTCGAACAATAAGGAGAATTACCACTTAGATCTTGAGAGTGAAAAGGTTGACAAACAATTTTTCATAGGATTTTGAAAACTACAAACAGCAGTAACTTAACAAGAAGATATTCTTTTCATAAACAATATAATTTATTTGATCTTTTTTCAATAACATTCATGGGTAATATATTAATTAATTTTCAAAATGCACTGGCAACTTTGCTGTTTATTTTTACACCCATTTGAATGATTAAGGCAGGTTGATTGTGTTGACTATACTCATTTCACTCAGCCTGCACAATAACTTAATTAAATAATTTTTTGGAGAAAATTGTTTACCGAAATAAACTGTGCAATATTATTGACTTGCAGAACTGACTATCTCACTACAAATATTCATCATATAAGTAAAAAAACTACAGGACAATTGTCATGTATTGAAAATGTGAAAAGCACAAATACTTTGGTGTAAATGTTGTTTTAATTTGCCCAAACCATGCACCTTGGCCCAAAAAATCTTTAAATAAAGCATACTTATTATAGGTATTACCTTATAAATTCTACCTAGGGGAGGGGGGTCTTAATTGACTTGGTAAAGCACCTTTCCCCAAATTTAGGTGTGTATTGTTATGAGGGGAGGGGAGAGAGTGGGTCAAAGTGACATCTATGATTGAGTGCCAGTGAGTACTTCCTGACATTATATTAACTTAACAGTGCTTCATTTATGCACTATGTAATATATAACTAGAATTTAATTAATTTTTGTCTTTAGGGAGAAGCTTTTTTTTAAGAAGTAATTGTGTTGTGAATCATTTGCTTTCAAGCAATTTTGTTTGATATATTTAAGACAGCTCTTATGCTTTTTAAATGATCAATTCAAGGAATATTAACATATAGCTATAATAATTTATCATCTCTAAGTTTTCATCTGACAAGACATACTGGAAAAAGCTCTCAAATCCTTACTAAATTATAGAAACTTAACTTTTAACTTGAACTTAACCTTTGCTTTTCAATCAAAGCAAACTGTTATTTGTCTCAATTTTAAGTGGCAGTTAAATGGAAATTTCCACGCTTAGCTTAGTGAAACAAATATATTTTAGAAAACTAAGCACTGGTCTGAACTTATTAAAATAAAGAATTTGATGGCATAATGCATCACACAGCATTAAAAATGCCTTTGATGTTTGAAGCTAGAAGCTTAATTCTTCCAGAGGAGAGAAAGCACTTAGCAAAAAAGTCATGAAGCTTGTTTATGGTAATGTAAATCAGACCATTTAGTCATCATGATGTTTAAGATGCTGTAAATTTCCAGTGCGCATTCTTCTCTTTAAGATGGTGTCTTTTGAGATAGTTTTCAAGTCATATGCCAGTCCAAGGTTTGCACAAAGGTCAATGAACCACTTGGAGGGATTAAATCGCAAACCTAACTCACTTGTAGCATAGTCCTGTGGGAATGTGTGGTGGAAGTTATGAAACCCTTCTCCTCCAGTTGCCAAGACAACAGAGAAATTCTCAGAAGGATTAATGCCCTTGTCATATGGTTTTGATCCCCAGAGATGAGCAAGGCTGTTAACACACCATGTGGCATTGAGAGTGACGACATAACGGAGTGCATAACAAATAAAGAAGCCATTCCAGACACTTTCATTCCAGAACAACCATGGTACAGCAATTGGTATTGCAATGTTGAAAATTACCACGAGTAACTTGTAGTTTCTAGGGAAAAAATAAAAAAATATTTTTAACGCAATGTGTCATGATCATCAAATCAAGGACAAAGAAAATTTTATATTGCTTTTTCTCAGTAGTAAACAACCCCTTTTAAAGACAATTCAAATAAATTTCCAATCAATAACCTCAGTTTCTAACTTGATTACTTTCAAGTTTAACACAAGATAATTTGTATCAATTAATTAGACCACAAGAGTTTGAAAAAATTAAGATTGGTGCAGGGAATAAATTGACAATTGAGGAGAAAGCATGGAAAATTAGCTTACTGTGTTGTTTAACTGATGTGAACTTTGCACAGCAGGAGGGGAAACCCAATAAAGTTTGGGTGGTTATGTAATGGAACAAAACCTCATCAAGAGTGACAGATAACGACAGAAGAATATGGAAATTATTATGGAGAACTTCCAGAAGCAAATCAACATATATTCCACATGGCTGTCTACGCAGAGAATACGTAATACTTTATGTTCTTTTTAAACTTTGCCAAATCAGAGACCATAAGGAAAAATAAGCCATATGCCATGTATGGTAATGCGAACTGTTACCATTAGGAAGAGGTGACATTCACTGCGCTCTTCAGTAAGAATTGTAACTCATGATGCTGACTGGTGCAATGTATTTTAATTTTGACGCATTATGGGGAATAAGAAATTAAAATTGTACGTATTATGAAACAGTGAAGCAAAGATACCTTCGTTGGAACATGACAATTCCATCGTCGTACAAATCACTCAGGTCGATCTGTTTTCCCTTCGAAATGACATCAGGGTGCTTTTTAACCAACAGCCATCCGACGTGCGAGAAGAAGAAACCGTTTTTGGCATTGTGAGGGTCGGCATCGGTTTCGGAGTACTTATGGTGAACACGATGGTCCCTCGCCCATTCAAAAATATCATTTTGTGCAGCGATGCAGTTCATCATCATCAGAGCAAGTCTCAGGGGCCAAGTTGCTTTGAACGAACGATGAGACCAAAGTCTGTGAACACCAACTGTAATACCAAGTCCTCCAATGAAGTGACATAACCACGTCCAAAGCCACGTCAGCGGGTTTGCGTTAGGTAACAGATAAATGCCGTATACTGCCATCAGGTGCAGCACTATCATGAAGTAAACATTGAACCATACAATTTCCCGTTCGGTTCGTTTCCGGTTGTTGTCATCGCAAATCTTTGAGTCGGGCTCGACTACGAGTGTTTCTGTTTGTGTTGAACTTCTAGGAGCCATATTTCCTCTCTGAAAATAATGTATAGATTTAAAAAATTGGAATTATATATTCCCGCGACTGAGCAGCGGAAAAACTGAGGCTTGACGCAATGAATTATTTATGGGCGTTACGTGCCAGGGAAAAGCCATGCAGGTAACAAAAACCACAAGCTTCAATATTGCAAAGAAAAGTAGGCAAATTAATCTAGCTTTTCAATAAATGAGAAGCGTCGTCGTTGGCAAAAAAATCCTGACATCACGAAAGAAATCTGCATCAAAAACTAGTAATAAACTTTCCTGCATAATTTTGTTCATACCGAGTAACACAATTTGCACTGTATAAATCCAGATTTGGAGACCTCGCACGCGAAATTATCTTGTAACTGGGGCTAATTAATATGTTGAAGTTACATTTTTCTGTAAGAACTGTGGTAGTTTACATACTTTTCATTACCAAACTAGAAAAACTGTCATTTTTTAAATTTTATTTTATAATCTGTGTAATTATAAGCCCAGTCGTTAAAATAAACAGAATTATTTTGGAATGACTCTTCTACGATTGACAAATTCATCATGAGAGATCCATAACAGTACATTTGCAGATAGAGTAGATAAATAAACTGTCAATTGCGTAACACAGTTCATCCTTCAGATGTAAAACTATTTCGGCCAACGAGACTTATCAAGTCCTCATTTCTGCTGGATAACGACGTGCAAAACGATGTTTAAGTGCAATCGAACGAGGAGTGCTCTCTTACCTCAATAAATTTTCCTTTGTAGATGAATTTCTCTCTTCAAATTCTAGAACTGTTTCGCTGACATCGACTGAGCTCGAAGAAAGTTATGTCCAAAATTGCTTAGACGGTGGCTTTTTAAGAGCGTAAACCATGTTGGCACGTTTAAGGTGCATTCAAGGTCGCAAACCGGAAGTGTTGTTGTTTGTGAGGAGATTCTCTACTTTCATCTGAAGAATGAATTTAGTAAAATGTTTCTTTACGATCTATTTTCCAACATCCCTCTGGTAAAAGCGACATCAAAATTTAGAAAAGATAATTTTGGAGGTATTTAAGGGAAAAAAAGAACTTTCTTTCAGGTTTTTAAAACTCGGAAACTCAAATGTTTTACAAATTAATTTAGTTGTCTCTCGAATCGTCACTGTGTTTACTGATCTAGTAGAAGCTCGTTCGTGATTGGTTAGATTAAAAACAGCTCCCGGTCACTCAAGGTTCAGCGGAATTAGGTGATTTAATTCACGTGCGGTTTTATGCCTTTTTTTAAGCCGTCATAAACAAGGATTTTGCACGCGGACAAATATTTTTATTTTGGGGGAAATTTTTTTTAACTATCCCAACACGTTACGTAATTAAATATGCTAGGATTGTGCACAAATTTATACTTTTGATGGAGGAAAGTCGACAGTCTTCGCAGATATAACTATGTCCAAAAAAATCCGATGGGTGGTGGAAAAGCAATGAAATATTGGCGAATGATCTGAATAAAAAGTAACATCTGGCAAAAATTCCGTCATCTTCCAAAGGTTTTCTGAACAATTATTTTTTTCCGCCTGGGGGCCAAGATTTTTTTTAACTGCCTCAAGGCATCGAACATTGAACTGTGAGTTGTTTTGGAGTTTTATGAAGGTGTTTTTGGTTTTTTTATTGTCCAGGGTTTTTGTTTACTGTCTAAGGTCGATCAAGGTTTGGCCCACACGCCGGAGAAACACAACAGTGAGTTCTGTTCTTGATCTTGAAAGGTATTGTCTAACTTTCGGATTAGTGTCGCTCTTTTGAGGAGAACTCTAGGAAAATGAATTTGACTCGCATAAGTTGCTTCCTTCACTAAAGTTTCCTGTTTGGGTTTCAGTCGAACTGTTGAGGTTAATCATGACGTCGATTAATTTCTAACAGCGATTGAATGATTTTCACTCATTCGATTTAGAAGGTGAGAAAAATGATGGTTACCCGGCCCCATCTCCCAGACAATTCAACACCTCCCAAATGAATTCTCAGAAATTATCTTGGCTGCCATTCTTGCTATAAGTGCAGGATATCTGTTGAATTGAACCTTTTTGTTTATAATACAACGTCAGAGCAGTATCAAACGTCGGATGTTGTCCTTGAGTAGCATAGTGTTATAAAGTCAGACGTGTAAATCAAGTGAGGCCATATCGTAGCTTACCTGGCCTCACTTGATTTACACGTCTGACGTTAGAGCAATTATGTAACAGTTTAAGACAACGTTTCCAAAGATTTATTGCTTGATTGACCGAAACCTTCGAACGAAGAGTGAAACTCGTGGAAACCAAATGATTCGCCAGGCAAATAGTAACAACGCCCCATGTCAATATAATTGTTAAAACTATGCATTCATGCAAAAGAAGACCGGCTTTTATGTTACTATGAAGGAAAAAGAGAGGGTTTTGTTGCAATAACGACGGCAATTTCATGGATAGAAACGTAACATCAAGTAGAAAGTAAGTCACAGAGCAAAACAACAAATCTCTCAAGAGTTTTCGGTTTCTATTCATGAATTATCTTCTCTCCTCCTAAACTTACAGAACTAATCACAGCAAGAAACTGCAACGTAAATCAAAATTTGGTCAGTATGTAAATTTCTCCAGAATTCTGCATCGAAATGCACGCTAACACTTTCTCCTTTAGAAATTTTTACGATATTTAAAATTCCCTTTTGGATGATCCCAATAACAATTTCATTCATGGATAACTAGGAAAATGAAACGCTAAGTAGCATGGGAGCTTTTCAGCCATTCCCTACGCTTGTTTATGGATTATCGTTAAAGCTATCGCTTTTGGGTTTGTAAACGTTACGACACTTTTCCCTTTCCTCTTTCACTTTCCTTAATCTGCTTCCTTATAGCATCCAGTGATTGGTTGAGAGAGAGGCGTGCGTTTTCTCGGCCAATCACGGGGCGACCGGAAGTAAACTCAACTTCCCATGTGACTCAGGAGTACGTTCGACCCTAAATGCTCGATACGTACATAAGCGTTATTTGTATGGGTATTGGTATTTTTATGATGTAAGACTTTTCATGAAACTGATGTTTTTCTTTTGTAAATGACAAAGAGCATTGCCTCTCAAAGAATTTCAATGAAAACATCGCATTATTTTGGTGCAAACCTCTTCCGAGTTTTCTTAAATAACTTCAGACGATAGACATATTGCAGAGGTTTGTCGTCTCTGTTATTTGAATATTGACAGGCAAAAATTTATTATTTTGATCCAACAATTTTCTCCGTTACTCCGACATTTGCTAAATCAAAAGTATATCGTCGCAATTATTTGCCACAAAAATGTCTGACCTAGTTTACTCCGGAAATTAAAACCAAAACTCTATTTTTGTCCCTCACCAAAGATATTTGCCGATCTCTGTTTTCGAATAAGTAAAAATGCCTTGAAGAAGAGAAATGGCTGATCATATTTCAAAAGGTTTTCACTTGGGCGTAACAATATGGCGGTTGCCTATCTAGTCTTTGCCCTCTGCGTAAGACATACGTGAGGAAAACAAAGTTGTCTATACGGAACTGACACGCACCGATATAAAGTCCAAGGTAACTACCAATCTGATTGGTTGAAAACGTCATAGCTCTTGAGAGTTGCGTGGGAAATTGACTCAAAATAGCATTTTGGCCCGTGTCAATTTATTCTCACTGGGGTGGGATACGTCGTTATGTTTAGGTTGTTTGCTGGGGAATGTCATGATACGGGGTATGTGCAAGCCTAATTAATAGTGAGATATGATTTCGTAACTGTATCGGAAAAATGCTGTTTGGATACAAGAAATATCTCACCGAAGACTTCTATAGGCAAGGAAACGGATCCTTAATCAAGATGGCAGCCGATGCAGCTGGAAATAAATGTAACCGCTCTTTTTAACCTTTGCCATGCGAGTAACCAGTAAGCAAAATAAACTATTTGTTGTGCGTGAAAAATAAGCACAACGCTTTCACTGATACTGTGGTAGCGCTGTCGTTCAGACGCAAAGCAGGCACCGGATGATCTCATTTGATACAAATAAAAAAATTGGCCTTTGAGCGTCGGCCATGTCGGCAGTTCTTTATTACTTGTGCAGTTAGACGCAAAACAGGCACCAGATGACCTCATTTGATACAAATACAAATTTGGCCTTTGAGCGTCGGCCATGTCGGCAGTTCTTTATTACTTCTACAGTTAGACGCAAAACAGGCACCAGATGATCTCATTTGATACAAATAAAAATTGGCCTTTGAGCGTCGGCCATGTCGGCAGTTCTTTATTACTTGAACAAAATGCAACAAACCTAAATACTGCATTATGAATGGGGCGAGCAAACAAACCCTGTTGGTAATATCTGGTTGGTGAAAGCAATATGTTCAAATGGTTGATGTGAACAACACAATGTAACAAATCTGATTGGTTCCAGTAACGTACCCTGTGGAATCTTATCGGTGTGCGAAACATACTATAACTAATCTGATTGGTGCGAGTAACATACACTAAGGTATCTGATGGGTGAACGAAACATATTCTAAGGAATCTGATTGGTGCGCGCAACTTACTTTAAAGAATCTGATTGGTGCGCGCAGCATACTTTCAAGAATCTGATGGGTGTGCACAACATACTCTAAGGAATCTGATGGGTGCGCGCAACATACTTTCGAGAATCTGATGGGTGCACACAACATACTTTCAAGAATCTGATTGGTGCGCGCAGCATACTTTCAAGAATCTGATGGGTGCGCACAACATACTCTAAGGAATCTGATGGGTGCGCGCAACATACTTTCAAGAATCTGATGGGTGCGCACAACATATTCTAAGGAATCTGATAGGCGCGCACAACATACTTTACGGAATCTGATGGGTGCTTGCAACATACTCTAAAGAATCTGACGGGTGCGCGCAACATATTCTTAGAAATCTGATTGGTGCGAGCAACATACACTCACGAATCTGAATGGTGCCTTCAACGTACACTCTAGAATCTAATTACTGCAGGCAACATACCAGCGCAATCTGATTGGTGCGAACGACACCGCTTTTGAAGACTGAGATGTTGAAAGATAATTTTATTTTAGTGAATAACAAAGGCATACTCGGAGAAGAAAAAGAACTCCGTCATAATTTTTAGAGAGGTTTATGGAAAATAACAAATGTCGAATATCTTGTCGTTTAATTTCAAGTGTTTTGTTTAACTGAAAATTTTCAGTAATCGTTGATATACAGTCCTCTTTAATGTGTTTCCACTGTGTCGATTGAAGGACTTAACGAAAAGTGAGTGAGATAAGAATTTATTTTTGTCTTGCACGTGCATCTAGAAAAGGTGAGGGAACTTAGAGTTTAATTTTCGTCGTGCACGTGCATCTACGAAATAAAGAGGAATTAGAGTTCATGTTTCCAGTGCACGTGCATCTGGAAAAGGTGAGGGAAATTAGAGTTTAATTTTCGTCGTGAACGTGCATCTACGAAAAGTGAGAGAAATAAGAGCTTATGTTTCCCGTGCACGTGCATCTAAGCAAAGAGGAATTCGAGATTATTTTTGTCGTGTACGTGCATCTACGAATTAGAAGTTTTGTTTCCCGTGCACGTGCATCTACGCGAAGAGGAATTAGAGCTTATTTTTTTTTCGTGCACGTGCTTGTAAACATCAAGCTTGAACTTACGAATTGTTCTTCACATACATTAAACTCTGACGCATCGCGTGCCGAGAACGTCTGTAACACGAGATATTCTACACGTTGTATCCCGTGATATTTTAAATGAACTTTATTCCTCATGCGAGCTTTTGATAAAGCGAAGGCAAAACGGTATCATAGTGATCAAATCCGTATAATCTCAAGCGCAGCTTTATCGCCGTACATACTAAGATTTACAGTGTGAAGCACTATCGTTTGTTTCTCTGATTGGACAAACGATGTATTTTCATGGTCGTTCACCTCCAATCTTTGAAGTGTATTGGTTAGTAAGAAAACATCTCGGCATGTATGAAATAGAAACATCATTCCATGGAGGGTGCTTGAACGATTTTTATTCACTCGTTGCGATGCAAAAAGAAAAAGAAAAAAAACTCACTCGATCGCTGCGCCCACTTGCTCGTTTTTTCGAAACATCGCAACTCGTAAATAAACATCTTTCGCGCGCACTTTCCATGGAATAGTCTCAATATTTGTGCTCCTGTCTAGTCAACGCTATTATTCAGAAAAGAGTGGCGCTCTACCAATCTAAGAAATGAATAATGAGATGAATTAGTTTTTAATTTACCAATTCACGCACGGAGCAAAATATATATATCTTGCGTATATTCCCACTAATTTTAATTTTTCAGTGCACAAAAGGTAAAAACAAATTAAAATCGAATAAAAATCACTACCACTGCTACTGCAACACTTTTTGAGTTTCATTTAATTTGAGGTGGGTGGGGGGTATTTAGGTCAACTTTTTGCTGGATGAGTGCCACTTTTGGGAATATGCAATTTTTCCTGTGAATGACGATTTTAGATATATGAAAATTCACATATTTGCACTGCGGTGGAGAGATGATATTAAGAGATCCTCGCAGCTAAGAACACTACTGAAACTAGTAGTTGTAAATAGGACCTGAAAAAAATTCAGGCCCGTACGGGATTTGAACCCATGACCTCTGCGATACCGGTGCACCGCTCTACCAATTGAGCTAACTAATATTTAGCTAATAGCTAGCTAATAGCTAATTAGCTAGCTAATATTTTCCCTATTCCAACATGGTAATTCTCTGTCAATGTACATTCAAATCTGTATGAAGCGGCACTGTATTAAGCGGTCACCCAGTATTATTCGATCAGTTGCCAAAGTCCTGCATTTGTCTTCCCTTAATCACTGTTTTTTCACTTCTATTAAGCAATCACCTCTACTAAGCACCATTCCCCTTGGGTAACCGATTAAAACAGGTTCGACCGTATCTACCTTATTTTTAAATCCCTACTTACCACAATTCTCCTACCGCCAAAATCCCGAAAATTTGCGAACCTATTCCAGTTATGCTATTAAAAATGCAAACCCACAGTAGTCAATGCAGTCTTTAACCCTTTAACTCCCAGAAGTGATTAATATGCAACTTCTCCCCATAATATTCATACATTATCCAGCAAACAAGTTATAAGAATACTCAAACTTAACAGAAAGAAGTTTTTACCTTGATCTAACACCAAATTCTCCTGACTAATTTACAAGGAAGTGTCTAGTAGTTAGAGAGGAGAATAAGCAATCAGATCTTGGGAGTTTAAGGGTTAAGTGCAACACCATTACATAACGGTGGCGCATCCCCAATAGTCTATGAAGTGCTCCCCCACCCCTCCCCCACCCCTCCCCCCCCCCACCGGCCTCTAATATAAGATAACCTTACATTCTGCACGTGCACCTGGCTCATAACGTTACATCATCGTTCACTTGTGTTTCTGTCGTGACTTCTTCTAAGATCAATACAAACCCTCATCCGTTGCGCATCAAATTTAAGGACCATTGCTGCGGTCTTGACATGTAATTTCCCATGAGTTAATCGTCCAGTCAGACAATCAATCAGCAATCCATTCACTGTGAGAATAAGTCATCCAGTCGATCAATCAGTCAGTAACTCACCCATCCAGTCAGACAATCAGTCAGCCATCCAGTCAGTTACTCAGCTATCTAGTTGATAGTAGTTAGCCCTCCAGCCAACGAACAGCCAGCCATGTAGTCCGCCGTTGAATCACTCAGCCACTGAGTCAGCCGTCATTCCGTGAGTCAGTCAGTCAGTCAGACCCTCTACCACTCAGTCATTCAGTAATTTTTAAGTCGGTCAGTCAGTAACCACACTAATGATTATTTTCCCTTCTGCGATAAAGTTCTAATACTTGGATGACTTTTTCAAAATCTTTAAAAGCGGAGAATTCACCTCCATAAATTATCACTTTGAAATCTTTTCGCAAATCAATGACCACTTCACTTGTCCGCCGCCGCAGCACCGAGACGATCCCCTCCCGCAAACCTTGCTCTAGTCTATCCACGTGCCCGTCCCTTCTTTTTATTTTTCCGAAGGGCCATGGAGGTGGGGGACCTCAGGTAGGTGAGGTAACCCGCTTAGGCGGGGTAACCAACCTCTGCATACAATCTCTTTTTTCATCTTGATCATGTTAACATGATAAGCGGGGTGACTCGCCTTCGCAGGTAGCCCGGTCTGCCGTGCAGCTAGGGTAACCCTGTCAGCCGGGGTAACAATTTGCCATGTAAACGTCTAGCCGGGCTGGTGTTCATGTTACAAAATGATCAAATGAGCAAAGCAAAAGCGAAACACGCGTGTTTTAAAACTTTGTAAATTTCCTAGCCGTCCCATATAAAACTTAAACGTCAAATACCAATTTTTGCGCACTCTTAGCTATGAAACCTCGACAGCAATTTAGTCACGTTTTTAATTTCAACTCAGCACTACGTGCACATTCATATGTTATGCCGAAATGAAGACATCGCACCGTCAGAAACGTTAAAGCATCGAGCTAGTAGCAAAAAAAAAGAAGAAAATAAATTACGTTTTTTCGGCAACATTTTATCACACGTCACCGTAATGACACCTTAACTCCTTCAGTTCAATCGCAACAACAACATCGAGAAACTTCACTCGGGATCCCGTAAACGCACAGACAGTCCAAGCGATGATCTCACAGCTAGAGCTTGGGCTGCCTGTGGTTAAAGCGGGCTATTTTTCGATCATGACTAGGCGGGTTACCTAACTGGGATCCAGGTCCCCCACCACCGTGTAAACAGGCCCTTAGTCGCGTGACGTTTGATAAGCCTGAAATATTTTGTGCAGGAAGTTACACGAATTGTTGAGTGTTCATATCGAGCCGAGCGGTTAGATTGTCTACGATCTGTATTTGATCTCTGTTTAATCGCTGCAGTTGTTGTTTACTTTACTGAGAGGTAAGAATTATGTTTGACACAGACAAGAATTTAGCTCACTTGTAACCTGTAGCCTCGCTAAACTCTCGCAACGCGAACAAAGATAATTCAGCTAAGAACTCTCTCTCTCCGCTTGATCGAACTGAAGTCATTTCCCTCAGTGCTTCTTTGTCGTCATTTTATGTCAGTTCACTCAAACTCTCTGATATCTTTCATATTCGCGGGTTTCCCTTTGTATTTTAAGTTTGTGGGTTTCTGATCTATTATAGTTAAAACTTTAGCGACTCCCGTTAAATGCAGAACACACAAGACATACGATTTTAATAAGGTAAAACAAAGGCGCGTTCAGTCGGCCTTCTGCAACAATCGGGTTGAAGTTAAACACTCTTAGCAACAAAGGAAAAGAAAACAGTGATTGTAAGTTAAGATGGCCTTAACGGGAAGTTTTGAAAGAAGATTCTAGTAGGAATGGAAAGAACAGAGGGGCAAATTGTTTGTGATCGTGCTGACGTCAATCAGCTCTGATCATTAATCATTCTGACTGATAGTTGTTCAACGTCGATTAGTTTTCAGTTTTTCACATTAAGTGTTTGAACTGATGACAGAATGCTCGCTTCATTCCATGGATTATATTTGATTTTATTGGACAGAAGTTGGAAACGAACTCAAAACCTCTTAAATGTGCAAAGTAACCAAATTAATGCTTGAGTGATTTGATCGCTGTCTGCTTTCGTAATTGACATGAGGGTCCACTATACTTTTTTACATAAAGCATGATTTGGCGATTTTTCTCCTTGTTAATCACGAGTTGAGTTTTTCCTTATTCGTGAATCGCGATTAAAGATATTAAGATCTTTTCATATCCACGTGAATTAATGTTTTTTACTTATACGTGACTCGTGAATGAAGACCTGGAGAACCATTTTGTTTTGGAGAGGACATGAACTTCATTCACAATAAAGTTCGGATATATCGCGCGCTGTTATTGGTTGAAAGAGCGTGCTCTGTGCTCTCATATAGCAGAGAGCTAAGCTAAAGTTGTCACGCCATCTGCCAAATTGTACTATGTCCGACCTTTTCTGGGACTTCTCTCCAGCCTTTTTTCGTTGATTGAAAGAGAAAAATTTCGGAACAAGCGAGCCGGCAAGTAGCAACAGAAGAACTAAACAAAGGTTTGTAAACATGCCAGGCGCCGTAATTAATACTTTATTATAACGTGAGCAGAGACGGAAAAGCTCAAAGAGAAAACTAAATGGACAGTCCGAGTTTTGAAGGTTTTCACGCCCAGTTAGATTGCAAGCTTACGTACGGTGATAAAAATGAAACACAGCTAATACTCATATAGAATATAAAGTTTCGTTACAACAGAAGAGAGCGCAATCAAGGTTTCTCTATTTGTTTAATTGACCAATAAAAGTCATAAAACAGACCTCCAATGGTCTTTGAACAAATAAGGTATATGACATTATGTCATCATTTGTCACTTAAGACTGGTCAAGACTAAAAAAAATCCGTGAATTTGGTTTCTTACTTTCATGTGAAATGTCTCAAATTTCGCGTGAAGGTGAAAGGATTTTTGGTGTTATTCGTGAAGACTGACAAGCCCAAATATTTTTAAGTGACTGAGTTTTACAAAACGGCATAGGGGAACCTCTGACAAGTGCAAAGATATAATTAGAATTCTTAGAAACCTTTGAACTCAGTTATTTGTGATTGTATTTGTATTTTTATTTGTAATTGGACACACCAGGTATAATAGTTGACTTTTTGAAATGAAAGATGTCTTTAATTTGCAAATCAACAAAAATATGATCTTTGACAGAGCAACAGAAGACTGGGGATTGTTTCTGTCAAATCTCTATTTGTTCGTGGAAAAGCAAGCCGTCCGTTTGTCTCACATCAAAGAGAATCTGACATAACATTTGTAGAGTTACATTATAGCCATGTTAATCATGGTTTACTTTCCCTCTTGTTCTGCCATAAGTGGACATCCACATTTTTTTTCTTTGGTGTCCACTTACAGGAATAATTCTTGCAGGTGGACATTCCACTAACGGACACTTTATCAATTCTTGAGGGTGTCCTTTTACAAGAGAGTTGACTGTACAAATTGTGTTCTTTATCACTATCCTCAGTTAATTGATATACAGTTTTTCTATTCACAGTTAAGCTTTTATTGATAAACAAGTAAAAAATTATACTCAGTTTTCTTTAATCATCGTAATTTTGTTTATTTCATCAACGATATTCATTATATTACATAATGTATACACTGAGCAACTATTGGTGATTTAGATGACATTTCATGCAATAGTTTTGAATTGAAAATTGTAGTCTTAATTAAAAGCATCATGCTGCTTGACAAACTGTAAAAACAAAACAAAACAAAAAGCTTTCCTTCAGAAATTTTGTATCTTAACAGTGAACATGTCAGAGAGAAGGGCCTATCCATTCAATTGCTATTAAATAACCAGGATCATATTCTGATGAATTCACTCTGCTGATTGCAAATAAAAATAACTTACAGAGGATAAAATCCAATAAAAGGTCTCACATTAGCTACTCAGTCTGAATATCTACAGCTTAGAAATCATTCATGCTGTAACTGTCTTAGGTTATCAAATCAAAACAAAATTAACCATAGATTTGCATCAATGATTTCTTTCCTGTTGGATATTATTTTTTAAAATAATGGTAGTCTGTATGCAAAAACATTTAAGTTGAAATGCTTTTCATAAAGATCAATAATTAGAACCTTTACGCTCAAGCATGCTTTACTCAGAGTGTTTAAAAGAACACTGAAGGGTGGATGACTTCCAAAGATAATGTACTAAGAGGAATAAATCATTACCTTGGTTAAGTAGATCTTAAATTATGGACCCAATTTTTTACCATTTTTGGTTCAACTGTTATTATAAATGCCAAGAAAGCTAGTCCAAGTTGCTCACCTTGAAAAACAGCTTGGTTTTTTTCTTTTTGTTCTAACAGTTACATTTCTAAGACATGGATTCCAATATTTCTAAAGAAAAGCTGAGATGTAAGATTGTAACAACTTTTTATGGAAGAAAGAAATTAGATCTGTCAGGGTGTGATTTCCTTGAATTGCCAGAAGCTGTGCTGGAATTAACTGAGTTGGAGGAACTTAACTTGTCAAGGAATGAACTTAAAACAATACCTGAAAGTGTTGGAATACTAAATGATATTACCATACTTCATGCGAGTGGAAACCAGCTGTCCATATTCCCTGCAAGTTTGATAAAGCTGAGGAAACTCAAATGGCTGACCATCTCAAATAACAAACTAACCACCATCCCTGATGCTATTGGTGAGATGGTGGGACTGGAGGGACTGGATCTGAGTCACAACCAGTTGACTGTGTTGAGTCCAGCTATAAAACAGCTGAAGAAACTCAAAAGGCTGATCATCTCGCATAATGAGCTAACCACCATCCCTGATGCTATTGGTGAGATGGTGGGACTGGAGGGACTGGATCTGAGTCACAACCAGTTGACTGTGTTGAGTCCAGCTATAAAACAGCTGAAGAAACTCAAAAGGCTGATCATCTCACATAATGAGCTAACCACCATCCCTGATGCTATTGGTGAGATAGTGGGATTGTTGGGACTGGGTCTGAGTCACAACCAGTTGACTGTGTTGAGTCCAGCTATAACACAGCTGAAGAAACTCAAAAGGCTAGACATCTCACATAACAAACTGATCACCATCCCTATTGCTATAGGTGAGATGGTAGAGCTGGAGGGACTTGGTCTAAGTCACAATCAGTTGACTGTTTTGAGTCCAGCTATAACACAGCTAAAGAAACTCAAATCGCTAGACATCTCGAAAAACAAACTGACCACCATCCACGATGCTATTAGTGAGATGGTAGAACTGGAGGGACTGAATTTGAGTTACAACCAGTTGACTGTTTTGAGTCCAGTTCTAAAACAGCTGAAGAAGCTCAAAATGTTGTTTGTTAATGGGAATCCTTTTACCGTTGAAGGAATGAGAAGTGTTTTGGAACTAGAGGACATAGGTGTAATTGATGCAGTATATTCAGATCTCCAAGGTAAGATCCTTACCGGATCATGTGTTCTATAGGTCGACCTGCTATCGGTCGATAGTCGACCGATAGATCAGCCGACAGTGGACCAATATATCGGCCGACCGCCGACCGATAAATGTGTACATATCGGCTGATGCATCGGACGACAGTCGGTCGGTCCGTCGGTATATCGGTCGACTATCGGTCGACTATCGACCGATAGTCGGTCGATTGTCGACCGATAGTCGACTGATAATCGACCGATATATCGGCCGACAGCCGACCGATAAATGTGTACATATCGGGTGATGCATTGGTCGACTATCGGTCGATATATCGGTCGATTGCCGACCGATAGTCGACCGATATATCGGTCGATTGTCGGCCTACATGTCGACCAAGGCCACCTATAGTACACATGATCAAGGAAAGAAAATTTCTGTTCACCTTAATGTTGTGACATGTGCATTTACTAAATTGTTTCTAATGATTGACTTGCAAGTGGTTATTCTGCTTGTTACAAGCCATTCTTTGCGGTTGGGAACTATTGTTTTGAGATTTACTTTCTATTTGATTAGAATTAAGAAAGAATAAAATGTTCTCCAAGTCATTTCACTGTTAGGAATTGTTGATATATTTTTGCTTTCTATTTGATTCATTGGAAGTGTTTAAATAGTGAATAACTTTTGGCTTATCAAGCAAAATTTATAAACTTTCACAATAAATGGGTTATTGCCTCCTTACTACTTGGCAAAATTGATTTAAGTCATTGCCTCTCTCTTGTGTGATCAGTCACAAGTGGTTCTAGTACTTAATGTTATAAAACATCAAGTCAGTTTAGTTTTGGCATTCATGTTCACCAAACTCATCACTACATTTAATGCCGCAAGAATTATTTTGATTGACTGTGTAGCTTTTATGTATAAGAGTGGAATAAGTGTGTTTTCCAAACTCATCTATGCATTAACATCAGGAAAAAATAACAATTTTGATGGTTTAGTCTTTATAAACAAGCCTTAAACTCCAACATTATTCATGTTAGGCATTTATAGTAGTTGATTATTCAACTTTTACATTTGCTTCTTTTTCGGCTATTTTGTACAAATTTATCAATGCACAATTTTTTTTCTTTGTGTTGTGAAAACTTTTTTTAATTAGGCCAAATAGCAGATAGACTCAGAGAACCACAGCTGGCTTACAAAAGGGCTTTAAAAGATGGATATGTCACGGTTTGCCGCAGTAGAATATTGCTCATTGGTCAGGATCGAGCTGGTAAAACCAGTTTAAAAAAAAGTCTCTTAGGCCTTCCATTTGACTCTAAAGAACAGAGCACTGAGGGGATTGAAGTGGATCCTTCAAAGTGTGAAATTGATGTTGACCAAGCTGCAAGGAACTGGCAGTCCATTGGTGAGAATAAACCAGGACTGTTGGAGTGTTCTAAAGATGTGGCAAAGATTGTTGTAGAGAAAATTTTTCTGCAAGATGATTTTGCTGGAGAAATGATTACGCAGGTAAAACATTTTGGAGAAGAAGATACAGACAAAAGTACAAATGAAGATTTTGAAAAAGATTCCGCCCACATTTCACTTACAGATTTTTAAGAGGGATATTTGATGGTTATACAAACATGGCGGAAAAAAGATGACGTCAGAATTGTAAAAATGTTCTTCACACACATTTTTAAAGTGGCTTTTTAAAAACAGTATAGTTTTAAATGTTTATTGTGAAATGAAGATTATGTCAACCTTTAAGTGAAGCAAAAATTCCAATTGTCAGATTCCTTAAATTGATTTTTTTTATGTGTGCCTTGGTCTTAGCCAAAAAGCAGGGAGCTGCCAGTAGTCTAAACTAAGCTTTCCCTCCCAGTGTATAAAATGACAGTACATGTACTGTCATTTTATCTAATTTACATCAAATTTAATGGCATAATTATTTCAGATATGTAATGAATTTGCTGGCTAAACTGAATCACTGTGTTACTTAATTAATGTAATTAATTTCACCTTATTTGATACTTTACACAGGTTGAGGATAAAAGGGATTCTCTGTCAGTTGAAGCTTTCCAGAATGGTAACAATGATGATGAGCCCAAGGTAATTATTGATATTGCTCAACCCCCCGATACTGTGAAGCATGTTCATCAGTGGTTGAAGTATCTCCAAGGCAAACGTATAAAAAGTGGTCTATTCAAAGAAGAATCCTATCTTTCGATGGAAATTTGGGACTTTGCAGGGCAGCACCTGTACTATGCCAGTCATCCTATCTTCTTATCCCAGCGAGCACTGTACATATTAGTGCACAATCTCAGCAAGCCTTTGGATGCCCCAGCTGAGCCCTGCATGAGACAAGGGAGTAATGAGGTGAAATTGGAAAACCCTAACAATGAAACAAACATGGAGAATTTGCTGTCATGGCTGGCTACAGTACACGGTGTTGCCCTGGCAACTGATGACACAGACAATGATGCACAACTTCCCTACCTGCGTCCCCCAGTGTTTATTGTTGGAACACATGCTGACAAACCAGTTGAAGACATAACTGTAATAAAGAAACAAATACAGGAGAGAATTTCTGGTCTGGAATATGAGAAGCATGTGGTCAGACCCTTATTCTGCATTGACAACACTCAGAGACCAAACTTGATTAAGAAATTTATCTCAAAGAGACGAAAGGACAGAGGAAAACATAAAACAGGTAAGATATTTGATGTCATAATGTATCCTTCACAATGTCTTTCTTACAGTAATTGATGATTTTATAATTGCTTACTAGCTTGTCTTTGGGTCAATTCCAAGAACACGTAATTTGCGGTCATTTTTTCT
The DNA here is from genome assembly GCF_964200805.1 of Pocillopora damicornis. Classification (NCBI taxonomy): domain Eukaryota; kingdom Metazoa; phylum Cnidaria; class Anthozoa; order Scleractinia; family Pocilloporidae; genus Pocillopora; species Pocillopora damicornis. The sequence goes on along the minus strand of NC_142670.1, from coordinate 39,233,277 downwards.
TAATCAAAGGCCAATTTGGTAGATGGTTGGCAAGCATTGAGCATACAATAATTATTATCTTACTAACATTATACAAATTGTAATTTTAAAATGCTGGTAGACATGGAGAATGTTTAAGTGGGAGTGGTAAGGGTAGGATACAGCCCTGGTTGAATGAGTTCAGGCTAGTTAAAGATGGGTTTTCTTCATTAGCTGCACTCTTCTTAGCTTTTAGCTACTTTATGTACCAGCATTGCCATATTGGAACCTATAAATTTTTGCTGACAGATTCATTAATTTCAGAGTTTGAAATAAGGAACAGAAAATGATTTGGAAAGTTGAAGAGTTTATCATCGTAGCTATGCTGTCCGCTATGAAATATCTGTAATTAGTCATGTATGATACCAAGTATGCTCATTTTAAGCACATGATTCTGTATTACATAATGCTTTGAAATTATGTTTCAAACATATCCAGTAGGGGAAGAAGAAAAAGCAGATGGAATAAATGAATTACAGAACAAAATACTGGAGGTGTTGAGGCAAGAGCCTTATATGGGAGAGAAAATACCTGTCAGGTAAACGAAAAGAACACTTTATCTAGCAAACCTTATTTCATGGACTTCAGGATCAATGATTTAATCAAACAGTTATGAAAAGTGAAGACCAAGCAGTGTTTTCAGCATATCTGTTTATGCATGTAAATGTATTTTAAAAGAAAAATATCTAACCTCCACTAGTTTTAAGTTCATCAAAATTCTTAAAACATCAAATAAACAGTAGTCATTTAAGTGCAAACAAACAAAATTCTAAGTCAGGACAATGTTACAATATTGTGATTTAAAAAGGTGTTAATGTCTGATGGATATTTGAGAAGGCATGGCTCTTTCAATTGAGATTGTTTATGGGAAAAACACAACCATGTTTGAATTTTCCAAACATTTGAAGAAAACTAGACCAAGGAAATAGATGAATTAACAGTTTTAAACCCTAATACATTTTAAGAACTCTGTTGCCTTCTAGATGGTTTTTGTTTGAAAAGGTGATTGAAGCTTTGGTAGCAAAACAGATTTATCACAGAAATCTGCAACAACTTGAGCACTATGCAAGGAAAGATTGCTTTATGGAAGATGCAAAAGAGTTTGAGTCCATGATCAGTTTTTACCATGGCCTGGGGATGATAATCAAGCACCGCAGTACAGTTGTACTAAAGGCTCAGTGGTTGATTGATCTGTTCAAACAGCTTATAACCATTCCCCCTTTCAATAAACAGGTAGGAATAAAATTTTCATCTAAGAGAGGCCTTACATGGAAAATGTTGTTGAATAATTTAGACCAACGGAAAATGAGGATGATTCTTTGTTTGTGAAAAAGTAGGTAACTAATGCAACAGCTGTGACCCTTGAATCTTTAAAACTGCTGACCTCAAGTTATTTCATGTACCTTTTGCAGATTTTCAGGTCATAAATTGATTTAGCCTTTTTCCTTTACAAGAGACTTGTATTGATTTGCTACCGCTCGCAATAATTGTATTCACACAAGTGAAAAGTTCTTTTCGCTTGCGTTTTTTTGCTTTTGGGGTGGTAAATAACAACTAATAATCACCTGTGAGTGGCCCAAGAGACAAAATTGCACATTCAGAGTGTAATTTCTGACCATTCTGGTACATTGATGGAAATAATTTTTTTAGTTCTTATACATGTATGTGGAAAGCATTTTAAAGGAACTTTAAGTGGATTTCTCTTATCTGGAATTGCTTTTATTTATATATTATGTAGATTCCCTTATATGCTAAGTACTGGCGGGAACTTGAAGGAAGTGGCATCCTTAGCATGGAACATGTTGATCATGTGTTCTCCAGCTTCATTGGACAAGGAATTATCAAAGAGGACATTTTAGACATGATGGAGCGATTTGGTTTGATCGCTAAGTTCTCAGTTTCCTCAACTGACGAGAAGTACTTTGTACCAGCTCAGTTGAAGGCATCGCCTGTAGGACTCTGTAAGATGACACCATCATCAACTGATCCATGTCCATTGTATCTCCTCTTTGTCCATGGCTTTGTCCCTCATGGTCTCTTCTTGCAGCTTGTCACGCGATCCATTCGTTGGTGTTCAAAGACGTGGGCCACGCATCAACCAGCCCTGTACCAAAATGGAGCATGGTTCATCATTGGGAAAGATATTCATGATTTTGTCCTCATATGCAAAACAGGATTTGTGAAGGTAATCTTGAGACAAAGAGAAGCACAAAGTCACCAGGTTGTAGGACAGAACTCCGTCATACTAGCAACTCTTGTCCGTGAATTTCTTGAAGACACACTAAAGAATTTGTCACAAGAAATGCTATACTTGAGGGGACTGCAGTATAGGCTGTGTGTTGCATGTCCTTATTGTCATCAAGGGGCAGAAGAAACACGTCATGCATGCTCAGACCACGTGAAAACCACTTGCACACACGTGGACTGCTTCCACCTCATTGATGCAAATGAAGGTCGACCGGCCATCTGTAACCGAAAACCTTGCAAGATAGTACCACCAGTTTGTGGATTGAAGAAATGGTTCTTGAAAAGAAGAAGCCAGGTATAATTGATCATAATGATTTTTCAAGCAAAGATTTCTAGACTCAGTTCCAGCTTTGCTTTGCTCCTCTAATTTACTTAAAATATTAATTAGGCTGTGATTAGCGTCGAGAAAGGGAGCCTTAATAGGTTGTCTTCAGTTTCAAATATAAATCAGATAATTTCTGACAGGATAGAATTATTTTGTAATTTTATACTTTTTTGTTTTTTTTTCTTGGTATAAAATTGATTAATATAAATTTATATGCCACGCTCAAAGTTTTCTAATTTATGTAATAATCATAATTTTATATGACCCTTTTTTCTTGAGGGTTTGTACTCTTCAAATGTTGCTGCTAGATCACATGATGAAGCAAGTGAAATCAATCCAATGAAGTCTACCACAGCATTGAAGGTGACTCTCCTGGGCAGTGAGTGGAGTTCGTCAATGGGGAGCTTGTCCACCATTAACAGACAGCTTGCCATTCTGTTGGCCAAATACTCTGAAGTGGACGTTACTCTCCTTGTCCCACAGTTTGCCTGTTCTGAAGAAGAGAGGAGAATGTCTCGAATTCACAATGTATTCATCAGAGAGGCACAAAAACGTCCGGGCTACTCCGACTCCCTCGACTGGTTGAGTGCCCCACCGAGAGATTTGGACATTGACATAGTAGTGGGTCATGGAGCAAAGCTTGGTAAACAAGCTCAGTTTATCAGAGAATCGTACCGGTGCAAGTGGATACAGGTAGTGCATACTGCACCCGAAGAACTGGGGATGCACAAAAACTATCCCATGGCCATTTCCAAAGGTGAAGATAAGAGTACAACTGAAGTGGAGTTGTGTAAGTTGGCAGATGCTGTGGTAGCGGTTGGACCAAAGTTGACGAAGGCTTACTCTTCTTACCTACGCTCATGCGAGAAGCACGAAGATATAATTCAACTGACGCAAGGCACGTTCAGTGAGTTTTCCGACGTAAAACAAGCTGCAGTTGACATGGACAACTTTAAGGTTCTAACGTTTGGCCGTGGTGATCCAGAGGACTTCAGCTTGAAGGGCTACGATATCTCTGCTCGAGCAATAGTTGAACTGAAAGACAGATCTTACCATCTGATTTTCGTGGGTGCACCTGACGGTAAACAGGATGAGGTTGCAAATAATTTACTCAAGAGTGGAATTGACAAAAACCAGCTGACCGTGAGGAAGTTCGTGCAAAGTAAAGAAAGATTGAAAGAATTATTTTGTGAAGTTGATCTCTGCATCATGCCCTCCAGAACAGAGGGTTTTGGTTTGACAGCATTAGAAGCGTTATCTGCTGGTCTTCCCATTCTTGTCAGTGGAAACTCAGGATTTGGTGAAGCACTGTGCACTGTACCATCAGGCAAATCATTGGTGGTGGAGTCTGAGGACCCTGGTAAGTGGGCAAAGGCAATTGCTGGTGTCCGACAGAAGGAAAGATCAGATCGACTTCAGGATATTCAACAACTGAGGAGTTCCTATGAAGAGAATTTTAGCTGGGAGAAGGAGTGTGACAATCTAGTGGAGAAGATGTGGGACATAGTTCATGGTGAGAATGTTTTGAATATCCTTCAAAAAGTGTTTTAGGGGGCTACTCGGCTTTCGGTCTCTTATTAACTTTGACGGAAAGCATGAACACAAAAAAGATGTTAAAACCTAAATAGGAATCCACTTGGTGATTGCTGTGATATTAAAAGAAAAATTTTCTTTTTATATCTTTTTAGCTTCTAAAAGACGACGCACAAGTTTCAGAACTCAGCAGGTCGAAGCTATTGACGTATCAACCGAGCAACTAACAGTTGATTTATTACTGACTTCAAGTGAGTAATAAAATATTAATGACACACGATAATTGACATCCCTAAAGAAGTACAGACAGATTGCTAGGATACCCAACAGTTTCCTTTCCTTAACTTTCGACTTTGGGCCAACTATGCTTCGTGTAAACTTCGAGAAGTACTTTTGATCATGTTTCTCACTAATGAGACATGTTGTTATTTTTACCCCCTCAAATAAGAGTTGGAGCTTCCATTTTAAGGCCAACACGTTGGAAAAAAAAGCGGAAGTCTGGTGTTTGAAGCCCTTCTCTTCCTCTTTACCTCAAAGTTTCTCTTACCAGGTTGAGGATTGTTATTTTTCAGCAGACTATTGTTTCGCTTCTTTCACGCAGTAAGATTAATAAGAACTTCTTCTTTTCTAGGTTCTTTGGACCGAATCATCCAAGAACTTCAGCAGATGCAACTCGATGCAAGCAAAGTCAAGAGCAGAACAGATTTATCATTGGGGCTGAGGAATATAGCGTTGGACAGGGGCTTCAGAATATCTGACAATCAAGGATTAGGAAATTGCATGTTCTATGCCTTGTCCGAACAACTGGAAATTGTTAAGGGAATCAAAATCCCACATGGCGAATTAAGACAAACCTTGGTCCAGTACCTCGGGAATAACCCAAAACTTGTAAGTTGATGTTAGTATGTCTAACGGAGTATGTCAAGTGATGTTAATGTAAGAGTGTGATAAAAGTTTAGTGAAAATACAGGCCACTTGGCCAAATCCACCAGAACTTATCCCAGTGTTCACAGCGTGAAGTGACCAGGATTACTGTTACTCTTCCTGCATGGATTGAGGGTGTTTTCTCATGAGTTCTGATACCAGCTTGTACCCCTGGTGGAAAGGGGAACTTGAAATATTTAACTTTATTATTGAAGAAGCCAATAATAATTCAATGTGGTGTCCGAAGAAGCAGGCTACCACGGTTTTAGTCATTTGAATATTTCAGTTTCAAAAACGCTCCCGTTAAACCTCCAACAGGTAACAGAATTCTAGTCATTCCCTTAATGATGAATCTTTGTTTTTTTTCCTGCTGTCTGCAAAGCCGTTGGAATATACACAGACAATTTGAAAGACGTTCCAACCAGAAAATTTGTCACTGTATTGTAAATTACTAATTAAAGGTCGTCTCGTACCATTCTGATAAAATTACTCCCTGACTCGTACTCTACGCGCTCAAGTTCCTATAAGCAATCCTTTTAAGTTTCCTTCTTTGACTGATCTTACAGCCCGATGGAACAGATCTGTTTCACTTTGTCCATGGACATCAAACATGGACTGAATATCTAGCACACATGGAAGAAGATGGTGCTTGGGATGATCACGTGACTCTGTGTGCCGCAGCAAACTATTTTGAAACGTGCATTCGTGTGGTCAGCAGTCTATCTCATAGCAATGATGTAATCATTACACCACATTGTTCAGTTGACGAAAGCAAACCTCTTGTGCTGGGACATATCCATGAGGTGCACTATGTCAGCCTTCAACCTGTGAAAGGTACAGCTTATGACATTACTCCAGTTAAATGTAATTTCTGTTTAATAGTGACATTTATTAGTTAGGATCCTTAATCTTCTTTTTAATACCGAGTTGACAACAGCCATCCTTTTTGTCGTTCGGTTTGTTACTTTGCTCATTTAACACGCATCTTGAAGTTTGTGGTGCAGGTTCCCACCTCAAAAATCAGACGCAATTCATACACTCCATTGTTCTCCCTTGCTGTTTAATTACAGTGTTCTGATTATTGTTTTTACAGGTTGAAGTGACAGGCCCCTACAGTTACTTTAATCGGCCCTTGTGAAGCGCCCGGCCTTGCAGAATGACTTCATAGGCCTCCAGACTATTGATGGAAATCGGCGAACTAGAGCTTTCTTCAGCCTGATTTATCCAATGTGAACTTTAAAAGCTTATATTTCATTTAAGAAGTTCTATAACAGTTTTCGAGTGTATCGCATGAAAAGGAAAACAACCCAAATGACAAGACGTGTAAAGAAAAGACATCACACTGTAAAAAGTTATCGTAACTATACAAAAGAGAACATGTCGACGAGGAACAAAACATTGTCACCGATGTGAAACTTTATTTAGTGGGTTCGAGACATGAACTCGATTACTCTTACTTTCAATGGACTAGCAAAAAAATTTATTGGCACGTACCATCTGTATGTACAACTGTAGTAAACTAGCAAGTTTTTACTATTACCTTGTTTTTGAAAACTATTGCTTAAGTAGCGTTATTTAAATTTAGGTATCGACAATTTTTCTATTAAGCAGAACAAGGACAATAACGTTAGCAAGGTCCTATGATGAAAATTTTATTTCTATTTAATGAAATCGAAAGAAGCTTTTAAGGGAGAGATAAGACAAATATTAGGAAAAGATAACGTAGTCATATTCCCCAAAGTTAAGAAATGTTTGAAGAATGTGAGAGCCGATAAAGAACTACTTGCTTACCTAAAAGAACTCTGCCAACGATTTCGTTTTGGTTAATACCTTACGATGTGGGGATTCTGATGACATTTCAACGTAACAGCAATTCACATCGTTCCCTTATATGACTGAGTTAAGCTGTTTAGATATAATAAGAATCCTGTAAGTGCTTTACGAGCGATACTCTTTGCATATTTTTTGGCAAAACGATGTAAAGGGACTTATCAGGACGCCAGAAGAGTACATGCAAGCTCCTTAATAATCTCCTGATTTTAATTTTCTGCTTTATTGCGATTATCACCGCGAACATATTTTCAGACTCTTTTGAGTTTCATTTCATTCGAGGGGGGGTACTTGTGTCAATTTTTTGCCGGGTGGATGGATTTGGGAAAATGCAATTTTCCCTATTCCAACCGAGTAACTTTCTGTTAATGTACAGTCGAACCTGTATGAAGCGGCACCGTATTAAGCGGTCACTCTGTATCATGCGGTCAGTTGCCAAAATCCCAAATTTGTTTCCCCTTAACTAATGTTTTTTCACCTCTGTTAAGCAGTCATCTCTAGTAGGTGCCACTCCCCTTTGGTGACTGGTTAAAACCGGTTCGACTGTATCTACCTTATTTTAAATCCCTACTTACCACAATTCTCTTACCGCCAAAATCCCGAAAATGTGCGAACCCATTCCAGTTATGCTATTATAAACGCAAGCCCACAGTAGTCAATCCAGTCGTTAACCCTTCAACTCCTAGAAGTGATTAATATGCAACGTCTCCCCATAATATTCATACATTATCCAGCAAACAAGGTATAAGAATACTCAAACTTAACAGGAAGAAGTTTTTACCTTGATCTAACACCAAGTTCTCCCAACTAATTTACAAGGAGGTGTGTAGTAGTTGAAGAGGAGAAACTGGGAGTTTAAGGGTTAAGTGCAACCCCATTACATAACAGTGGCACATCCTCAATAGCCTATGAAATGCTCCCACCCCCCCTCCCCCCCCCCCACCGGCCTCTAATATAAGATAACCTCACATTCTGCATGTGCACCTGGCTCGTAACGTTACATCATCGTTCAACTGTGTTTCTGTCGTGACTTCTTCTAAGATCAATACAAACCCTCCTCCGTTGCGCATCAAATTTAAGGACCGTTGGTGCGGTCTTGACATGTAATTTCCCATGAGTTAATCATCCAGTCATACAATCAATCAGCCATCCATTCACTGTGTGAGTGAGTCATTCAGTCGATCAGTCTGTCAGTAACTCACCCGTCCAGTCAGACATCCGCCAGCCATTCAGTCACTGAGTGAGTGAATCATTCAGTCGATCAGTCAGTCAGTAACTCACCCATCCAGTCAGACAATCCGTCAGCCATTCAGTCACTGAGTGAGTCATTCAGTCGATCAATCAGTCAGTGACTCATCCATTCAGTCAGAAAATCTGCCAGCCAGCCAGTCGATCAATCAGTCAGTTAGTAACTCGCCCATCCAGTCAGACAATCAGTAAGCCATTCAGTCGATCAATCAATCAATCAATCAATCAATCAGTCACTCACTCACTCATACAGTAAGACAATCAGTCAGCCAGCCAGTCAGCTACTCAGCTATCCAGTGGATCAATCGATCAATAAGCCCTTCAGCCAACAGACAGCCAACCAAGAAGTCCGCCGGTCAATCACTCAGCCACTGAGTCAGCTGTCAGTCCGTGAGTCAGTCATAAAGGGGTAAGTTTCTAAAGAAACTGTGGTGCTGCGTCGGTGGGAGAGTATAGCAGGTAATTTAGTGTTAACAACTGGGTTGAAAACGTAAATTAGCCACCGTAAAGGGTAAAAAAGCTGACGTTTCGAGCATTAGCCCTTCGTCAGAGCGATAGACGAAGGGCTAACGCTCGAAACGTCAGCTTTTTTACCCTTTACGGTGGCTAATTTACGTTTTCAACCCAGTTGTTAACACTAAATTACGTGAGTCAGTCAGTCAGTCAGGCCCTCTGCCTCTCGGCCATTCAGTAATTTTTAAGTCAGTCAGTAGCCACACTAATGATTGATTTCCCTTCTGAGATGAAGTTCTAACACTTGGATGACTTTTTCAAAATCTTTAAGAGCGGAGAAATCACCTCTAAAAAATATCACTTTCAAACCTTTATGCAAATCAATAACCACTTCCCTTGTCCGCCGCCGTAGCACGGAGACGATCCCCTCCCCCAAACCTTATTCTAATTCATCCATCTGCCAGTTCCTTCTTTCCGTCATCCTGTAGGGCCTGTTTACATGGAGGTGGGGGCCCCAGGTAGGTGAAGTAACCCGCCTCTGTATGCAATCTGTTATTTCATCTTGATCAAGTTAACGTGATAAACAGGGTGACCTGCCTACGCGGATATGGCCCCATCTGCCGGGCAGGGTAACAATTTACCATGAAAACGTCTATCCGGCGTCGCGTTAATGTTACAAAGAGATCAAATGAGCAGAACAATAGCGAAACACTTGTGTTTTAAAACTTTGTAAATTTCGTAGCCATCCCATACAGAACTAAAACGTTAAAAACCGACCTTTACGTCCTCTTAGCGATAAAACTTCGACAGTAATTCAGTCAGGCTTTTACTCTGAGCTCAAAACTACATGTATACTCACATGTTATGCCGAAGTGAAGACGTCGCGCCATACGTCAGAAACGTTTAAGCATTAAGCTATTGACGAATTTAAGAGAAAAACAAATTAAGTTTTTTCGGCAACATTTTACCACACGTCGCCGTAATGACATCTTTACTCCCTCAGTTAAAGTGCGGCAACAACCTCGAGAAGCTTCACTCTAGGATTGTAAGTTAATACACAAGCAGCTGAAGCGATCATCTCACAGCTAAACCTTGGGCTGCTTGTGGTTAACGCGGGCTATTTTTGGACCATGATTACGCAAGTTACCTAACATACCTGGGGTCCCGCATCTCCATGTAAACAGCCGTTAGTAACGTGACCTTTATAACCCGGAAATATTTTATGGAATTTAAACGAATTGTGTGGATCAAGGAGTGCCCATATCGAGCTGAGCGGTTGGATCGTCAACAAACCGTACTTGATTTTTGTTCATTACCCCAAGTTGTTGCTTACTTTGCTGAGAGGTAAGAATTATGTTCAATATAGATAAGAATTTAGCGCACTTGTAAAGTGTAGCCTTGCAGCGCGAACAAAGATAATTCAGCTAAGAACTCACACTCTCCGCTCGATCGAACTGAAGTCATTTCCCTGAAGTGCTTCTGCCGTCATTTTCTGTCAGTTTACTTAGACTCAGAAATCTTCAATATTCGCTGGTTTCCCTTTATATTTTAAGTTTGTGGGTTTTAATCCGTTATGGTTAAAACACTAGCGACGCCCGTCAAATGCAGAGCTCACAAGACCTACGACTTTGACAGTTTAACAAAGCGCGTTCAGTTGGCCTTCTACAACAGACGGGTTGAAGTTAAACAATCTTAGCAACAGGGAAAAGGAAAACAGTGATTGCAAGTTAAGATTGCCTTAACGCGAAATTTTGAAAGAAGATTCTCGTAGGAATGGACATAGTAAAGGGAAAAACTGTCAAATAAGCTTTGATCGTTAATCATTCTGTCTGGTAGTTGTTCAACGTCGATTAGTTTTCAGTTTTCCACGTTAAACAATGGAATTGTTTTATCTGATGACAAAATAGTCCCTTAATTCCATGGATTGTACTTGATTTTATTAGACAAAAGTTAGAAACGAACTCAAAACCTCCTAAATGTGCAAAGTAAGCAAGTTAATGCTTGATCGATTTCATCTAAATGCAGGTATTTTAATAAAATGATTTAAACTTGCTCGCTGTCTGCTTTCGTGATTGACAAGAGGGTCCCCTATGGTTTCTACGTGAAGCATGACTGTTGAGATCTTTTCATATCCTCGTTTTTTTTTTTTCAATTAAAACGTGACTCGTGAATGAAGAACTGAATTAAACGTGATTCGTTAACCATTTTGTTTTGCGTGATGAATTCCCGGCTTTTTATGGTTTTGAAAACGTATTGTTCTCTAACGGTTGTGGTTAAGTTTTAACCAGGGTTTTGACAGGACATGAACTTCATACGAGTCAATAAAACTAAAAAAAAAGACTGATGGTCCTTGAACAAGTAAGGTAAGACAATGTGTCTTCATTTGTCACATAGGACTAGTAAAGACTAGAAAAACCGAAAATTTAATTCGTGAATATGGTTTTTTATATTCATGTCAAATGTCTAAAATTTCGCGTGAGTGTGAAAGAATTCTTAACATTATTAGTGATGCGTGAAAAGCCCAAATATTTTTATGTGACTGAGTTTTACCAAAGGGTATAGGGGAACCTCTGAAAAGTGAAAAGATCCAATTCAAATTTCTAGGCCCGGTTCAGACGCCTTACTTCAGCCGCGCCGAATCGAATTCAACAATAGACCGACCTAAATTAGTTAATCCTAGCTGAATTGACTCAAACGCCGAACTTTATTCGGCCGAAATTAATTAATCGAGGAGATTAATTTTCGGTCATTGGTTTAGCGTACAATTTTAAACAAGGCGGACGTCATGGATTCCAGCAGCAATCTGCGAGCAAGAGCCTTTCTTCTGCTTAAAATGCTGGAGAACGGTGCAAAAAGAAGAAGAATGCAAACCATCTTAAGGGCGACACTTTTACTATTTACTGAATGTCAACAAGATGAAATTGTTTGTTCGCAAAGCCACCTTCATGGGCCAAGTTATCGATATCACTACGGATGGCCGCCAGCCCAACCCTGTCATGGTTAACGCTTTAATCGCCATGCCCACTCCAATCGACAAGCACGCAGTGTGCCGATTCCTAGGAGCTATTAATGGCCAAATTCTGCCCCCAACTTAGCAGCGCCACCCAACCTCTACAAACCTCACCAAATAAGACATGCCGTTCCTATGGTCAATAAGGCACCAGCAAGCCTTTGATTCAGCAATAGTCCTAGTTGCCTCTGCACCATGCCTAGCATACGATGACGTAACTGCGCTAGTGATTCTTCAAGTAGATGTTTCAGACCTCAAACCTCTACAAACCTCACCAAAGAGGACATGCCGTTCCTAAGGTCAACAAGGCACCAGCAAGTCTTCGATTCAGCAAAAGTCTTAGCCACCTCTGTTCCATGCCTGGCATACTATGACGTAACTGCGCCTGTGATCCTTTAAGTAGGCGCCTCAGACTATGACCTAGGAGCTGCCCTCTTACAGCCCATCAAGCCACACAATGGCAGTGCCCTTGACAAGTCTTCTTCTACAACCCATTGCGTACAGTTCCATGAGCCTAACCCTTACTGGGCGGCGCTATGTGCAAAATGAAAAAATGTGTCTGGCTATTGTTGACGCCTTCAACAATTTCGACCAATGGCTTTTGGGTAAAATGTTTCTCATGAAAATAAGTAACAAGAGCCTTTACACATAGGCATCCTTTACTTAAAGTACTTAAAATTGATTCCGTAATTCAAAATCAATTGATTAGATAGGGACCGATTAGAAACCAGCTGGTAATTTACAACCAAAAATAACAAGTGAATATGGCAAGTTGCCAGAACGTGCAGTATTTCAGCAAAAAAGGTTTAGCCTTAACCACTTGAACTGTAAAAAAGTGATCACTCATTTCATCGATGGGGAATTGATCAGGCTGCTTTGCCAATGTGACTAGCAAATAATAATAATACATTTGTTGCATTAGATGATGATTTTAGAGTTAGGATTGAGGCCCCCTTAATCTGTCAGCCAATTTCAAAGATAGTCTGCCTAATCAAAATCACAGTTTTACAACACCTTTTACAAAGGGGATCTCGCGTCTGAATCTGAAATACTTTACAGAGGTTCTGTAAAGATAAACGGCTGAGTAATCTACGAATTTTATTACCCTGTGAATCATTTGTAAATGTGTATCATGCTGCTACGTGATGTTATTGCCTTCTGAGCCAAAATCAAACACTAAGAGATGGACAATTTGCGTCGGTAAAATGGTATCGTTTTCTTTTTCTACACGTAGTAATCTGCTTAAGTAGGAAGCTGTTTTGACCAAAAACAAAACTGATTTAAGTACTGAATTATAAATCACACTTTACAGGTACAGATCACAGTGATTCGGTGGAAAGCAGGTCTCTGAGGATGAATTCGTCTACCATGCTAATGCTGACTGTTATCATCTTTGGAAACTTATTATTAGCTGTGAAAGGTAAAACTACGTGCATTAGTCATCCCGTTTAAGTAGGAAAAAAACAATTGCACATGGACGAAATTGAGGTTAAACCTAAGACTTTGGCACAGAAATTCATGGTATTCTTCCACAAACCACGGCTTCAAATGTGTTAAGTCTGAGTTTAAGTTATTACTTTCGGCCTCTTCAGTCCTCTTTTAGGGCTGCTAATACAGACCTCACTGCCGATCTCACTACAAAATAGCCTTGTTTCTTGAAATGTGTTTTGGAGGGAAAATAGATGTAGTACAGCAAAAATCTTTTGGAAATCTACTTCAGGTGTCGTCTCCTCAAGACTTGTCGGTTATGATAAAAACCATCAAGGTGATGTCATTTCTGATGAAAATAATTTCATCTTTCAAAATGTTAAGACTTTTCATCTCTATAAGACTCATTGATGAATACATCAGAGCAATTCGAGAGAGAAAAAAATGTTTCCTTTACAGTCTGTTATGATCAGCATTCTATTTGTCAAACCTTCTCTAAGTTTCAATTTTCCTCGGACTGAGGCCGGACTGCTTTAATTGTTGTTTCGGGCAGGATCCCCATCAGAGACTTTGGAAAGCGTAAGTTTTAACATTCATAGAGATGGCTTTGTTGATATTCAAAATCTTCCTCATTAGTTTTTCGCAGATCCATTCATGAAAAAAGAGCAAAATTACCTAATATCTGTGAAAAACAAACTTGCTCTATATAGTAAAGTAACCTGATTGATAAATTTCACACTTGTGCTGCATGAAAATTATCAGCTTGTAAAAAATATCCATCATAGTTCACCTGATAAGGTCCAAATGTTAAACTGAAACAAGTAAAAGATCTGACTGCAAAGTCTAGTTGTCATCTACAAGTGGAATTCACCTGCATTATCTGCTGGATAAGCTTACTCTGAGAAAAGATTTCTCCCCTTAATCACGTAAGTGTGGTACAAGAAAACGATTTCGGCTCTACCAAAGCAAATTGACTGCAATATCAGGCAGAACGAAGGTTGACATTATCATTGGCCAGCGATAACTCAAAGTAAAAACAGTGACTGCTTGAAAAGCGGGGAAAACAAGAGGGACCAAATCGAGATTGATTTCAGTTTTGCTTCTGATCATTTGATAAAGTTACACGAGAGTGAAGTTATGCAAAACCAGAACTACGCCCGATTACTTACATCATTCATTGGAAATTGGTCTGCGTTCAAAGAGTTCTGTGCTGGAGGCACGTCTTTACATGTTCGTCGAATCAGTAGCTATAACATGCGTTGTTTGTACCATCTGAACTTCTAGGTAAAGTTACAATGCCCAATATAAGTAAAATATTTTCCTTTTATTTCCTCTGTACGCTAAATGATCTTTTTAATTAAGATGCCTTTCCTTACTTGTAGGTATTTCCCTCCAAACTGGCAGGATTAATATTTCTCAGACTCTACAGGGCTGGAGCTGTAACAGTGCTTGTTCACCCTCTCAATACTGTCGACTGCCTCGTTGCACAAACGTTGTATTCCCCAAGACATTCAGTGGATCGGGGACGGTAAGTACTTGTTCAGGATCCAGAGAATTTCGTGGCACCATCCAACATCACCAGTCGGTAATGGAAGGTCTTTAGTCGAACAAAACTGAGAAAATATTCATGTCTTTCCATTCAATCGAATTCATTTTTGATCGATCTCTGGATCGACTCGATTTTATTTTGCACTTCTCCCCACGTGAAATACGTTTCTTGTTTCATCTGTTCTCCAGTTCCATGTCTCGCTTTGAGAGGTTAGTGTGATCGGGTATCCTCTTCTTACTCGGCTGTCACAGTGCTAACTGCGATCACATTTTCTTGGATATCTTTCACAGTTTCCAAATAGTTGCAGGCTGTATTTTGACCTAAGATATTCAGTCGTAATTAAGGCTCTTTATTTGGAACTGTAACTTCAAATACCAGGAATTAGGAACGGGGATCAAAATACAAATTAGACAAAATTCACAACGAAGCCCTGGATACTGTAAAGGCCAGACACCTCTCTCAAGTTCCAGAGATTAGCACCTAAGAAATAATATTCATCTTTCCTTCTTAGCATTAAAGAAGGCAACTCTGAAGAAATCAAAAAGGAAAGGGTAAATCCTACAACTTAGTATTTTCCAACCTGACCAAACAATGAGTAGCATCAACTGACTATGGAACATCAAGATGCGTCGGTCATTTGAAAATGTTAAGTTATTTCGTTAGAAATGCATCTACAGATTATTCCTATTATGTTAGCATAATCCTTTATTCGCACTGGCTTCAAAATTGCAGGTTAACATTTATGTGACGGTGAGCCATGGAGAGAAGTTTTCACGTGTCCATTCACCCTCAGCTATGTGGGTCCAGTCCGTCACTACAAGTGACTTTGAGGTGTGTGCACGTGAGTCAGGTATTGGATCAAATGGAACAGGAATCATCAACTGGTTGGCTTTCCAAGATCATCCACAGATGACGCGTGGCAGAGTTTCTTTTGATGGAATATGGACAACGGAAACTAAGTGTGACAAAGTTACCTTCTCACAGGTTAGAAGAGAACCAGAACCAAAGTTAAAGGTCAAAACCTCTGAGCATGTTCTATAGGAAAGACTTTAGATCAACTTACTAAGTGAAGCCTGCCCACTTCATGTCGGACAGATTTCTGTGCTCATCTAGACAGGCTACTCAATATTCAGAAATCTTGGTGGTGGGTTGCAAACTCCGAACCCTGCAAGGTTAAAAAGAGAAGTATTAGGAGAGATTTCAATATTTACCCTCTCAACTATCCGATACATTTCTTCATCTTGAAGCGACCATGCAATGACAAGTCGCGTGATTTCTATTATAGCTGAGGTAAATTGACTCCACATATATAAATTCATATATTTAACCACATTGCAGAATTTTCCTGGAAGACCATCCGTGTTTGTGTCAGCTAGGTACACACGTGACACAAAGCCTGATGACGCTATGTATGTTTGGTTGGAAAATGTAAATTCCAGAAGTTTCGAAGTGTGCATCCGGGAGTTCCTGCCCTTCGATGGAAAACATCAAGACACCTCTGTGGTAAAAGATATCTCTATTGTATTTTCATGGGTGGACGTGTAAGCTAACTTTTCTTTTTTCTGTTTTTTGTCCGATAACCTTGTCGTAGTCTAACGGCAACTCTTGCTTTGCATTTATTTATTGCAGGACTGGTTTGCGTTTGTTGGCAATGGCTCTGAATTTAACTTTACGCTGTCAGGAGAAGCAGATTTTCCAAACAGTAACCCGCCAACAGCTGAAGACAATTATGGTTTCTGTCAAGTGAGTGTAATTTACACCCCGTTCACACCAGCAAAACATGTTTTGTTAAACTGGTTTTCATTGAATGAAAATTATAAACAGAGAACTGAAAAACTTGATTTTCCATTGGATTCAAGTACTTGCTAACTTGCATTTCCAATGTGCTACATTCAAGTCAAAAATATTCGGTTAAATAGTTTCTATGAAGAAAAAAAAAGTTAAACTGTGTTTAACAAAACAACTTTTAAACATGTTTAAGCTTTGGTGTGAATGGGGCATTAGTCAAGTTTACTGTAAACTAGGAGGAGTTATTTTTAGGAAAAACAGAGTTAGTGTCATGCGTATTGTGTCTCATATAAATTTTTTATCTCTTTTTATTTTTATAGAAAGTGCAGTTTAACACAACCTTTTATGCTTCACCCGTTGTCCTCGTGTCTGTGCATCATCTGTACAACCCTCAAGTCGGTATGAAAAGCCTCGTCTCACCGGAAAATAATATCATATCAGCCTGGGTTGAGGTAAATAAACAGGCGGTTTCTATTTCGCTCTACGAGGGGCTAACGATCGAAACGTCAGTTCACAAACTCTTGTTATTTCACCTTGTGCTCTTTGGTCTTTGTGTAGGAAGTTAGCCTTACATCCATGAGGATTTGCGTCAGAGACTTGAGTGGAACAGGAAGCAAACACGATCCTCTGTCGGTTAACTACGTCGTAATTGGAGGTTTGGATTTGACTTGAATGTGTTGGTGCAACCATTCTGCGGCTTCACTTCGGAATCTTTCGTTCACTGTGTGGTAACTCTCCTTTTGTTTCACATCCACAGACCTCAATCCCTGCCTAGACGTGTTCTGCCCGTCATTCGGAGTCTGTAAAACCTACGGTGCTCATGAAGCTCGCTGTGTGTGTAATGAAAACTGCCCGTCGTATCAAGATCCTGTCTGCACGGAAAATGGAACATCATATGACAATGAATGCTTGTACAAATTGAGCTTCTGCAAGGGAATAGACAATAATACCTTGTATCATCCTGGCAGCTGTGAGGGTAAGACCATATTTCTATATGAATGAGCTTTGTTTACCCCTAACAAGGTAATCTGGTATTATCAACTGAGTTGATAACATAAATTGGCCATCGTTGAGTTTCAAAGCTGACGTTTCAAGCTGAGGAAGGGCTAAAGCTCGAAACGTTAGCTTTGAAACTCTTATCGGTGGCAAATGTACATTATCAGCTCAGTTGATACCGCTTATTTACCCTGTTATTATCTTCCACCGACAGCACCACAGTTTCATTAGAAACTTTCCCCCTTTCTTCATTTACCTCTAACAAGACACACAAATAAGTTCAAGTTTCCAAATATATACACGGAATCCCTCAGCAACTTGAGATATAACAGCAAAAATGGTCACTGAGGGCATAGAACTTCAGCTCTTTTAATCATTGTAGGCTTTCCAATTGTTCATGGTCGTGTCAAGCTTCTTCGAGTTCCCGATTGGTCAGATTCAAGTTGCCAGACAGTGGTATTCCCACCATACCGCTTCTATCCGAACAAAGAGGTTCAAGTACAGATCACCCTTAATCACATGAACTTGAATGACTCCGTCACAGTGCACCATGCTATTACATCCTGGACCGAAAGAATCAATACACAAAATTTTACAGTATGCGCAATGCAATCTGGGAGGAATGGAGACAACTTCAATCCATTCGCCACTGTTGATTGGATGGCGTACCAAGGAGCACCACCGGAGGGAACGACGGGAACAATCAAGATGACAAAGTGGTGGTCAGGAACAAATTGTGCAAATGTGACGTTTCCAAAAGTAGGTTTACATTAAAGTATTTGTTGGAATCGTTACTACTTTTTTGTACAACAAGCTCCATCTCGTTTCCATGTCAAAATGATAATGACAAAAATTATATTATGATAATGATACAGAGGACTCCCGTTATTGCGGACGCCCCGGGGGGGAAAGAGATTTGCGAGAGTCCGAAATAGCGGTTTACGAGAGAATAAATTGTTTTTCCCTAAACATATGAAGTAGTGTGTAACTACGCAATCACGAAGCTTCTAACATGGCCTCACCAACCGAAAAAGATGCGGCCACAAGCGGGAAATTCTCATGTTCGCACCCAATTGAAGAGTGTTTTCCTTATTTTCTTTTATCGTAATGTCGCTTTAGATTATGTGAGTCAGGATTTTGGACGAAATGCTTCAGTGTCCGCTAAATTGAGAGAAAAAACAAGTGAATTGTCGCGCTGGGGGGCATGAAATTTTCCGCATTTCCGTAATAGCGAGAGTTCGTAATAACAGGAGTTAATTTCAGTCATTTCTTTAAACGTCTCGCTGGGAGACTGGCTCTTGTCCGCAATGACGGGGTGTCCGTAATAGCGAGGTGTCCGCAGGGTGAGAGTCGACTGTAGTAGTCATATTGAAAATAAGAATGATAATAATAAAAAAATGATATAAAAAAGACCGCGAGCAAGAAGTTAAAATAGACAGCAAGTAATTCAACTCTGATTTCAGTTTATTTATCCATTTCCACCAAACTCAAATAAAACTGCGAAAATGTGGCAAGATGTGTGATGGAATGATTCATTCCATGTGTTTAGGACAAGTTTAAGGATTCACCAGTTGTTCTTGTGACGTCCAATCACCATAGAAGTGGGAAGGAACATGACGCTGCTTTGATTTGGACAGAGGATGTAACCGAGAACTCGTTCAAGGCTTGTTTGCGGGAACTGCAAAACTTTGATGGGAAACATCAAGATATTTATGTGGTATGTGATGTGTTTTGTCTAAATATAACAACTTAAAGATTGATAAAGATCTAAGATTAGGGATATTTTGCTTCAGTCCTTTCAAGGCATAAGCTTGATTCAGTGGAAAAGTTTGATGTCTGCATTTGAGTTTTAGCTTGATTAGGATTCTTCCAAAGGTTTTCCCTGTTTCGACAGTAAAAATAGTTTTTTTTAATTGTTTGTTGGATTGAATTACAAGGTCCTTTATGTGTGGCAGCAATTGTAACCCATTACAATACAATACTGTACTTACTAGAAGTAAGTCTTTTGTTTTGTACACTGCTTCTTCCCAGAACTGGTTAGCGTTTGCCAACTTGCATAAGCCGCTCTTCACTGAACACGGCTCTGTAAACTTTCCAAACACGAATCCACCAACAGATGAAGACAACAATGCTTACTGCGAAGTAAGTGTACGATGATCTCATAAGAAAAAATGTACTTTTTGATAACAAATATTCAAGGATTCCCATTAAGGATCATTTTTACCTCTTTGATAGTTTGTGCACTTTACACGAAGTTACAATGCGACACCATCCGTCCAGATATCAGCGAATCACAGCACGACAGCAAGTGGAAACTTGGCACCAGTTCATAACGGCATTTCAACATGGATTGAGGTAAAAAGCTCACTTCTCGGAAAACTTTAAATAACACAGGAGATTGACTTAAAAATAGATGATGATTATCCATGTCGTTTTCAATTTCCTAGGATGCATTATAAGGCTATCACGAACGAGATCGATATCACACTCTTATTTTCCCCTTTCCTAAGAAAACAGCCTAGAAATAAGGAAAAAATTTTAATTAGGAAATTTTGACTGTTTACAGAATATGAATGAATCTGGATTCAGAGTTTGTGTCAAGGAATTGTACGTGACTAGATATGATCCTCTGTCAGTGGGTTATGCGGTCCTTAAAGGTTAGTTATCATTCCAAATAAATCAACTTAATTTTGGTGGTTTGATCTCAACAATATTTAGAAGGAGAAGATGCAAAAATCGTTCAGCATACTTGTAAATATATGAATTATTTCAATTATTAGTAAATAACACATTCGCTTCCAGACATTTGCGATCCCGGATGGAGCTACTTCGATGGCTTCTGTTACTTCACGAGTGATACCTGTGCAAATTGGACCACAGCAGTAAAAAAATGTAGACAAGAAAACTCAGTTCTTGCTGACGTCAACAGCAATGAAGAAAATGTTTACATACAACATCGCCATAATGGAGAGAAATCCTGGCTGGGTTTAAATGATAGATCAAAAGAGGGTAACTTTACTTGGGTGGATCGTGGACATGGAAACTTTACAGCCTGGGCCAAGAATCAGCCAAATAATTTCAAAGAAGAAAATTGTGTGCACGCTCTTGGTGTGGAACACAACTACGAATGAAACGACGTGCACTGTAGTGAGTGTCATCAGTTTACTTGTAGGAAAGGTAAGTCAAGCATATTAAATGAAGCTTTTACGATATCATTTTCACGAACAAAATTTAATTAATGCTTTACAATGGTTGGTTGGGTGCTACTTGTGTTATGATCCAGTTCTGTCTGGGTTTATCGATATCCTATCTTCATTCTTGAAAACTTGAAGAAAGTTGGAATACTCCACTCCTCCACGTGTCAGTCCATCACGTGTAAGTCCTAGTATTTGGCCATGTTTCTTTTCAGGATAGTTCACTGAAAACCATGATATCTCCTTGATGAGGAGAGTTACTGAGAAAGCTGGGTATATTGATTAATCATGTGAGTGGACCGCTGTGTTGCAGTTTGTAGGCAAGACTCTAGGTACCACCGGTCTATCAGGGAAACTTCATAACTTTGTTAGGGAGAATGGAAGGCACGAATACCAGCAATACTCCCAATAAGTTCAATGTACGGAAATACGCTAAGTCAGTAGTGGGAAATTAAGTTCTCCGTGCTGAAAGAGTGTCAAATGCTTTATTTTATTCCAATACTAGACTTAGATGAATGCCAAAATGATCTGGATTACTGTCACAAACTGGCCACTTGTACAAACGAACGTGGCTCGTACACGTGCAGGTGTAAAGCTGGATACTTTGGAGATGGATTTGATTGTTATCACATCCATGCAGGTAAGATGTGCTGAAAAACAACTTGAAATACATTGTTATGGTCTTTTATGCCCAAAAAATTCCTTGATTAAGTTTGACAAAAAATTGTCAGTAAAGCAGCGAAGTGAAAGTTTGGCCTTCGTAACTTAAGATTTTAACTGTAAACTGGCTTTCTTTTCGAACTGTGAAAAACACCTCTGAGCCCTTCATCAATCTCAAAAATGTAAATGTATTGATTGACATAACGCTTTCGACATCGCAGAAGTGGACAAGTTTCCTGACTCATGAGCCTTGTTTATGCCCTGCGTCACCAACGAATTCTCTGTAGTTCAGATGTATCTTGTTGTTGTGTTAATGGTTTACGTCTTCTTTATACATTAACATGTAAACACGTTATAGCAATAAAAAAAATATGTTTTTAAGGGTGCAATAATACTTATTCCTTTATTAAGGCCTGGGGTATTCAGCAATATTAGCAAACCATAGCGGTTACCTTAGAACCCTGAACAATTGGTTAAGCCCTGTTGTACAGAGCCAGTCCTCTTACTGGAAGCGCTGCTGGCGAGCATCAGTGGATGGTTGGGCCACTACTACCTTCCATTCATTGTGCGACAGCAAAGGACCCACAGTGACTATAATCCGTGTGGGAAAGTATATCTTTGGTGGATACACCAGCTTATCATGGAGTAAGTGTATGATTGATTGAATTCACTTGCCTTCTCTCCTCGCTGAAGTAGAACCAACAAATTAAAATCTGAGATTACATCCGCTTTCTAATTTAAAAAAAAACAAACAAACAAACAAAACACATAAACTAAACAAAACAATGCACTAGGGTCTACGGTATATTTGAGTTTTTCAGGTTTTTAACGAGTATCTTTTTCTGAATAACTGTTAAAAACGAATCGGCACTAGATGAATTATTTGATCCATTAGTTATTGGAGCACGACGCAAGCAATGTGTGAAAGAAGCGAGGGATATGTTCAAACAGGGTTTTCTTCCTTTGTGCAGGTAGTTGAAACCTGCACTAATTTTCAACCGGGTTAGGCGAATTGAAATATTTCTAAATTTGAAGAAAGTAAAAAAACCTGAAGCTTCCAACGTCATTTCAGCGATTAGTTTTCCTCCAGGCTCCTTTGAGCTAATGGGGAGCAATTCGATCTTCCACTTCTGGGCCGATTCTCGATCTTTTCAGACTAACTTTCTCGGAAAAATTTCCATTTTACATTCTACTTACGAATGCTTTATCGTGATTGACGTCAATGAGTTAAGAAACATGAGTTGGAATGAACGCGCATCGCCCTCGAATAAACTCCGCCCATGAATATATGCCGCTTGGGAAGCGCTAAGATGTAATTAACGCCGCGGCAATTAATCGAGTAAACACGTTACTAAGAATAAATCAGGGACGTAAATAACTTAGCCTATCGTGATATCCTGTGTACGAGCTGCAGGATAAAATAAAAATGGCTAGATTTCACGAGACACTGAAAATTTTAACAGAGATTTGAAGCGGTGATTGGTTTGTTCCCTTTAAAAGGATCGACAGTGGAACTATATTTTGAATTATTTACTTCCTATTCAGTTTCTAGCTGTTCGTGGAAGTACGATGCAAGTGCCTTTTTGTTCTCATTGGTCAACAAGCCAGGCTGGGCACCAGTGAAACTAACCCAACAAGTCCAGTATAGTAATTATAGGAGCTATTCCATATACAGTTGTTCAAGCTATGGACCCACATTTGGTGGAGGACACGATATTTACATCGCCAGCTACGCCTCATCCAACACAAATTCTTACTCAAACCTTGGACACACCTACAGTCCACCATCTGGCCACAGTTATACCAGCTCCTTCACCCAATCATTCCTGGCAGGAAGTTACAAATTTCAACCAGATGAAGTTGAAGTGTTTTATGAACGTACTTAACATAAATCTGTTGAATCAAGTGTCATAAAAAAATCCACAGGTTTTAGAAAACTCAAAGACGTCAGTTTAGTAAACTAAAATGACGTATGATTTGCATGTTTCCTTTGTAGAATCCTAGTCACTTTTTGAAGGCATGTCACGTAATAATGTAGATTTAGAATAAACAGCATGAAAAGTTATACAAGTAATAAAAGAGTTGAAAAAGTTTCATATTAAAAGTATTGGTGAAAATTAAGGTAGTTTCCGTTTTCCCCTTCGCTCCATGAATTAATGGACAGTCACGTGACACACTTGTACGTGCTCATGACTAGCAGGATTTCAGTAACTCGTGCAGTCCTGAAACATGTTTGTTTGCCATTAGACGTTTGCGCATTTGTCATTTGTGCAATTTAGTAATCAGACTTGCATTGATTTGACAAAAGTTTAGGATTGATCGCCAAAGGAATTATTCATCCGTAGAGATGATATTTCCAAGTATTCCCATTTAAATAATTCCAGTGTCATCCCATTTGTACGACACAGAGAACGTCTTCTAACCAAATTCTTATTTCGTTTCTCCTGGGAAAATCAAATTGGTTGGAATTGCCGGAAGGTTTTAAAAGTCAGGAATAAAATCGCAATGTTTTACTAGGGGTAGGAACTCGAAGATAAGTTCAAGCCGTGACCGAAATAGTGACTCTAGCTTGACTAAGGTCGCTTTCGTGACACCTTGCTCGGAGAAACCTGGCACTAGCTGGCGCGGTCAAATTTCAGCGCAATCGCCACATTTGAAACGTTTGCCAAGTTTCCTCAGTAGAGGGAAGGGCTGTAGTGTTGTGCTGGTTAGTTTAGAATCTTTGTGAAGTTATTTTAGCTCTTTAACTTAGAAGTTGATTGGTTAGAATCGAATTACCTCTGAAATTGTTAAATCTAAAAGTAAAATTGAATTATTACCCGTGAAGGGAAAAGTCGAGGTTCGCAGTATTGGACGATAACTTGATGGTGCTTTGTTTTTCAGGTAATTTAGTGTTAAAAACTGAGTTGAAAACGTAAATTTGCTATCGTAAAGAGTTTAAAGGCTGACGTTTCGAGCGTTAGCCCTTCGTCTGAGCGATTGGAGTAATTGTGAGTTGTGTGTGGGTTTGTATGCAGAAAATGGAACTACGTTATCGGTGGGAATATGGTGAGGAGAAAACAAGAATAAATTAGTTGAATGAAAAGCGCTCGTTGATACCGTGAGGATTAAGAGTGCCGATTTGGAAGATAAATTTTTGTTCTAGTGTTTTGCAGCTTCCTAAACTGCCAAGATGTAGGGAAAGGCCGCAAACTGACATATGCTATTTAGAATGATTAGGAAGATTAAAGTGTATAGTCGTCTTACTGTTTCACTAATGTATAACTTTTTGCAATAGGTGCAAGTTATGCAGGACATGTAAATGACATTGGCTGAGGTGCACGTAAAGTGATTAGTGATCTTAGTGGATCTCTTGGGTTCCGACATTTTCTTTACGTTATGATTGAAAAGACAAGTTTTGCATCGTGAGCGAGCGCGTTTGAAAGTTTTGTGTTGGTCCTTGGTTTTAAAATGAACTTCTCTCCAAAAAGTTGCCTTTGTTTTTGTCACCTTTGAATGAAATTAGTGTGGTTGCGAAAAGACAGTTCCAGTCTCTGAATCGTTTTGCAGTGATTAAAGTTTTTAAGAGTGATAGATTTAACTGAGTGGTTGTGATGGTGAAATGTGAGAGTAAATGGAATACGGTTAGTGTTTTCCTTCTCAGCTGTTTGTAGTGCTTACTGTCGATCAATTTGTTGGGCACAGTGGTGGCGTGGTGAACAACGGAAACAGAATAGCCAAGTTCGTCGAAAAACGGCACATTGCCTCTGATTTTTCGGAAAAATCAGAGTCGTCACTACATAAACGACGAAGTCTGAGGAACTGTGAAAAAGGTACGGAATTCTTGACGTGTGATGGATGCGAAGATGAATACAACAAGTAACTATGTGAATCTGTAGGTTTGTAGTAAACACTAGTGCATAAACCGTTGTCTTTAATTGAAATTTTGATGTCTGGAAAAGCTAAAGAAGTATCGCAGTCGTCAATCGGTAACGGTCGTAGAGTTCAGGTTTGCCGGGGGCCGTGGTATTGACTTAAAAATTGGTGTTCGATAAAACCTGCGAAAAGATTGGCGTAGCTGGGTCCCATTTTAGTATCCATGGCCACGCCATTAGTTTGTTTGTGGTAGTTACTATGAATGAAAAGCAATTGAGTGTGAGTGCTAGTTCGGCCAGACGGAGTAGTGTTTCAGAGCAAGGTTCCTTAGCGATGCGTTGATCGAAAAAATGTTTGAGCGCCCGGAGACCTTAGTCATTGGGCATGACAGTGTAAAGAGATGTAATATCCATTGTGAAAATAAGTTTGTTTTGGCCAAGGAAATTAAAGTTACGAAAAATTTCAAGTGCGTGTTGGCTGTCCTTAATTAACGTAAGATGGTAAAGTTTTGACGATAGGTGCCATAATTTTGTCTAAATGGCTGGAAATATTGAGCCAAGTGCACATATATGATTTTCGTATATTTACAGTCATTATTCGCCACTTGGAAGGTTTATTTGAATCCAACATAACGACCAGCTCCCAGTTGCCTTGTTAGCTCAGTTAGTCAGTTGAGCATAGCACCGGTATCGCAGAGGTCACGGGTTTAAATCCCGAACGGGTCTGAATTTTTTTCAGGCCTTATTCAATCTACTAGTTCAGTAGTGTTCATAACTGCGAGCATCGCTTCTATATATGAGCTGGTAATAAGTTCAGTGAGACAACTGTAGGTAGAAACGATGGTCGACCTGGGTTGTTAGGTTTGTGGATTTTAGGTAAAAAGTAAATACACGAAGTTCTAGGAGTAGTGATTGTGAGAATTTTTGCAGTGGCCGGTAAGTCTTGTTTAGCTATAAGATCGTTAATCGTATTTTTGACGATGTTTTGGTTGATGAAAGAGAGATCTTTGTCGACTCTTGCATAAAAGGAGGTGTCGGAAAGTTGGAAGCTTCTTTTTGGTTGAGGTCGGCCCACCAAACAACAACTGCACCGCCTTTTTCGGCCGCTTTAATAACCATGTCTTTGCGTTTTTATAAATTTTTTAGTGCCGACCACTCTTCCGATGAAAGGTTGAAAAATTAGATGTTACGATTGAATTTTAGTTTGTTGATATCGTGGCGACATCTTTTGATGAAAAAAATCTAAAGATGCGCAATGGCCCTCTGGGGGAGTCCACTTAGACTTTCGAATCTGAAGTGTTTCGAAAGCATCTTTGTTCGAAGTGTTAGAATCATCCTCTTTGTCCTGAAAAAAGGCTTTCACCTGAACGCGGCGAAGGAATTTTTCAACGTCTTCCTTAACTAAAAATGCGAAAAAAATTTAAGCCTTTACTGAGAACTGATTTTTCTGAATCGGATGGTGGTAAATTTCCTGGAATGATAACTACGGTTTGAGGCTTTCAGGCGATGAGCCGCTAGTAATTTGAGGACCGATAAGTTGGGTGAGTTTTTTGGCCTTAATTTGATGCAAATGGATAAAAAGTTTAGAATTTGCATCCTGAATTTTGGCAGAACGGATTGTACTAAAACAGCTGGACAGATTTTGGAAAGTTCAGAGAGGTAATGTAGAATTTGTTCGTTGCGTTTTTGACACATAACTGTGATTTTGATTCTCATGATATTACGTGAAAAAGAATTTTGGGCGGACTGTATTTGGCGTCAATATTGGTTAGAATGAGAAAAAGAAGATGCGTGAAAATTTGAGCGAAAACCCTTTGGAATAACTTTGGAATGAAGGCAACGGCCGATGAAATGGATGTGGATACAAAACCTAGTTTGGCGAAAATGAGAGTGGCTAAACGGAATGCTAGATCTTTACTTTACTTTTGCCTAGGCTTTCGCATTTATGCATGATCTTCACGTCGTAGGCTTTTGATCCAACTAAGAAACTAAAAATAGTTCTCCTGATTGAATCAAAGGATGAATTTGTTTTCAAATTCACTGTTAAATTATACATATTAAGCAAAGTAACTGAAAGTGGTTGTATACAGGTAAACCAGTGTAGTCCATAGTGCAATTAGTGAAATGGAACACAAGATGTTTATGAAGCCTTTGCTTTTAATTCTCTTAGGGCAGTGAGATAGGTATCGATCGTCTCCTCTGGCGTTTGTCCTCCAGATCGGATCGGATCGGATCGGATCGGATCGGATCGGATCGGATCGGATCGGATCGGATCTTATGTCTTTCGGAAACCACGTTTTTTTTCGGAGCGAAGTAATTTTCCAATGCTTCCTTGCCTTCGTCTAGCGTTTCGTGATCGCTGGGCAGAGTGGTGAATATTCTTTGAACTGAGGTACCTAGGCAGTGCAAATGAGTCGCTCGCTGGATAGGGTCGTCCTTCTTCGTTAGTTCAGTGGCTAGGGCACATATATCGAACGTATTGACCCAATGCTTCCACTCGTAGTACAAATCAGCTGCGTCTACGTTGAATGGTGCTGGAGATGCAAGCATGGAGTGTTCTATTCTTGGAGGATTTTCTACCTTGTCTATTCCTTCGTTTTCTTCGATGGGTTCTGGGGAATCCTCGTCGTCAGTTTGTCGAGTATTCCGAGGTCAAGTGACTCCTTTCATTCCTCTGATTCAATTTATTTCATAATCAAGATAGTATATTTATAATGCAATACTCGTGATTAGTTATTTTCCTTCTACTTAAGAAAGTAGATTTACGACACAAATGAGTGATAGGAAGTAATAGTAACGCAACACTACACCCTACCTCCTATTAAACAGGCCCCTCGCCGCGTGACGTTCGAGATGCCTGAAATATTTTGTGGAGTAAGTTACACGAATTGTGTGGATCAAGGAGTGTCCATGTCGAGCCGAGCGTCTAGATTGTCTACAATCTGTTTTTGACTTTTGTTCATTCGCTGTTGTTGTTTACTTTGCTGAGAGGTAAGAATTATGTTCAATATAGATAAGAATTTAGCTCACTTGCAAAGTGTAGCCTCGCTGGACTCTTGCAACGTGAACGAAGATAATATTCAGCTGTAAGAACTCACTCTCTCCGCTCGATCGAACAGATGTCAATTCCCCTGAAGTGCTTCTTTCGTCATTTTCTGTCAGTTCACTTAAACTCTCTGATATCTTCAATATTCGTTGGTTTCCCTTCGTATTTTAAGTTTGTGGGTTTCTGATCTATTATAGTTAAGACTTAAGCGACGCTCGTTACATGCAGAGCACACAATTGCAAGACATACGATTTTGATAGAGTAAAGCGAAGGCGCGTTCAGTCGGCCTTCTGCAACAAAGTGTTGAAGTTAAACACTCTTAGCAACAGAGAAAAAGAAAACAGTGATTGTAAGTTAAAATTGCCTTAACGAAAATTTTTGAAAGAAGATTCTCGTAGGAATGGAAAGAATAAAAGGGACAAACTGTTTCTGATCGTGCTGGCGTCGATCAGCTCTGATCATTAATCATTCTGTCGGGTAACTTTGTTCAACGTCGATTAGTTTTCAGGTTTCCACGTTAAGCAACGAGAGAGAAACGAACTAAAAAACCTCCTAAATCTGCAAAGTAACCAAATGAATGCTTTATTGATTTGACCTAAATGCAGGTATGTCAGGTATTTGATAAAATAAATCAAACTTGCTCGCTGTCTGCTTCCGCGATCGACTTCCCAAGTACATCCATACCTCAGTATACCATGCAACTGTTGCAGCTGATGGCAACAGTCTGACTTTTTTGCATGTTTTTTTTTCAGATTTCAATTTAAAGAAGTTAGAAATGACTTTAATTGATTGCATGATCAATTTGATCTTATCTTCATAAACAAATAAAACTTACTTACTGGCAGCTTCAGTGATTAACAGATGAAAAGCTTTATTTTCAGATGAAAGTTTTTCTTCCTTAACATTCTTTAATTCTGATATTTGCAAATGATTAAGGTCCTACAAAATAAGTAAGGTTTTGTTTATTTATTTTTATTTTTTTGCACTGAGATGGGGTAGCCTATATTAAAGTTCCATGGTTCCAAAATTGTTTTGTTTTCCTTTGTGGAAGTCAACCCTGAGTATTTTAACCATTACTTGTTAGTTTGAAAAAGCAACAAATGGATTTCAGCACATATTTGGGGACATGAATTATTTTGTTCTTAAGTAAACACTCTCATTCTCTTGACCCTTTAACTCCCAAGATCTCTTTAGTAATTCTCCTTACTATTTGCTATACAATTCTTATGATGTAAGTTTGGAGAATTTGGTATTGGATCAACTAATAATCCTCTAATTTATATTTTCCTCTATTTGTATCACCTATCTGCTTGATGTTCTATCGATATTGTGAGGAGAATTCCTGTCTTGGTCACTCATGCAAGTTAAAGGGTTATTTATTTGTGTTCTGAGTTTTGAAATTGGTAAATGATTGCAGTTGCAAATTTTTGAAGTGAATTCATTTTGTGCAAATTAGATGGTTAAGAAGCCAGGCACAGTTTATAAAGTTTTGAAGACAGTCCTTAATGGATTTGCAAATTAACGAAGGTTCTTAATTAATTAATTACAGCCTTAGTCTTAAAAGCACCATGCTGCTTGACAAACTCCATTAAGAAAACAAACCAAAACAATAAGTTCTCATCCAGATTTTTTAGTATTTAAACAGTGAATATGTCAGAGAGAAGGACTTATCCAGTTAGTTTCTATTTAGTAACTAGGGCCATATTCTGATGAAT
This sequence comes from Pocillopora damicornis, assembly GCF_964200805.1. NCBI lineage: Eukaryota > Metazoa > Cnidaria > Anthozoa > Scleractinia > Pocilloporidae > Pocillopora > Pocillopora damicornis. The sequence goes on along the minus strand of NC_142670.1, from coordinate 39,203,458 downwards.
TCACTCTTGACTGTGTTGAGTCCAGCTATAAAACAGCTTAAGAAACTCAAAATGTTGTTTGTGAGTGGGAATCCTTTTATAGTTGAAGGAATAAGAAGTGTTATGGAGCTAGAGGATACATGTAAGATTGACACTTTTTTTTCAGATATCCAAGGTGAGTGAAGGAAATTTCTGTTCATATTTATGTTGTGACATGTGCATTTACTAAATTGGTTTTAATGTTTGACTTCCAAGTGGTTATTCTGCTTGTTACTGATTATTTCAGAAAGTAAACAATATTTACACAGTAAAGCCTTAGAAGAATATGAAATAAGTAGTATTACAGTTACTGTATAATAATTCAATAATAATTCAACAAAGTTGGCATCACTTAAGAAGTACATGACATTTGTATCGGAAGTTTTTGTTCAATATTGAAAAGCTTTGTGTAAACATTTTGGCTGACTTTGAAATTTAAGTTCATTTGTAAGGAAATATGATATGATTGGAAATCAAGGGGTGAATGTTATTACAAATCATTCTATTCAGTTAGGGATTATTGTTTTGAGTTTTGCTTTCTATTTTACTGGAATAACAAAAGGATAAAATGTATCCCAAGTAATTTCACTGTTAGGGATTGTTGTTTTATTTTTGCTTTCTATTTGATTAATTGGAAGTGTTCAAATAGTGAATAACTTTTGAATAATCAAACAAAATTTATAAACTAATGTGATTTGTGAATGAAGTTACAGGAATAACACTTAAATATAATTTTATTTTAAATGTGACTGAATTCTAATTATTTTTTCCACATAATTTACATCGGTCTGTTTTGCATAATCTTTTTAAAACTTACTTTCATTACCTTTTGGGAATATGGGCTTTTTCTTTCTTTTTCTATTTTTTTACAAACAATTAATTGGTTATTGATTCCTCACTACTTGGCAGAATTGATTTAATAAGTTATTGCCTCGATCTCTCATGTGTGATTAGTCACAAGTGGTTCTAATTTTTAATGTTATAAAACATTGGGTCAGTTTAGTTTTGGTGTGCATATTCACCAAACTCATCTCTACATGTTATGTCAGAAGAATTATTTGATTCACTGTTTAACATTTATGTAAGAGTGGAATTAATGTGTGTTCCAAACTCACTGATGCATAAACATCAGAAAAAAAAAGAAGAATTTTGATGGTTCAGTTTTTATAGACCAGCCTTAAACTCCAACATTATTCATGTTAGGCATTTATAGTAGTTGATTTGCCAACTTTTACATTTTCTTTTGTTTTCAACTATGTTGTACAAATTTATCAATGCATAAATTGCTTTTTTTCTTTGTGTTGTGAAAACTTTTTGTAATTAGGCCAAATAGCAGATCGACTTAAAAAAGCACAGCTGGCTTATGAAAGGACTTTGAAAGATGGATATGTCACAGAAGAGTTCATATGAAGAGAAGTTCAGCTGGGAGAAACAGTGTGACAGTCTTGAGACTGTCACACTGGGAGGAGATGTGGGACATAGTTAATGGTGCGAATGTTTTGCATATTAAAAAAAGTGTTTTAGGAGGCTACTCGGCTTTCGGTCTCTAATTAACTGTTATGGAGAGCAGGAACATCTCATATAAAATTTTAATTTATCCTCAGTGCATCTTCTCTTGATTAGTAGTGTATTCATTCACGGGTATCTTAAAACCTTAAATAACACCAAGAGCTTCCCTTTTAAGACTGAGTTGATGGACAAAACAGCAGGAGTCTGGTGGTTGAAGCCCTTCTTTTCCTTTTTACCTCAAAGTTTCTCTTACTAGATTGGAGATTCTCATTTTCCAGAAGACGATTGTTTCTCTTCTTTGATGCAGTTAGATTAATAAGAACTTTGTCTTTCAAGGTTCTCTTGACCGATTCATCCAGGAACTTCAGCAGATGCAACTCGATGCAAGCAAAGTCAAGAGCAAAACAGATCTATAATTGGGGCTGAGGAATATTGTATCAGACGGGGGCTTCAGAATATCTGACAATGAAGAATCAGGAAATTGCATGTTCTATGCCTTGTCCGAACAACTGGAAATTGTTAAGGGAATCGAAATCCCACACGGCGAATTAAGACAAACCTTGGTCCAGTACCTCAGGAGTAACCCAAAACTTGTAAGTTGATGTTAGTATGGTCGTCTTGTACCATTCTGATAAAATTACTCCCTGACTCGTACTTCACACGCTCAAGTTTCTATCAACAAACCTTTGAGTTTCATTTTTTTACAGCCCGATGGAATAGATCTGTTTCACTTTGTTCATGGGCATCAAACATGGACTGATTACCTAGTACACATGGAAGAAGATGGTGCTTGGGGTGATCACGTGACTCTGTGCTGCAACAAACTATTTTGAAACGTGCATTTGTGTGGTCAGCAGTCTATCTCATAGCAATGATGTTATCATTACACCACATTGTTCAGTTGACGAAAGCAAACCTCTTGTGCTGGGATATATCCATGAGGTGCACTGTCAGCCTTCAACCCGTGAAAGGTACAGCTCATGACATTACTCCAGTTAAATGTAATTTCTGTTTAATAGTGACATTTATTAGTTAGGATCCTTAATCTTCTTTTTAATACCGAGTTGACAACAGCCATCCTTTTTGTCGTTCGGTTTGTTACTTTGCTCATTTAACACGCGTCTTGAAGTTTGTGGTTTTCATAATTTCATGCTTCATCGCAGGTTCCCACCTCAAAAATCAGACGCAATTCATACACTCCATTGTTCGCCCTTGCTGTTTAATTACAGTGTTCTGATTATTGTGTTTACAGGTTGAAGAGGCAGTTACTTTAATCGGCCCTTGTGAAGCGCCCGGCCTTGCAGAATGACTTCATAGGCCTCCAGACTATTGATGCAAATCGGCGAACTAGAGCTTTCTTCAGCCTGATTTATCCAATGTGAACTTCAAAATGCTTAGATTTGTTTTCAGAAGTTCTATAACATTAGTTTTCGGGTGTATCGCATGAAAAGAAAAACAACTCAAATGACAAGGGGTGTAAAGAAAAGACATCACACCGTGAAAAGGCGTAACTATACAAAAGTGAATATGTCTACGGGGAACGAAGCACTATCATCAATGTGAAACTTTATTTCGGGGGCTTGAAACATGAACTCGATTACTCTTACTTTCAATGACTAGCAAAAACATTTATTGCGACGTACCATCTGTATGTACAACTGCAGTAAACTAGCAAGTTTTTACTATTACCCTGCTTTGAAAACTATTACTTAAGAAGCGTTATTTAAATTTAGGTAGCGACAATTATTCTACTAAGCAGAACAAGGACAACAACGTTAACAAGGTCCTATGATGAAAATTTTATTTTTATTTAATGAAATCGAAAGAAGATTTTAAGGGAGAGATAAGACAAATATTAGGAAAAGATAACGTAGTCATATTCCCCAAAGTTAACAAATGTTTGAAGAATGTGATAGCCGATAAAGAACTACTTGCTTACCTAAAAGAACTCTGCCAACGATTTCGTTTTGGTTAATACCTTACGATGTGGGGATTATGATGACATTTCAACGTAACAGCAATTCACATCGTTCCCTTATATGACTGAGTTAAGCTGTTTAGATATAATGAGAATCCTGTAAGTGATTTACGGGCGATCCTCTTTGCATAATTTTTGGCAAAACGATGTAAGGGACTTATCAGGACGCCAGAAGAGTACATGCAAGCTCCTTAATAATCTCCTGATTTTAATTTTCTGCTTTATTGCGAGTATCACCGCGAACATATTTTCAGACTCTTTTGAGTTTCATTTCATTCGAGGGGAGGTACTTGGGTCAATTTTTTGCCGGATGGGTGCCTCATTTGGGAAAATGCAATTTTCCTTATTCCAACCTAGTAACTTTCTGTTAATGTACAGTCGAACCTGTATGAAGCGGCACCGTATTAAGCGGTCACTCTGTATCATGCGGTCAGTTGCCAAATTTGTTTCCCCTTAACTACTGTTTTTTCACCTCTGTTAAGCAGTCATCTCTAGTAGGCGCCACTCCCCTTTGGTGACTGGTTAAAACCGGTTCGACTGTATCTACCTTATTTTTAAATCTCTACTCACCACAATTCTCTTACCGCCAATATCCCGAAAATGTGCGAACCCATTCCAGTTATGCTATTAAAAATGCAAGCCCACAGTAGTCAATCCAGTCGTTAACCCTTTAACTTCCAGAAGTGATTAATATACAACGTCTCTCCATAATATTCATACATTATCCAGCAAACAAGGTATAAGAATACTCGAACTTAACAGGAAGAAGTTTTTACCTTGATCTAACACCAAATTCTCCCAACTAATTAACAAGGAGGTGTGTAGTAGTTGAAGAGGAGAAACTGGGAGTTTAAGGGTTAAGTGCAACCCCATTACATAACAGTGGCACATCCCCAATAGCCTATGAAGTGCTCCCACCCCCCCCTCCCCCCCACCGGCCTCTAATATAAGATAACCTTACATTCTGCACGTACACCTGGCTCGTAACGTTACATCATCGTTCAACTGTGTTTCTGTCGCGACTTCTTCTAAGATCAATACAAACCCTCCTCCGTTGCGCATCAAATTTAAAGACCGTTGGTGCGGTCTTGACATGTAGTTTCCCATGAGTTAATCATCCAGTCATACAATCAATCAGCCATCCATTCACTGAGTGAGTGGGTCATTCAGTCGATCAGTCTGTCAGTAACTCACCCGTCCAGTCAGACATCCGCCAGCCATTCAGTCACTGAGTGAGTGAATCATTCAGTCGATCAGTCAGTCAGTAACTCACCCATCCAGTCAGACAATCCGTCAGCCATTCAGTCACTGAGTGAGTGAGTCATTCAGTCGATCAATCAGTCAGTAACACATCCATTCAGTCAGAAAATCTTCCAGCCAGCTAGTCGATCAGTCAGTCTGTCAGTAACTCACCCATCCAGTCAGACAATCAGTAAGCCATCCAGTAACTCACCCATCCAGTCAGACAATCAGTAAGCCATTCGGTCGATCAATCAATCAGTCAGTCACTCACTCCTACAGTCAGACAATCAGTCAGCCAGCCAGTCAGTTACTCAGCTATCCAGTGGATCAATCGATCAGTAAGCCTTACAGCTAACAGACAGCCAACCAAGAAGTCCGCCGGTCAATCACTCAGCCACTGAGTCAGCTTTCAGTCTGTGAGTCGGTCAGTCAGTCAGGCCCTCTGTTTCAGCCATTCAGTAATTTTTAAGTCAGTCAGTAGCCACACTAATGATTGATTTCCCTTCTGCGACGAAGTTCTCACACTTGGATGACTTTTTCAAAATCTTAAAGAGTGGAGAAATCACCTCTACAAAATATCACTTTCAAACCTTTACGCAAATCAATGACCACTTCACTTGTCCGCCGCCGCAGCACGGAGACGATCCCCTCCCCCAAACCTTGTTCTAATTCATCCATCTACCAGTTCCTTCTTTCCGTCATCCTGTAGGGCCTGTTTACATGGAGGTGGGGGCCCCAGGTAGGTGAAGTAACCCGCCTCTGTATGCAATCTCTTATTTCATCTTGATCAAGTTAACGTGATAAACGGGGTGACCCGCCTACGCGGGTGGCCCCATCTGCCGGGCAGGGTAACCCCGTCAGCGTGGGTGATAATTTGCCATGAAAACGTCTATCCGGCGTCGCGTTAGTGTTACAAAGAGATCAAATGAGCAGAACAATAGCGAAACACTTGTGTTTTAAAACTTTGTAAATTTCGTAGCCATCCCATACAGAACTAAAACGTTAAAAACCGACCTTTACGTCCTCTTGGCGATAAAACTTCGACAGTAATTCAGTCAGGCTTTTACATGTATACTCACACGTTATGCCGAAGTGAAGACGTCGCGCCGTACGTTAAAAACGTTTAAGCATTAAGCTATTGACGAATTAAAGAGGAAAACAAATTACGTTTATTTCGGCAACATTTTACCACACGTCGCCGTAATGACATCTTTACTCCCTCAGTTAAAGAGCGACAACAACCTCGAGAAGCTTCACTCTAGGATTGTAAGTTAATACACAAGCAGCTGAAGCGATCATCTCACAGCTAAACCTTGGGCTGCTTGTGGTTAACGCGGGCTATTTTTGGACCATGATTACGCAAGTTACCTAACATACCTGGGGTCCCGCATCTCCATGTAAACAGCCCTTAGTAACGTGACGTTTATAGCCCGGAAATATTTTATGGAGGAAGTTAAAAGAATTGTGTGGATCAAGGAGTGTCCATATCGAGCTGAGCGGTTGGATCGTCAACAAACCGTACTTGATTTTTGTTCATCACCCCAAGTTGTTGCTTACTTTGCTGAGAGGTAAGAATTATGTTCAATATAGATAAGAATCTAGCGCACTTGTAAAGTGTAGCCTTGCTAGGCTCCTGCAGCGCGATTAAAGATAATTCAGCTAAGAACTCACACTCTCTGCTCGATCAAACTGGAGTCATTTCCCTGATGTGCTTCTGCCGTCATTTTCTGTCAGTTCACTTAAACTCTCTGATATCTTCAATATTCGCTGGTTTCCCTTTATATTTTAAGTTTGTGGGTTTCTGATCCTTTATGGTTAAATCACTAGAGACGCCCGTCAAATGCAGAGCACACAAGACATACGACTTTGACAGTTTAGCAAAGCGCGTTCAGTTGGCCTTCTGCAACAGACGGGTTGAAGTTAAACAATCTTAGCAACAGAGAAAAAGAAACAGTGATTGTAAGTTAAGATGGCATTAGCGGAAAGTTTTAAGGGATGATTCTCGTAGGAATGGAAAGAATAAAGGGACAAATTGTTTCTGATCGTGCTGACGTCAATAAGCTCTGATCGTTAATCATTCTGTTGGTAGTTGTTCAACGTTGATTAGTTTTCAGCTTTTCACGTTAAAGAATGGAAGTGTTAGATCTGATGACAAAATAGTCGCTTAATTCCATGGGTTGTACTTGATTTTATTACATAAAAGATAGAAACGAACTTAAAACCTCTTAAATCTGCTAAGTAACCAAGTTATTGCTTGATCAGTTTAATGTAAATGCAAGTATTTGATAAAATAAATTAAACTTGCTCGCTGTCTGCTTTCGCGATTGACAAGAGGGTCCCCTATGGTTTCTAAGTGAAGCATGATTGGGCGATTTTTTTCCTCTTGAATCGTGATTAAAGGTATTAAGATATTTTCATGTCCTTTTTTTTTTTTAATTAAAACGTGACTCGTGAATGAAGAACTGAATTAAACGTGATTCGTAAACCATTTTGTTTTGCGTGATGAACTCCCGGCTTTTCATGGTCTTGAAAACGTATTGTTCTCGAACGGTTGTGGTTGTCGGAAACGTATTGTTATCAAGTTGCGTGAATAGGGCGTGACGATCTTGACATTGAATCAATAGATAAGAGTCAACAATGACTGGAAATTCCTGTGTGACCAAAACTAAGACTAGAACTGATATAATAAGAACACAATCGGGTAAATTAACCAGTTAGAGAGTTGTGCTCAATGTGATCGGATAGTGTGAGAATAAATACCTTTAAAAACATATTGTGACTTTTGGAGAGCACTGAAGAAAAGGGGACATTCTCCAAATGGTTAGTTTTAACCAGGGTTTTGACAGGACATGAACTTCATATGAGTTAATAAAAGTAAAAAAAAAAGACTAATGGTCCTTGAACAAGTAAGGTAAGAAAATTTGTCATCATTTGTCACATAGGACTAGTAAAGACTGCAAAAATTAAAAATTAAATTCGTGAATGTGGTTTTTTATATTCATGTGAAATGTCTGAAATTTCGCTTGCATGTGAAAGAATTTTTGATATTATTTATTATGCGTGAAAAGGCCAAATATTTTTATGTGACTGAGTTTTACCAAAGGACATAGGGGAACCTCTGACTAGTGAAAAGATCCAATTCAAATTCCTAGGCCCGGTTCAGACACCGTACTTCAGCCGCGCCGAATCGAATTCAACAGTAGGCCGACCTAAATTAGTTAATCTTAGCTGAATTGACTCAAACGCCGAACTTTATTCGGCCGAAATTAATTAATCGAGGAGATTAATTTTCGGTCATTGGTTTAGCATACAATTTTTTAAAAGGCGGACGTCATGGATTCCAGCAGCAATCTGCGAGCAAGAGCCTTTGTTCTGCTTAAAATGCTGGAAAACGGTGCAAAAAGAAGAAGAATGCAAACCGTCTTAAAGGCGACACTTTTACTAGCGACCCATAAATGGTACATCGACCACGACTGCAACCTTATTGCCCTGCTTCAGCAATTTGAACAGCATCATGTTAAGCTGAGTGTCAACGAGATAAAATTCGTTGTTCGCAAAGCCACCCTCGTGGGCCAAGTTATCACGAGGATGGCCGCCAGCCCAACCCTGTCATGGTTAGCGCTTTAATCTTCATGCCCACTCCAATCAACAAGCACGCAGTGTGCCGATTCCTAGGAGCTATTAATGGTCAAATTCTGCCCCCAACTTAGCAGCGCCACCCAACCTCTACAAACCTCCACAAACCTCACCAAAGAAGACATGCCGTTCCTATGGTCAATAAGGCACCAGCAAGCCTTTGATTCAGCAATAGTCCTAGTTACCTCTGCATCATGGCTGGCATACGATGACGTAACTGCGCTAGTGATCCTTCAAGTAGACGTCTCAGACCTCAAACCTCTACAAAACCTCACCAAAGAGGAAATGCCGTTCCTAAGGTCAACAAGGCACCAGCAAGTCTTCGATTCAGCAAAAGTCTTAGCCACCTCTGTTCCATGCCTGGCATACTATGACGTAACTGCGCCTGTGATCCTTTAGGTAGACGCCTCAGACTATGACCTAGGAGCTGCCCTCTTACAGCCCATCAAGCCACACAACGGCAGTGCCCTTGACAAGTCTTCTTCTACAACCCATTTCGTACAGTTCCATGAGCCTAACCCTTACCGAGCAGCACTATGCGCAAAATGAAAAAATGTGCCTGGCTATTGTTGAAGCCTTCAACAATTTCGACCAATGGCTTTTGGGTAAAATGTTTCTCATGAAAATAAGTAACAAGAGCCTTTACACATAGGCATCCTTTACTCAAAGTGTTTACAATTTATTCCGTGATTCAAAATCAATTGATTAGATAGGGGCCCATTAGAAACCAGCTGATAATTTACAACCAAAAATAATAAGTGAATATGGCAAGTTGCCAGAACGTGCAGTCTTTTAGCAAAAAAGGCCTTAAGGTTTAGCCTTAACTACTTGAACTGTAAAAAAGTGATCATTCATTTCATTGATGGGGAATTGATCAGGCTGCTTTGCTGATGTGACTAGCAAATAATAATAATAATAATAATACATTTGTTGCATTAGATGATGATTTTAGAGCGAGGATTGAGGCTCCCTTAATTTGTCAGCCAATTTCAAAGATAGTCTGCCTAATCAAAATCACAGTTTTACAACACCTTTTACAAAGGAGATCTCGCGTCTGAGTCTGAAATACTTTACAGAGGTTCTGTAAAGACAAACGGCTGAGTAATCTACGAATTTTATTACCCTGTGAATCATTTGTAAATGTGTATCATGCTACTACATGATGTTATTGCCTTCTGCGTCAAAATCAAACACTAAGAGATGGACAATTTGCGTCGGTAAAATGGTGTCATTTTCTTTTTCTACACGTAGTAATCTGCTTAAGTAGGAAGCTGTTTTGACCAAAAACAAAACTGATTTAAGTACTGAATTATAAATCACACTTTACAGGTACAGATCACAGTGATTCGGTGGAAAGCAGGTCTCTGAGGATGAATTCGTCTACCATGCTAATGCTGACTGTTATCATCTTTGGAAACTTATTATTAGCTGTGAAAGGTAAGACTACGACAACAACAACAACTTTATTTTTTTCACCCCAAAATATACAAGAAAGAAAAATTAATAATAATAGTACAGACAATGATAGGGGCGCTGGCTGCCCGAAATAACCTAAGAGTTAAAAATGCCAGGCAGCCAGTTGAAAGAAAAGATGTTTAAATGTTTAGGTCAGGGACACAAAAACAAAGAGATACAGAAACGCACACAAAGGTAAACTACCAGTATATTAAAGAGACTAAAATTCATACATTGCAAAACAGTATTATTTCCATTTTAAAGTTACTCAGACAATACAGATGTCTAGTAATCTTTGATAAATTGCTACTTCACTTTCTTTTTAAACAAAGACAATGAAGATAATTTTATATCTTCATCAATGGAATTCCATACTGATAGACTAGGAGAATTGATACTTAAAGATGGAAGTGAATTGGCCAAGTCACAGGCCATATCACTAGTGTCAGTTACACATTTTAAACAATTCATCAAATCGTAAAAGATCAGAAAATAAATACTTATCTTGTTTGTATCTTCCGAAGATCCTCTTTTTTATTAATATGGCGAACAGCAGAGTCTTTGTCTTTTCTCATGAAGATTTTTCCATCTAAAGTCCAAATGAACTTGAACTCCATATCCTTCTTTACCTTCAAACAATCTTTGAATAATATTCGATTCCTTTCTGTCAGGCTCTCTGCAAGATAGATCTTATTTTTCTCGGAATATCCAAGATCTCGCGTTGTTAACGGTAGAAATTATCTTTGACATCACGCCTAGTAAATTTGACGATAATAGCTGGCGGTCCAGGCTTGCCTTTGTGTTTTTGACTTTGAGGCATTTGATGGCTTACTGAAATGTCATTTTGAGTAATATCCATTCCCAGCAGTTTACCAACATTCTTCTGATGGAGTAGCAGCAACAGGGATTCCTCGGATTTCTACACACTCTCTGCGAGTGTACTGCTCCAGATCATTGTTCGCTCTCGTAACTGATTCCAGTGAACTTTCAATGCTGCGAATTGTTGCCTTCAAGATCTTATTCTCATCGTGCAAAAGCTTATTCCCATCTTTCAAAGCCTTTCTTTCCTCCTTTGAGCTCTTCATCATCTCTAGCAATTCTTCGTACTTTGCATTCACAAATTCGAGAAAACTCATCGCTTCTTTAACTGATTTTTTTAACTCAGAAATTGTCGAGTTAAGTGGATTGAGTTTCTCGTCTAAAATTTTGGTAGATTGGTCGCAATTAATAGCCGGTATACTGGCAGATACTCACATTACACTCATTAAACAGATACAATATATCACACGCTACAGAGCACTATACTCAAATTGACTACAATTTCCTCAAGAGCGAAGAAATAAGCAGCCACCTTGTCCGCTAACCGCCGCTAAATACGTGCATTAGTCATCCCGTTTAAGTAGGAAAAAAACAATTGCACATGGACGAAATTGAGGTTAAACCTAAAACTTTGGCACAGAAATTCATGGTATTCTTCTACAAACTACGGCTTCAAATGTGTCAAGTCTGAGTTTAAGTTATTACTTTCGGCCTCTTCAGTCCTCTTTTAGGGCTGCTAAGACAGATCTCACTGCCGATCTCATTACAAAATAGCCTAGTTTCTTGAAATATGTTTTGGAGGGAAAACAGATGTAGTAAAGCAAAAACCTTTTGGATCTCTACTTCAGGTGTCGTCTCCTCAAGACTTTTCGGTTATGATAAAATCCATCAAGGTGATGTCATTTCTGATGAAAATAATTTCATCTTTCGAAGTGTTACGACTTTTCATTTCTACAAGACTCATTGATGAATACATTAGAGCAATTCGAGAGAGGGAAAACATGCTTCCTTTACAGTCTGTTGTGATCAGCATTCTATTCGTCAAACCTTCTCTAAGTTTCAATTTTCCTTGGACTGAAGCCGGACTGCTTTAATTGTTGTTTCGGACTGGATCCCCATCAGAGACTAGGAAAGCGGAAGTTTTAACATTCATAGAAATGGCTTTGTTGATATTCAAAATATTTCTCACTTATTTTTTTCCTGATTCATTCTTAAAAAAAGGGCAAAATAACCCGCTATCTGTGGAAAACGAACTCGCTCTATATAGTAGAGTAACCTGATTGATAAATCTCACACTTGTGCTGCATAAAGAATATCAGCTTGTAAAAGATATTGCTCCTAGTTCACCTGTTGAGGTCAAAATGTTAAACTGAAACAAGTAAAAAGTCTGACGGCAAAGTCTAGTTGTCATCTACAAGTGGAATGGACCTGCATTATCTGCTGGATAAGCTTACTCTGGGAAAATGTTTCTCTCCTTAATCAATCGTAAGTGTGGTACAAGAAAACGATTTCGGCTCTACTTGGATATTTTTTCGAAGTGTCGAAACCCAAAAGCAAATTGACAAGTGGTCATGCAGAACGAAGGTTGACATTATCATTAGCCAGCGATAACTCAAAGTAAAAACAGTGACTGCTGGAAAGCGGGGAAAACAAGAGGAACCAAATCGAGATCGATTTCAGTTTTGCCTCTGATCTTTTGACAAAGTTACACGAGAGTGAAGTTATGCAAAACCGGAACTAATCCTGATTACTTACATCATTCATTGGCAATTGGTCTGCGTTCAAAGAGTTCTGTCTGGAGGCGCGTCTTTACATGTGCGTCGAATCAGTAGCTATTGCATGCGTTGTTTGTACCATCTGAACTTGTAGGTAAAGTTACATGCCCAATTTTAATAAAGATGCCTTTCCTCACTTGTAGGTATTTCCCTCCAAACTGGCAGGCTTAACATTTCTCAGACTCTGCAGGGCTGGAGCTGTAACAGTGCTTGTTCACCCTCTCAATACTGTCGACTGCCTCGTTGCACAAACGTTGTATTCCCCAAAACATTCAGTGGATCCGGGACGGTAAGTACTAGGTCAGGATCCAGAGAATTTCGTGGCACCATCCAACATCACCAGTCGGTAATGGAAGGTCTTTAGTTGAACAAAACTGAGAAATCATTCGTGTCTTTCCATTCGATCGAATTCATTTTTGATCGATCTCTGGATCGACTCGATTTTATTTTGCACTTCTCCCCACGTGAAATACGTTTCTTGTTTCATCTGTTCTCCAGTTCCATGTCTCGCTTTGAGAGGTTAGTGTGATCGGGTATCCTCTTCTTACTCGGCTGTCACAGTGCTAACTGCGATCACATTTCCCTGGATATCATTCACAGTTTCCAAATAGTTGCAGGCTGTATTTTGACCTAAGATATTCAGTCGTAATTAAGGCTCTTTATCTGGAACTGTAACTTCAAATACCAGGAATTAGGAACGGGGATCAAAATACAAATTAGACAAAATTCACAAAGAAGTCCTGGATACTGTAAAAGCCAGACACCTCTCTCAAGTTCCAGAGATTAGCACCTAAGAAATAATATTCATCTTTCCTTCTTAGCATTAAAGAAGGCAACTCTGAAGAAATCAAAAAGGAAAGGGTAAATCCTACAACTTAGTATTTTCCGACCTGACCAAACAATGAGTAGCATCAACAGACTATGGAACATCAAGATGCGTCGGTCATTTGAAAATGTTAAGTTATTTCGCTAGAAATGCATCTACAGATTATTCCTATTATGTTAGCATAATCCCTTATTCGCACCGGCTTCAAAATTTCAGGTTAACATTTATGTGACGGTGAGCCATGGAGAGAAGTTTTCACGTGTCCATTCACCCTCAGCTATGTGGGTTCAGTCCGTCACTACAAGTGACTTTGAGGTGTGTGCACGTGAGTCAGGTATTGGATCAAATGGTACAGGAATCATCAACTGGTTGGCTTTCCAAGATCATCCACAAATGACGCGTGGTAGAGTTCCTTTTGATGGAATATGGACAACGGAAACTAAGTGTGACAAAGTTACCTTCTCACAGGTTAGAAAAGAGCCAAAACCAAAGTTAAAGGTCAAAACCTCTGAGCATGTTCTATAAGAAAGACTTTAGATCAACTTACTTAGTGAAGCCTACCCACTTCATGTCGAACAGATTTCTGTGCTCATCTAGACAGGCTACTCAATATTCAGAAATCTTGGTGGTGGGTTGCAAACTCCGAACCCTGCAAGGTAAAAAGAGAAGTATTAGGAGAGATTTCAATATTTACCCTCTCAACTATCCGATACATTTCTTCATCTTGAAGCCACTATGCAATGACAAGTCGCGTGGCTTCTATTATAGCTGGGATAAATTGACTCCACATATATAAATTCATATATTTAACCACATTGCAGAATTTTCCTGGAAGACCATCCGTGTTTGTGTCAGCTAGGTACACACGTGACACAAAGCCGGATGACGCTATGTATGTTTGGTTGGAAAATGTAAATTCCAGAAGTTTCGAAGTGTGCATCCGGGAGTTCCTGCCCTTCGATGGAAAACATCAAGACACCTCTGTGGTAAAAGATATCTCTATTGTATTTTCATGGGTGGACGTGTAAGCTAACTTTTCTTTTTTCTGTTTTTTGTCCTATAACCTTGTCGTAGTCTAACGGCAACTCTTGCTTTGCATTTATTTATTGCAGGACTGGTTTGCGTTTGTTGGCAATGGCTCTGAATTTAACTTTACGCTGTCAGGAGAGGCAGATTTTCCAAACAGTAACCCGCCAACAGCTGAAGACAATTATGGTTTCTGTTAAGTGAGTGTCATTTAGTCAAGTTTACTGTAAACTAGGAGGAGTTATTTTTAGGAAAAACAGAGTTAGTGTCATGCGTATTGTGTCTCATATAAATTTTTTATCTCTTTTTATTTTTATAGAAAGTGCAGTTTAACACAACCTTTTATGCTTCACCCGTTGTCCTCGTGTCTGTGCATCATCTGTACAACCCTCAAGTCGGTATGAAAAGCCTCATCTCACCGAAAAATAACATCATATCAGCCTGGGTTGAGGTAAATAAGCAGTCGGTTTCTATTTCGCTCTACGAAGGGCTAACCATCGAAACGTCAGTTCACAAAATCTTGTTGTTTCACCTTGTGCTCTTTGATCTTTGTGTAGGAAGTTAGCCTCACATCCATGAGGATTTGCGTCAGAGACTTGAGTGGAACAGGAAGCAAACACGATCCTCTGTCGGTTAACTACGTCGTAATTGGAGGTTTGGATTTGACTAGAATGAGTTGGTGCAACCAGTTTGCGGCTTCACTTCGGAATCTTTCTTTCACTGTGTGGTAACTACCCTTTTGTTTCACATCCACAGACCTCAATCCCTGTCTAGACGTGTTCTGCCCGTCATTCGGAGTCTGCAAAACCTACAGTGCCCATGAAGCTCGCTGTGTGTGTAATGAAAACTGCCCGTCGTATCAAGATCCTGTCTGCACGGAAAATGGAACATCATATGACAATGAATGCTTGTACAAATTGAGCTTCTGCAAGGGAATAGACAATAATACCTTGTATCATCCTGGCAGCTGTGAGGGTAAGGTCATATTTCTTTATGAATGAGCTTTGTCTACCCTTAACAAGGTAATTTGGTATTATCAACTAAGTTAGTAACATAAATTGGCCACCGTTGAGTTTCAAAGCTGACGTTTCGAGCTGAGGAAGGGCTAACGCTCGAAACGTTAGCTTTGAAACTCTTATCGGTGGCAAATTTACATCATCAACTCAATTGATACCACTTATTTACCTTGTTATTCCCTTCCACCGACGCAGCACCACAGTTTCATTAGAAACTTTCCCCCTTTCTTCATTTACCTCTAACAAGACACACAAACAAGTTTAAGTTTCCAAATGTATACACGGAATCCCTCAGCAACTTGAGCTATAACAGCAAAAATGGTCACTGAGGGCATAGAACTTTAGCTTTTTTAATCACTGCAGGCTTTCCAATCGTTCATGGTCGTATCAAGCTTCTTCGAATTCCCAATTGGTCAGACTCAAGTTGCCAGACAGTGGTATTCCCACCGTACCGCTTCTATCCGAACAAAAAGGTTCAAGTACAGATCACCCTTAATCATATGAACTTGGATGACTCCGTCACAGTGCACCATGCTATCACATCCTGGACCGAAAGAATCAATACACAAAATTTTACAGTATGCGCGATGCAATCTGGGAGAAATGGAGACAACTTCAATCCATTCGCCACTGTTGATTGGATGGCGTACCAAGGAGCACCACCGGAGGGAACGACGGGAACAATCAAGATGACAAAATGGTGGTCAGGAACAAATTGTGCAAATGTGACGTTTCCAAAAGTAGGTTTACATTAAAGTATTTGTTGGAATCGTTACTACTTTTTTGTACAAAAGGCTCCATCTCGTTTCCATGTCAAAATGATAATGACAAAAATTATATTATGATAATGATAAAGTGGACTCCCGTTATTGCGGACGCCCCCGGAGGGGGGGGGGGGAGAGATTTGCGAGAGTCCGAAATAGCGGTTTACGAGAGAATAAATTGTTTTTCCCTAAACATATGAAGTAATGTGTAACTACGCAAACACGAAGCTTCTAACATGGCCTCACCAACCGAAAAAGATGCGGCCGCAAGCGGGAAATTCTCATGTTCGCACCCAATTGAAGAATGGTTTCCTTATTTTCTTTTATTGTAATGTCGCTTTAGATTATGTGAGTCAGCATTTTGGACGAAATACTTAAGTGTCCGCTAAAGTGAGAGAAAAAACAAGTGAATTGTCGCGCTGGGGGGCATGAAATTTTCCACATTTCCGTAATAGCGAGAGTCCGTAATAACAGGAGTTAGTTTCAGTCATTTTTTTCTCCTGTCTGCAATGATGAGGTGTCTGTAATAGCGAGGTGTCCGCAGGGTGAGAGTCGACTGTAGTAGTCATATTGATAATAAGAATGATAATAAAAAATGATATAAAAAAGACCGTGAGCAAGAAGTTAAAACAGACAGCAAGTAATTCAACTGTGATTTCAGTTTATTTATCCATTTCCACCAAACTCAAATAAAACTGCGAAAATGTGGCAAGATGTGTGATGGAATGATTTATTTCATGTGCTTAGGAGAAGTTTAAGGATTTACCAGTTGTTCTTGTGACGTCTAATCACCATAGAAGTGGGAAGGAACATGACGCTACGTTGATTTGGACAGAGGATGTAACCGAGAACTCGTTCAAGGCTTGTTTGCGGGAACTGCAAAACTTTGATGGGAAACATCAAGATATTTATGTGGCATGTGATGTGTTTTGTCTAAATATAACAACTGAAAGATTGTTAAAGATCTAAGATTAGGGATATTTTGCTTCAGTTCTTTCAAGGCATAAGCTTGAAGTGGAATAGTTTGATGTCTACGTTTGTGTTTAAGCTTGATTAGGATTCTTCCAAAGGTTTTCCCTGTTTCGACAGTAAAAATAGTTTTTTTAATTGTTTGTTGGATTGAATTACAAGGTCCTTTATGTGTGGCAATAATTGTGACTCGTTACCATACGATACTGTACTTTCTAGAAGTAAGTCCTTTGTTTTGTACACTGCTTCTTCCCAGAACTGGTTTGCGTTTGCTAAGTTGCATAAGCCGCTCTTCACTGAACATGGCTCTGTAAACTTTCCAAACACGAATCCACCAACAGATGAAGACAACAATGCTTACTGCGAGGTAACTGTACAATAATCTTATAAGAAAAAATGGACTTTTGGATAACAAATATGCCAGAATTCCCCTTAAGCACCTTTTTTTATCTTATTGATAGTTTGTGCACTTTACACGAAGTTACAATGCGACACCATCCGTCCAGATATCAGCGAATCACAGCACGACAGCAAGTGGAAACTTGGCACCAGTTCATAACGGTATTTCAACATGGATTGAGGTAAAAAGCTCACTTCTCGGAAAACTTTAAAATAACACAGGAGATTGACTTAAAAATAGATGATTGATTATCCATGTCACGTTTTCAATTTCCTAGGATGCAGTATAAGACTATCACGAACGAGATCGATATCACACTCTTATTTTCCCCTTTCCTAGGAAAACAGCCTAGAAATAAGGAAAAAATTTTAATTAGGAAATTTTGACTGTTTACAGAATATGAATGAATCTGGATTCAGAGTTTGTGTCAAGGAATTGTACGTGACTAGATATGATCCTCTGTCAGTGGGTTATGCGGTCCTTAAAGGTTAGTTATCATTCCGAATAAATCAACTTAATTTTGGTGGTTTGATCTCAACAATATTTAGAAGGAGAAGATGCAAAAATCGTTCAGCATACTTGTAAATATATGAATTATTTCAATAATTAATAAATAACACATTCGTTTCCAGACATTTGCGATCCCGGATGGAGCTACTTCGATGGCTTCTGTTACTTCACGAGTGATACCTGTGCAAATTGGACCACAGCAGTAAAAAAATGTAGACAAGAAAACTCAGTCCTTGCTGACGTCAACAACAATGAAGAAAATGTTTACATACAACATCGCCATAATGGAGAGAAATCCTGGCTGGGTTTAAATGACAGAACAACAGAGGGTGACTTTACTTGGGTGGATCATGGACATGGAAACTTTACAGCCTGGACCAAGAATCAGCCAAATAATTTCAAAGAAGAAGATTGTGTGCACGCTCTTGGTGTGGAACACAACTACGAATGGAATGACGTGCATTGTAGTGAGTGTCATCAGTTTACTTGTAGGAAAGGTAAGTCAAACATATTAAATGAAGCTTTTAAGATATCTTTTTCACGAGCAAAATTTAATTAATGCTTTACAATGGTTGGTGTGCTATTTGTGTTATGACCCAGTTCTGTCTGGGCTTATCAATAACCTATCTTCATTCTTGGAAACTTGAGGAAAGTTGGAATACTACCCTCCACATGTCAGTCCATCACGTGTAAGTCCTAGTACTTGGCCATGTTTCTTTTCAGGATAGTTCACTGAAAACCATTAGATCTCCTTGATGAGGAGAGGCACTGAGAAAGCTGGGTATATTGATTAATCATGTGAGTCGACCACTGTGTTGCAGTTTGTAGGCAAGACTCGTACCACCGGTCTATCAGGGAAACTTCATAACTTTGTTAGGGAGAATGGAAGGCACGAATACCAGCAATACTCCCAATCAGTTCAATGTACGGAAATACGCTAAGTCAGTAGTGGGATATTAAGTTCTCCGTGCTGAAAGAGTGTTAAATGCTTTATTTTATTCCAATACTAGACTTAGATGAATGCCAAAATGATCTGAATTACTGTCACAAACTGGCAACGTGTACAAATGAACGTGGCTCGTACACGTGCAAGTGTAAAGCTGGATACATTGGAGATGGATTTGGTTGTTATCACAGCTATGCAGGTAAGATGTACTGGAAAACAACTTGAAATACATTATTATGGTCCTTTATGCCCAAAAAAAAGTTTCTTGTCTCATGAGCCTTGTTTATGCCCTGCGTCACCAACGAATTCTCTATAGTTCAGATGTGTCTTGTTGTTGTGTTAATGGTTTACGTGTTCTTCATACATTAACATGTAAACACGTTATAGCTATAAAAAAGTATGTTTTTAAGGGTGCAATAATACTTATTCCTTTATTAAGGCCTGGGGTATTCAGCAATATTAGCAAACGATGGCGGTTACCTTAGAACCCTGAGCAATTGGTTAAGCCCTGTTGTACAGAGCCAGTCCTCATACTGGAAGCGCTGCTGGCGCGCATCAGTGGATGGTTGGGCCAGTACTACCTTCCATTCATTGTGTGACAATAAAGGGCCGACAGTGACTATAATCCGTGTGGGAAAGTACATCTTTGGTGGATACACCAGCTCATCATGGAGTAAGTGTATGATTGATTGAATTCACTTGCCTTCTCTCCTCGCTGAAGTTGAACCAACAAATTTTGATTTAATTTTAATTTTAATTTAATTTAAAAAAATCTGAGATTACATCTGCTTTCTAATTTAAAACAAACAAACAAGCAAAACACATAAACTAAACAAAACAATGCACTAGGGTCTACGGTATATTTGAGTTTTTCAGGTTTTTAACGAGTATCTTTTTCTGAATAACTGTTAAAAACGAATCGGCGCTAGATGAATTATTTGATCTATTAGTTATTGGAGCACGACGCAAGCAATGTGTGAAAGAAGCGAGGGATATGTTCAAACAGGGTTTTCTTCCTTTGTGCAGGTAGTTGAAACCTGCACTAATCTTCAACCGGGTTAGGCGAATTGAATTATTTCTAAATTTTGAAGAAAGTAAAAAAACCCGAAGCTTCCAACGTCATTTCAGCGATTAGTTTTCCTCCAGGCTCCTTTGAGCTAATGGGGAGCAATTCGATCTTCCACTTCTGGGCCGATTCTCGATCTTTTCAGACTAACTTTCTCGGAAAAATTTCCATTTTACATTCTACTTACGAATGCTTTATTGTGATTGATGTCAATGAGTTAAGAAACATGAGTTGGAATGAACGCGCATCGCCCTCGAATAAACTCCGCCCATGAATATATGCCGCTTGGGAAGCGCTAAGATGTAATTAACGCCGCGGCAATTAATCGAGTAAACACGTTACTAAGAATAAACCAGGGAGGTAAATAACTTAGCCTATCATGATATCCTGTGTACGAGCTGCAGGATAAAATAAAAATGGCTAGATTTCACGAGACACTGAAAATTTTAACAGAGATTTGAAGCGGTGATTGGTTTGTTCCCTTTAAAAGGTTCGACAGTGGAACTATATTTTGAATTATTTACTTCCTATTCAGTTTCTAGCTGTTCGTATAAGTACGATGCAAGTGCCTTTTTGTTCTCATTGGTCAACAAGCCAGGCTGGGCACCAGTGAAACTAACCCAACAAGGCAAGTATAGTAATAGAAGGACACATTCCATATACCGTTGTTCAAGCTATGGACCCACATTTGGTGGAGGACACGATGTCAACATTCGCAGCTACGCATCATCCAACACAAATTTTTACTCAAACCTTGGATACACCTACATTCCACCATCTGGTCATAGTTATACCAGCTCCTTCACCCGATCATTCCTGGCAGGAAGTTACAGATTTCAACCAGATGAAGTTGAAGTGTTTTATGAAAGTACTTAACATAAATCTGTTGAATCAAGTGTCATAAAAAAATCCACAGGTTTTAGAAAACTCAAAGAAGTCAGTTCAGTAAACTAAAATGATGTATGATTTGCATGTTTCCTTTGTAGAATCCTAGTCACTTTTTGAAGGCATGTCACGTAATAACGTAGATTTAGAATAAACAGCATGAAAAGTTATACAAGTAATAAAAGAGTTGAAAAAATTTCCTATCAAAAGTATTGGTGAAAATTAAGGTAGTTTCCGTTTTCCCCTTCGCTCCATGAAGTAATCGACAGTCACGTGACACACTTGTGCGTGCTCATGACTAGCAGGATTTCAGTAACTCGTGCAGTCCTGAAACATGTTTGTTTGCCATTAGACGTTTGGGCATTTGTCATTTGTGCAATTTAGTAATCAGACTTGCATTGATTTGACAAAAGTTTAGGATTGATCGCCAAAGGAATTATTTATCCGTATTGATGATATTTCCAAGTATTCCCATTTAAATAATTCCAGTGTCATTCCAGTGTCATCCCATTTGTACGACACAGAGAACGTCTTCTAACCAAATTCTTATTTCGTTTCTCCTGGGAAAAATCAAATTGGTTTGAATGACTGGAAGGTTTGAAAAGTCAGGAATAAAATCGTAATGTTTTACTAGGGGAAGGAGTTTCTTCAGTAGAGGGAAGGGCTGTAGTGTTGTGCTGGTGAGTTTAAAATCCTTGTAAAGTTATTTTAGCTCTTTAACTTAGAAGTTGATTGGTTAGAATCGAATTACCTCTGAAATTGTTAAATCTAAAAGTAAAATTGAATTATTACCCGTGAAGGGAAAAGTCGAGGTTCGCAGTATTGGACGATAACTTGATGGTACTTTGTTTTTCAGGTAATTTAGTGTTAAAAACTGAGTTGAAAACGTAAATTTGCTATCGTAAAGAGTTTAAAGGCTGACGTTTCGAGCGTTAGCCCTTCGTCTGAGCGATTGGAGTAATTGTGAGTTGTGTGTGGGTTTGTATGCAGAAAATGGAACTACGTTATCGGTGGGAATATGGTGACGAGAAAACAAGAATAAATTAGTTGAATGAAAAGCGCTCGTTGATACCGTGAGGATTAAGAGTACCGATTTGGAAGATAAATTTTTGTTCTAGTGTTTTGCGGCTTCCTAAACTGCCAAGATGTAGGGAAAGGCCGCAAACTGACATATGCTATTTAGAATGATTAGGAAGATTAAAGTGTATAGTCGTCTTATTGTGGAGTTTATATGAAATAATTCATATAAAACTTTTCAGTCGTCTTATTGTTTCACTAATGTATAACTTTTTGCAATAGGTGCAAGTTATGCAGGACATGTAAATGACATTGGCTGAGGTGCATGTAAAGTGATTAGTGATCTTAATGGATCTCTTGGGTTCCGACATTTTCTTTACGTTATGATTGAAAAGACAAGTTTTGCATCGTGAGTGAGCGCATTTAAAAGTTTTGTGTTGGTCCTTGGTTTTAAAATGAACTTCTCTCCAAAAAGTTGCCTTTGTTTTTGTCACCTTTGAATGAAATTAGTTTGGTTGCGAAAAGACAGTTCCAGTCTCTGAATCGTTTTGCAGTAATTTAAAGTTTTTAAGAGTGATAGATTTAACTGAGTGGTTGTGATGGTGAAATGTGGGAGTAAATGGAATACGGTTAGTGTTTTCCTTCTCAGCTGTTTGTAGTGCTTACTGTCGATCAATTTGTTGGGCACAGTGGTGGCGCGGTGAACAACGGAAACAGAATAGCCAAGTTCGTCGAAAAACGGCACATTGCCTCTGATTTTTCGGAAAAATCAGAATCGTCCCTATGTAAACGACGAAGTCTGAGAAACTGTTAAAAAGGTATGGAATTCTTGACGTTTGATGGATGCGAAGATGAATACAACAAGTAACTATGTGAATCTGTAGGTTTGTAGTAAACACTAGTGCATAAACCGTTGTCTTTAATTGAAATTGTGATGTCTGGAAAAGCTAAAGAAGTATCGGAAAGTTCCCAAGTATATTTAAGAGCCGGGTGAAAGGAATTAACAGCGGTTATAAATTGAGTGAGCTCCTCTCAGGTAGAGGAGGTAGCGCCGATGCAGTCGTCAATCGGTAACGGCCGTAGAGTTCAGGTTTGGGGCCGTGGTATTGACTTAAAAATTGGTGTTCGATAAAACCTACGAAAAGATTGGCGTAGCTGGGTCCCATTTTAGTATCCATGGCCACGCCATTAGTTTGTTTGTGGTAGTTACTATGAATGAAAAGCAATTGAGTGTAAGTGCTAGTTCGGCCAGATGGAGTAGTGTTTCAGAGCAAGGTTCCTTAATGATGCGTTGATCGAAAAAATGTTTGAGGGCCCGGAGACCTTCGTCATTGGGAATGACAGTGTAAAGAGATGTAATATCCATTGTGAAAATAAGTTTGTTTTGGCCAAGGAAATTAAAGTTACGAAAAATTTCAAGTGCGTGTTGGCTGTCCTTAATTAACGTAAGATGGTAAAGTTTTGACGATAGGTGCCATAATTTTGTCTAAATGGCTGGAAATATTGAGCCAAGTGCACATATATGATTTTCGTATATTTACAGTCATTATTCGCCACTTGGAAGGTTTATTTAAATCCAACATAACGACCAGCTCCCAGTTGCCTTGTTAGCTCAGTTAGTC
This sequence comes from Pocillopora damicornis, assembly GCF_964200805.1. Classification (NCBI taxonomy): domain Eukaryota; kingdom Metazoa; phylum Cnidaria; class Anthozoa; order Scleractinia; family Pocilloporidae; genus Pocillopora; species Pocillopora damicornis. Next base: position 39,179,979 of record NC_142670.1, on the reverse strand, counting down.
AGTTGAGCATAGCACCGGTATCGCAGAGGTCTCGGGTTTAAATCCCGAACGGGTCTGAATTTTTTCCTGCCTTATTCAATCTACTAGTTCAGTAGTGTTCATAACTGCGAGCATCGCTTCTATATATGAGCTGGTAATAAGTTCAGTGGGACAACTGTAGGCAGAAACGATGGTCGACCTGGGTTGTTAGGTTTGTGGTGATTTTAGGTAAAAAGTAAATACACGAAGTTCTAGGAGTAGTGATTGTGAGAATTTTTGCAGTGGCCGGTAAGTCTTGTTTAGCTATAAGATCGTTAATCGTATTTTTGACGATGTTTTGGTTGATGAAAGAGAGATCTTTGTCGACTCTTGCATAAAAGGAGGTGTCGGAAAGTTGGAAGCTTCTTTTTGGTTGAGGTCGGCCCACCAAACAACAACTGCACCGCCTTTTTCGGCCGCTTCAATAACCATGTCTTTGCGTTTTTATAAATTTTTTAGTGCCGACCACTCTTCCCATGAAAGGTTGAAAAATTAGATGTTACGATTGAATTTTAGTTTGTTGATATCGTGGCGACATTTTTTGATGAAAAAATCTAAAGATGCGAAATGGCCCTCTGGGGGAGTCCACTTAGACTTTCGAATCTGAAGTGTTTCGAAAGCATCTTTGTTCGAAGTGTTAGAATCATCCTCTTTGTCGTGAAAAAAGGCTTTCAACTGAACGCGGCGAAGGAATTTTTCAACGTCTTCCTTTACTAAAAATGCCAACAAAATTTAAGCACTTACTGAGAACTGATTTTTCTGAATCGGATGGTGGTAAATTTCCTGGAATGATAACTACGGTTTGAGGCTTTCAGGCGATGAGCCACTAGTAATTTGAGGACCGATAAGTTGGGCGAGTTTTTTGGCCTTAATTTGATGCAAATGGATAAAAAGTTTAAAATTTGCATCCTGAATTTTGGCAGAATGGATTGTACTAAAACAGCTGGACAGATTTTGGGAAGTTCAGAGAGGTAATGTAGAATTTGTTCGTTGCGTTCGTTACGTTTTTGACACATAGCTGTGATTTTGATTCTCATGATATTACGTGAAAAAGAATTTTGGGCGGACTGAATTTGGCGTCAATATTGGTTAGAATGAGAAAAAGAAGATGCGTGAAAATTTGAGCGAAAACCCTTTGGAATAACTTTGGAATAAAGGTAACGGCTGATGAAATGGATGTGGATACAAAACCTAGTTTGGCGAAAATGAGAGTGGCTAAACGGAATGCTAGATCTTTACTTTACTTTTGCCTAGGCTTTCGCATTTATGCATGATCTTCACGTCGTAGGCTTTTGATCCAACTAAGAAACTAAAAATAGTTCTCCTGATTGAATCAAAGGATGAATTTGTTTTCAAATTCACTGTTAAATTATACATATTAAGCAAAGTAACTGAAAGTGGTTGTATACAGGTAAACCAGTGTAGTCCATAGTGCAGTTAGTGAAATGGAACACAAGATATTTATGAAGCCTTTGCTTTTAATTCTCTTAGGGCAGTGAGATAGGTATCGATCGTCTCCTCTGGCGTTTGTCCTCCAGATCGGATCGGATCGGATCTTATGTCTTTCGGAAACCACGTTTTTTTTCGGGGCGAAGTAATTTTCCAATGCTTCCTTGTCTTCGTCTAGTGTTTCGTGATCGCTGGCAGAGTGGTGAATATTCTTTGAATTGCGGTACCTAGGCAGTGCAAATGAGTCGCTCGCTGGATAGGGTCGTCCTTCTTCGTTAGTTCAGTGGCTAGGGCACATAGATCGAACTTAATGACCCAATGCTTCCACTCGTAGTACAAATCAGCTGCGTCTACGTTGAATGGTGCTGGAGATGCAAGCATGGGGTGTTCTATTCTTGGAGGATTTTCTACCTTGTCTATTCCTTCGTTTTCTTCGATGGGTTCTGGAGAATCCTTGTCGCCAGTTTGTCGAGTATTCAGAGGTCAAGTGACTCCTTTCATTCCTTTGATTCAACTGACCTCTATTTTACGATTAAGATTGTAAATTTACAATACAATTCTCGTAATTAGTTATTTTTCTGCTAGTTAAGAAAGTAGATTTACGACAAGAATGAGTGATAGGAAGTAATAGTAACGCAACACTACACCCCACCTCCATGTAACAGGCCCCTCGTCGCGTGACATTGGAGATGCCTGAAATATTTTGTGGAGTAAGTTACACGAATTGTGTGGATTAAGGAGTGTCCATGTCGAGCCGAGCGTCTACTGATTGTCTACAATCTGTTTTTGACTTTTGTTCATTCGCTTTTGTTGTTTACTTTGCTGAGAGGTAAGAATTATGTTCAATACAGATAAGAATTTAGCTCACTTGCAAAGTGTAGCCTCGCTGGACTCTTGCAACGTGAACGAAGATAATATTCAGCTGTAAGAACTCACTCTCTCCGCTCGATCGAACAGAAGTCAATTCCCCTGAAGTGCTTCTTCCGTCATTTTCTGTCAGTTCACTCAAACTCTCTGATATCTTCAATATTCGTTGGTTACCCTTCGTATTTTAAGTTTGTGGGTTTCTGATCTATTATAGTCAAGACTTAAGCGACGCTCGTTACATGCAGAGCACACAATTGCAAGACATACGATTTTTATAGAGTAAAGCGAAGGCGCGTTCAGTCGGCCTTCTGCAACAAAGTGTTGGAGTTAAACACTCTTAGCAACAGAGGAAAAGAAGACAGTGATTGTAAGTTAAAATTGCCTTAACGGAAATTTTTGAAAGAAGATTCTCGTAGGAATGGAAAGAATAAAAGGGACAAACTGTTTCTGATCGTGCTGACGTCGATCAGCTCTGATCATTAATCATTCTGTCTGGTAGCTTTGTTCAACGTCGATTAGTTTTCAGGTTTCCACGTTAAGCAATGAGAAAGAAACGAACTAAAAAAACCTGCTAAATCTGTAAAGTAACCAAATGAATGCTTTATCGATTTGACCTAAATGCAGGTATGTCAGGTATTTGATAAAATAAATCAAACTTGCTCGCTGTCTGCTTCCGTGATCGACTTCCCAAGTACATCCATACCTCAGTATACCATGCAACTATTGCAGCTAATGGTAACAGTCTGACTTTTTTACATGTTTTTTTTTCAGATTTCAATTTAAAGTTAGAAATGACTTTAATTGATTGCATGATCAATTTGATCTTATCTTCATAAACAAATAAAACTTACTTTCTGGCAGCTTCTGTGATTAACAGATGAAAAGCTTTATTTTCAGATGAAAGTTTTTCTTCCTTAACATTCTTTAATTCTGATATTTGCAAATTATTAAGGTCCTACAAAATAAGTAAGCTTTTGTTTATTTATTTATTTTTTTGCACTGAGATGGGGTAGCCTATATTAAAGTTCCATGGTTCCAAAATTGGTTTGTTTTCCTTTTTGCAAGTCAACCCTGAGTATTTTAACCATTACTTGTTAGTTTGAAAAAGCAACAAATGGATTTCAGCACATATTTTGGGACATGAATTATTTTGTTCTTAGGTAAACACTCTCATTCTCTTGACCCTTTAACTCCCAAGATCTCTTTAGTAATTCTCCTTACTGTTTGTCATACCATTCTTATGATGTAAGTCTGGAGAATTTGGTATTGGATCAACTAATAATCCTCTAATTGATATTTTCCTTAATTTGTATCACTTATCTGCTTGATGTTGTATTGATATTGTAAGGAGAATTCCTGTCTTGGTCACTCATGTAAGTTAACCCTTTAACTCCCAGATTAAATTTGTAATTCTCCTTACTGTCAACCATACAATTCTTATTAGTTTAGTTCAGAGAATTTAGTATTGGATCAACTAATAATCCTCAATCTGATCTTTTTCTTTATTCTTATCACTTAGCTGGTTGATATTGTATTGATATTGTGAGGAGAAATTCTGTCTTGGTCACTCATAGGAGTTAAAGGGTTAAAGGGTTATATATTTGTGTTCTGAGTTTTGAAATTGGTAAATGATTGCAGTTGCAAATTTTTGAAATGAATTCATTTTGTGCAAATTAGATGGTTAAGAAGCTAGACACAGTTTATAAAGTTTTGAAGACAGTCCTTCATGGATTTACAAATTAACGAAGGTTCTTAATTAATTAATTACAGCCTTAGTCTTAAAAGCACCATGCTGCTTGACAAACTCCATTAAAAACACAAAACAAAACAATAAGTTCTCATCCAGATTTTTTTGTATTTAAACAGTGAATATGTCAGAGAGAAGGACTTATCTGGTTAGTCTCTATTAAATAACTAGGGCCATATTCTGATGAATTCACTCTATTAATCACAAATAAAAATAATTTACAGAGGATAAAATCAAATGACAGGTCTGAAAATTAGCAACTTGGTCTGAATATCTACAGCTTGAAAATCATTCATGTTTTGGTTTATATTACAACTGTCTTAAGTTATCACATCAAAACAAAACCAACCATAGATTTGCACTAGTAATTTCTTTCCTGTTGAATATTAATTTTTAAAATAAAAGTAGTTTGTATGTTTTTGTAAAAGCAGCTTGGAGAGCTCTGTCAAAATTCAAATATCTTCCTTGTTCATAATTGCCTTTATGTTAACACATATCACTCGAGCAGTTGTTTATGAACACAAAAAATCCTACAAAAGGATTTAAATTAAGATGTTTCTCATGGAAATAAATAACTAAAGCCATTACACATAAGCATCCTTTACCCAAATTGTTTAGAAAGTGTTTAAAAGAATAATGAAGGGTGTGTCTCTGCCAAAGATTGTACTAAGAGAAATACTTGGTTTAGAAGATGTTAGATTATAAAACTCATTTTTTGGCAATTTTTGGTTCAATGGTTATTATAAATGCCAAGAAAGTTAGTACAAGTTACTCATCTTAAATGACAGCTGTCTTTTTTTTGTTCTGACAGTTATATTTCTAAGACATGGATTTCCTTTCTAAGGAGAAGCTGAGAAGTGACATTAAGACAACTTTTAATGTAACAAAGGAATTAGATCTGTCAGGGTATTGTTTGTGTGAATTGCCTGAAGGTGTGCTGGAATTCACTGAGTTGGAGGAACTTGACCTGTCATGGAATGAACTTAAAACAATACCAGAAAATATTGCAGGATTAAACAACATTACCAAAATTAATCTGAGTGGAAACCAGCTGTCCATATTCCCTGCAAGTTTGACACAGCTGAAGAAACTCACAAGGCTGGACATTACATATAACAAACTAACCGCCATCCCTGATGCTATTGGTGAGATGGTGGAACTGGAGACACTGGATCTGAGTCACAACCAGTTGACTGTGTTGAGTCCAGCTATAAAACAGCTGAAGAAACTCAAATGGCTGTACATCTCATTTAACAAATTAACCACCATCCCTGATGCTATCAGTGAGATGGTGGAACTGGAGGAACTTCATCTGAGTTACAACCAGTTGACTGTGTTGAGTCCAGTTATAAAAAAGCTGAAGAAACTCAAATGGCTGAACATCCCACATAACAAACTAACCACTATCCCTGATGCTATTGGTGAGATGGTGGAAATGGAGGGACTGAATCTGAGTTACAACCAGTTGACTGTGTTGAGTCCAGCTATAAAACAGCTTAAGAAACTCAAAATGTTGTTTGTGAGTGGGAATCCTTTTATAGTTGAAGGAATAAGAAGTGTTATGGAGCTAGAGGATACATGTAAGATTGACACTTTTTTTTCAGATATCCAAGGTGAGTGAAGGAAATTTCTGTTCATATTTATGTTGTGACATGTGCATTTACTAAATTGGTTTTAATGTTTGACCTCCAAGTGGTTATTCTGCTTGTTACTGATTATTTCAGAAAGTAAACAATATTTACACAGTAAAGCCTTAGAAGAATATGAAGTAAATAGTATTACAGTTACTGTATAATAATTCAATAATAATTCAACAAAGTTGGCATCACTTAAGAAGTACATGACATTTGTATCGGAAGTTTTTGTTCAATATTGAAAAGCTTTGTGTAAACATTTTGGCTGACTTTGAAATTTAAGTTCATTTGTAAGGAAATATGATATGATTGGAAATCAAGGGGTGAATGTTATTACAAATCATTCTATGCAGTTAGGGATTATTGTTTTGAGTTTTGCTTTCTCTTTTACCGGAATAACAAAAGGATAAAATGTATCCCAAGTCATTTCACTGTTAGGAATTGTTGTTTTATTTTTGCTTTCTATTTGATTAATTGGAAGTGTTCAAATAGTGAATAACTTTTGACTAATCAAACAAAATTTATATACCAATGCAATTTGTGAATTAAGTCACAGGAATAACACTTAAATATAATTTTATTTTAAGTGTGACTGAATTCTGATTATTATTTCTGCATAATTTACATTGGTCTGTTTTGCATAATCTTTTTTAAACTTACTTTCATTACCTTTTGGGAATATGGGCTATTTCTTTTTTTCTTTTTTTTTTTTACAAACAATTAATTGGTTATTGATTCCTCACTACTTGGCAGAATTGATTTAATAAGTCATTGCCTTGATCTCTCATGTGTGATCAGTCGCAAGTGGTTCTAGTTTTTAATGTTGGGTCAGTTTAGTGTGCATATTCACCAAACTCATCTCTACATTTTATGCCAGAAGAATTATTTGATTCACTGTTTAACATTTATGTAAGAGTGGAATAAATGTGTGTTCCAAACTCACTGATGCATTAACATCAGAAAATAAAAAAATTTTGATGGTTCAGTTTTTATATACCAGCCTTAAACTCCAACATTATTCATGTGAGGCATTTATAGTAGTTGATTTGTCAACTTTTATATTTTCTTTTCAACTATGTTGTACAAATTTATCAATGCATAAATTGCTTTTTTTCTTTGTGTTGTGAAAACTTTTTATAATTAGGTCAAATAGCAGACAGACCTAAAGAAGCACAGCTGGCTTATGAAAGGGCTTTGAAAGATGGATATGTCACAGTTTACCGAAGTAGAATATTACTCATTGGTCAGGATCGAGCTGGTAAAACCAGTTTAAAGAAGAGTCTCCTTGGCCTTCCATTTAACTCTAAAGAACAGAGTACTAAGGGGATTGAAGTGGATCCTTCAAAGTGTGAAATTGATGTTGACCAAGCTGCAAGGAACTGGCAGTCCATTGGTGAGAATAAACCTGGCCTGTTGGAATGTTCCAAAGATGTGGCAAAGATTGTTGTAGAGAAAATTTTTGTACAAGATGATTTTGCTAGAAAAATGACTATGCAGGTACAATGTTTAGAGGAAGAAGATACAGATGAAAGTTTAAAAGAAGATTTTGAAAAAGATGCAGCTCACATTTCACCTGCAGATTTTGAAGAGAAAGCTTTTGATGCTTACAGAGATGGCAGAAAGAAGGTGATGTCAGAATTGTAAAAATGTCCTTTGTATACATGTTTAAGGCAGCTTCTTAATGACAGTATAGTTTTAAATGTTAAATGTCAAATGAAGATTATGCAAACCTTAAAGTGAAGCTAAAATTAAAACTGTTCAATTTTTTAAATTGATTTTTTAATGTGTGCAATGGTCTTAGCCAAAAAGCAGGGAACTGTTTATAGTCTAAGCAATAATTTCCCTCCCAGTACATGAACTGTTATTTTTATTATCTTATTTACATAAAACTTTGGTATAATTATTTTAAATGTGTGATTAGTTTGCTGCCTAAACTGAATCATTATGGTTATAATTATATAACATTATATGAAGTAATTAATTGCACCTCATTGGATACTTTACCCAGGTTGAGAATAAAGGAGATTACCCATCAGTAGATGCTATGCACAACATTAGCATTGAACACTCAATGGACTGCATCTTAGATGAGCCCAAGGTAGTTATTGATGTTACTCAACCCCCTGATACCGTGAAGCATGTTCATCAGTTGTTGAAGTATGTCCAAGGCAAAGACATCAAAAGTGGTTTACTGAAAGAAGAATCCTATGCCATAATGGATATTTGGGACTTTGCAGGGCAGCACCTGTACTATGCCAGTCATCCTATCTTCTTCTCACAGCGAGCACTGTACATATTGGTCCACAATCTCAGCAAGCCTTTAGATGCTGCAGCTGAGCCCTGCATGAGACAAGGGAGTAATGAGGTGAAATTGGAAAACCCTAACAATGAAACAAACATGGAGAATTTGCTGTCATGGCTGGCCACAGTACACGGTGTTGCCCTGGCAACTGATGACACAGTTAATGATGCACAACATAAGCTGCCCTACCTCCGCCCCCCAGTGTTTATTGTTGGAACCCATGCTGACAAACCAGTTAAGGACATAACAATAATAAAGAAACAAATACAAGAGAGAATTTCTGGTATGGAATATGAGAAGCATGTGGTCAGACCCTTATTCTGCATTGACAACACTCAGAGACCAAACTTGATAAAGAAATTTATCCAGATGATTGGAAAGCAGACAGAAAAACATAAAACAGGTAAGATATTTGATGTCATATCATATCCTTCACAATGTGTTACTTGCAGTAATTGATGGTTTTATATTTGCTCACCAGCTTGTCTTTGTGTCATTTCCTATAACGCCTAATTTGTGGCCATTTTTTTAAACAAAAGCCCATTTAGTAGATGTTTGGCAAGCATTGAGCATACAATAATTATTATCTGATTGAAATTTACATGTCACCCAGCAGTTGTGTTGTATTTAGTTATAACTTTATCTGGTGGGTAGACACAGAATGTTTAAGTGGGAGTGATAAGGGAAAAATGCTGCCCTAATTGAATGAGTTCAGGCTCATAGTAGAAGCTTATTAGGGTTGTTGTTGTTTTTTTTATTGGCTGCAATCTTTTAAGGCTTCATCTACATTATGTACCAGCATCACCATATTGGGACCTATAAATTTTTGCTGGCAGATCCATTCATTTCAGAGTTTGAAGTAAGGAACAAAAGATGATTTGGAGAGTTGAAGAGTTTTATCATCTTAGCTAAGTTGTCAGTTATAAAATATCTGCAATCACACATGTATGATACAAACTATGCTCATTGTGAGCACATGTTTCTGTGTTACATTATGGTTTGAATTCATTTTCTAAACATATTCAGCAGGGGAAGAAGGAAAAGCAGATGGAATAAATGAATTGCAGAACAAAATCTTGGAGGTGTTGAGGCAGGAGCCCTATATGGGGGAGAAAATACCTGTCAGGTAAACAAAAATAATATTTTATTTGGCAAACCTCATTTCATGGACTTCAGGATCAATGTTGTATTGAAACAAGCATGAAAAGTTCTTCAAATAGCAAGCAGTGTTTTCAGCATAACTGTATTTGCATATCAATGTATATGAACATAAAAATTACATACCTCCACTAATTTGAAGTTTGTCAAAATTCTTAAAACATCAGACTACACAAATACACAGCAGTCATTTAAGTGTTATGACACTATGACAATATTGTATTTTTAAAAGGGTATGAATGTCTCATGGATATTTGAGAAGGCAGAGCTCTTTGAATTGAGATTGTTTAGGGGAAAAACATAGCCATATTTGAATTTTCCTAAAATTTTGAGAAGCTAGACCAAGGAAATAGATGAATAACACCATCTGGCTGAAATGAATATCCAATTTTAAACCCTAGTACATTTGATGTGTTCTGTTTTCTTCTAGATGGTTTTTGTTTGAAAACGTGATTGAAGCTTTGGTGGCTAAACAGATTTATCACAGGAATCTGCAACAACTCGAGCACTATGCAAGGAAAGATTGTTTCATGGAAGATGCAAAAGAGTTTGAGTCCATGATCAGTTTTTACCATGGTTTGGGCATAATAATCAAACACGGCAGTACAGTTGTACTGAAGGCCCAGTGGCTGATTGATCTGTTCAAACAGCTGATAACCATTCCACCTTTCAATAAACAGGTAAGAAAAATTCTTCATTTTCAAAAAAAGCCTTACTTGGAAAATGTTGTTCAATAATTTAGACCAACAGAAAATGAGAATGATACTTTTTCTTTGAGTAAATAGGCAACAGCTGTGACTCTTTGCTCTTTATAATTGTTGACCCTAAGCTATTTCATGTATCTTTTGCAACTGTGCACGTCATAAATTGATTTGCCTTTTTCCTTTACCAGAAATTGGCATTGACTTGCCACCACTTACAATGGTTGTATTCAGACTAATGAATAGTTCTTTTCGCTTGTGCTACTTGGCTTCTGGGGTGGTGAATAACAACTAAAAATAAACAAAATTGCTCATTCAGAGTGTAATTTCCGAGCATTTCAGTACATTGATGTAAATAAACTTCTTTTAGTTCTTGAAAATTTACGTGGAAAACATTTACAACATTTAGTGGACTTCTCTTATCTGGAATTGCTGTTATTCATATATTTTTAGATTCCCTTACATGCTAAGTACTGGCGTGAACTTGAAGGAAGTGGCATCCTTAGCATGGAACATGTTAATCATGTGTTCTCCACCTTTATTGGACAAGAAATCTTTAAAGAAGACATTCTGGACATGATGGAGCAATTTGGTTTGATCGCTAAGTTCTCAGTTTCCCCAACTGACGAGAAGTACTTTGTACCAGCTCAGTTGAAAGCATCGCCTATAGAACTCTGTAAGATGACACCATCATCAACTGATCCATGTCCATTGTATCTCCTCTTTGTCCATGGCTTTGTCCCTCATGGTCTCTTCTTGCAGCTTGTCTCGCGATCCATTCGTTGGTGTTCAAAGACATGGGCCACACATCAACCGAGGCTGTACCAAAATGGAGCATGGTTCATCATTGGGAAAGATATTCATGATTTTGTCCTCATATGCAAAACAGGATTTGTGAAGGTGATCTTGAGACAAAAAAGAGCACAAAGTCATCAGGTTGTGGGGCAGAACTCCGTCGCACTAGCAACTCGTGTTCGTGAATTTCTTGAAGACACCCTAAAGAATTTGTCAGGAGAAATGCCCTACCTGAGGGGACTGCAGTATAGGGTGTGTGTTGCATGTCCTAATTGTCATGAAGGGGCAGAAGAAACACGTCGTACATGCTCAGACCACATGAAAACCACTTGCACACACGAGGACTGCTTCCACCTCATTGATGCAAATGAAGGTCGACTGGCCATTTGTAACCGAAAACCTTGGAAGATTGTACTACCAGTTTGTGGATTGGAGAAATGGTTCTTAAAAAGAAGAAGCCAGGTATAAATGATTATAATGATTTTTAAGCAAAGATTTCTAGACTCAGTTTCATCTTTGCTTTGCTCCTCTGGTTTACTTGGTGTGAATATCAATTGGGCTGTCATCAGTGTTGAGAAAGGGAACCGTGATAGGTTGTCTTCAGTTTCAAGTATAAGTCAGAGAATTTCCAGCAAGATGTAATCGTTTTTGAATTTTTTCCTTTATTGTTTTCCTTGGTAAAGTATTGATCAATTTTATTTAATTATCATAATCTTATATGACTTTTTTTCTTCAGGGTTTGTCCTCTTCAAATTTAGCTGCTAGATCACATGATGAAGCAAGTGAAATCAATCCAATGAAGTCTGCCACGGCATTGAAGGTGACTCTCCTTGGCAGTGAGTGGAGTTCGTCAATGGGAGGCTTGTCCACCATTAACAGACAGCTTGCCATTCTGTTGGCCATACACTCTGAAGTGGACGTTACTCTCCTTGTCCCCCAGTTTGCCTGTTCTGAAGAAGAGAGGAGAATGGCTCGAATTCACAATTTATCGCTCAGAGAGGCACAAAAACGTCCAGGTTATGCCGAGTCCCTTGACTGGCTGAGTGCCCCACCGAGAGATCTGGACATTGACATAGTATTGGGCCATGGAGCAAAGCTTGGTAAACAAGCTCAATTTATTAGAGAATCTTACCAGTGCAAGTGGTTTCAGGTAGTGCATACTGCACCCGAAGAACTCGGAATGCACAAAAACTATCCTATGGCCATTTGTAAAGGTGAAGAGAAGAATACAACTGAAGTGGAGTTGTGCAAGTTGGCAGATGCTGTGGTAGCAGTTGGACCAAAGTTGAAGAGGGCTTACTCTTCCTATCTGCGCTCATACGAGAAGCACCAGGAGATAATTCAACTGACACCAAGCACGTTTAGTGCGTTTTCCGACGTAAAACAAGCTGCAGTTGACATGGACAACTTTAAGGTTCTAACATTTGGCCGTGGTGACCCAGAGGACTTCAGCTTGAAGGGCTACGATATCTCTGCTCGAGCAATAGTTGAACTGAAAGACAGATCTTACCATCTGATTTTCGTGGGTGCACCAGACGGTAAACAGGATGAAGTTGCAAAGAATTTACTCATGAGTGGAATTGATAAAAACCAGCTGACCGTGAGGAAGTTCGTGCAAAGCAAAGAGAGATTGAAAGAATTATTTTGTGAAGTTGATCTCTGTATCATGCCCTCCAGATCAGAGGGTTTTGGTTTGACAGCATTAGAAGCGTTGTCTTCTGGTCTTCCCATTCTTGTCAGTGGAAACTCAGGATTTGGTGAAGCACTGTGCACTGTACCATCAGGCAAATCATTGGTGGTGGAGTCTGAGGACCCTTGGGAGTGGGCAAAGGCAATTGCTGGTGTCCGAAAGAAGGAAAGATCAGATCGACTTCGAGATATTCAACAACTGAAGAGTTCATATGAAGAGAAGTTTTGCTGGGAGAAACAGTGTCACAGTCTTGTGGAGAAGATGTGGGACATAGTTCATGGTTCGAATGTTTTGAATATTCTTTTAAAAAGTGTACTAGGGGGCTACTCGACTTTCGGTCTCTAATTTAACTGTTATGGAGAGCATGAACACCTCATATGAAAATAATGTTAAACATGGATAGCAGTCAGTCGTTTTATCCTCTTGTTGATTGCCGTGATATTAAAACAAAAGTTTCTTTTTATCTCTTAAGCTTCTAAAAGACGAGACACAAGTTTCAGAACTCGGAAGGTCGAAGTTGTTGACACGTCAGCCGAACAACTAACAGCTGATTCATTACTGACACCAAGTAAGTAAAAGAATTTAATAACGCATGATAATTGACATCCAAAAAAAAGTACAGACAGGTTAGAAGGAGATCCAGGAATTTCCTCTCCTTAACTTCGGACTTCAGGCCAGCTATGCTTCGTGAAAACTCAGTGAGGTATTTCTTACTTATGAGACTTATTGCTGTATATATCCCTGCACTCTTCAGTCACAAATGAAAGAAGTGTGTAAAAAAATATGGTTTTCTTTTACTTTCTGATCCGAAAGGATGGCTGAGTGTTATTTATTTCTTTTAGTCATATGAAGTTTTCATCCCGTTTCAATTGGAAACTACCATAAATTGTCTGAAACAGGGAGACTTGGGGTATTCTTTTGCTTTTTCTCAAAACGGAGCCAAAGTTTAAATGGTGTTCCTATCTAAACCGGTTTATGTTCTATTCACAATGCAGTTGTCTTTCGACACAATATCGAAGAAATCACATATTCATATGGCAGAGAAAATATATCAGTATATTTTTTAAGCCCGTAATTTTCTCCAGGATTCCTTTCTCCAGTTACACAGATATGTCAGAGTAATTTATCCTCTGTGCCTCTTCTCTTGATTAGTAGTGTATTCATTCACGGGTATCTTAAAACCTTAAATAACACCAAGAGCTACCCTTTTAAGGCTGGGTTGTTGGACAAAACAGCAGGAGTCTGGAGGTTGAAGCCCTTCTTTTCCTTTTTACCTCAAAGTTTCTCTTATTAGATTGGGGATTCTCATTTTCCAGAGGACGATTGTTTCGTTTCTTTGATGCAGTTAGATTAATGAGAACTTTGTCTCTCAAGGTTCCCTTGACCGATTCACCCAGGAACTTCAGCAGATGCAACTCGATGCAAGCAAAGTCAAGAGCAAAACAGATCTATTATTGGGGCTGAGGAATATTGTATCAGACGCGGGCTTCAGAATATCTGACAATAAAGGATCAGGAAATTGCATGTTCTATGCCTTGTCCGAACAACTGGAAATTGTTAAGGGAATCGAAATCCCACATGGCGAATTAAGACAAACCTTGGTCCAGTACCTCAGGAGTAAACCAAAACTTGTAAGCTGTTGTTAGTATGTCTAACAGAGTATGTCACGTGATATTATTTTAAGGGTATGATAAAGGTTTAGTGATAATACAGGCCACTTGGCCAACACTACCAAAACCTATCCCAGTGTTCACAGCGTGAAGTGACCAGGGGTACTGTTACTCCTCCTGTATGTAATAATGGTCTCTTTACAGGAGCTCTGATACCAGCTTGTACCCCTAGTGGAAAGGGGAACTTGAAAGATTTAACTTTATTATTTAAAAAGCCACAGAATGATGCTGGTTACAGATAAATTCATGTTACTTAACGTGTAAATTGCTAATTAAAGATCATCTCGTACCATTCTGATAAAATTACACCCTGACTCGTACTTCACACGCTCTAGTTCTTATCAAAAATCCTTTTAAGTTTCCTTCTTTAACTGGTTCTTCTTACAGCCGGATGGAACAGATCTGTTTCACTTTGTTCATGGACATCAAACATGGACTGAATACCTAGTACACATGCAACAAGATGGCGCTTGGGGTGATCACGTGATTCTGTGTGCCGCAGCAAACTACTTTGAAACGCGCATTCGTGTGGTCAGTAGTCTAGTTCCTAGCAATGATGTCATCATTACGCCACATTGTCCAGTTGACGAAAGCAAACCTCTTGTGCTGGGACATATTCATGAGGCGCACTATGTCAGCCTTCAACCCGTGCAAGGTACAGCTCATTACATTACTCCAAATAAATGTATTTTTTGTTTTATAGTGATATTTGTTAGTTGAGATCCTCAATCTTCTTTTTATTACCGAGTTGACAACAGTCACCCTTTTGGTTGTTCGATTTGTTACTTTGTTCATTTAACACACATTATGAGGTTTGTGGTTTTCGTAATTTCATGACTCGTCGCTTGCTCCATCTCAATAATCAGACGCAGTTCAAGCACTCTATTGTTCTCTCTTGCCGTTTAGTCACAGTGTTCTGATTATTGTGTTTACAGGTTAAAATGGCAGGCCCCCACAGTCAGAGCTCGGCCTTCCAGAATGACTTGATAGGCATACAGACCATTGATGCAAATTGGCCAAGTAGAGCTTTCTTCAGCCTGATTTATCCGATGTGAACTTTAAAAGCTTAGATTTAATTAGAGGTACTATAATATTAGTTTTCCAATGTATCGCATTTAAAGTAAAATAATCCAAATGACGAGGGGTGTAAAGAAAAGACATCACACCGTGAAAAGTTATCGTAACTATACAAAAGTGAACATGTCTTCGGGAAACAAAGGACTATCATCAATGTGAAACTTTATTTAAGGGGCTCGAAACAGGAACTCGATTACTCTTACTCAGTCGACTAAGAAAAAAATTTATTTCTAAGTACCATCTGTATGTACAACTGAATAAAAACTATGTACAGTTGCAGTAAAGTAGCAAGCTATTCAATGTATTCTTCATATATTAATATTAAAACGTAATCGAGGTAATTCTTACGCAATGAAAAAATAGCACATTTAATCACGGTTTAAATCATACTATACGATCAGAGTGTTGCTCTAGACCCTACAGCACCATGATCTCAGTAATGCACGGAATAAACAGCTCTTGCAGTCATGTGCCTTTCCCCCAAATTTAGAAGGCAACCGATAATCGAGATCTTAAGGGTTAAAGACTCCAGTCTGAACTGAGTCAGTTGGGAAGTTTCCAAATAATTTTACTTCGCTGGAGTTTAGACTGGATTTTTTTTGGGTCCTAATTGATGCCAAGTTTTATAACGATTAAATTTCTTTTCCTTATACGTTCAACTTCAAACAGAATTTCAGAGCATTTACAGCCATAACTCAACATAGCGTCATAGAACATTTTAAGAAAAAATTGTACTTCACGGCTAATTTCAATACTGATACTGACGAAGCGACCTCCATCGTTGACTAAGAGCATTGCGCAGATAACAATAGTGTGACCCCATAAAGTTGACGACAGAATGTGTCACGACTTGTTTCACTACAGTCACAACTATACCATAAACCCTTGAGACTGTCAGTAAATCATATTAAGCTTCTTGAAAGCCTTCTCGTGTCACGCAACGCGCTTGTCTGTCACACGTGCAGTTCCATTTCTCGCTAATGCGACAATTTTCGTGCGTCGTGCCTCGTTTATCGACATTGGTTTCCACGAGTGAAGATAAGATTTCATTTGATTGGCTTCTTCACTGTCACTTACGAAGATAAAAAAAAAACGTTCATCGGAGATTGACAGCAATTCTTTTTTCGGAATCCAGTTATGAATCAAACAATAACAGCTGTTTATATCGGTTAGGAACAGGAACTCGGATATTTCACTGAACATCAAATGACGTACAAAATCAGATTTGATTAGCTCCCTCTGGGACGGCATGGCAATTTCCATTCCCTTAGCAGGACTTGAATCTAAGCAACTTGCTGTTCGGAGCAGTTAGCAATATTTCTTCCTTCTACTGGAGCAGTATTCGGCTGAAAATATAGGATTCCATTCACCTAAAAGAAAAAGTTAAAAAAATCTAAATCATATCCGGGTAAAAAACTCGCGACGAAGACAAATACAACGTACACGTACGGAAAGTGCACACCAGGCACCTTTAAGCTACTCTCATTCTTTCTACGTCACAACCATGGATTTAAACATAACGAGAAATTTTGATGGTGGATGTTAGGGCATGCAAAGAATATTATGAATAAGTAATTGGAGCATAAGCTTCATAGATTTGCTATTACCCAGTAAGGTAAGGTAAGCAGTGTAGCCAAGTAGTTCATCTTGACTATCAACTTTGAATCCAGCGTGCTACCCGCCGGGGAAGAGGCCGGGGGGGGGGGGGGGGGGGGAAGAGAAATGACACTTTCATCGATCAAAAAGTCAACCTACCTCAAAATAATCAATACAGCCAGAAAAATCTTGTACAAAGGACGCCGCGTTGTCCACAGCTCTAGGATTGACATTGGACAACTTGCGAACCCCTCCCAAGTAGAAATTGGACCGAACGTCGAGAGCAACAGCCGACCCAGGCGAAGTAACGTACACAGGGTTACCATCATTGATAGCCAAACTTCCATTTTGTGCATTTCGTATGGCCTTGACCGTGTACCACGTGTTCAGACTGACTGTAACGTTACTCATTGCCTCGCCGACGCCCTTGCCAAGGTCATATCTCAACTTGACAAAACTAAGAAAATTATGGAAGAATAACAAATTGAAAGAATCAGAAATGATAACAGAGTGAAATCTCAATTAGAAGTTTCAGTAATGTAACAAACACAAGTGAGAGTCATTCAAAACTGTCGTTCACCCAACAAAAGCTACTAACATAATTCAAGTCTGAGCGAAAAACGTACTTATTATTAAATAAAAGTTTCTTTTTTTTTTTAACTCGTTTGTGCGATCAAAACCCTACACTCTACTAACTGCCTATTAGGCTAACATAGCAGAAAGAGGGATGAAGGTGAGATCACGAGAGTAAACCAAAAATACCGCTGGTTGTCAAAAGCAGATCATAAGAGCGGATTAGACATGCGCTAATGACTAACACGCACACGCGCGAAAGTCAACTTTCTTGCGCGCGTGTAACTCGCGTTCCTGCCGATCGCCAACAAGGTAGGTCAAGTAAAACTTTACCCATTGTGTAGAATGATGGACAAAAAGTCTCCAGTCGTGCTCTGCTCTTCATGGGACACATAAAACAGAATGCCATCCAGCGTTTCCGGTTTAAATCTGATCGTGATCTGTGTGGTAGATCTTATGTTTGTCTTGGCAAACATCATGTATGAAAAATTCTGGAACCGCGGCGTTTGGATTATGATGTCTGCAGTAAGAAAACAAGAAAAAGCGTATCATAAATCGTGCTGATAAAGGAAACATGAAGTTAGGAAGCATTTAAACCGCAGCAAGCGCTGGGGCGGGGGGAGGCTATTGTTAGCAAAATTAGTAGATTTACCCTATCCGAAAGATTAATGTTAAATGTGTGATAGAATTCCCCAAAAAGTACCGCACCCTGAAATTCAGAGTTCTTTGAGGCCTAAGCATCCCAAATGCCCGCGGACAGCTCGGTAATTGCCAGAGGATTCCCAGCCTTAAAAAGATTTAAACCCCCAAACCACATACACGACTAAGGCTATCTGAAAATTCATCTCCCTAAAACACCTTCCATTTGCCAAAAAATAATAAATCAATCAAAATATTTAACGAAATTTAACAAAAAAATTTTCACAAACCTTGACTGCAAAATTGTCCAGTCTTTCCCAAAGGACAATCGCAAATGGTGTTCAGTCCATCAGGACGACATGAACCACTGACGCACGGACTGTAACCATAACATGGCAGGCGTTGATTCCCGCAGTACAAACCGGTCCATTCCGCTGGACAGGAACAGATAAATGTGGCCCCTTCCTGTGTGCAGTTTCCTCCATTGAAGCATGGCGGGTTGAGGGTGTTACATTCGTTGTAGCTTTCATTACCGACATTTCTTCCCTTGACAACCGCCCAGTCATTAGCTGCGTCGGCCATGCCTGTCGAAGTTGAGAGTTTGATGAATGAAGCTCCTTTAGCGAATCTAATGCCTACGTCATATATAGAACCATGAAATCCTCCGGTTTTAAATTCCAGCGTACTAGGAAGCTGACGTGTGTTGGGAATACCGCCGATGTAAAGTGGCTCAAACAAGTTGAGTCCCACAAGTGGCGCGGGAGACTCGCCTTCTTTACGAGGTTGGGTGTCAACATACAGCCAGCCTTGACGCCCATCTCGCCCTGCGACTACTATATGCCACTCTCTGCGCATGTCCACTGGTTCGCTGTAGATCTTTGCACTGCCACTACCAACGTTATATTGCAGTAAGACCTTGTTGTCTTTCAATCCAATTGCAAAAAAGTCATCCCCGCTCCCTACAAAGGAATTCTGAGCGCTGTAAACTAAAAGGCTATCGTTCCAAGATTTTGACGAATTGTCGAGTTTGAAGAGGAAGGTCACGTGAAAGCTGTTCACTGCATCCTTTGGTACTGGGTACTCTAAATATGATGGGAAGCCTTGTACAATGGTGAACAATGGAACTGTTATGTCAATAACTGAGAATAAAAGATAAAAAAAATCAGAAAAATGTACTTTGAAAAACACAAAAGCTACGTGAATAGCGCCATAAAAAAGGCAAATCGTAAGTTACGTAGTTGAATAAGAGGGATGTTGTATAATTTTAACGAAAGTAATGCAAAAAAGTAATGCAAAAAAATTAATGAAAAAAAACGGAATTATCCACACGGAAACGAACTTCGGCCTCCCGATTTCGCGGAAAGATGCTTACCACCGCGAAACTCACTGTCATATTAATATTTTTCTTACGGTTACACTGTACATGCATCCATGAATTCAAATCATTCGTTTTTGACAAAATTCTGAGAATTTCCACTGCACAATCATCGATCCATAGCTGCTCCGATGAGGAAGCGGAACCCCCTTACCTGTTTGACACTGCACACCCACTCGACCCAGAGGACACAGACAAATGAAATCGTTGGGATTTGATTCTTTGGGTATACACTCCCCTCCATTGCAATTCTCTGATTTGCAGGCCTTGTGTACTTCACAATTTCGCCCCTCATAGTCCGCTGTGCAATTACATTCGTAATCGAGTACATTGCCGTCAACTTCTGTGCATTTTCCGTTATTTTGGCACGGCATTCTCTGGCAGGCTGGCATATCACCCTCATTGATGTTGAACCAATTTTCAGCATCTAAAAATAGTGTTTGCCCAGTAATTAAAAGAGAAACTTAATGTACGTGAACTTTATAATTTATGACAACACCATAAACAGTAAAATTATGAACTTTCGACTCTGCCAGAGTCTTGGTCAGGTCACGTGACGTGTTACCTTACCAGCCCTAATTAGAGGGTTGATTAAATTAAATAAATACCCTTCCACAGCTAGCTTTTGGCTCTCTTGACACTGTTCACAAAAATAAATGTTCAGATAAAAGGTCCCGCTAAACTGAGGATTGTTTAGGACGCAGTTTTGTTAAACTAAGTGTATGCCTTGTTTCAATAACCGACCCAAAATGTTCACTTAAATTCCAGAATCGTTTCATATGTACATCTTCGGTTGATATCCTGTTCGAAATGGGCTGCATTAGAAATGTGCATACGGGGTTGTCATCAAGAAACGCAGTGGAAAATAAAAATGAAAATATTCTCCGCATTTACATAGCCAAACATGTCAGAGTATCAAAATATCATTCTATTGTTTTTAACAACAAGATAATATTACATGAGAGAAACTTTTCCTATCCTTATGGTGTTCACAGAGAAGTTCCTTTGTACCAAATAACACAACCATTGACTAAGATATCAAATAATATAGCTTACCTGATAAGTTTATTGTCTCTCCATTCACTTGCACATCCCTTATTGACCCAACAAAGGATGTTGATGGGGCAGAATTACCTCTTGTCTGACTGTGCATGTCAAAGCCTTGTGGGACACCTCCTACATACCAGTTATTGTACAACTGTATTCCCCGGAGTCTTCCCTTGACAACACCTATAAGTTGCGCACCATTGTTAACTTGTAGAGTGCCAAAAGGTGGTGAGGATGAACTATCATACCTGAAATATCACAAAAAAAAGACAGTTCTACCCTTCATTCTGTCACTTACTGCACTGAAACCAACAAAGACACAATAGTTAAAGACCAAGTGTGAGATCAAGATGACCAAATATTGACCGGTTCATTTCTTTGTGTTTTTATGGACCAAAAACGAAATTCTCCAAACTAAAATTGTAAGAATTGTATGGAGCACAATTCAGAGAAATTGTATTTTATTTTTGGAGTGAAAGAATTCCACTGAATACATTTGAGTGTCATGCCCAGGTCTGGTCATCATTTTGTATTTTTGGGGAACCCTTTTTTCCCCACAGTGCCTCTCTCCACCCAGGAGTACACATGGATGCAGTTAACTCACTTAGTTAGGGAAATGAAATCCTGACAAAATCTTTGTGGCAGGAAGAATGGGGGGGGGGGGGGGGATTTGGGGAAAGGGGGAAGGAGGGTGTTGTAACCTGCAATGAACTAGCAAATATCCAGGGGTAAGAAGAAGCAATAGCCCTGGGCCCAGTTGTTCGTAGGCCGTTTAGCGCTAATCCAAGGTTAAATTTTATTCTGGGTTTCTTTATTCCTTTATTCAAAAGCCTTTTTGGGATAATTTCCTGTCTTATTTTTAAAGCATCAAATAATCATATTCTAGACAAAAAGAATTTGACTGAATTTTCTTTTAAAGCTATCAGATCTGAAATCAGATTTCACACTTACCCTGAGTTATCTTAACCCAGCTTTGAACAACCTGACCCTGGTCATTATCAAGGCCACAGAAACAGGGCTAAAATCTGACAGCTATGTGAGTAGGTCTTTAGTGCAGAGTTCACTTTTTTTGCTTGAATGCATTATATACCTGCATGAAACAAAAACTTACGTGACTGTTGCTGTTATTATATCACCAGTGTCCACTCTTTGGTTGCTTTGAATGTACACTAAACTGTCACCAGGATCAAATCGGAACTCAAGTTTACCACCAGTGACATGAAGCTGGATAAAATCACCCCGCTTTTTGGAATCGGCAGCGAAGAGCAGCAGACCTTCAGAAGCATTTGTCTTGAATGTTATGTCAATCCTGTTGATTTCATTATTAAATGATATACTCTTGTGTTCCAGGAAAGAGTTCTTTCCAAAAGCTGGGAAGTGAAGATCACTCTCTGCAAAAGAAAAAAAAACATTGCTATGATTC
The DNA here is from genome assembly GCF_964200805.1 of Pocillopora damicornis. NCBI lineage: Eukaryota > Metazoa > Cnidaria > Anthozoa > Scleractinia > Pocilloporidae > Pocillopora > Pocillopora damicornis. The sequence goes on along the minus strand of NC_142670.1, from coordinate 39,158,218 downwards.
TATATGCTTGCTTAAAACAGCTTGGTTACTATTACTGAGGCGAAAGCTTAACCCCTCTTAGTCCTTTAAGTATATAAAGTAACAAAATGATTTTGCATACAATTTGGTGGTATAAAGCATGAGTAAATTTTTCAAAGATGACAAAATAGCAAGAAGCCAATTGGGTGAGTACAAAGTCTTTGTAGAATTTATAAGTGCTTATTTACACCAAATTACACATGAAATTATGTTGTTACTTGTTAATTGACATGAAAAACACATTGTAGAAAATCAAAATGGATAAAATTTTCCAGAGTGTACCACTTGTAATTTGCACTTGAGTTGCTACTTTGAACTTGTGTTACAACTTTGCACTTGTGTTACATGAAAAATGCAACTCATTTTCAGCCAATTAGATGTGCATAATTTTTTCATGTATATTATTACATTGTATTATGGTTAACTTGCACTTTCTCCCTATAATATCCATATATTATCCAGCAAATAGGTAATGAGACTACTCAAAATAAGCAAGTAGAAGTTTTATCTTGATCTAACACTAAATTCTTGTAACTACCTCACAAAGAGAGGTCTGGAAACTAGAGGGGAGAATATTAAACAATCAAATCTTATGAGTTGCATATAAAAGGTTAAAGAGAACAGCTGTCTGCTGAAGAAAATTTCATCTTGAGTAAAGAAAAAAAGCCTTCAGTTTTGGTGTCTATATCCACCTAATAGGGGTTTCAACTGATTCTTTTTCATTTTCAAACAGTAACAGCAGAAGGAAAATGCTTAGGACTTGGTCAAGTATCCACTTAAGACAAGGCTGGCTTAAAATGAAGCTTATACTTATATAAACATTTTATTGCAAGTGGTGTCTTTTAGATAAATTTTGTGCATAGTCTTTACCACAGAAACTACACTGCATATATGTAGATTCCACACCTAAAAGGTAATGCAAACATCCCTGACTGACTAAAATAGTCTTGGAGCTAGTCAGCTTTGTCTAGAGTTTAAATTACTCTTCAAAAAACCACATTAACAAAACAGTGATGAGAAAAAGTTTGATCACTACTCACCAGCTACATCACGACAAACAGGTCCAACTGTCGGATAAGAACATTCACAGCGGAATTCAAACTGTAAGTATGGCTCACTAAAGCATGTTCCATTGTTACAAGGATTATGAACACATGTCTGGTTAATCAGAGGTACAGTGGTTGGAATGGGTGGCATTGTTGGAACCACAGATGATGAAACAAATGAGGTACTCATTGACGAAGATATTGCAGTGGTTGACCTGAAAGAGACAGTAGACATTGATGGAAGGCCTGTTGTGATAGCTAAAGGCGTTGTTACCACAAAGTGAGATGCCATAGAAGGAGCTGAAGATGTTGAAGTGTTCCCAGAGAATATGACAGTTGGTGTCACTGCTTGTGATGCTGTCAATAATAATATAGATGATGATGAAGAAAAAGATGCATCTGGTCCTAATAGTGTTGAGGTGCTCCTGGAAAGTACAGTGGTTGGCATCACTGCTAGTGATGATGCCAAGAAAGATGAAGATAAAGATACATCTGGTCCTAGTGGTGTCAAGGTGCTCCTGGAAAGTGCAATAGTTGGTGTCACTACTAGTGATGATGCCAATAATGATGACAATAAAGATACATCTGGTTCTAATGGTGTTGAGGTGCTCCTGGAAAGTGCAATGGTTGGTGTCACTGCCAGTGATGTTGGTAATGATGAGGATGATGATGAAGAAAATGATGCAACTGGTCCTAACAGTGTTGAGGTATCTCTAGAAAGTGCAATGGTTGGTGTCACTGCGAGTGATGATGCCAATACTGATGACGATAAAGATACATCTGGTTCTAATGGTGTTGAGGTGCTCCTGGAAAGTGCAATGGTCGGTGTCACTGCCAGTGACGTTGGTAATGATGAGGATGATGATGAAGAAAATGATGCAACTGGTCCTAACAGTGTTGACGTATCTCTAGAAAGTGCAATGGTTGGTGTCACTGCTTGTGATGATGCCAATGATGATGATGACGAAGATGCATATGGTCCTAATAGTGTTGAGGTGCTCCTCGAAATTGCAATGGTTGGCATCACTGTTAGTGATGATACCAATAATGATGATGATAAAGATGCATCTGGTCCTGATGGTGTTGAGGTGCCCCTGGAAATTGCAATGGTTGGTGTCACTGCTTGTGATGATGCCAATACTGATGACAACAAAGATGCATCTGGTCCTAATAGCGTTGAGGTGCTCCTGGAAAGTGCGATGGTTAGTGTAACTGCTTGTGATGCTGGTAATGATGAAGAAAAGGATGAAACAGGTCCTATATTAGATGCAGACACATACATGGATGACGTCAAGTGCAATGATGATGTCAAGTACAATGATGGAGCCAAGGATGATTTAGTTACGACACTTTCCATGATTGCATTTGACTTGGTAACTGAACTAACAGTGTTATTTCTAGTCTGCATGGAGGGGCCAGCTGGTGAAAAAGTTCCAACAGATGTGGAGAAGGCTTCTAAAGATGATTCATATACATTTGAGGTGGATATGCCTTCAACTGAAGAATTAATTGCAGTGCTCAAAACTGACTGTGGAAAAGTCAATGATGAAATTGAAGGTGAAGGTGCTATTTCTATTTCAGTGCTAGAAATCACTGACCCTGGAAGTGATGATATCCTTTGGGATCCTGTTGGCAACAATGTTCCCACCACTGAGGTGCCAGTAATCATTGTGCTCCCTTGAGACAAAGACTTGGGAACTGAAGATGACAACCTTGTGGCATGAACTACAGATGAGGAAACACTTTGCATAACAAAACTAAAATTACCAATAAATGAAGTAGGAAACACAATTGTCGATATACTTGTTATAGCAAGCATTGTAGAGGTTGACAGACTTGATGATCTAGTGACATTTTCTGTGCAGTTTCGTCCAGTAAAATCAGGGAGACAAGTACAAGTGTAGTTTTGACGTTTAGTTCCAGATCGTTCACATGATCCACCATTTTTGCATGGGTTATTGGCACATAGGTCTGGAATGGCAACATGACAGTTTGGGCCATTAAATCCTGGGTCACACAAGCATGAGTAAGCATTGATGTAATCCACACAAAATCCATTGACACATGGACTGGAGCTACATTCATCAATATTTGTTTCACAGAAAGTTCCCGTGTATCCAGGTATACACGTACAATTGAAACTATCAGCAATGCCATCTTTGATATCTGTACATGTTGCACCATTTTTACATGGATTTCTACTTGGGTGACAACTGTCAAGTTCCTCGCAGTATCTCCCTTTGTATGCATCACAACAAACACATGTATAATCACGGGTAAAAAAGGTCTGACTGGCACTGCTACAAAGACCTACTCCACTGCAGACACCCAGGTTTGGCAAGGCTGGATTTGTACAGTTTGGCTGTTGACGACTTCGCACATATAGCTCAAGTCTTATGCCAAAACTACAACTAAAAACATCATCTTTTGCAATAAAATATTTGATCCCTGGTGGAGTTAAATACTTTGATGGAATTTGGAATTGAGATGAAGTAAAATTTTGAAAAAGTTGTCCACCTGAGTCACAGTTATGGAAGGTGTCTCTGGACACATTGAGGAAATCTACCCCAATCTCTTTTGGTTTAATGACAACAGTATCTCCATACACAACTGTTTGAGGTTTTTGTCTTGGCCCGGGAAGAAATCCTAACGGGTCACTCTCTCCGTAACATTCACCCGCAGTTGTGCAAATATGGCCGTTGTGACCCAACTCTATGACCGTAGTCACTACGGTATTGTTAAAGCAGTGGTGTCCAGAAGGACATTGTAGAATACAAAGTGAGTTCGACACTATGGACGAATCGTTCTGAGCATGGACAACACTGAGTCTCAAAACAACAACCCATAACAAGGGTAAAATATATACCATTCGACGAAAGTCGAAGTGTAGCGAAGACGGTAACATTGTCCTTAAAACAAGTTCAATTTCTTTCCAGCTTCACGAATCCACCCGAACCTTGAAGTTTCTTTCACAGGTCAGTAGCGCTCTAGTTTCGTAACAATTATGGTATTTACTCTGTAAAACCAGCCTTCGAAATTTCTCGCATTCTATATGATGTCTGTAGCTTGCTCACCATTTCGTGTAAATTGTCACTTTTCCATAAAGCACCTTCTCACAAGGCTGATTAATAAAACTTAGCGAATTCAAACTTCACATTGAGGAAACAGCTGTCAAAATATACCGTCTTCAAGTGTTCCAGCTCACGTTCCGCAAAATTAACGTTCTCACAACTAGATGTAGCGACCATTCGCATTCCAGCTTGTGGAAATCGCTATTTTACACGTCTCACTCGAAGAAGTTGATAAATCCTAAACTGTATATGGCTGCAAATAGTTCCAACGGTTTGACTCGAACAGCTGAGCCAAAATGTACCTCTTGTAAGAAGTTCCGAAAGCAGATCTTCGCGAATCAAAAATGGCGTTCAATGATTCACAAATCTTTTCAGCAGTTACTACTGAAAGCTGTCCCACGTTCGGTAACTCCTCGCGAAATATTATATATTTTATGCATGTATCACCTCTGTGGTTACTGGACGAAGCTTTTTAAAACTCAAAAATGTGATTTAAGATGCTTGGAGACCGTTTGTTTCATTATTTAAATAACACTGGTTGTTAGGATCTGGTGTTCTATTGTGGTTGGTTTTATCGCGCGCTCTGATTGGCTAATTTCTCTGCCACAATTTAAAACGGAACGTGTGATCTAAACTTGGAGCTCACATCATTACTTGTAGTAAAATTCGTATAATTATCGCTAATCCCCTCAATTCGGAAAAATGTTAAGTTTTAGAAACGTTGGCTTTTGTTTAGTTCAACAATCTACCAGTCACAAAAACAAGACCCTTGCAGACATAATTTTTCGATTTCCGTTTCGGCTTTCACGCTGGTGAAGATCGGATTTCAAATGTATGCCGGTATTTAACGGCTAATGGTTTTGTTTGTTTATGCGGAGTATAATGAAAGAGAAATGCATTTCAATAGCAATAATATCACCGCCTTGCCTGTCGCCTTGCGTGATGAAATTTACCTCTATCGGTAACTTTTAGATTGTCCAATTTTAAACGATGTAGTTTGGACTTCACTCTGAGCTGGAGTGCTCGTTATGTTCGTCACGAAACCATTTTCGTAGTGCCGCGTAACGACAGTTACCTTTGCCACCTTTCTTACAGATGTCACGCAACACTTTCTTCTTGAGACCGGGATGAGGCTAGGTACAGACAGGGTGGGCTGGAACTTTGTTCGGGACATCCCATGAAAAAGGCTGCAACGGGAGACCAGGTGTACCTCTTTCGTGTTCCCCCTTTCCACTCGTCACTCCCCTTCATTCCCATCCCTCCCATCCTTCTTCGAGCTTGTCACGCAGGTTATTGTGCCCGGAAAAGACTGGATCGTTATTCAGGTCCAGTCTTTAGAGCGCTTAGTGTGAATGTCACGTGTTACAGTGCACCGTTTACAATTGGTTCCTGACCAAAGACTTGTGTCCAGTATCATTTTTAAGTGTATCCATAGTCAAAAAGCCTTCATTTGAGGAAACATCATCAGCCTCTCCTCAGGATACAGTGAAGCGCAAGTTAAATACAAAGGTCTGGGTACTTCTCAAGCAACCACCGGTACGTTCGGGTATGTAGACATCAGCGTTTAAGTAAGACTGTGATCTGTGGTTAATCTTTTAAACTGGTTGATGTAGTTTCGAGCTCCATTTCTGACGCAGCTGTGATTGGGATCAGCTGCAACTGTGATTGGGATCAACTGTTATGTTTGAAAGGAAATTGGAAAAACCGGTGGCGTGAGATTTATTGCGCGAAAGCATAGTTAATATTTCCTTTTCGATTTCAGTAATATTTACGTGACATAACCTCAAACGTAGCTAGAAAAAAAATGCACAGCTTGCAGTGTTTTCAAGATAAGTGGTATTTTTGCCCTTTCGGCACTTTCAGTTTCGAATGGTTGTGAAAAATTCGGTCTCGCTTGACTAATCGTTTTTATCACTTTGAGGCAGCTAGTTTTGCTTTCATCAGCAAATTTATCGTCATGGGAAATATTTAGGTAAAAGAAGGGACGATCAAAGTTCATGGGACGAGGAAGAACTACCTTTTTGTTTCCAGTTTCATTCGCAAACAACGACTGCCCAAAGACTCAGTCAAGGCATTAGTGAATGACAGTATTAACTTTGACCCTAGGTTTTTGAATTATTAAGAGGAAAACCGCAGGAGCGAGAATAACCCAACTCATCATAGCCATTCGGTTGTGTTTTCTGTGTCTAGTGTCGTTTCCTACTGGATACAATATGAGGTAAGCTTTTACTTTAATTTGCCCGTTTTTGAGGCGAACAGATCGCACGCAAGCCTATTTTTGCATGCGTGTCAAAGGGTACTTGTGCCTTTTCGCATTCATGTTGTATTACAAACTAAACGTGTCATGCAGCACACTCCTTGAAACAAAGCCAAATAAAAGTTACCGTGTCTGCAATTGTTTTTCTTATTGAATATGCGCATATCTTCAAATTTGTGACACGAGCGGCGTGTAGTGGCATGGCATATACGTGCTTGTGCGCACATCTTTGTGCATGTTTTCCCGTGGAGGATGACAGTTTTCCTTTTGATCACCTGTAAAGAAACAAATTTCACTTATCAGGAGGACATGAAAACGATAGCCGTGTTTCGAAAGTTGTGTTCGGTTGAAGTGGAATTCAATTATTATCAATTACAGATAATGCCCCTTCGATAAGTTCCACTGTCTGTATGCACTTTCGCCGCTTTTGACTTACATTAACAATAATCAGAGTTTCGTGTATTTTAACTTTTCGCGTAATTTATCACAGCTGGTAGAGAATGATCCCTTGAAACCAATTCGAGCTGTGATAGACGCAAAAACAATCAGTTTCTTGTCACGATTGAGTCACCTGTTTAAACTTCTTCGAGATCAAGTACTTGAAACTAAATTAATATTTAGAATACAAAACCAGTTAGCATTAACGAAGAGTCCTTACTTTCGCTCTCTCGCATCAATTTTCGATAACTGAGATCCTTGTGATTAACGTGCCGACGCTTTCTGTGCACTTTCATTTTCGTTTATTATCGTCGACAGGAATTAACAAATTCTGCTTTTGTCATCATTATTTGGCGACTTAGAACTGAATTGCCCCTACTTTTTGAGTAAGCTGCACCAGTGCTCACAGTTTTGCCTAAAATTATGGCTTTCGATCTCCAGTTGGGTACGAGACTACTAAAGTGACGTCCTGAACAGGCCCATCCAAATAGATCTAATAACAAGTGCCTGAACAAGCCCATCCAAATAGATCTAATAACAAGTGCCTGGTGACATTTCCTTCGAACCAGTAGGCCTTAGAGGGGCATTTCTTTAATTTACGTTCATTTGTAATCTGAAAACAGTCTTAAAAAATTTCAGCGTTTACTGCCCGAAAAGGCATTTATGTCAAAGAATGTAGTAGTCTCGGGGAGCGTTGCGTGACATCCTAAAGAGCAGCTGCGAAGGGGACTAAGGATGTAGCAAATCGTAACTCTTTTGGAATATTTTAGAGGACTCAGATGTTTCCTTCGTCTCATACTAGTTACAATGTTTAATATATTTCTTTACCTAGTTTTTCATCTAGTTCAGGCTCAGGCGGAAACTTTCCGCACGACATCACAAGCAAACAGGGCCTCACCGATTTATACAACTCTGGAGTGACTAAAGTAGAACACGTGACCAGACCCCTTGGGGGGTCGGGAGGGTCTATTGGTATGAAACACTCTGGTGTAGTGGTGACAACTGACAACGGTGACCGCTGGTTAGTGCATAAGGGCTCAGGATACGGAGACTCAAGTAAGTTTCATTTATAAACAACATCAGCAGGTAACTGATGTCCTCGTCCTCGTTGCCCTACTTTTCTGGGTCGAATTTATACGCGCTAAGACGGCTTATCATAAGGCTCGATGCGTTCTATAAAGGAAAATTAACCTCATTTCGAATTTGTTGTCTTCAGGTGAAACGGTTGTTACAAATGCCAAGCACATGAGTGGAGACTGGCAGTCGGGAGGTGTCCAGTCCGTGAAGCCTGGGACTAGGGTGGCTGATTACGTCAAAGCAGGGGGGTCCGATTACAACTTAGCCTTTGACAACTGTCACGATGCTTCCAGAAGAATGATGGAGGAGGCAATGAAAGATCGCTAAATGATATATAACAATGAGATCTTGATTTCCGGAGAGGTTCCAAATTTTGTTGCACTTCAGCTTGCTTTACAGCTCCAATTATGAGATCTCTTAAAATTCAATTTGTCATGAATAATTATTTGGTAATGTGTTCCATTAGATTAAGATTTTTCTCTCGCTGACTGATTCTAGGAATTATGAATTGTTTTGTTCGATGAAGTGTTGCGGAAAGTTGACAACCGTCGGTTTAATGAAGCATCTTCTATGATAAAAACAAATTTCAACAGCTTAACGCGTTAGACATTTTTAGGCTCTAGTGTAAATGAGGCATTAGACGTTGGGAATAACAAAACGTGTTTGTCGAGGTTTTTCTGAATTATCATTATGGTTAGGTATGAAATAACTCATCAGTGTAACGCGAACCCAAGATCAAATAAAATATATCTTTCTTTACCACCGAGTTCAAAAAGTTACCATTTTTCTTATTCTGTTTACGCAAGTGGCTCTTTTAACATTGTTGATCCTAGTATTATGCAGGACGAGTGTAACATGAAATTTACGTGCTAGCCTTGCCCACCGCAGAATCTCTAAGACTCAGTGGCAGAGTAACGGAGCCCGGAATCAGAAGCCTCAATAGTCCATTTTACAGTTACGTGCTTGGTTGCTAAGCCTTTAAATACAAGTGAGGCTAAGGGTTACCTTGTTTTGATACAAACCTTGCTGCTTTTCAAATGTATATTACTTTGTTATCGTGCTAACTAGATACTGGTCTCTATCGCAACATGGTCAACTTCAGCCTCACTCCAAATCAAAGACTTAGCAACTAACTACACAACTGTAAAATGGCCTATTCCTCAGGAGCTCAGATTTTATTTGTCTCACGCTCGTGACAAGACGAAAAACATCTTTACTTGTCTGAAAAATATCTTTCAGAACCGAGCAACCCACTCAGTTAAAAATAAGAGAGATAGCTCATTTCTTAAAACATCACCTTAGACTTGCTGCGCTGAAATATTTTGGATCAACTCTTAATTATGTGCATTTGACATTGGTTACGTGTGTCGTCACCGAAACCTCGTGGTATTTCATCACTGTACACTTAGCTTACTCTCACAAGTTCCTCGACGTAAAGGTACGTTAATCCTCCAGTAACTTGAGATTCAATCAGCGACTTACGGTGGAGGAATTTTGTCGTTTAGTTCAAAGTAAACAATATTCTTCTAAAGGTGTCGGTGCAGACTCTATTCTACGTCAACCAATTAAAGAAGCGGATTTGCAAACAGCTTCATGATGAATGTCATGTAAGACATCGGCTAATATCACAAATCAACAAGCGTAAATTGCTGGTTTTCAGTGTCACGCCATTCAAAATAGATCAAAATAGTCTAGAATCTGGAAATAGAAAGAAGCTAGATATGTAAAGACTCTCGCCAAGATTCAGGTCACAGCAATTTTTCTTACGGAAGATATGAGGAGAAACGTTTTTCCCAAATTTATAGAGATTTGTATGGAGCCGCCATGCTGGTGCCCACCTAGATGGGCATCAACATGGCGGCCGGAAACCAGCAGAAACATCTGTCACTGAGTTTTGCCACAAAAGCGTGAATTTATCTCTCTAAGAACTCATAAACGTAACAATAATACTTTATTCTAATACAAGAACTGTTCAGATAGCTGAATTTCCCTAAATAAGTCACCAATTTAAACCAACATAACAGCTCTCTCGCTCGTCATGTAAAGGCCACGTCACGCAAAAGCTTAGAAATTCAAGAGTAGTCTATCACTAAACCAAGAACCCATTTGGAGTGAAAATTTGTCTGAATATTAGTTTTTAGCTGCTCTAATACATCATGAAAGTAAAATCTCAGGAGGATCAATAGTTCTGAAGTCTGAAATTTAGTGACGTCACGTGAAAACCAGCAATTATCTTCTCAAGGCTTAAGAGAAAGTGAAAAACGCAAAACGCGAGACTTCTTTTGTTCTAAGACATGCCAAAACAGTAAATCTAATATAATTTTACCGATAATATTTTCAACGTGGTCTGCCGTACTCTACTGTCTCTCCTCTAAGCGGCGACTACTTGAAAGCGAAAGTTCAGTGCCTTGCCTAAAAATTAGGTTCTTGCCTTGCATCTGCGCGCTCGTTTCATCTTTGGCAACTCCACCGTCCTCGGCTCAGCTAGCATGTTGCTCACTACAAGCTAACTAATCATCGTCAGAATCATTGTGAAGAAAATCATGGAATGTCGAAGTTTCATCGCCGTCCGAGTTTTCACCATCGGCCGAATTTCCGTCTTCGACACATTTTCGAGAAGTCGATGGATCGTGCGAGGATCTCTTTCGCCGTTTTCTTCGGCGTTTCTTCACCTCGCTTCCATCCGCTGATCCTTGAGTGTTGTTTTCTGAACGTTGTGACGAATTCTGACGCCGAAAACATCGTTGGCAAATTTTCACAGTCGAGTAATCTCCAATTAAAACTGTACCATTTCTGATCAAGTCCACGTTTATCACATCTACATCGGTGGCGTCGATGACTTGTTGTCCATTAAAATCACAACATCGAGGGTTGATTATTTCCATTCTGTTATGTCTTTTAGCAGCAGTACTTTCAGAATTGTTGTTATGAGGTTCTTGATTACTATTACACTCGGCCATTAAAATCTAAATTGTATTTTCTCCACGTTGTTCGTAGATGGATAAATTTAAACCCATACGTCTTGCTTTTGTGATATCAAATTGTCAGTGATATTCTTCGTTACAACGGATTCGTTCAGGGTGAAGGATGTATTTCGAAACTGTATTTATGCATCAAAATATGGTTCTTTATGCAAATGATATTGCGTCGTGTGTTTTTTTCGGTTGGAGAAAAACATGATATAAAAAGAAAGTGATGTCACATCATGCCTGATAAAAAATTAAAAATAACGTCACGGTGGCATTTGGCTGCGAAGTAGTCTGGCTGCAAAGTATTTGAGTTTGAGAACTAGACTGATCATTCTTAGTGAAAACTGCGGACAGCTCACGAACAAAGACCATACTCAAAGAGTTGAAGCAAAATCGAATCAACTCGGGCGAATTTCTAAGAATCGATTGTGTTACAACTGAAGTAAAGTAAGGATTGATCAAAACAAGATCTTTGTTATGGTCAGCTTTCAATTTGTCTGAAACGACATCGTAAAAATAGACAGTTACGGCTTTCATCACGGAGAAAATTTTTAGTTCAACTTTAATGACAAAGGAAACGCTTAAGTATAAACAAATGAATTCTAGCTGTCTAGCTTCCCAATATTTTAGGTTTGTCTCTGGCTTTAAATTCAATCCTAAAAAAATTATTTATTCTTCATAAACTACATTTGATCACACAATAGTTGAAAATTCGAAATAAGCGGTACTATTTCATTGCAAATAAACTTGCGCTTGTAATATTGATTTACAAATGTCCTTGTATTTGATTCAAATCTTTAAGAAAGTCTATTTGTTCGAAACCCGTCTCTGCACCGGAAATTGTTTCTGCCAGTGCTTTTTCTAATTCCTCTGTTAGGAACCGAAACCTTTTAGAGCCTAAGCACTCCCTTTCCAACCTCTTCATGAGGTGTTCATCGTCGTCTACCTTGATTTCGCGAGCTATCAGTGTGTCAAGTTTGTCTTTCGCCATTTTGAACCGTCCTTCATAGTAAAGTAGAAATGCTTCGGCCAAGTAAAATTGGCATTTCAAGGCTGGAGAAATACGATTGAAGAGGATTTCTACTGATCTCAAATTCTCTCGCACCTGTGTCAAATTTCTGTTTTCACTTTTTCCCTTGCAGCATTTCAATAAGACAGATGCCTTTCCTAAATAACAAGATATTTGAAGTAGAGCCTCATTGTTGCTCGACTCTAAAGCTCTCTGAAAGTAACTCAACACCACATCGTCTGGGTTTTGGTCAGTAAGCTGGGTTTCAGGAGCAATTTCAAGTTCGTTTTCAACGGTGGTAAAATCTTTGGAAAATTCTAAGCAAAGTTCCATAACTTTGGCTATTTTGGCGTAGAGTCTGCCTTTTTGACTTTCGAATCCTTCACGCAGTGTGAGATCTCTCTCCAGTGCTCTCAAACAGTTTAAAGCTTCAAGATAATCTTCCTTGATGTAAAACTCTGCTAATGCAAACTGCAGTTCAATTTTCAGGGTCTGGTATTTTTTCTTGTCTTCCTCTTCCATCAGCGACATCATCAGTGCTGTTCGAACGGCGTAATCAAGTTTTTCAATGCAGTTTGGAATTGAACTTTCTCGAAGTCTTCGGCCATCTTCTTCCATAGGCTCTATTACCGACTCGAAATCATCCAGGTCTTGTATTTTGGGAAGCAAGGACGGTATAAGTTGTTTGAGCCACTGATCAATGTCTTTCTCCTGTCTCTCATTGTCTGTAAAATCTGACAAACGCAAAGGAAATTGCCATTCTGCTTTCATTTTTCTTGAGGAATTCTTTTTCAAAGCATGATTTTTGCCACTTTTCTTCTGTGAAGATCGCTTCCTCCGTTGTTTTCCTAGCGAATAGACCGGGTTTCTGATACCTCCATCGGCTTGCAAGAGAGAATCACTTTCATTCGATCGGGAAGAGGTTGAATTTGACCTATTATTCTGATTAAACAAATCTTTGTCACAGCAGATGTTCACTTCCGCGCGATCGCCCACTACTACGTTTTCACATTTTTCTACATTGAAGTTTACTTTGGCTGATTTCTGGTGTCGCAACGAAATACTCCTAGGCTGAAAATTGAAGTCGTAGAAAGTAATGTTTGTTGTGGCTGTCAAAGAGCCCACGTCATCTTGTGGCGAAATCATTCCCACTTCCGCTATCGTTTTCGATTCAACGTTGTCGTGTAAGTTCCTTGGATTTTCATCTGTACTCCGAACTGTTTGCAGTACAGCCTCTAGATTGTGTAATCCCTCTTCTGATTCCATGATGAAGGCCAACTTCTCTGTCAATGGGACACTGCTTACTGCCGCATTTCTTGTATCATCATGGCTAATCGTAATCTGTTCATTTGAGTTTAAGTGATCGCAAGTCGGTTCTTGTTCTTCTTCGTATTCGATCGTTTCATCCATTACAACGAAGTTGTTGCTCTAGTAAAACTATAATTAGAAGTCCTGGCTTTAAACAGACGCAGCTTAATTCTGCGAAAATAAATACGGCGTTCACACTCTTGATTGCAAATCGAAGCAAAATATTTCGCGAAATACAGGAGCGGGACTGGAAATGAGAAGCAAGGACTCAAGCATATCCAGCGGTGTTCAACAAAAAGCACTTTTCTCTCCCCGAGTCCTTTTTTCAAAGTGAAATGTGAGATGTTGCCTGCCCCAATCACTAACTGCCGTATTACTTACCTAACAACTGGCACCATATTTTAGCTCTGATTTTACTTCCTCGTCGTTCGATAATCTGGTACTGCAGGAAGCTAGAAGGAGATCATCTAGGGCTATTGTGTGAAAACGGTCACCTTCTCTTACTAACCATGCTAACAAAGTGAGCTTTCGCAGGCATCCGAATAGTGATAATAATAATATTGCTAATAGCAATTACATGCAGTCTGGGATTTTGGCTCGGGCGAGAGTCGTTGGGAAGCTCTAGAAAATGTGAAATATAAGTTTAAGAGAGGGAGTGGGGAAGGAGGCTCGAGCTTTGCCAAGTTTACTTTGTTTTTCGTTTGAAAGACAAGGCAGCTCTCCTACTGCTTCTCTCTGACCAAGAACATACATTGGCGCTGGTAACCTGTCTATGAAACCTGAGGGTTTGCTGAGCAGATAAAGTCATGGTCAGCTTCCACTTTAACTGAAACGATGTCGGGATCGATATCAGTATCTGGGCAACTGCCCACCTACCCCTCCCCTAACTCAACAACAATCAATTGACAACAAGTTAAGGCTAATGTTGGGTTAGGGGAGGGGAAGGTGGGCAGTTGCCCAGATACTGATATTGATCCCGATTTCGAATGAACAGACAATCTGAGTGAATGCAAGGAGGCTAACGTCAAAGGAAAACTATTTAGTGTGACTTTATTGACAAAATTTCCCTCACGAAAACTTGAACAGAATGAATGTAGCTGAGTTTTAGCATTCCTAGCTATCCCAAAATTTTAGTTTTGCTAAACACTTCGATGAAATAGTTTTGCCTCTCTAGCTTTACACGAATACATCTCTAAAATGAGATATTCATTACATGTCAACTATATTTCATTAAAACATATTTGAAAATTCGAAATAAGCGGAGCTGTCCTATTGTTAGAAAGCTGACAAATGTAATTTCAATCTAAAATTGCTCTTGCAATAAATTCAAGCTGAATCTATGAGAAGGTCGTTTATTCGTTCGAAACACTCTCCTCGAACATCTTTTTGCAGCCATTGCTTTTTCTAATTCCTATGTAAGACACCGAACCCTTTTAGAACCATACACTCCCAACTATTTCACAAGATGTTCCTTGTCGTCTATCATAATTTTGCGAGCCATTAATATTTCTAGTTTGTCCTGTGCCATTTTGTACCGTCTTTCATAGTTAAGTGAAAATGCTTCAGCTAAGTAAAATTGGCATCTCAAATTTGGAGAAACATGATTGAAGAGGAGGCCTGTTGATTATAAATTCTCTCGCACTTGTGTCAAATTTGTAGCATCATCCTCCCCCTTGCAGCATTTTAATAGGACAGATACTTTTCCTAGAGGAAAAGATAGACGACGTGGAACAAAACTTTAGTCAAATGTTGATAGATCATATGCGCACTGCAACTACCCAAAATGAGAAAAATGTGAATACATAAACAAATTGAGAGAATAATGATAAAAATTGCAACTACAAGTGTGAAACAGAGATGGGGTATTAAATTCGGGACCATTAATTCCTCTGTTAGAAACCGAAACCTTTTAGAGCCTAAGCACTCCCTTTCCAACCTCTTCAAGAGATGTTCCTCGTCGTCTATCATGATTTTACGAGCCCAGGGGTGGATCCAGGGTAGTTTAACTGATTTCCGGAACTCACTCAAATTTTTTCCGACCTAGTTAAATGTTGATAAAAGTACTTTTGGAAAACACTCTAATTTCCCTTTGGAAACTACTGATACTTTTGTGGAAATCACTAAACGTCTTCCAGAAATAAACCATCTTCCTGTTTTACAGTTATTTATTAAAGAAAATACGTTTAGAATGACTAATTTCGTTATAATTGCGGTCATGAGGCGTTCGGGAGCGCTCCGGATCACGCGCTGGCCTTTCGAGCTTCGATTACACCTCGGAAACCGTCGGAAGCCGTCGGAAAATGTTCGTGGAGCCAATCTTTACGCAACCGGTGGGTGTAAGTCCTTGTTATTTGGTGACAATAACAGGCGGAACACAGTCAAAACCCCTCACGATTGGCTAGCAAAGATTTCGTCATCGGAACTCACTCAAAACACTCTTCTGATTGGCTAGTTGTGTTTGGAAACTACCTTGGAAACTACTGACAAAGTATAAAATAGGCAGTTCCTCCCCCAGCGGGTCTCTTTCGTTGCTCCTACAATACAAGTACTTTCGAACTTGCTCAGGGGTTAACGACGGAATTTACTGTTAAACGTTTAAAAAATACTAGTGTTATGACTCGCGGAGATCCTGTTTGTCGGAGGGAGGATTGTTCTCCCTTCGACATTGGCCTAGTTTTCGACGAGATCCACAACTACTCGCCGCATCAGAAGCTGGAGTTCGTCGAAAACGTGTGGAAACCAGGTGAGCTCTTTGATTTCCCCGTGTCAATGGAAAATCTGCCAATTGTCAGGAACATGATGGATATTGTGCGCAAGATTTCTAATTTTTTTTAACAACCCTCCCAAGCGTCAACAACATTTAATAGCCAAGATCAGAGAACTATTGCCTCGGGCAAACCATACTGTTTTAATTGATGTGTGCCGCACACGATGGATTGAACGGATTGATGGAATGGACCGCATAGTTGAACTTCTCTACCCAGTCACAGCTACACTTGAAGACATCTCACTTAACAGAAACAGCCCTGGAGACTCAACCTGGAATCCAACAAGCAGACATGATGCTCAGTCCTTAATTAATGCAATCAACTTTTCCTTTATTGTTTCTCTTGTTATTGTCAGACATATTTTGGGATTAACTAGACCACTCACAGTGAAGCTGCAACAAAAAGCAATGGATCTTCTAAAAGCTAAAGATGAACTTGCTCTTTTGAAATCAGTCCTTGAAGACATGAGCACTGACATTGATAACAGACATCATAATCTCTACCAGGAAGCAGTGACCATTGCAAGACAAGTAGCAGTCCAGCCAGAAATGCCAAGGATAGCCCAGAGACAAATGCATAGAAATAATGCTCCTGCTGCAACTCCTGAGGGATATTTCAAGATCAATCTCACTAGAGTTTTTCTTGACCATGTACTCCAGCAGCTCAACACCAGATTCCAGGATGATGTATTTGTTTGCTATAAAGGTATTTCGATTATTCCCTCTGTTTTACTAGCTACTGACCCTGCCTGGAAGGCCAATGTTTTGGAATTTTGTAACCATTACAGACAGGACATACGAAATTATGCAGGATTACAGGCAGAGCTTTTGTTATGGGAGAGATTGTGGAAGGGGAGGGATAACAGAGGAGATATTATTCCTGACAGTTTGGAGGCTACACTGAAGGATATTGACAAAGATGCATATGTCAACATCTATTCCATGCTGAAAGTCCTGATCACAATTCCAATTTCATCTGCATCTTGTGAGAGATCCATATCATCCCTTCGGAATCTTAAGAACTATTTGAGAAATACAATGACCCAGGACAGACTGAATGGATTGGCACTGATGCATGCCCACAGAGACATGGATTTTGACCTTGAACGTATAATAGATTTATTTGCTGAGTTACATCCTAGGAGAATGAGAATGGCAAACATTTTGTAATAATTTTTTGCACCAGCTGTTTCTAGAGTACTTGTGAGTTATGTTCTGTCTGGGTTATGGCCTTTAAGTCTCATAATCCTTAAACTGATGGAGAACAGTACAGAAGCTCAAACTGGTGCCTGTATAACTTTTTTCAACTCATTTCAAGGTTATTTTCTATTTTGTTTTACTTGTGATGATTTTCCATTGACATTGACATTGGGTTTTCATGTTAAGCTTAAATGGTTAACAAACATTTTCACTGAACTCAACCAGCTTCACAGCAATTCCCAAGGATGAAGAAAGGCTAGTATTATTTCAAATTATCATTTTACTTCAATTTGTATATCATTTTATGATTCTTATAATTTATATTTTTCTAATAATTGTTTTATTTTTTGAATTCCAGCTCCCAACACAGGCTAACCATCCATAAAGCCCTTCTCTCTCTCTCAAATTCTTTTCTGTGTTGTGCTCCTATAAATGAAATGAATAAAAGCCAGCTCAGGAAATGTTGTTTTTAGTGTTGCTAAACATTTGGATTTATTGAGCCTGGCTTTCATTCATTTCATTCATTATAGGAGCACAACACAGAAGAAATTTGAGAGAGAGAAGGGCTTTATGGATGGTAAGCCTGTGGTCCCAAGGATGAAAAAGGCAAGTAGATTTTTATTATCAATCTTTAAACTATATCATCAATTGTGCTTGTTTTTCTTTTGTTATCAAAAACACTAACACTTGGTTCGTTTTTTTTTCTCCACATCTTGATTTTCCTGACTGGGAGGTGATGTTTTCCAGTGTGAAAAGTCTTGGTGATGACTTGGCCTTCCTGAAAACACTATATACACTGGTTTGCACAGTAGCTAAAGGTGGAATATTTGTAGATCAGAGTGTTTCCTGTAGTACTTTCAAGAAAAATAAATGTTTTTTGCCTTTTTGATTACATGCTTTTTTAGTCTTTTGGGGGCAATTAAATTTTCTAAAAATGCATGAAATGGCCTTTAGAGAGCTCCAAATTTCAAATTTTCTCGGGGGGGCATGCCCCCGAACCCCCCTAGCAGGAGTGGGTCCTCGGGTGGAAACTACTCACTCAAAATCCTGGATCCACCCCTGGAGCCATCAATGTGTTTAGTTTGTTTTTCGCTATTTTGTACTGTCCTTCATAGTAAAGTAGAAATGCTTCAGCCAAGTAAAATTGGCATTTCAAGGCTGGAGAAATATGACTGAAGAGGATTTCTACTGATCTCAAATTCTCTCGCACCTGTGTCAAATTTCTAGTTTCATTTTTTCCCTTGCAGCATTTCAATAAAACAGATGTCTTTCCTAAATAACAAGATATTTGAAGTAAAGCTTCATTGTTGTTCGACTCTAAAGCTTTCTGGAAGTAACTCAACACAACATCATCTGGGTTTTGGTCAGTAAACAGGGCCTTACTAGCGATTTCTGGGTCGTTTTGATTGTCAGTAAAATCTTTGGAAAATTCTAAGCAAAGTTCCATAACTTTGGCCATTTTGGCGTAAAGTCTACCTTTTTGATTTTCGAATCCTTTGCGCAGCGAAGGTTTGTAATGGAAATCTCTCTCCAATGCTCTCAAACAGGTTAAAGCTTTAAGATAATCTTCCTTGATGTAAAACTCTGCTAATGCAAAATGCACTTCAATTTTCAAGGTCTGGTATTTTTCCTTTTCCTCCTCTTGTACCATCTTCAACGCCATGCAAATGGCCTCATCGAGTTTTTCGATGCGGTTTGGAATTAAACTTTCAACTGGCCTTCTATTTTCCTTTAAGGTATCCGTTACTATCTCAAAATCATCCACATCATCTTGTATTTCGGAAAGAAAGGACGGTTTCAGTAGTTTAAGCCACTGATCAATGGCTTCCTCCAATCTCTCGGAATCTGTAAAATCTGACAAACACATTTGAAATTGCCATTCTTT
Source organism: Pocillopora damicornis (assembly GCF_964200805.1). Classification (NCBI taxonomy): domain Eukaryota; kingdom Metazoa; phylum Cnidaria; class Anthozoa; order Scleractinia; family Pocilloporidae; genus Pocillopora; species Pocillopora damicornis. The sequence goes on along the minus strand of NC_142670.1, from coordinate 39,139,173 downwards.
CTTTATCTTTTTTCTTGAGCAATTCCCTCTAGAAACATAATTTTTGTTACTTTTCTTCCGTTGTTTTCTTGACGAAAAGACCGAGTTTTTGCTACCTTCATCGGTTTGCACGGGAGAATCACTTTTATTCGATCGGGAAGAGGTTGATTTCGCCTTCGTATCCTGACAAATATTACAGCATAAGTTCACTTCCGCGCTATCGCCTGCTACTACATTTTCACATTGTTCTACATCGATGTTTACTCTGGCTGATTTCTGGTGTAGCAACAAAATACTCTTACGCTGCAAATTCTTTTCGTAGAGAGTAATGTTTGTTGTCGTAGTTTCAATCGCTGTCAAAGAGCCCACGTCACCTCGTGTCGAAGTCAATCCCACTTCCGCTTTCGTTTCCGACTCAACCGTGTCGTGTAAGTTTGTTAGATTTTCATCTGTACTCGGAACTGTTTGCAGTACAGTATTAAGATTCTGTAATCCCACTCCTGATTCCATGATAAAGGCCACCTTTTCTGTCAAGGGGACACTGCTTTCGGCCGCATTTCCTGTGTCACCATGGCTAATTGTAATCTGTTCATTTGAGTTCAACTGATCGCAGGTCTGTTTCTCGTCGTCTTTGTTTTCGATCGCTCCATTCATGACAAAACAAACTATATCTCTGGCACTGAGGCTATTGTTAGAAGTTTTAGGTTTAAACAGTCGCAACTTTTTTTTCCGCGAAAGTAAATATAGCATAAATTCTCTTGACTACAAATCGAACCGCAGCGATAATACTGGAGCGGGATTGGGAATGAGTAGCCCGGAATCAAGCATATCCAGCGGTGTTCAACAAAAGGCTCTTTCTCTTTCCCCCCTCGTCAGCGGTATGGTCACCAAATAATCACCTTACTATTTAGCGACTATACCGCTGACAAGGAGCCAAAACGACCTTGGGTTCCAAATTTCTCCTTAAGTCTTAATGTGACATGTTGCCTGTCCCAATCACTAAGTACCGTATTATTTATTAAACAAGTAAGGCCATATTTCAGCCCAGATTTCAGTTCCTCGTCGTTCGGTACTGGTACAGCAAGAAGCTACAAGGCTCTAGAAATTAAGAAAAATAAGTTTGAGAAAGTGAGTGGAGAAGGAGGCGTGAGGTTCGCCAAGTTCACTTTGTTTTTCGTTTGAAAATCAAAGCAGCCCTCTCACTGCTCCTCTCGGACCAACAACATTCATTAGCGCTTCTAACCTGTTTATGAAACCTGAGCATTTGCTGAGCAAGTAAAGTTGGGAGGTGGAAAGGACTAGGAGAGGGGGTAACCTACGACAGAACTTAGGGTACCTTGTTATACTCTCCCACCGACGCAACACCACAGTTTCTTTAGAAACTTTCCCCCTTTACAATATAACTTATTCCGTCAGTTTTACCGGCGAAATAAGCACTTTTCTAGGGTAAAAAATCTAAAGAATAGTTGCTGTTCCAGAACAGGAGGGCCACAAGCTGCAGACGAGCAGACAACTTGATCAACTTTTACTACTGGGTTCATACTATTTACCACATAGTTAGGCATCCTCTTAATCTCCCAGCTTTGGTTGCTCCATGTAATCAAAAGAAATAGTCAGTAGGCTTATGGTAGCAACAATTTCAAGCTTTCTATTTTTATTTTCTTTAACAACGGTTTCACTTTTTCCATTTGAACTACGACAAAAATGTTGTGCTGTAGGAAAATAAAGTCTTTGATGTCTAATTCTCAACGCCATAAAATATCTTGCACAAAGAATCACTTTTAATTCGAAATTTTATCCTAGTCAGCCTCCAAAACTACTGCAAACTATCAAGTTTAACTTTACATTTTCTACAATCAAAGAAGTAATTTCACTATTTTTAGGTTTCAACTAAAGGGATTTCAAATTGCCAGCGATTTGATGCTAGGTTGAGCATTTTGAGATTGTCTTTTTGCGTGCTGTGTAGAACATTCCAGTAAAAGGTCACAACACTTATCCAAGAGACTCGCTGCAAGTGGTAACAAATGTTTTGCCATTCCATACGCTCTTGTACTGTTCTGGCAAACAGTATTCCGCCTAGAAAGAAGAAAAAAAGATAGAATTGTTGGCCTTAATTTTTTTAAATTTTCCAATTACAAAAAAGCAGCTACAACAATTTTAAACAAACATAACGGCAACAAAACAGTTTAATTACATCTTAAACAACAATAAGAACAAGTAAGACATGGAATGAGTAGCATTTGATGACAGCCCACTATTTCGATCTGAACACCAGTGTCAAGTGTCCAACTAATGGGAGTAAAGTAAAATAATTTGAATGGAGATGATTCTGCCCAGGTTGTTGAACGTCAGTCACCACTACCACCAACAGTTTTTCTCAGGACTACACTCACCCGGACAATCACACCAAACTATCACAATTTAGAGCCACTTACCATATCATCCCCACCAGGCTTTGGGATCATGATATTCATCTCAGATGACTTGGCAGTCACAATCTCTGTGTTGCCAATGCCATTAGGAAAGAGCACTTGACAGCCATCAGTCTTATCAATTGACACTGTTGGAACCATGCCATTAATCTAGATGATAACAAAACCTGTCAGTTCATCATATTACCATACAGAAGTGAACACTGCTTCTTGAAAAGACTGCTGACCTTCCAGCCCTGAGGTATTACTTGCATCCAAAAATTATCTGGAATTTGTCACTCTGAGGCAATTATAATGTGTGGTCCTTGTTATTTACCTGACACTGCATACTCTGGCAGTTGATAAACTCAACGGTGCCAATGGCATCCTCAAGAACCACTGCTGTTTTCTTACAGCCATCTGAGATTAAACACAAAGAAACACATCATTTAAAAAAAAAGAACATTGAGTAGAACTTAAATTGGTGTGATTCATCAGAAGAGGGGGTTTGGTATTCCAATTGCATCAGATAAACTCTTCACCCTTCCAGTCCCAAGATTTCATTAGTAATTCTCCTTACTGTCTGCCACCCAATTTTTAAGATGTTAGTTTGGAGAATTTGGTATTTGATTAATTGAAAATCTCCTCACTGGTATTTTTATTTATTCTCTCTTATTGACTGCTTGATATTGGATTGAAATTGTAAAGAAAATTCTGTCTTGGCCACTAATGGAAGTTAAAGGGGTTAAAATCTCAAAAAACTGACTTTACAAAGAAGCAAGTAACAAATTAAAACAAACGACAAATGGCTCACTATTTCAATATGCATCAGTATTGTTTCTCCCCTATCTTGGATAACACACTTCTACAACAAGTTTTCTCTGTAACCTTTACTAGTCCCAGTTCTCAACAAAAGTACAGCTGTTAGGATGGGGGCTAAACATTATAGACCTTAGGACTTACCCACAACCATGGAATTGATTTTGCCCTTGACCTGAATGGTGCTGTTCTTGCAGCTATAGATGTAAACTGTTTGTGATACTGATGGCTCCCTGATCACAAGCTCTTTGTTGTCTTCTTGAAATTCCTGGAAAACAAAATATCAGTTTGTCGTACACAAAATAACAGCCCTACTTAAAAGGCTATGGCACAAATTTTCAAAGTTCTTTTTAGCAAATGCCATAACTGATAGAAATGCATCGCTGGATGGCCAGGATATGGATGGGATGTTTCCGAAGCTACAAAAACTTCAACAGTAACAGACCTCTCTTTCTTCAGAACATATTAAGATAATGAGTTTTGAACAGACACAAGAATAACTTGCAAATTGGCATCACGTTCTCAGACTACCCATAAGTTGGTGATTTCACATTGTTGTTTAAAACTAAATTTCCTGTAAAAGTGCAAAGTTTTTAAATCTAAAAGAAAAGCATATGTTTTTCTCATGAAATCTTCAGTTTTCCCAGTTCTGGATGCTACTGTCATGGTTCTCTTCATGTCGTCACATTTGTATTTCTGTTTAGAACTGCTGATAACATTACAATTAACTGACTACAATATCATCCAAAGTATGTTAAACTTACAACCGCCCACTTCTTCCCTTGCAGCTCAAACACTGGAGGTTTTTTGGCAGCTGCAGCTTTGGGCTTAGGGGCAACTACAGCTGGTTTTGGTTTGTCAGGAACAGGCCCAGTCTTTCTCAGTTCTTTGTTTTTGTGAGTCTTCTCCTCATCCTTTACTTTCCTAAGTCCTGTGTGGGAAGAAGAAACCAATAATTGTGTGTTCTTGGATCAGACATTTCCTTCTGACTTCCCTAATGACTGCAAGAAAGGGTTTTTTTTAAAACAGCTCCATCCAGTTAAGTTCTGTTCTGCCAAAAGACTACCTTACTTTGTGGATGATTGGGGACTACATGCTAAAGATCAAGCCCATACAGGGAGTTGAACTTGGTATCACTGGGTAACAACTATACCTTGTGAAAAGTCACTATAGACATATACCCAAAGAAATCCTGTTTCTTGGTTTGCAAATTTGCCAGGACATTTATAGGGCAAGTTAGTTAAACAAAGTTTAACTCTTATTTAACAAAACAACAACCCTCAATTTGCCCAACACATTTATCTTAACATTCACCATTTGTGAACAGTTTCATGAGAGCCAAAAGCTAACAGAGGAAGGATATTTATTCAATTAAATCAATCTTCTTGTAGAGAAAGCCTGAGACCCACTAATTTGGTAAAAACCACGTTTTAGGTTAGAAATCATTTTAAAAAAAACCAGCTCATAGTGTTTAACTGTTGAGGAGATGCTAGTTTTGGTTCAAATTATCTGAGATTTCCAGAAATGGAAGGTGTGACATTTAGGATTATTTTGTGTGTTCATTCATTAACAGCGCTAGATAGTTGAAGTTTTGAAGGCACATACAAGGACCACTCAGAGGTTACAGGAAACTCACCCAAATTTGACAATGAAAGTACACGTACCTGCAGCAATATTCATGCCTGCCTTGTTGATCTCACCGAATAATGCATTTGCAGCCCCACGCTGGGCATCTTTCCCTGAGGCAACAGGGGTAGGGGCTTGCACAGCAGGAGGGGGTGGGGGAGCAGGTTTACCAGGTGGGGGTGCCACAGACCCTGCTCCAGCTTTGGCAACATTTCCCTATTAAAAAATGAAGAACAACAAGAAAATCAGTGTCAAAGCATCAGCAGGGTAACAGCTGTTTGTACAGATCATTCAGTGAGTAAACCAGCCAGCCAGTCAGTTGGCTTACCAGTTAATTGGTCAGTCAGTAGCCACATTCATTTAAAAATTTCTGATGCAAAACTGGGAATGAACAAAGGGATTATTTTCTACAAAGACCTTTGTTTTTGTGTTGTTTAAGATAACAGATGGAGGAATTACTTACTGTTTTACTCCACACTACACCAGTTGTGTGATGAGCCTTAACATATGCATGAAGGTCCATAAGGGAATTTTTAAGAGCTTTCACCCATTCCACATGTGTTTCATCTCTGCCAAACAAAAATATTTATGACTTATCCAGTGAACAGAATTGTTTCACCACTATATAATAGGAAGCAATAATTGTTATTCAACAACAGAACTGTTTCACCACTATATAATAGGATGCAATAATTATTATTCAACAAAATTTCAAAAACTAACTGCTAATTGGACATATGATATTAATGATGCCTCAATGGTCATGTTGCGTCACATTAAATTAAATTACATCACATCACATCAAATCACACCAAAATGACATACCATGGAATATCTAAAACTGATAAGTTTCAAATTTTTTTGACTTAAACACCCAGACTTACTTTCCTTTGAAGTCCTTCAACACTCGGTTCAGGTAGAACTGTGCTGCATCAACCATTTCTTTAACATGTGGAGCTGGAGTGGGGCTCTATCAGAATGGAATCAATCATGCAACTTCCCATTTTAGTTTGAAATCCAGAATGAATCATTAAAATCCTTTTTCACCTGATACTGTTATGAAGGATATTTTCTTTAGTACTGCGCTGTACTATTTGCATTTCTTGCTTGTTTTAGATGTTTGTGTAATCCTATTGAAGTTTAAGATTGTACATAATTTTACTAATATGTACCCAGGGGTGTACCCAGGGGATGTTGTTTTAATTTCTAAGGCTTTCTGATGAGTGAAGGGGGGGAGAGGGAGTGGCATATTCAAGCGAAGGTCCTGTAAGAAAGGAGTTTGTTAAAATTATTTCATAATTAGGAGCCCAACTGTATATAAGGACTAAGCCATGTAGGAAAGCTGTACAGAGAGAGCTACTGTGATATATTTCAGAGATTGTGCATTTCCAGGAGATTTGGAGGCAACTGTTAGTTTGTGTCAGTGGTGAGCTAAGTTATAGTTTTTAGTGGGCTTAAGTAAGTTTATCAGGATAATTAATGAATAGCCTACAGGAGTTACTCTTTGGTAAGAGTATTTCATATAAAGTGGTTGGGTTTGTAGGAGCACACTGTTCTTTCTGATGGTTAAAATTGTACCGTAATAAAGAACCTGACTTTTCACTTACCACACTAACCCATCCAAGAGCAGGAATGGCTTCACTAAGGGCTGACAGGTGGTTGAAAACCTTGCTTGCACGATTCTTCTCACGAAAACTCTATTAAAAATTTACATAGACTCTGCAAATTCCCAACAAGCTCAAAATACAATACAGTACTTTAAAACTTATCTTTCTCAAATTTCCCAGCTTTATATGCAATTAATCTTTCCTTTGTATTCATTGCTGCTAGCAAGAAGTGAGATTCACACAATTACAATCAACAAAATTAAATTTTAAACATCATTCATAACAAGTGATAATAAGGGTAATTTCTTTTATATATACTTAACAGTATATAATTTTGAAGGTACTCTCTGATGGGCTACCAAAACTCCAGGTATCTTCAGCTATTCACCTCTGAGCAACATGCACGAAATTTAAACTAACACAACTATTCATCTCAGTGTTGCTGGCTAACTTTGCGGCTTGGTAAACATCCACCATACACCACCTCCCCTTTGATAAATAGTTGTTAAATATCAGTGCATTTACCTGTACTTCACCAATACAATCTGCCTGTGGTTTCAATATCTTTGCAAACTCATCCTGTTGATTAAAGTTCTGAATTTACTTTCCAACAGCTTATTTCTTGCCCCTTGAACTCAAAGATTTCCCTGTTTAACTTCTACAAATTAATTTTTGGAGCTATATCTATAATCCTTACCAAAATTCTTGGCACACGGAACAAAATTATTGAAAACAAACATAATTCAAAACCTTGAAACCAACAGTAATTCTTTTCTTGCTCTGAACATTGGGAATTTATTTTGAAAATTTAACTCCGGAAAGTGATTAACATGTTACTTCTCTAGATAACATCCAACATTATCCAGCAATTTAGGTGACGAGAATACTCAAACTTATCGGTAGAATTTGTTCTCTTCATCTCACACCAAATTCTCAAAACTGGTTTACAAGAAAATGTGTAGCAGCTAAAGGGGAAAATTAACCAAATCTTGGGACATAAAGGGTTAGGCACTTTATCATAATCACCATGGCTAGATCTTGTATGTCAGAGAAATCTGACATAAAAAATTTTCATACAAAATTGGAAATCTTCCACTTATCCTTCTGTGTTACAGGGATTTCTTTTGTTTTCTTTCTTTAATCACTTTGTTACCATGACCTTGACTTAATATCTGGAAAGTCAGGGGCACTGTAATTTTGGAAATTCCCCAATTCATTTGCAAGCCTGAGGCAGGGAGAAACAGCGTAATCCCTTATTGTCTGGAGTTTCTGGTCATGAAATGAGCAGCTTTTATTAAAAAAACAAACAAACAAACAAAACAAAACAAACCTGACCCTTGTAGAGTGAAATTCATATTATAAAAGGTAAAAACACTTAAAGCAAATCTCCCCTGATGAAATAAATATAATTTTTCCTGTACTTACTTGACTGGGCTTTTGACATGTAGAGGCAAGCACAATAAATTCCCTTTGAGCATCAAACACTTTCTTAGCCAACTTTGCCTAGACAAGACAGATAACATATTTGTGAGTTGAAATACCCACAGCCTTATTAAAATCAAAGAAATCCATGACAAAAATAATCCATTAATACTGCCTAACAAGTGACAAAAAAATTCCATCATTAACACATACTCATCTTTATCAAAACATTCTCAAATTTTAAATTCCCAGATGGGAATTCAAGCATAAAGCTTGGATGGGGAAGTGCTTTACAGGGTGAGGTTTAACCCTTCAACCCCTGAGAGTGACTGGTATCTAATTTCTCCCTACAATTTCACTGCTGAATCACACATTAAGCAGGGCATGAAAATTAACTTTTTTTTCTGATAGCCACTTGGCTCCTAAATTCTTCAAAGTAGTAGCCAATTCAAAAAAAAGTTGGTCGCCATTTTCAAAGACAAACAAAACCTTTTTTTTACGCTGTCAACGTTCTCGATAGACCTTCCAAAATTAATTTAGGGAAAAGATCTAACGTTCTGAAAAGTGGACACTAGGATGGATGATATACAATGTTCAAGCTCACCTAAATCCAAGATAGCGTCTAGTTATCGATTGAGATGCGTGTGCTGAGTTTTGGAAACATACTTAACGAGGAAGTTTGCCACGGATTTATCTTTGCAAATCTTTTTGATTCACTATGTCTCTCGATATGGTTGTGATGAAATATTCTAGTCGCCAATTTGGCGACTAATTTTCAAGATTTGGTCGCCAAATTGAAAAATTTAGCCGCATTGGCACCTGTATTAGGCGCAATTTCACGCCCTGTTAAGGTCATGAGAATAAAGGAAATGATCCCCAAAAGAGGCCTCATGAAAGAGGCTTTTGATTGGTAAACAAATTATCTTTGTCAGCACCTTAGGAAATGTACAGAGAACAGTATGGAGGACATGTATATTGATGATGGGGTGTTAAGGGTTAAAGAGTTCTAATTCTTACATGTGATATGCAATTTTACCATTTAGCATCCTAAATGATGACCTAGGCAGTACACTCTACCAGAAATTTCCCTGTCACAAGCGACAGGTCCATTCTTAGTGCCAGTTGGCAAGACAACCACACCACATAATCAGCACAAGGCATTTTGATCACATGAAACTGAAAGGTACATTTACATACATTCTTCTAACATAACGACAATGAATGAAGTGAATTTAAGTTGCATTTGGTATAACAATGTACATAATTATGACTAGGGATGCACTGATGGATCAACTTGGGAGTTGAAGTTAGCATCTGTGCATTACCTGGGTGTCTATATCGCCACCAATTTTGCTCGACAGCTTAAAAAATTCGGCCACGTTACCCTTAAGCACCTACGAAAACAGAAGCGATAAGTATATTTGAAATATTTTCATTCAATTTGCTAAGCCGAAAATATCTAAAATTTCAAATTCACAACAAGTAAGGAAGATCATGACCTTACAATTCTCTCTTCTTGTAAGAAGCAATTGTCACTTATTTTACCTGGTCGTACTCTTCAACAATAACTCCCAAATCTGCAATTTAAAGTCAAATCCTTTAATCACACTCAATCTAAACTACGTGTCCCAAAAACTCTCTCCAATATAAAATTTCCGTCTGAAGTAACGCTATGCTTTCAGCGAACTTTCAAACCTGCTGGTTCTCCGCCGCCGGCCTTGTCAGCTGCAGCTTCTAAACGTGATGTGACTGCTTCAAGACGAGCTACAAGGGCACTCAAGTCACCAGACATCTCAGAAGTTTGCTACAACAAAGAGAAAAACTGCGTACTTTACGACAAGTTTCTGCAAGGAAACCAACAGATTAGTCGAGGGAGGGGTGAAAAATATTACACAGTTTTCCTAATATGGTAATATGGTCTGTTGGATTCTTAGCTTTCCTGTCAGCGGAATGAATAATACGTCAGATAATTTTATTGAAGTATCGTCAGGAAACTAACTTGAAGGAAATAATATTGAACCTACAGTCCAATACTTTTTTCCCCTCGTTTTTCACTTTCCTTGGATTTTTCTTCACATGGTAATTTTAATTAGTTCGCTCTTGTTCACGCCTGCTTGTTTTTAATAAGACATAAATACAGTCGATATAAAAAAATCAACATGATCTCGAGACCGAAATTACGATTATCGTTATTTCTAAATTGGCACCAAATTTATGGATATAGTAATTTCGTGGCACTCTTTACCAATCCTCTTTACACGTGTTAAATAAAGAGAAGGACTCGGTTCCACTGTCTTACAACATTCAAGATGGCGGAGGAAAGGGGTAAATATGCGTTCAGTTGTGATCAGCATGATCTCGACACCAAAATAACGATTACCGTTATTTCTAAATTGGCCCTGAAATAACGAATATCATAATTTCAGTGCATGTCTGAGACCTTCGGGCTCGAAGCTTGGGAACTAGTATTCAGGGAAAGATAAAATGGCGGCTTACGGCGGCGAAGGAAATCTCAGTAGTTTAATATTTAGCGTGAAAAGGCTTGGGTGTTGTGATCTGGTTCTCAAGTAAAAAAAAAATCACGGTCTGCAATGGTCTTACCACCTTTTGAACAACAAGAAAACATTGAAACGGTGGTAAAAAGCAGCAAGTTTCGAAGTCTAAACGAAAGATGGGTAAGCTGAGTTTCAGTCAAATATCATGACATTTGGGATGTAATTTCGATACCGAATAAATAGTTCTACATGGTTATACACGCATAGGATTCTGTTGTGTTCACGTGAAGGCCATTTCAGCCATTCCTGCCACTTGTAAGTGGTAGGAAATAAAAGATATGTATAGTTGTTTCGTATTGAAGCCCTGTGAAATCAAAAATTTGATTTATTTCTTCTTTGTTTTAGGTGGTCATTATCCATTACTTTTGGAAGTCGATGCTGATGAGAAAGAAAAAATGTTTATGATTATTTCTTCTCTCGAACATTTTACTATTTAGGTACCAAATAATCTTGATATTGAAGATCATTGCATCCATTATGAAAAAATTACCCTTGATTGCTTTGTCAACTGGAATGTATAATGTAATATACCTTATGATTTGTGGGATTTTTACAAGTAAACTAGAAATACTTGAAGAGGGTAATGATGTACTTAATGCAGAGCATTTGGTACAAAGTCTGCTTTGCTGTAATCTACCTGAAGGTGCTTTTTATATGCTAGTAAGACTTGCACAGCCCAGTCAAAATGTTTTTGAGTAGTAGAAAAGCTGGCCAAACCTCTTCCTGAAAAGCAGTCTGAAAAATGTGAAGTTAGCGGAAGGTACTTCATTGTAGGCGGCCAAATTGTAAGCTGCCAGCCCATTTTGAGTAAGCAGTAAAACTCAAGATTGGCTATTTTAGCTAATTTTATTGAGAACCAAATTCCCAGCAACGGGCACAATTTTACTGGGCTATTTGTTATTTAACTACTTAGTAATATTCTTATTAAAATTTACTGCATTCCTTTCTAATAATTTGCTGTTGATTGTATGCTGTATATAGCTTATGATTTGTGTGATTTTCACAAGTAAATTAGAAATACCTGAAGATGGTAATGATGTACTAGATAATGTACTTGATGCAAAGCTATTTTGGTGCAAAGTGTGTGCCTTGTCTGTAGGTGATTTTGCATGCTAATAAGACTTGTAATTCAAATAATACACATCAGCTGGAGTGGGAATATTAAAAGAAAAATAATAATATTTAGCTATACCAAGTTCTGGTTTTATGTCCAAAGTGTGTGCCTTGTCCATAGGTGATTTTGCATGCTAATAAGACTTGTAATTCAAATAATACACATCAGCTGGAGTGGGAATATTAAAAGAAAAATAATAATATTTAGCTATACCAAGTTCTGGTTTTATGTCCAAATTAAGCACTTAGTTGAAGATCACTGCACTGCTCAGGTCCAGAAGGCTGAAAGAGTACTGTCTGCTGTTAGTTTGATTTTTGTCATTTCTATTGATTTATTTTATTTATCAATGTTTCTTTGAATTGTAATTCATTGATCTCTTTCAATAGTGTAGGTTCGCTCATGTAACCTAATCTCCCACTTATGTATGTATGTATGGATGAGCTCAGTCAAAATGTTTTTGAGTGGAAGGCAAGCTGGTGATAGTAATAGGCAGCAGAGGCTGAACCTTGTCTTGAATGGAAGTGTGAAAAGTGTGAAGTTAGCGGCAGCTATATTGTGGCAGGCAGCCAAATTGCCAGCTGTGGCACATTTTGACTGGGCTGATTGTGTGTAGTATATATGTGCACTTCTTTTAGGGTGTTAAACAGGTTAAAGTACCAAGAAATCCTCTGTGATAACTTGATAATTCAAGATGTAAAAATTTTAAATAATAAGGTAAAGCTTGATCATTCTTAAGAGTTTCCATTTGTTCTGGAAATTTGGGGGAGGGTCAGGGGAGCATTATTTATACATAAATAATGTACATAAAAAGTAAAAAAAAGGCCCAAGGTAAAATCCCAATTTGTTTGAAGAGTTAATTTTATTAAGAGAAAACCCTGGATATAGCTTGGGATTTGTGTGATTTTCAAAAATTGTTAGGAACCTTGTTAATTTTCAGCTTCAAGAACACAAGTACATAATCTTTAGTGCAGCCCTCTTTTCTCCCCGCCATTATTCTAATTTTTTTATCAAGTTTCCTTTTTCTTGTGTTCAATTAATATATTGTCTTTACAGGTGAAATTTTAATATCTGCTAGCACAATTATCTCTGCTAAGAGTGTCTACCATCACTCTTGCCGGTCTCAAGTCCAAAACGCTGCAAACTAGCTGAAACTACATGTATTTCGTAAAATTGCAATGAAATCTATCTAAAAACACCAAAATCCGGCAGAACGCACGAGTTTTTGCCAAATTTTACGCAAAAGTTGACAAAAGCGCTCAATTCGACCTGAAAAACACTTTTTTTTTTTTTTGCAAAAATCAGCCTATTTTACATTCAAAAGCACGATGTCTTTAACAAAATAGGGATACAATCCATGTGAAAACGCTTATTCCAGCTAAAACGCAGTGTTCTCAGCAAAATTTGGGGAAAAAACGCGTAAAAACCGTCAGAAACACGACAAATTGGGCTGATTTTACCCACTTTTTGTGTAAATAGCTGCCAAAACCCTCTAAACTAGCTGGAACTACATGTTTTTCACAAGATCGCCATAAAATCTTGAAACGTTGCTTTAGGGACCTTTATGCCTCCAAAACGAGTGTTTACTTTAAAAAAAATGGAATGAACAAAGATGTTAAAGGGGAAAAAGCTGTGAGAAAGGAGAAGTTTAGTGTTGCTGTTTGATATGCCGCCCAGATATATCAATTTATTAATTTAACGCCTTTAGCCGTGGGCAAAAGTTTTTCTCTAGACTAAGAGGACCCTCCCTATGTTGACGAACCTCAATAACTCGTTGATTTTACTGTTTTTACACAGATTTGATTTTAACCATATTCGCCAAAATAACTGCCAAAACACGGCAAACCAGTATCTCGGCCAAGAGCGATATTGGCCATTTCACACATCCTTATTAGATATGAATTTTATTAAAGATTGTCATTCTAGCATATGTTGGCTAGTTACCACAGGTTTCTTGATTTTCATGGGAAAGTGGCATTGGTTGGTACCATGACCAATCTCCTCGACTTTCCCATGATTTTCATAGGATGTTAGCGACCCATACTTCGAACCTCAGTTGTTTTTTTTTTTTTACATTGGCGCGAGTTTCACAACTTTCTTGTGGTTTGGCATTGACTCAGAGTTGGGCTTATTTTTATGGCTAATCCATCGGCGACTTTCTCATGATTTTCTTGGGTTCTCAACAGTGACACGCACTTTGGAACCATAATTTTATAAATATGTCAACACTGGCAAATACTGCTAAAATCTACACTCTACTAAACTCCATGTACCACAATATCCACACAACTGCGTGTGCCTACTTGAAAATCCTAACCCTAACCCTAAAACTATCCAGTTAGCCTAGTATTGTATTGCTGGTTTGAGTGACTAAACTGGCTCAAATGATCCAGCTGCTTAAAAATCTAAGCACAGAGTAAGTTTAAAAGATTCAATTTTGTAAGGTTTCGAAACAGTTCCAAAATTAACATGCACATAGCTCAGTGTAAAACATCGAAGCTTCTAGGACTTCTTATGATTCCTACGAACGTACACACCTAATGCACGTCAATTTGCCTTTGTTGTCCTCGAACGATCACGTCTTCATGGTAACGTGGTGTAAGAACTGTACAGCACTTTATAAATATATGTTTTACTTGACGGTAAAAGTTTGAATCCGTACAAGGAAACGTAACGGAAACAGGCGATGATAATATTCCGTTGACAGAAATGCAACGGAAACGTGTCGTCATATTTTCGTTCAGGAATCATAACGGAAACATAACAGGTCCAAGGAAGAAGTGAATGATGTGGAAACATAGAGTTTCATTTTTCCGAATTACGGAATCATGCTATTTCGTCCTGTGCTCACTCTAACTCTGTGCTATCCTAAACCTAACCCAAACCCCAAACCAATCCTAAGCTATGGTAAAGGGTTTAAGTCAGGGTTGAGGATAGGGTTAGGGCAGGAGCCCATTACCTGGTTAGGGTTAGAGTTTGGGTTGCTTCGGGTCAGAGGGGTTTAGTGTTACAATCAGGGTTAGGGCTAGGGTAAAATTATGCTTAGAGTTAGCGGGGTTTAGTGTTAGAATTAGGGTTAAGGCTAGGATGAGGCTATGCTTAGGGTTGGCGTTAATATTTTTCTACAAGCATTCAATTGCAGGGTTTTTGGTATTGTGATTGTAAATTTCAGTAACTACTTGAAAGTTTACTGAAAAACAAACGATAGGCCGACTGGTACACTTACAGGATAGATAGAGAAGGTTGGGGTTAGGTTAGGGTTAGGGTTAGGGTTAGGGTTAGGGTTAGGGTTAGGGTTAGGGTTAGGGTTAGGGTTAGGGTTAGGGTTAGGTCTAGGTTAAGGGCTATAGGTTAGGGTTTAGGGTTTAGGGTTAGGTTTTAGGGTTATGGTGTGGGGCTAGGGTTAGGGTTAGGGTTTAGGCTTAGTGTTAGGGTTAGAGGGTCTGCGGTTGAGGTTAGGGCTAGGGTGAAGGTTTGGGGTTAGGGTTTGGGGGTAGGGTTAGTATTTAGGGTAAGGGTGTAAGCCTCTTCAAAAATATTTTTAAGAAGATTTTTTCACCTTTTTCACTTAAATAACCACCTGAAGAATTTTGAACATTTAGATTATTTGAAGCGGTTGGATTAATTTTGATTGGGGTTTAATAACTTTTAGTAGTTGGATGATTATTTTTACCAGTTGAACCACTGTAATATGCTGGATCTTTTTAACTAATATTATCATCCTTACCTGAATTATTTGAACCAATTTCACTGGTTACACATGCATTATCCAGTTAGACCATTTCAACTGGTTGGATTATTTAAACCAGTTTGTCCATTTTAGATATTGGCATCATTTTATCAAGTTGGATCATGTTAACCAGTCGCACCATTTTACTAAGTGAGATCGTTTCTTCCGATTGGACCATGTCACGTATTTAAAATCTTTTCACCGTTTAAACCATTTTATCTTGTTTTGGCTGGTTGGACCATGTTAACCAGTTGCATCATTTTGACTGAAGTGAAAAGTTCCGTTCTTAACCCGAGCCCTAACCCTAACCCGGAGTTAGGGTTAGGGTTAGGATAGCTCGCAGCTAGAGTTAGGGCTTGGGTAGGGTGGGATTATGATTAGGCTGAGGGTCGCAATTTTTTCTGAAAACATCCAATTTTTTTTTGGTATTGTGTTTTGCTCTAAACTTTAACAACTACTTGAAAGTTTGCTTGAAATCAAAATATACCATTTTTTGCCAAAATAACTGCCAAAATGCGCAATTCGGGCCTTTTTATCAATTTACACTTGGTTTAAGCTTGGTTTTTGTGTTTTCCCACAGACTCTTAAACTATTTTGCTGAGAACATTTTTTGCAGCGTTTTTAAAACTGAAATAAGCTTATTTTTGCAAAAAAAAACAAACGTGTTTTTCAGTCGAATTTAGTGTTTTTGTCAACTTTAGCGAAAAATTTTGCAAAAATCGTACATTTCTGCCGTATTTTGGAGTTTTTAGACAGATTTCGTCGCGATCTTGTGAAAAACATGTAGTTTCAAGCTAGTTTTCAGTGTTTTGGCAGTTATCTTGGCAAAAAATGGGTAAGTCAGCGCAATTGTTTTTTTTTTTGGTTTTTAAGGTTTTGTTTGCCCAAATTTTACTGAGAACACTGTGTGTTAGCTTGTCTCCATTGTTTTTTTCGCAGATTCTATCGCTGTTTTGCTGAAAACATAACGTTTCAGCTTGTTTGCATCGTTTTTGGTCGTGAAATAAGCTAATTTTTGCAAAAGGAAAAAACCTGTTTTTCAGCCCAAATTGACATAAAGGATACAGAGGAACATTTGCTTATTGCCTTTTTTTTGTCCTTACTCATGAAGTTGATTTTGGCATTTCAAACAAAAACTCTGCTAGAGCATTAATTGAATGACATATCATGCACTTACTTTGAAGCAAGAACACTTTTTTTTTAATTCAGAAAAATACCTTTTTATTTTTTTTTAAGGACTGCTGGATATAACCTGTACAACCAAGATGAATTTACATTCATTATTTGTCATAACTTACACTAAATTAGAAATTCAAGTATGAAATGAGGGTACTAGCCCTTTAATAGTGTTCAAAATTTCCATATGCAGGGGTACTTGTGGCTACTGGAGAAGAATCAGTCTTTAACCCTTCAAACCCCCCCCAAGGGAGATAATAAGTACAGATATCCTCTTCCCTAGGGGCAACTAGCTCAAAAGTGAGTGATCTCAAGGGCCCTCCAAAAACGTTTTCTACAGCAATAACTAAGCTCTACAGAAGCACACTATGCAGACAAAAGGTGTAAGAGAATCAATTCTTGGTCCCTCCCAGGCCAACCTATTGTACAAATCTCATGACATCTGTTCCAGTTTCATCAGTCAATTTTTCAAGCTTCAAGCTTTTCCTGCAATTATGTACTTGTTCTTGAAGCTGAAAACTAACAAGGTTCCTGTAAATTAAGTTTTCATAACAACCTAACAATTTGTGAAAATCACACAAATCCCAAGCTATATCCAGAATGATGCTCTTAATAAAATAAACTTTTAAAGCAAATTGGGATTTTGCCCTAGTTCTTTTTATTTTTTTGTTACTTTTTAGATACATTTGTATAAATAATGCTCCCCTAACTCTCCCCAAAACTTTTAGAACAGATGCAAACTCTTAAGAATGATCAAGCTTTACCTTATTATTAAAAATTTTTACATCTTAGACTACCAAGTTATCACAGAGGTTTTTTTCGGTACTTTGACCTGTTTAACACCTAAAAAGAAGAACACATACATAACACACACACAATCAGCCAGGTCAAAATGTGCTGCAGCCAACAATTTGGCCACCTACAATGAAATAGCTGCCAATTTCACACATGTCAGACTTCTATTCAGGACAAGATTTGGCCTCTGCTGCCTATTACTATTGCCAGCTTGCCTGCCACTCAAAATTTCAACTGAGATTGTACATACATACATGTGGGATTAGGTTACACGAGCGAACCTGCACTATTGAAAGAGGTCAATGAATTATAACTCAAAGAAACATTGATAAATAAAATAAATCAATAGAAATGACAAAAATTAAACTAACAGCAGACAGCTCTTTTTTGGCCTTCGGGGCCTGATCAGTGCAGTGATCTTCAACTAAGTGCTTAATTTGGACATAAAACCAAAACTTGTTATGGTTAAATATTATTATTTTTCTTTCAATATTCCCATTCCAGCTGATGTATATTATTTGAATAACAAATCTTATTAGCATGTTAAAATCACCTGAGGACAAGGCATACACTTTGTGCCAAAATTGCTTTGCATCAAGTACGTTATCTAGTACATCATTACCATCTTCAGGTATTTCTAATTTACTCTTGAAAATCACACAAATCATAAGCTATATACAGCATACAATTGGCAGCAAATTATTAAAAAGGAATGCAGTAATCTTTAATAATAAGAGTAGCTAAATAACAAATAGCCTAGTCAAAATGTGCCGGTAACCAGGGATTTGGCTTTCCACACAGAACATTTGTTAGGCGTCTAGTCTGGACAAGGTTTGGTCTCTACCTTCTGTTACTATAGCCAGCTTGCCTACTTCTAAAAAACGTTTTGACTAAGCTGAAAAAAATGTTTGAGAGAAAAATGGCCACAACAAGCCCACTTACTGCAAAATAAGGAACATAAAAGAAACACTTCAAATTAATACAGAATATAAGCCTTGCAGGATTTGGCTCTCAATAAAATTAGTTAAAATAGCCGATCTTGAGTTTAACTACTCACTCAAAATGGGCTGACAGCCTGCAATTTGGCCACCTACAATGAAGTATCTTCCACTGACTTCACACCTTTCAGACTGCTTTTCAGGATGAGGTTTGGCCTCTGCTGCCTATAATTACAACAGCCAGCTTGACTACTACTAAAGAACATTTTGACAGGGCTGTGCAAGTGTTACTAGCATATAAAAAGCACCTTCAGGTAGATTACAGCAAAGCAGACTTTGTACCAAAACACTTTGCATTAAGTACATCGTTACCCTCTACAGGTATTTCTAGTTTACAAGTGAAAATCCCACAAATCTCAAGGTATATTACATCATACATGTTGACAAAGCAATCAGGGGTACATTTTTCATAATAGGATGCAATGGTCTTCAGTATCAAGATTATTTGGTACCTAAATAGTAAAATGTTCGAGAGAAGAAATAATCATAAACATTTTTTCTTTCTCATCAGCATCGACTTCCAAAAGTAATGGATAATGACCACCTAAAACAAAGAAGAAATAAATCAAATTTTTGATTTCACAGGGCTTCAATACGAAACAACTATACATATCTTTTATTTCCTACCACTTACAAGTGGCAGGAATGGCTGAAATGGCCTTCACGTGAACACAACAGAATCCTATGCGTGTATAACCATGTAGAACTATTTATTCGGTATCGAAATTACATCCCAAATGTCATGATATTTGACTGAAACTCAGCTTACCCATCTTTCGTTTAGACTTCGAAACTTGCTGCTTTTTACCACCGTTTCAATGTTTTCTTGTTGTTCAAAAGGTGGTAAGGCCATTGCAGACCGTGATTTTTTTTTTACTTGAGAACCAGATCACAACACCCAAGCCTTTTCACGCTAAATATTAAACTACTGAGATTTCCTTCGCCGCCGTAAGCCGCCATTTTATCTTTCCCTGAATACTAGTTCCCAAGCTTCGAGCCCGAAGGTCTCAGACATGCACTGAAATTATGATATTCGTTATTTCAGGGCCAATTTAGAAATAACGATAATCGTTATTTTGGTGTCGAGATCATGCTGATCACAACTGAACGCACATTTACCCCTTTCCTCCGCCATCTTGAATGTTGTAAGACAGTGGAACCGAGTCCTTCTCTTTATTTAACACGTGTAAAGAGGATTGGTAAAGAGTGCCACGAAATTACTATATCCATAAATTTGGTGCCAATTTAGAAATAACGATAATCGTAATTTCGGTCTCGAGATCATGTTGAAAAAAATACTAACGGGGGAGGAAAGGGTTGAGTTTTTTATTCGCCCCAGTTTCTCTCGCCAAAAAATTATCCAAGATGGCTGCTTAAATGCACGCCTTTTATGCAATCAGGGACGTTTTCAGCGCAAAAATTGTTTGTTATGAAATGCATGATGAACCTACCTGAAAGGTATGTATGTGTCTTATTTTCTAAACTTTTCTATTCAGGAAATGTTGAAAGATATGATACGATGTATAGTCTTATTACAGCGAGATTAATTCCACAAATCATTCCAATTCCTTGGAACAAAAAAACAACGTGTACAACTTTTGATTTTTAACTCTTTATAAAATTACTATATTCGAGGGAATGAACCCATATACCACGAACAGTAGGTCTTAAATTGTAACCCTAGAATATTCTTTTCTCGCTCAATCGCTCATGAACAATATTATAACACCTATACTATGGTTTAGATTTCAGGCGCTTTTTCCCGCCATATCCTCAAACCCCCAACCCCCGAATGCTCAACACAAACGATTCCGTCATAAAACTTTACGTCATAGTAATTTCTCTTTTTTTATAGCGAAATTTTCGGGTAAATTTATGAATCGCGGCTGCGTGCTACAATGTCAATATTTAAAGATGCTAATGATTCCACCGTCGTTACCAATTCCGCGACCTCTTTATAAAGGTCTATTGCAATTTAGGGACTCTCTTAAAATAATACAACTCGCTCTTTTACTTGTGTAGTCAACTTGAAACCATTTTTGGCATATTTAGCTTTTTCATACACTCTCCTCCTCCCCCTCACGACATTGAAAGCTCTTAATGAAAAAGCACCCCACGGAAAATGCCCAGGGGTTCCTTCAAATCACCCCTCGGGTTATCAGCTGATACTGAAATATGTTGTACCTTACGAAATTTTGTTTTTAAAATTACTTTTCTCAAAATTGCCTTGAAATTTACACCAATCTTTGCGGTCCTTGACTTGTTTTTATTTTTTGTGCTTGTTTTTGTCGGTTCCTTTTACAGTTTCTTTGTACATATACTGGCACAATCGAGATCATCTGCCCTCTCCCGTCGGTTCAGTATTCGTTTCCAGGTCTCAAATGAACGTAAAAGAAAACTGTTAACACCTTCCCTAGACTTCATGAAAATTCCTGGTAACCTAGTGGTACGTTGCCCCATGGTCAGATCGCTTCTAATTAAATGACTTCGCTCCATGCCATAACTTTATCTTGTAACACATTCGGTATTTCTTTCCAAAGTTCTTTCCCCACTTATAATCAGTGGTTCCAATTCGCGATAATCGAGTTCTTTCTTCTAGTAGTTGTAGTTAATCTACATGGTTTTATGGCTCCCTTTTATGGGGTGTAAGTATCAAATGATACTCTTTTTATCAAGTATGCTTATTACATTTAGTAAACGACTGTGAATATATGAAAGTCATATATTTGAACTGCGGATAAAGACGTGAATATGAAAGTGATCTTCGCAGTAATGAACACTACTTGAGCCGTTGTAAAAATAAGGCCTGAAAAAATTTATTCAGGCCTTATTTTCACTACTGCTCAAGTAGTGTTCATTACTGCGAAGATCACTTTCATGTGTACATTTTGTAACTAGATTATTTGCGTGATATTTTCGCTAAGATAGCAAACAGAACACTTTGAAAATTTCGCTCTTCCAATCAGCCTTCAGGGGCGTCCACTCAAATATAACTTGCCTTTTCCCTTGTACTGGGCTTTAAGATATTTTCGTGAGTTCCAAATCAATCTTCAATCGATCTTTTCTCGGGTTTAAATGATCACGAAAAAAGTGCATTTGACACAGCCCAGCTAAGCTCACACTAAACCCAAGCGCAATATGCGAACTTATGTTAATACGAGGTGAGAATTTTAGCTAATGAATAAACATCATTTCGATCTGAGCGGGGTAACTTGACCACGGGGCGTAGTAACCGTTAAAAGGGCCATCTATTGGTGGCACGATTTTGAAAAATGTCAAGTAGACCGAAAAAAATTCTCATTTTCAAAGTGCTAGGTCTCAGGGTAACTAAATGTAGAATATAATCAAGCTCGCTGACGAATTCTATGACCATGTCGACGGGCCGTCTAGTTTTAGGTTTCGTGAGGAGTTTAGTTGGTGTAAGACTTCGCTCCTATTGGTTGGGAGTTATAAAAAATTGTGTCTCAAGTAGATGGCCTTGGTCACTGTGTTTAGGATAGTAATGCAATTCAGAGCTTGTTGCTATACTGAAATTTGTTATACAGCAATCTTTTCTTTCGCTATTTTGTCTCGGAATTTTTTAGTCATAGCTGGTGCCAGCCGGCTGTGTATTGTTTTCGGATAGCATGAGCTATTGTGACTATAAGTCCTCGATAGCCAATGTGGTCAGTGAAACGGGATTTTTTAGTCACTGCTGGTACCAGCCGGCTGTGTGCTATTTTCTCAATGCGTGAGCTACGGTGACTTTATGTCCTTGATCGCCAATATGATGAGTGGCGCTCAGTTGTTAGAAAGTCGAACCGCTAAATTAAAAGTTCCTGAACGAGACAGATTTTCATTGTTCCTTTGAGGCACGTTCCTGAAAATTTTCCACAATCTTCTCTCTTTCGAAGATCGAACACAACACAGGTCACAGGCCGGCCATGTCTCTCAATCCATTTCCACACAGCGCGCCTTCGAATTAATGTCGACCCAATCAGTGAACAGAACGCCTGTTACAATGAACTTAGTACGCACACTGCCTCAATAACACCGACATCTTTATTATTCAAGTGTAAAGCTGTAGAAAAACAATCGAAATACTGGGATTTGATTTGGAATTTTCTGCCTTGCAATACTTCCTCTAATTTTTTAGTTTTTGTGAAAGCTGATTCCTCTTCTCCATAGCAACCGATTTCCGCGTCGGCCATGATCATAGACATTATTGTAACGGATACACTGTTACACAGATCTCGTTGTCCGGATACATCTATGAGCTAAGAAAAATCCGTCTCAGCAGTGTTTTGTGTAGGAAATCAGCTTTTCCTCATTTCATGCATAACTTGCATTCACAGCGCTGCAAGGAATCTTTTAAACACGATCCAGCTTTGTTTAAAGTAAACAAGCCGGCGAGTGCAAACCGTTGGAGAGCAATCCAAATTCAATAATACTGTCGTTGTTTGGAAAGGATTACTTCAAATTATTAACCTAATCCGGTAGGCCTTAGTTTGTCTGATTTTTCCGACGTTAAAAGAATTAATCAACATTTCGTGTGGCAAGCAGGCAGTGGCTTTATCCTGGTGTACCGGTTAACCAAAATATGTCCTGGTGTGCCGGTTGACGAAACTTGCGTGACATTGGTCAATCGAATAATAGCGTGACAGCTAGATAATTTGATAAATAATTAATGCTTTGATAATAAAATGCAAGGGATTGCAAGCTTATTGTCTTTCAAGAACATTTTTAATCCTAATAGCTTAATGGTTACAACATATGGCTGACTTCTCGTTTTTTATTGCCCAATATTTCGGGTTTTAAGAGAAGAACAGTGAAGTAACGACAAATTTTGGTTTATTTTGGAACGGTGAAGTGTCGTTAATATTTTCAATTTCCTTTTAATAACTAACCTTGATAGTTTATAATTGAGTGATGATTTTTTTCCTTTTGACAAACTACTTGTGATGAAAGTTTCGTTGAAACATCAATTTTCAGAAGTTCCATTTGAATAAGGAACAAGGAATCATTTTCTTTCTCCTTACGTTGCTAGAAACATCGAAGATATACAGGAAACATCATTTATTTAAACGTCAGAAGCTCTTATGAATAATAAAAATGAGATATGCAAACACGAGAACAAATTGATTTTCAATTTGTTTAAAGAGTTATAATTATATCAAATTTAATATCAATAGATTGACTGATTGTACACATGGGGTAAATTTGTGGATTTTTTGTTAGCAGTGTATTAATTTCGGGTCGTGCTTTGAAGCATTATCCAGGAACTGCTGCACACGATTTAAATTATTCAACGAAAACTTCAAATTGCTAAAATTCGAGGCAAAAAAATTTTGAAACGTTATTTCTCTCCTATAAAAAGCTTTTACCTAACAACCTAGGCTGTTTGTAAAAACAATTTCGACGTCATCCGGCTTGGATGACTTTGGGGTTTCGACCTTTCTGCAGTACCGCTAGAAAACGAACAACGGCTTTCATTGCAAAAAGAACAACACTGATCTCCATTGACACGCTTGCGGTTCCTGTTTGGTGATTAAATGTTAGTAGCGCTTTTGTTTTCGATCAAAGCACAAAGAGAGGGTTTAAGACATCTGTGAGGCGTAATCTTTAAGTTTTAAACCTCTATCGTGTAATCAAGATCACGTCTTTTGTGTCCAATGCCCCAAGGCTAGACAATTTGCTCAGCGGTAGACAATATTCATGTCTTGCACTTTTCATTGAAAGAAATATACTCCTAACTAAGGCGAGATAGCGAAATAAACGAAATTTATTTCATGTATCGTTGCATCGATATTAAAATGCCAATAAGCCATACCATAGTGCCTAAAATAACTTTGAAAGCAACCGATTTGACGAGTATATGCGAGTGTTTTCATTTTCTGTCAACTTGTGAACTGTCCGACATCTTCGGCATCAGCTAGATAGCTCTTTCCTCTGAGTAAAAAAAAAATTGCAATATGTGCCGGTAACGATCGCTGATGCCCTCTTCCGGTTGAATAAAATCCTATCAGCTAGACGATCAAAAGGATAAACAAAAACCTGCTATGAAAACTAAAAATATCGACTTTTCACGACGATACGATCATAAACATATCGGCTCCCAAATTATGTTCTCAGTCAGGACTCTCATTGAAAACGGTTTTACCGTAATAAACGCTTGTAATTCACTTAAGATTGGTGGTACAATTTTTTTTGGTCGCCTTTTTGTAGAAATGTTAATATGGATTTTTAACAAAGATCGTGTAATGTCGTTTTCTGAGATCCTTACAAACAGAGTACCTTGTCAATATTTACACCCATTGTTTTGAGTTATTAAGCAAAGAGCCAGTCGTTCTTGTTAAGAGGCTGTGAGTAAACCGTTATAATGCCACAACAATCCAATATTACAAATGTTACAGGTTTTTCCTTCTGTCGTCTCTCAAAACCTGCATACCCGTGTAATGTTCTTCTGTGCGTATCGCTTTCGAAACCATCCGTGAAATTTGTTGAAATCGTTAGCGCGCGTAAAAATATTCAATTGACTAGAAAAACATCGAGGGTACTCTACGTAATTTGTACAGAACTGCGATGAATGAAAAAATCAACAACTTCTTAATACGATACCAAGCTACAGTGAGATCAAAACGAGGACCACAGGGGCGTGCAGAATTTCACGCACTTCGGAGGAGGTCAATTACAATATTGTCAGTTGTTGGTATTTTTTATAGGGTTCAAAATAAGTAAGGAAATATCAGAATTATTGACTCGTTATGCAATCAATTAAATAGTGTGTCCAGAAATGATTTGAAGCTTTTTTTGTTGTAGTGTGGAGGATTTAGTAGCGCTACGTGATGTCCTGTGAGGGTGATTTCAAGCGCATCGAAGTAAAAAGAAGTGCTTTGTGCGTCAAACAGGATTGTGAGCAGCTGGGTACGTTTGAATCTGCTCTTATGAAACGGCCCGGCATCGTTTTACTCGAGCTGTCGTCAAAAAAAAAAAACGGAATTAGCATAACATAAGTTCATTGTGTCTGAATGGTTTAGCGGAGGATTTTGTTGAGTGTGTCCTCAGGCAAGGGTAGATATTGCGAAACTTTTTAACTAGGCTTTCAGTCCACTCAGGCCATCGAGACGCTCGCAGCAGAAGTCTTCGTTACAATTATCGCCTGGACTGTAAGGCTGTATAAAAAAGTTAAACTTGTCAAAGGGGATTTAAAACTGTTAATTAGCTTGGTTTTCGACACTCCATCAATCACACGTCCCGCAGGACTCGTTTGAAGAAAGCAGCCCCATCACATCATTGGCTTAACACTTAATCTCCTAATACAGACCCGAGGGACTCAATAGACAAGCAGTATTATAACACATCATACACGTGCAAATTAGTGATATGTACACACTCGAACGGTAGTCTGCATATTTAACAAAGACCCCTGACAGTGCTAGTGATCAGTCACTCCAAAAGCCAGTAATCTCTCGACTAAAGTCATCCAAGACCGGACGGCGGGACTTCTTACTAACAGAGCGCGCGTATTACACGGAAGGAGAGAGAGGAACTGTAGATGATCCGAAACGAAGACACCAAGTTTAAAAAACTGTTTGTCGGAGGTATTCCGTACGGTACAAACGATGAATCGTTACGGGAATTTTTCTTGAAATACGGGGCAATCAAGGAGGCTGTTGTGATTCGAGACAGAACCACTCAAGAGTCGAAAGGTTATGGATTTGTAAGTATGGCTGCGCTTACTTTTGCGCGTCATTAGCAACGTAGCGATTTCTCGTCTGGGATCCACTGATTTTGAAATGATTTCATTTCATCTCCAGGTTACGTTCCACGACAAAGATTGCGCGGAAAAGGCGTGTGAAAACATGAATCCCATCATTGATGGTAGACGAGCGAATGTCAACTTCGCCTATCTCGGCGCGAAACCGAAACCTTTCAAAGGTCAGTTTTACAACGATCACCATTAAGATGTGTATGCGATCTGCGATCGATTTTTACCCGAGAAAACTCTATAAACATTTCATAACTTCACATCTTATTATTGGCTCATTTCTCGCTTGAATAGCTTTGAATCGAAAGGAGACCGGGTATCAATAACTGGGCCGAGACTGTTAAGGTAAATATTTCTGTTTGGTTACAAATGCCAACACACGTAATTTTTTCTTCTTTGTTTTCAGGAAATGGAAAGAATGCCATTGCCAGTCAGGGATTTGTCTATAAACAGAACACGATAATAGGGTAAGGCTGCCAACGATTTCAATATCATTCAGATGAGACTAGCTGTCAGCAGTTTTAATGGACAATGAGTACTTTGCGAATTTTTTTCTTTAATCTTAGTGACCTTTTTATCACAAAGGTAGGTAATTTTAGTATTGTATAAAACTCTTTCGGCGGACTTGAGACTCTTCAATATACCCTGGAACTGATCGAACGGGAAATATTTGTTCGTAGGTTGAATTTAACGTCTGCTTGAAAAGAATTCGGAAGAACTTTGTGTGAAGCCGTTAATGAAACAACTTTTCATAGCCTTTAAAATGTTTCTTCGAAGAGAATGGGGCTAATAGCTTGCGACCTTTCAGCCTTGCAAACAGACCACGCAGTTAACAAATGGCTCATAATGCTATAAAGGAAAACAAAGATTACTAAATTGCATGGTGAAACACATAAGAAAAATCAAAGGGTCCGACAAGACTTCTCTTAATATGGTATTCAACAATTATCCGGGTGGTTCGTCAATTATTTACTTCACGGTCTTGATAATACAAGTAGTTATTGACCCCCTTCAAAATACCGAGTCTGCATAAGTCTGAGAGCTTTCCCGTATACGACGTTGTGATTTTGTCGAAGTCCGAAAAAGTGTTTGTAAAAAGATACAAACGCGAACAAAGGAGTCTGGTCTTAAGTCAGTTATTTTGTTTTGTAAATCAGGTCAACAAGTAATAACTATAAACTTTACAAAGGCTTGATTAATAAGCGCTAAGTATCCCATCAGTCAGACACTTGTAAACAAGCTTGTACGACATGAAGCCTCTCCAAAGCCTCAAACCTTTACATCAATGAAATAAGGGAAATGATCTTTTAGAACTGTGACAACGTAATCTTTTCCCCTTTTCGTTTCAAATCAATATATTTTGTGGGACAAAGAGGGTTAACTTCCATTCAAGACAAATGATTTGAATATTATACCTTAGTTCTTAAAATGTGTACTTTGTAAGATCACAAAATTGAACCTCGTAAAGTTTATTTGTAGACGTAAATCTTTCTCGCGCGGTCTTCGCCAGCCGAAAGAATTAGATTTTTTTGAAATTTGAACCTAATTCTTGGGTAAGAATTAAGTTTCAAAAACTTTGTTTTAAGCCGGCTTCTTACAACAATACAGCTGCTTATTGTAAAAGCATAGTTATAAAACAATTTATTGTTTTGATCTCCAGGTCGCAGCCATTCGCTTCCAGTTTTACCAACGGATTCTCGGCTGGTTTCCCCGCTCAACAGCTTCAATCAGTACCACTGATCTCGCCGGTTCCTCAGTCGCCAAACGGACAGATTCCATCTATGCAGCCTTCGGTGCAACCATTACAGCTTGTTGAATACAATGGCGTTCCAACACTTGTCTTTGGCACTGTTTACGATACGGTTTATTATTCACCCCCTCCGTCTTACGTTCCTTCCCCAACTCTCCCCGCCAATTCGATGGCGCCGTCGTTCACATATCAAACGGTTGCACCACCGACGCCACCGCTCAGTACTCCTTCGTTACACGGACAGCATTTCTTTCCAACACACGTCGAACTAATTGGACAGCCGCAGATCTAAACTTGGTTTCAACTTGAACGCATTTACAGAGACCAGAGAACTCATATACAAAATAGAGCTACTATACGTTAGTTGGTAGGCCGTTTAAAAGAACAAAACAAAAAAAAAAACAGAAGATGAGCATCCTGATTATTTGAAATACTCAGTCGCTAGCGACTCGTATAAATTTCCAATCAATATTCTCACTTAAAAAAAAGGACGGCAAGCTGTAGAGTTGCGGATATTGTAGACCAAGATATCAGAAAAAAGATATTTTAAATCAATTTTTCTAATTTATTACCAATTCTTATTAGCAAAATAAGAACCTAATATTTTGCGACCAAATCGTAACTGTTTTATTGCTGTAGATCACAATCAAAACATGTATACAGTCAACAAGAGAAAAGCTAGCAATTAATTGTACAAAGAAACACAGCCCCAAGCAAGTTGTTGTAAATTTAGGCTTCGTAGATAGGAAGCTGTCATTTAGGGCAATTGCCATTTACAATTCCTCAACCCTAGCATGGGTTAGTGGTGCAAACAATGTAGAAGCATAACTGGTATAGAAATACAAAAGCATATAGCACTGTTAAGATAGGCCAATTAGTTTAAAAACTGCAATCACGCATAAAAATAGAGAGGCAAATATAGTTATGAACCAATTTTCAAATTGTGTGTCTTGCTTATAGTCACAGTTTGTTGTCTTTAGCAGTTAATTTGTTAACTGAGGTTTCTTTTAACGCATCAAACTTCGAAAATTTTTTTTCATCTTGACATGTGATATAACAGTTTATAAATGGACGCAATTGGTAATGAAAGCTCAGAAGAGTGTGTGAAAGTTTCACCGTTACTCTGGAGACTGTTCTTTCCATGCCAATTTGTCTGAAGAATATTTCAGTGAACACGAAATCTCCAGTGATATAGGTTTGAGAATTATGTCACTCAATTTAACAACGGTTATTACATTACTACGTCCGGTAGGTGCTTTGATGTTTAGTCATTTCCGATGAAAAGCTCTTTACCTTGATATCAGTATCCGGACTAAAGATACCTGTTCTTGAACGGTTTGAATTTTTTCACGGCGGCTTGATAACTCGTGTGTGGGCAAACATGGGACAATTCATTTTCTCATGTTTTTTTGAGCCAGCAAATAATAAAAGGGCATGAACCAAAATCTTCAGCAATAGCCTGACTTATGTTTTTTAAAATACGCGAGTTAGTTCTACGATGGAAATGAATCATCATTGACTGTAGTCAGAGCACAGGTGATTACGCGTAAATCAATCTTATACAATGTAGACAGATAGACCGCAATAAGGATTATGTACCTCTCAGCATTTTGGTTCCTTAGACATTTAATACTCTTCTGCGTTGAAGTACCTAAATTATCATGGCAGGTGTTGAATCCATTGCTAAGGGATTGCATAGTGCGCAACATAGATTCAAATCACGTTTTGACACTCGAGAAGAATTTAACTTCAAGTCTGCCGCTTAGCTTTTACAATCCATTCTTGCCACAATGTGGAAGCGTCTGGTGTCGTTGTGGACAGAACACCTTTTTATGATCATTATTTTTCTATATTGATTAAAGCTAAGACGGAGAGAATTCAGGGTTAATTTTTTCATTTGTATTTGGTTAAAAGCGCAGCAAGTTATGTATTTGTGTATACGTGAGGGCTTAACCGTACCGATGAAAAACATGATGGTAATATTAATAGTAAGAATATTTAATGTCGGTGCCGGAGGGCTTGTGTCTCTAAAACGTGATACCTAATATCTGTATCTAACCCTGAACCTTCAGAATTCACAATGACGCCTTCTCCCCTCCTCTCTTTAATAGAAAACAAATTTTCCTTTGTTGAAGTGAAGTGTTCTTTCCATACCTAATTGGTTCGCAGTTTCATTCAGAGAAACTTTACTGACGTGGTGGTTGAGCGAATCGTGCGCTCGTTCATGCCCTATGCAAGAACCGTGTCAAAAGTTAAGTTCAAAAAGCCGGCCGGATTTCATTGCCACGAAGTGGAGAGACAATGAGGTAATACGATTTTATTGACAAGGCTATCCAACACTGCTTTCTTATGTTATTGAATATAACATTACAGAGTCATGTAACTGAGCTAAAACCATGTTGACAATGTGACGCCTGCGTTCACACGCGTGCTATACGTTTTAAAATTATTTCCTCACTCAATTAACACCGCCCTGAACGTGACTATAGACAAATAGTAAGGTTACACAACCCCCAAGGTTACGAGACGCTTAAAGAAGCTTTTTCCGTTACCATGGCAGTTTTTGTCCTTGAGTGAATTTTTCAGCATCGAAGCGAATCTGTTCCCAGTTTGAGACAAGCTCCTTGCATTACTTGGACAATACATTGTCTGACTGGGAAACAAAAGTTTCAAATTACGTTTTAGTTCCATAACACGTAGGAGTCTACATAAGCTGGAACTACTGTTCTTTGTTTTACTGGACCTTGCACTGCGAAGCTCTGCTTCCGCACTTTAACTCAGAGGTTGCTCAAAATTTATTTCCAAATTCCCTTTTGGCCACACATGTATCTTAGCACGATATTATTTGCTTTCATTGCGATATATGATCTTTTCACTCTCACGATTTAAATGTCGCTTCTCAGCATTGTTTGTGACTAAGATAACATAAACTTTACATTCTCTTGTTGTGACACATTTTTACAATTTAAACTCTAAGAATTTGGTGCTGAATCCACAATATTTTCTTTATGATAGCTGTCTTACTTCTTATCATTTTCTTATGAAAACATACGAATGCTGTCGGAAGAAAGTTTCTTTTTGGACACTCCTGGCAGTGAAAAGGATAAAGAAAAAAAGACTAACGCCATGCAACAGGTCGGTCTCATCAAAGATACATTAACTGTTGAACCAGACACTCAAAAAAATTACTTGGCAGTTGGTGTCGGGAAGGAATTTTAATAGGTCTAGCTTCAATTAAGTATCACGGCCACCTGTCACCTTTCTATCTGCCTAAATGGCTTATTTCTCCAATCATTTAAGAAGTATTGCGTTGAAGTTTTATGTACCCTGTGCTTGCTCAAATTGGCCGCGCTGGTTTTAAACACATAGTAGGTTAGGGGAAAACAAAATGATCGGCTTAACTGATCTTTTTCATTCCATTTTTTCAGTCAGGATTGTCCGATTTTCTCATAAGTTTGTTGACAAGTGTAAATGAAAGAGCTGAAGGTCACAGTGATCCAACGTTGAACATGTCTGGGCAGAAATGCTGAGTGTTCGCTTGCATTCTCTAACCCTTTAACGCCTGTGAGGTACTAGCAACTAATTTCTCATTCCACTATCCTTCTGAATCAAATATTAAGGTCATGGGAATAAAGGAAATGAGCACCAACTAAAGAAGCTCTTGATTGTTGAACAAATTCTCCTTGTCAGCACCTTAGGAAATGTATAGAGAACAGCATGGGGAATATTAATACTGATATTACGGTGTAAAGGGTCACGCAGTGCGTTTCTCTTCTCACACCATGAGCACGAATCAGCCAAAGCTTACAGACCTCAAAATCACAAAATCAGCAGCGGCAACTACGAAATGGTTTATTTTATAAGAAATATTAAACTAAGCGCATTTATCGGATCTAATTTCCATGACAAAAACTCCTTTAATGTGAGTTCCATAGTTTCAAAACCGACCAGATAATTTTTTAAGTGCAAAGGTCTTGACAAGAGCACTCATCAAGAGAAGCTGAACAAAACGGAAATGAAAACTTACCTGAGAAAATTTTTTTGATAAGTGCTATTGACATATAACCTCAGCTAATGATACAACAGCTGAGAGGCTATTTATTCCATGACAAATTATTTCCATAGTGAACTTGTCACAGTCAAAATGTCCAAAGTAATCCAAGATTGCATTGGTCTAGAAAATTCGCGCCATTTCTCAACCGATTTACAAAACTAAAACCAATCAAGATTTGGTGGCCCGCGTTTTTCTCGCGCTTTAGGCATGCGCAGTTTAATTGGTTTTTTGCTGTGAGTTCTTATTGATTCTTATAGGTATCATTCGATATCATCCTTTCTTTTGATCGATCGTGGAGATTACTTCGCTTTTGGTTTTACGACCCTCAGTCGAAAAGCACTCTAAAGATAAGTTTTGATATGCAGATTGAATTTTTATATTGATTAACGGGGTCCCTAAATTTGTCTGTTTTTCTTATAGGTAAATAAAATTTAAGAAAGGAAAGGGTGTTGCTTAGTCACGCTGCTCTGAGACAATGCGAACGATGAACCAAATTGGACGACCTCTAAGCGCCGGGGAGTCTGGATTGTCGCGTCATTCATAAATATTATTACTGAAAGAATTGAGAACAAAATACCCATTCGTGAAAAGTCTTCATAAGAGGAAAATTACAAAGGCTTTTTTCCAAAAGATAATAAACCTAACACTCTTAGTTAAATGAAATAATTGATGTTCGACCCGCGAAGTGAAGGAAAGATCTTCGCAGCAATTAAAGCAACTGTAGAGAAAAGGCCCGAAAAACATCCAGGCTCGACGTGAGGGCACAATTTGTTACCGAGAGGCACTGGTTCGTATCTTGCTGTAAGCCTAAATTTGTACAGGCTTTTTTCCGCAAAATTTTTCTTTGATCCACAAAGATAATTTCTTTACGACCTTTACTTCCAGCTGTCTGAAAAGGAGAGCTCGCCAATGACGCGTAAATTCCAATTAAGCTGGAACGACGCTTAAATTGTCCAATTAGTTCACAAATCGAGGGGCTCAGTGGTGTCATTCG
The DNA here is from genome assembly GCF_964200805.1 of Pocillopora damicornis. Lineage (NCBI taxonomy): Eukaryota > Metazoa > Cnidaria > Anthozoa > Scleractinia > Pocilloporidae > Pocillopora > Pocillopora damicornis. Next base: position 39,106,399 of record NC_142670.1, on the reverse strand, counting down.
AGAATATTCTGATGGTTTTGATTTAGTAGAACCTAAGTAAACTCTTTGAAACTCCACGAGAGTAAATAAGTTGAGACGTGACTGTGAAAGAGCAGACTCATTTACCTACGCATACCGATTAGCTGTAGTTTGACGCTTCTGTGAGGAGGCGGTCTTGCTGAAGCCCATTTTTAACCAATGTTGCTTATCATCATTCACATTTTACAGTCACGTACAACCCTAATTTACTATTTACACAGCTGGTTAATTACGGGTAGTATAATTGATTGACTGCATGCATTTAACAAAACCCTCTTCTACGTCAGTTTTCAAATGAAATTACCTTAGGGCAAAGTGACATATTTAATCCGTTAGATAAATAACGTATACAGAGATAAGTAACATGTTTCTGCCAATTAACAATGCAGCAAAGTAGTTCAGGAAATACCTCTCTTTTACTTAAAGTGATGTGATGTCATCAGTTAAACGAATGAAATTTGTTTCGTAAACTGTTTTCAATCCACAAACTGTTGACAATTTTCAAAGGTTGCTTGACTTGTATTTCGCATCTGTACTTACAATGAAAGCTGCACTGTGAACTTTCGTGTATAGCGGCCATAAAAGTTAGCGGAATTTAACAAAGCAGTTTTCATTTCAATTAAATTTCAAACAACTGGCTTTGTCTGATGTAGATATACAAACAACCTAAGCTTTTACTACCGATGTACCAATCATTAAAGGTGTAGATTTTTCAAATACAGTTTTTACAACAAATCTCTTATTAATGGACTTAAGCCAACATGTTTAACACTGATTTTGCTGGAAAATTCCCAAAATGAGTGTAAGAATATCTGTTTGTAGCCAAAGGTCAGGGTTAAATGCTTTTAAAATGATTTATCATCTAAAGCGCTTTGCCGGTTTCAATGATAAATGCTGTTAATTGCAGTCATTCTTTCGCAACCCAGATTTCTACGTGACGCATGCGCCCTTCACGTTCAACACCTAAATTCTCCTTACCACTTGCAAAACGTTTCTTTTCAGTTTAGTTCAAAGAATTTGAAGTTAAATCAAACGATATCTCTCTTTTGATGAAATTAAATCTTCACGTCACCTTTCTGCTTGAAAAGGTATTGTTATTGTTAAGAGAATTTCCGTTTTGGTCATCCTGGCGGGAACGAAAGAATTAATAGCCTTTATTTAATCAGAGAAATAGTGTCAGTGCAAAACGAGTCGCGCCAAAAGAAGAAGGGCGATGAAATTTCAAACATTGCGGCAAATTGTAGCGGTTTAAACAGGCGATTTCTTATAGGTAAGAGAGTTTAAACGTTTATAGATTTTAACGAAGAATAGGCTTCATGTCTCTTACCCAGGAAGATTCGAACTCCGAATCCTAGTTCCCCCCCCCCCCCCCCCCCGAACGACCTATTTTGCGCCAAGGTACGAAATAAAACTAAAACTTTCAAAAGAAATGTTTAGAAGTATACAAAGGAAAAATTGAGGTGTTTTCCAACACAAAGATTATCCAATTACGGATACTATTTCGATTTACTATTTTGTTTTGACCTTTAGCATTATATGCTTTTGAAACACTGCGACTAATTTGTGCGGTTTTCTGTAACTCCTGTGAGACAACTTAGTTCTCTTCGATTTCAATAACAATAAAGCGGCTGCCGATGGTGTAATAGATGGGTATGCTCGCAGGCTCAACAGATCAGAGGGCGGTTAGAGGGCAGCGGTAGACCGCTGGCAGCTGGCTTTTATCGATGCCACTAGGTTCCTACGGCCTAAAAGCATGATGGATACTACGTTCGCATATTCACAGACGTTTGAACTCTGTGTTTATCAACTTTGCTAAATAGAATTGTGACTCCATTTATCCTTATCTGTCGTAAACGCTCTGAAAACCTTCCCGCTAGGAAGTTAGACGAAAACGTGATCCGATGGTGGGGGTTGTTTAATTAACGTACATTTTGAAAATAGAGTTGAAGTCAGATATATATTTCTTTCAATTATAGATTAGCTGCAGTGAATACCGTACACAGTATGCATTTGTTGTATAATACATAAGTTGTATGTGTCTGAATATTGAACAAAAATTTTACGGTGTAACCATTTGCGTAGCATCCTTATAGGAATATTATCTTAACGCGTTTTATGTGATAGTTTTCATTTTCTCAAGGGAGGGGTATAAGGGGACCTATTATTGAAGATTTATAGAGGCTGATGGGCTGATTAGAGAGGGAAGTTATCTTAAATAATGAAAAAGAAAAACCAGCTGGAGGTATAAGAGCCGATTTGAAAAAAAATCCACAATTCCTCCATTCGCTTTGGCGAAGGGCTAAACTCTTTACGGTCGCCAATTTATGCTATTAACTTAGTTGATATTACAAAATTACCCTGAGATAAAAATCCTTAAACATTACTCTACACGAAGCTTTGTTCTGTTGGGGTTTGGGGTTCTCAGAGTGAGCTCTTCAGAATGTATGTATCATTTCAATTTATTGAGCTAGTTTTCTAGTTGAAATTTTTTTACAGTCGAACCTGTATTAGGCGGTCACCCACGGTAAATGGCGGGTTGACCGCTAAATACATCACTGACCACTTATATACAGAATTTCGCTCGAAAATACTACTTATTTTGATTTTGGGAGAGAAACATGGATTCAAAATTACTGGAAAGATTATTCTTAGTTTTATAGGAACAGTCCCGCTTTCAGTAACCGTTAAATACAGGTGGAGGACGATAAAAACAGGACTTAGCTTTGTAAAGGGTGACCGCGACTGCCTTAGGTGAAAATTATTACTGTGATTAAGAGGAAACGTATTTGGGACTTTGACAAATGACTGCTTAATACGGCGCCACTAAATGCAGGTTCTTTCGACTATTATTTCACCCACAATTTTCGCCGAGAAGAGGTGATTGTTGTCTTTTATCCGTTCAGCTTCGAATAGATTAACCTCCAAAAGTTATTTAATGGCTTTAATATAATTTTGTGACATTTGTGATGACAATGTCGTGAGCTGCCATTCAATTGCGAAACTCCCACCAGGATAACAAACATCGATTTGCGTTAAAACAAGGAAAACGTGACATCATTTCTAACCAAGTTGCCCTAATCACAAAGACCTGTTTTCATCACAGCATATCTTCAATGAGTGCAAAGGGACGTAAATTGGAGAGGAAAACTGTTCTGCTCGTATTTTGCCAAGAAAGAATTTAGACCAATGAGGAACTGTGTAAAACAGTTTTATTGTTGATACTTGGAGTGATATCTTTCCTTATGGTGGAACAACTGACCAACATTTTTTTTTTATTCACGATTGCAATTTATGTGGTTCTTTCGGAAGGTGAGTTTAAAAATAGATTGTATCGGCGAAATATTTCACTAAGTTAAAGATTTGTTCGGTACGTTTGGTCCTCTTTTCATAAAGAAAAATTTAAACGATCAATGTTTTGCCGAGTGACCAAAAAATAAAATCCTTTTTATTGTTATTGAGAAAATTATACAATTGTGTTGAGTATGGTGTTCGTGCTTACCCCTACGTCTGTTAAAAATACACACGATAAAGTGAGTTAGTAAACACCTCCCTGCCTCTTTGGAGAGCTTCCATCTTCTTCCGTAAATAATGCGGGAATGATTTGTCATATCTTGACTAGCTGAAGCGGAATTTACATTTTATTTGTTCTTGTGAAGGACGGTTGGTTTGTCATGACACTTTCATAAAATAATTCGAGATCGCGTGAATTATTGACATAGATTATATAATAAGAGATTAAGGCTTAAAAAAAGGAATTTTTTTTCCCAATTCGAATTTCCACATATTAAAAGTATGGATTTATTTCGTCTTCGATTTATTTATTTATAAGTGGTGGTTAAATCAGCGGGTCGGGCCTGCTTAATTGTTTTAGCTTATTTGTTAATGAACGTCATTCTCATGGTAATTTTGGTCCTTTCAAATGTCAATATATCGAACTCCAGTTTTCATCATGAAAGCAGTTTCTCAAAATTAAAATGCCCTGATGGCTTTCGGAGATAATTTTCTTAAGTGTGGCGTCTGTCCTCAGCGCGTACCTCGGCCGATGTGTTTTCTCAGTCCGTTTTTTCTCCCAAATTTCTGAAATAACATACTGTTGTAATTTATAACAAGACGAAACAACCAACCGTTAAATGATTGATAGCGAGGTCTTATCGATGTCTTAATTTCAAAACATATTTTTTTATTGCAGATAATTGCCGAATACTGCAGTTTTTGGATGCCAAAGATGGCTCAGCGCTGGAAAAACACGTTATGAGAACAATTGCCTTAAACTCGGAGCATTCGTGCAGAGTTCAGTGTTATCTGGAGAACGCATGCGTATCGTACAACTTTGGAAAGAGAGTAGCAGGAGATGAAGTCTGTGAATTAAACAGTTCGACAGACATACAACATCCGGATGATTTAAAGCCGAGAGAGAATTTCATTTACCGTGGAGCTGAGGTATATAAAAGGTTCCTATAATTTTACAATTTTTGTACTCAGAAAAGGATCTCTATAGGGATAACCGTTAGCCGTAAAGCGGCCAAAAAGTTTAGCCTTAAAAATAGGCGTAAATATCGACAAACTCTAATCGTTAGTCGTAAAGAAACTTTAACTGTTGAAATAATTGTTTTATTATACATTTTTTTAAACAGTCTGAAAAAGAAAACACTTCTCTCTGGGTTTGTTATAAGTGTGAGAACACCACACGGACGAGGGGCTTAGAAACAAGGCAGCCTTTGAAATCGAAATGATAACCTAATTTCTGCTGCAGACATTAAGTTATCATGTCAACTTCATTCGTCATTGCAAATTGAATGCATGCTGTCGTCCAATAAGAGTTTTCATAATACGTTTCATGTGTAACAATGGAAGTTATTAACCGTTAGCGGTAAAATGGCCAAAATTTTTATCGTTAGCCATAAATGCCACCACCCCATTGGGACCCTCTCATAGAACAATCGAAGAAGCCCCCCTCTATGAAGGTTTGTTGCTTTATTCAAAGGACAGTTTCAGGGCTAGAATTGATGTCACTTCAGCACAAGTTTCCCTTCAATGAAAGAAACAGATACAAAGTCTTAGCAGTCGGACCATATATGATTTTACAAAGGGGCTAAATGATGTCTCATTAGAGCGGTTCAATATTATAGTTCCTCATTGTTGCGAACACTGCAATCAGCACATGTCGAATGATTTACGCCCTGGCTCAATTATGTTTTCATATTCTTGGGCAAGACACATTACTGTTACAATGTCTCTCTCCACCCAGGAACATGAATGATTAAACACTAACAAATCAGCATATTCCGATGAAGAGCTGCAGTTCTTCATGTCGCTTCATTCAAGGGAAACTGAGAAAAGCTATGGCAATTATGAGCTACAGCTCACAAACCTTAACCTCTTATCATTCCAGAAAGAATTACGTTTATAGATTCTTCTCGTACTCTCCTTTAATCCTCCTGTCTACTTCAGTCTGATTTGAATTTTTCTTTTTCCATTTATCATTTCCCAGAACTCATGTGGAACCAGGCCTTGTATGAATGGTGGGACATGTCAATCCGGGTTTTTACCACACGGATACCGCTGCCTTTGTGCTGCAGGCTTTACTGGGTTAAAATGCGAAACAGGTAAGATATTTGAAAGAAACTGGATAACGCCATCTGAAATCCAAGTTATCCTCTTCAGCTCATAACTATTTTGGCTCATTTTTGGATCAGCCTCTCGTTTCGACATTTTCACATCTTACGAAAGGTAATAATTTGTGACTTGTGCGCCTCGAAATGAATACTTTTGGTCACTTCAAAAAGACAAACAAACAACTTGCTGCCTTACATTTGACTGTTATTACTGTTTCGCTATGGATTTAAGTTTGATACATATTGTACAAGTTATAGTTCGTGAAGTGTTTTTATGAACTTCTCTATAATACCTATCTTCGAGCAAGTAGGTCAAGGACAGACAGAAAGAGCAGGAATAGTTCATAATTCTATTGTCAGCTGCGACACTACAAAAACCAACAACTACAAAAAAAATTAAATAAATACTGAATAAAGAAAAAAAAACATTTCTTGTAGCAAAAGTGAATTAATTCATTCTAAAATCCATCTCCAGATAAATTTTGATTATCCCCGTTTCTGAAGTCATTGGGGGTATCTTGCAATAACTAATCCCGTGTAACCAGTTTTTCTTTTCTTAAAGGTCCTTGGACCTTCTAAGGTCCCTTGTCTCGTGAGTAATTCAATACTTCATACAGCATTTATTCCCCAACAAAATATTGGAGCGTAAGGTAGCGAATCATACTTAGCTAAGCCAATTACAATTGGAATTGCAGATGTAAACGATTGCAGCGCTAATCCTTGTCACAATGGAGGATCATGCCGAGATCTTGTCAATGGATTCAAGTGTGACTGCCGTGGGGGGTACCTTGGAACTCTGTGTGATATAGGTTGGTGATTCTAAGGTTCCTTCTTTAAGAGCGAAGGGCCGAATATTTTGAAATAGTTCTTCATGTTCGTAGGTAAAAGGTCTGGGGTTAGGATTAGCAGCAGGGCCGATCCTCTGTACTTATTTGACCCCTTAACTTGAATGAGCGGCCGAAAATTCAGTTTTCGGAAACTTTAAGTGTTCTTTCGACCGTTTTGGCGCTTGCTTTATGTTACACGTGGGATCGAGAGAAAATAGTATCAGTATTGTCTAAATGTATATTCAGTTAAAAAAAATTGAAGAACTCCTTATTCGATGGTTTAACTTAGAGTACGTGCAGATATTTTGCGAGTTGCGATATTTTGTAGTATTCTATGTAAAATAGAATACTGTTCTGCAGTGCAATACCGTCTATTACCGTGGCATATTTTGCGTGTCCTTATGAACTTATTTAATAAATTGATGCATTAATTATAAGTGCACTAACAAATATATTGTTGACTTTATTGTTGTTGTTCTCTGGCAAAATTATTCCCCAGTGCTGTTTACGAGGCGAGTTGTTTAAATTTTTACACTCCTGATATCATCAGGTGCACGAATATTTCAAAGGATCTTTAATGTTCAAGTATCTCAAAACGTCATCAGCACAACTGAGGTTTTGAGTGACTCTGGATCTGAAGGAAATATGAGCCCATCTTTTTTCAAATTCTCAAAAATTTTCAAATTTTTCAAAAGGAAAATGTTGTGGTTGCCGATGTCCTTACTTCCACCATCTTCTATGAGATATCAGAACGTTTCGCCTTTGATAAAGCCACATGCTTGAATATTCCAATATATTTTCATTTTTAGCTACCTCAGAATGCAATCAGTACAAGGTTCTGAATGACTCCGATCGACACAAAGATTTTGGTCGCGGTGACCGAAAATGTGATAAAAATTTGACAGAAGACTGGTACAGATTCTCGGCGGGAGCTGGAACAAGCATAGCTACACAATGCATTCCAGGTGCCCTAAGTTGTGGTACGGACTTGCCGGGTTGGATGGACGGAGCACACCCAACAGTTGATGAAGGAGTTGTTTCCAGAAAAGTTTGTTTTAGTGGATTTGGTAAATGTTGTTACCACAACATTATGATCAACGTACGGAATTGCAGCTCTTTCTTTGTATACAGACTGAAACCGATCCAAGTTTGTGCCAGCCGGTACTGTGGAAAAAGCTAGAGGCTGAAACACAAATCTTGTTTTTAAGGATACTGTATATCATTATACCTTGATCTTTAGTCGTTTGTTTAACCTACCGTTAAAGAGAACTAAAGGCGAACTAATGAAACACAACTTTACTAAAACACAACTTTAAAACAGTTAGTCCTTTTTTAAGAATTTTCATTTAGAACATAAGGGAGGCCTGATCAAGACTTTGCAGAATTATACGTCGAGTAAAATTGATAAGAAATTATATCCTCTCAGCAGGTATTATATTTACTTTGGTTTCTTCAGTTAGCAACCACTTCAATTAGTATATGATGAAAGACGATGTAATTTTGATGCTAACACTAAGTGATTGTTCTTGAGTGTAAAAGTTTTGTAATACGTTTAATTAAGTGCATCTATCTTAACTTTGCAGTGTCTTTGACTTTCCCTGTCGCTAGAGATCCTAGAGTTGTTCTCAATGAATGCCCCTCTAAAAAAAGTTGAACTCATTTGTGATACATATATTCAAATTTGACGAAAACTTGCAGAGAAAGTATTGGAGCTGCTTTGAGGCCTCGAGCTACTTGTTACATAAAGTCCTGTTATAGTAAACGGAAATGGTCATAGCGAGCGTAAGATCGGCTTACAAATGGATCGGGGTCTCTTAAAACGAATGGGGAAGATAAATTTTTTTATAGGTATTTTATAGAACTGTTTCATTCCGGTTGGGGAAGGCCGTTCCGTCTTACATAACATATCCTATTTCCTAGTTGTCTTTGGCTTTCAGCAACAGTGAATATGAGTTCAAAACATTTCAAGGGCTGAAGTTTTTCAGAGTTCTACTTGCGCAGTGACTTAGATGACATTTAATTTGTGGATATAAAATCCTCACGTATAGTTGGCTATCTTAAACGGCCGTCTTAGACTTTTAACTGCTGCTGGTCAAAATTTCAAGGCCCTAACTCATTCCTGAAAACAAAACAAAAAAGCTGGATAGAACGGTTTACGCTCGATAATTTGAATCAGAGCTGTATTTTCTCTCTTCTCTTCTAATTTTAAATCTTAGCCCAGAACGTTCAATTGAATGAACCTCACGCAAACTGCGCTCTCGTGCGTGATAAGTAGAAATACGTGCGTGCGAGTGCGTGATGGCTCGCGATCGATGGCTTGCGGTTTCGACCTGACTAAAGATAAATAAAACTATAGGTAGTGCAACATGAAACTCCTCCGACGGTATTTAATTATTCATGTTGAAAACTTTTTATATGTGACATATTTAGAGGGCTTGATCAAGGCTTTGCGTGATAAAAAGAGTAATCTTCATGAGAAATGTGGTTATTTCAGCGTGTATTGCACTTGCTGTAATTAGTTACTTCTGTCAACTGTAGGTGATAGTTCTTCAGGGTAGAGTTCTATGAAGTGTGTGAAATAAATTTAATTTCTCTTCACTTGGCGCCCTCTTTGACTTGTCCTTTCTATACCGAATGCGTGTCAAAAAAATGTCTGAGAATAATTTGGACATGTCTGTGACCCTTTAAAGTCGATTTGACCAAAATTTACAGAGAATGTATTACACCTGCTTTGAGGAAACGTGCTATTGCTATTCCAATTTCTTGTTAAATGCAAAAAGTTGCTAAGAGTTTGAAATCGGCTTATGCATGGAGCGGAGTCTCTTATTTAGGATTGTTGTGAAGCTATACTTCCAATTATTAAAAAACGTTGATATATTTTCTCAGTGGATGGCTATTTCACAAGAAGACATGAACAAAGAAAGGCATTTAACGGGTGACATGCAAAGAGCTGGCTGTCGAACTGTTGTTTTCTACCAGCAAAACAAAGGGTCAGTTTGATTAAATTTGCTAAACTGAAGTGAGCCGCAGAAGAAAAATAATGACTATTATGATATGGTCCCTGGGGCATTGCTCTGACTCATAATCCCATTGAAAACCATAATAAAGCTGACGTGTGTGGGGCCGGATGGGTTGATGTGAGCCAAAAATGAGTTGCGTTCTTCAATAAATCATGAGTCTCGTGTTTTGACTAGCACAAATAATGGTAAAGTGACATGTGGGTTGAGTTTGTTGTTGGTTCTTGCTTTCATTCCTTCTTGCTTTCTCGAGTCTCTTTGTGAAATGCACTCGACGAGAAAAACATTTACCGTAATTGAAACACAATAGTGTTGCTTGACGACAAGAAGCTGAATACAAAATTTAAACGTGGAATGAATAAACTTAATTATTTATTTGAAAATAGTGCATGTCAAAGATATTGTAATTAAAACGCCTCTATGTGGTCAAATGTCTCTCTTAATTTTCCCAGACGTAGGATGGTGAACACCTGTTAGCAGGAATCGACGAATTGCCCCCTCGCATTTCAACTTGAGTTTTGCTTAGGAAGGAAGAAAAAGGATTCTTGAGTTTTACTCTAAGTCACGATTGACTTTGTGCGTGTTCGTCGAGTAATGGGTGCAGCGAAAAATGTCTTTTTGATCCTTGTTCTAGGAATAATGTTTCCAAAACACGCCACTTCTACTAATTCGGCTCTCTTTAAGATGCGAGAAAATACTCGGCTTAATGGTCATGTCGTTAAACAGTTTCAATCTCCCAGTTTTATGTCATGCAATCATTGGTGCCTCAGAAACTCGTGGTGTACTTCAACAAACTTCAGAGAGCTATCCGAGGTGAACAAGAAAGGAACTTGCGAACTAAACAAACATGGATACGTCGATCAGAATACAAACCTTGATGATCAAAAAGGGGTGACATTCTCTTTGCTCGTGAAGGTACATAGTTCTTTAATTTAAGCCTTGCATAACGTATCAGAAGCTGGAAAGTTTTCCTTTTATCAATTTTTGTAATGTTACTGGAAATGGCTGCCATGAATACTTGACAGAGGGAGGTTTTTTGCATATTGTTTTTTTTTTAAAGTATTCGACGGTTTACTAGGAATTTTAAGTCTATCCCTTTCAATCTTTAAACTTGGTTTCTCTTCACGTGTTTTAGTCCAAATTTTAAAATCGTAACCTTTACATGTTTTCACTTCTGCAGGGTTTCATTTCAGAAACACACAATTGTTTGGCGGGAAGATCATATTTCGTTTATGATATTTTCAGCTACGGACTTAAAGTTGTGAATTAACGATCCAATTTTCATTTGTATTTTACCCGTCAGGGACATCACCTTCGTTGTGCTGCAGGCCTCACTGGACCTTTATGTGAATACGGTAACTCACATTTTCAGTTTGTACAAATAACTATTTCATATAATTAGAGAGACCGTGGTAAATCTAGGCCCGCGCCACACTATTGCGTTTTTGTTTCAAAACGCATTCTTTTTGACGTGTTTTCGCCAGTCATCCATACTTCGACGCCTTAATACTTTGATATAAGCGGGGACTTTCGAAAGAGGTTTCAAAAGTGGAGTCTTTTGAAAACGCACCGTTTTAAAACGCTCCTTTTTAACGTGGACAGGTGGAAACGGAGCATCTGTCCATCTCCAAGTATATTTAGATTGTAGTGTCGTGTGACACTAACGTCATTTTACGTCCTGTATGTAATTTAAACAAGGGAATTCTGGGATTAAAATAGAGAGCAGACCATATGCTCGTAACGGCCGTTTACTGTTAATTACTTTCTTGTTCGTTCTCCACATTACATTGGCAACGAGGACGGCACGTCGTTTCAGGTCAATCTCCGTAGTCTTTATGATGGCTTCTTGTCTTCCAAGCTTCGATTCCTTCGATATACACGCAGATGGTGCAATCACTCAACGATGGATCAAGCGGCTCGAAAATTTTGTTGCTGCTGACATCAAGGAAAAAACGAGGCAAAGCGCTTTTTTACTTTATTATGCTGAAGAAGAGGTGTGTGACATCTTCGAAACTGGAGAGCGGAGCTGATTTTGAAACGGCGAAAGAGAAACTCACCGAGTACTTCGACCCCAAAAAGAATGTCGAGTATGATATTTACAATTTTCGGCAAGCCAAACAGAATCCACGGTGAATCGATGAATGCTTGTCACTCTCGTTTACACCAACTGGCATCTACATGTGAGTTTGCTAACTAACACTCAATCTTGTTCGTCCCAATGTTTGCGCCATAAAGCATCAACAGATGGGACGATGACCCTCGATGCATTTTTAGATGAAGCAAGAGCGCTCGACGTGTCCGAAAAACAGCCGAAAGACATTGAACCTTTGGAAAGTGCCAATTCTGTGTTACCTCAGCCGCCAGTAACTCCTCAGAAGAAACGTTCGTGCTACGAATACAGTGAAAGCTGGCCACACGATCAGAAGAAAGGTTGACTTGCTTGAAATTGCAAGTCACGGTGGTGTTCGTCACAAATATGGTTACTACGCGAAGTGTTGTCGTACAAAGTCGTCAAGTCACAGCCGATCTCCACCAAAGAGAAGAAGATCTATGCCACGTGAAACGCCGTCGAGTTCTGATGACGGGTACGGGTCCAGGGTAGAAACGCCCGTCGATAAGGTTAGTGCTCCGTTTGTCTCACTAAAGGTCAATGGTTTCAAGCGCAATTTAAACTTAAGTCTGTGTAAAGATATCAACTTTTTTGGACTGGTCTTCAGTGGTAGAGGAATGTCTCCTGATCCCGCAAAGATAGAAGCAACTCAAAAAGCAGATCCACTTTCTTCTGTGATCGACGTTCGTAGTCTGTCAGGCATGACCAATTATATGTCTCGCTTTATTCGTGATTATGCTGACATCGTTGCCCCCCTTACGTGAGCTCACTCACAACAGTTTTATTCAAATGAGAGAGGTCCATCAAACAGTTGTCGACAGGCTCAAAAACAGTCCTACATCTGACGACGTCATGACTTATTTTGACCCGCGAAAGAAAACAGTCCTACTGGTGGATGCTAGCCCTGTCGGATTGGGTGCTGTCTTAACTCAGGATGGTAAAGTCAATTCATATGGCAGCAAAGCTCATTCAAGTGTGGAGAAGCGCCATTCTTAGATAGGGCGTAAAGCCTTGGCCATTGCTTGGGGTTGCCATCATTTCCGTATGTACTTACTTGGAAGCCACTTCAAAGTGTTGACAGACCACAAGCCCGTGCTGCAAATCTTCAATAGCTCGACTTCACAAGCCTCAGCAAGGATCGACAACTGTCGACACAAGCACTCTCAAAATCTTTGCGAAAGTCCGTAATGAACTGATCTCAGTGGATGGGAAAATTGTGCTCCGTGGAAACCGCATGGTGATACCTGAAGTTCATCAGAAGCGAATGGTAGAATTAGTTCATGAGGGCCACCAAAGAACAGTTAAGACAAGTAGCCTGTAACGTTCAAAGATTTGGTTTCCCAGAATGGACAGTGTTGTTGATTCCATTGTTAAAAATGTCACATTGCTACACCGAAGCCTTCCCGCGAAATGTAATGAAACTCTGAAAATGACTCAGTTACCTTGTAGTCCCTGGCACCAAGTCAGCATCGACTTCTGCGAAGTGGCTGGGCTCTATGTTCTTGTCGTGATAGATGACTACTCTAGGTTCCCTAATATTGAGATTGTGCATTCAACTGCTGCTAAAGCTGTGATTCCCAAGCTGGACCGCACATTTGTTGCCTATGGTGTTCCTGAAGTCGTGAAAACTGACAACGGTCGTTCCTTCAATGGGCATGAGTTTGCACAATTTGCTGACTATCTTGGTTTTGTTTTCCGAAAAGTCACCCCCTCGCACCACTACAAAGAGGAAGCAACAAATGTATCAGTTTCTCCGCAACTACTGTGCGACCCCTCATAGTACTACTGTTGTTGCCCCAGCTACTGCTCTCTTTGGACGACCAATCAGGGTCAAGCTACCATGCCCTGTAGTGATGCCTACAGACTTGGGTATGATCCTGTAGCTTTGTGTGAACAAGATGCCTAACAAAAGTTGAAGATGAAGTGTCATGCTGAATCTAAGGGAGCTATCAGAGAATGTGACATCCAAGTTTGAGACACTGTTTTAGTGAAACAGCCAAGGCGAGGAAAGCTGTCAACACCTTATCAACCCACTCCACTTATTGTCACAGACAAGAATCAAAGCATGTTAACAGTAGAAGGTCCTAACTCGAAAGTGACTCGCAATTCATCACACTTCAAGAGGTTTATGACTGGTGAACCCGTCACACTGTTATTTCGCTTGAGGAATCTTCTATTGATGTTGACATGGAAACCAGTTCCCTGTCTTCTGCACCTACCTCGTGTCAGAAGTTTGCAGACCCTGGGCCTATTGACCCTACCGATTGTGCCGAGACCTCGACTGAAGTCGTGCTTCGAAGGTCTACCCGATTGCCCAAGCCTACGAAGAGACTTATTCAAGAGATTTGATCAGATATTGTTTAATACTTACGTTGATTACGAGCATTTCTGTTGAACATTTCTAATTTCAGACATGTCTTACTAAGAAAGACTTACGAACATTCCTTATTAAGAAGACACAGTACTCCGTAACTTTCAGTCGTTTCAGTCTTAATTTGAAAGCAGTTTTTTTCTTTTGTCTTACTATTGTTACAGATGTTTTGTCTACAATTTTGTGTACGAATTCTTTAGCTAAAGGAAAACAGGAATGTAGTGTCGTGTGACTCTAGCATCACACTACGTCATGCATGTCATTTAAAGTAGGAAATTCTGAGATTAAATAGAGAGGAGACGATGTTCTCGTGATGGCCGTTTATTTTTTATTACTTTCCTGTTCGTCTCCACATTACAAAGATTACTCCCGTCTCTGAAGTCACTGGGCTACCTTGAAATAACCAATCCTTTTCTTGTTTTTAAAGCAACCACTCTTGTCTCGCGAGTAATTAAGCGTCCCATGCAGCACATATTGATTCCCCAAACAAAACATTGGAGCGACATGCAAGGTAGCGAATCGTGCTTAGCTAAGCCAATCACAATTGAAATTGCAGATATAAAAGAATGCAGTCCTAATCCTTGTTACAATGGAGGATCATGCCGAGATCTTGTCAATGGATTCAAGTGTGACTGCCCCAGGGGGTTCCTTGGAACTCTGTGTGATATAGGTTAGTGATTCTTATGTTCGTTCTTTAAGAGCGAACGGAATATTTTGAAATAGTTCTTCATGTTCATACGCAAAAGACTCTAGGGTTATGATTAGCAGCAGGGCCGATCCTCTGTACATATTTGACCCCTTAACTTGGATGACCGGCCAAAAATAAAGCTTTCGAAACGTTAAGTGTTCCTTCGACCATTTTGAGCGCATGCTCTATGTTACAGGTGGGATCGAGGGTAAATAGTGTCATGATTGTCTGAATGTATGTTCCATAAAAAGAAAATAGAATAGCTTCTTGGACTTTTTTATAAATACGCCTTATTCGACGGTTTAATTCGGAGTACGCGTCGATATTTTTGGAGTTGTGTAGTATTTTATGTAGTAGTTGTGTGGAAAATACGAGCAATGAAGAAAATGTCCGCTCGTGTTATATCTGAAACCATTGAATAAATGATTTATTGTCTCACTATTATTTCACTATTTTGATTTTAGATTGCGAAATATATCGGACGGCCTTATCTGTGCATCGTATCGGTCACATAAGGAGTTCACGAAAGACGAGAACAACACGGATAAAACCATTTAAGAGTTCTATGTGACCAACTAAATTATCTGTCGCTCGTAAAAATTGGGTTCTTTACAGGTCAAGCCTAAAAAACGCAAAAAAAAAAAAAAAAAAAAATCAAAGTTTGGATCGTTTCTTGGGATTACTTTGTTGCTCTGTATTTTTGCCCTGTTCTACAGTGTAATACCGTTTATTACCTTGGCATATTTTGCGCGCGTCCTCATGAACGTATTTGGTGAGTTGACGCCGTAATGGAATAATGAGTGCATTTACAGATATATTGTTGTCTTTATTGTTATTTTCCTCTGGCACAATTATTCCCCAGTGCTGTTTACGAGGCAGCTGTTTAAAGCGTTACACTCCTGATATCATCAGTTGCATTAATGTTTCTAAGGACATTCAATGTTCAATTATCTCCGAACGTCATCGGTACAAGGTTTCGAGTGACTCTGAATCTAAAGGAAATATGAACCCATCTTTTTGCAAATTTTCTCTCTCCCCCCTTCCCCCCACCCCCCCCCCCAATGTCCGAGCTTCCACCATAATATATCAGAACATTTTGCCTTTGATAAAGCCATATGCTTGAGTATTCCGATACATTTTCATTTTTAGCTGCCTCAGAATGCAATCAGTACAAGATTCTGAATGACTCCGATCGGCACAACGATTTTGGTCGCGGTGACCGCAAATGTGATAAAAATTTGACAGAAGACTGGTACAGATTCTCGGCGGGGGCTGGAACAAGCATAGCTACACAATGCATTCCAGGTGCCCAAAGTTGTGGAACGGACTTGCCGGGTTGGATGGACGGAGCACACCCAACAGTTGATGAAGGAGTCGTTTCCAGAAAAGTTTGTTTTAGTGGATTTGGTAAATGTTGTTACCACAACATTATGATCAACGTACGGAATTGCAGCTCTTTCTTTGTATACAGATTGAAACCAGTTTCAATTTGTCCTAGCCGGTACTGTGGGAAAAGTTAGGTTATAATCCATCGATTAAATGACATTTAATCGATGGATATAAAATCCTCACTTATTGTTGGCTACCTTAGACGACTATCTTAGACTTTAAACTGCTGCAGGTTAAAATTCCAAGGCCCAAACTCATTCCTGAAAAAAAGGCTGGATAGAACGGTTTACGCTTGATAATTTGAATCAGGGCTGTATTTTCTCTCTTCTCTTCCTATTTCTTTATTCTTAGCCCAGAATATTCAATGGAATGAACCTCACGAAAAACTGCACTCTCGTACGTGATAAGTAGAAATAAGTGCGTGCGAATGCGTGATGGCTGGCGATCGATGGGGGCTCACGGTTTCGACTTGACGTAAAAATTTATAAAACTAGATTGGGCAACAGGAAACTCCTCTGACGGTATTTAATTATTGGAAAGCTTTATATATTTAGTACATTTAGAGGGCTTGATCAAGGCTTTGCATAATAAATAGAGTAAACATCATGAGAAATGTCATTCTTTTAGCATGTATTATATTTGCTCCAGTTACTTCAGTTTACAGTTGACATGGTGATGTATCTTTTCCTAAAGGATAAAGGATTTCAGTTGCTCTCATAGGAGGTTGTGGGTAATTAAAGCGACATTATATTATGTACACTGTAAAATTAAAAGAGTTGATTTGGCCCCAAAAATGGGGCCAAAACGAGTGAGTCCAGTTTGGCACTCGCTTAGGGTCAATTCAGCCCCATTGAAATGGGGCTGTTTTTGGCACCAATTTTGGGGCTGAATTGACCCCGTTGTAGGAGCCAAATTGGACCATGTGAAGGGTGAATTTGAAAAATACAGGGGCCACTTTGAAATTTATAGGGGCCAAAACAGCCCCTGAAATTTCAGCCCTCTCACAAATGGCCCCTTTTAAAAGAGCCAATTCAGCTCCAATGTGGGCCACTTCAGAAGTAGAGGGCTCTTTCCTCTCCATGCTGATTTTCCCCCTTACATTCAAATAATGAAAATACACCACATACTTTATCTTTCAAACACTCATTTATTAGGTTCTAGATATTGTTTATGTAAAAAACCTTTTGTGCTACCTGATTTTACAGTTATTAAGAATCTTAATTGTGGTATAAAACAGACAAACTTTGAAACATGTGAAAGAATATAACATACATACATATTTAACATTAATTCAACCATTTTCTAAAATAGATCTCTTTCCTAAATCAGTATACTTCTTAACAGTGCAAGCATTGCAAGAAAATTACACCCAAGAGACACTTGTGAGTAAAGCTTCCCTTTTCAATGACTTAGCAAATGTGGTAATGTAAAGCAGCTTATAATTAAGACTGATTTAAAGTACAGAAAATTATCAAAATAAGACAGAGGCAACAAATGGTCCAGTTCCTGCACAAGAATATAGATCTTGTTTGATTTGTGCATATGAAAAACAAAGAGCCTTAGAGCAGCAAAGAGTATTCTTCCAATGGATGTGAGAATACATGCACTCATATTGCTACTTTAGATATTATCAAAATATAAACTATCAGCAAGTACTACCGCAGGCATTTGCCAAGTCATTGAAAATAGAGGAAACAGTGACAAGAGTCTGCCTGTGCCCAATTTCAAGCAATGCTTGCTCTAAAAAAAAAAAATTGCCTTTGACCAATTGTAAGAAAATATAAATGAGCCAAGTAACCCAATGAGAGCATCAAGAATCTTTTCTTGTGAGAAGTGACAAATTACACTTCCCTCTGTTACTATATTCAGGTGATTGATGTATTGAAGATCTCCAACAATTAAAATTTGTGCTGGACATAATCTCTGATTGCTGAATCAACATCAGCTACTCTATGCAATAAAAACAAGTTTTACAACCACATTAAAATCAAGCCAAAGTGCAAAAAGTGCCTGTAGCCAGAAAAAAAAAAGAATATATATATATATATACACACTTAAGTTAAGTATACATAAGTTAAAGAATTAAAGAGGACGCATCAATTCTCTGTGACTGAGTTTTGTGCCTAAGTGCTTGTCAGACAGAAAAGTTCTGTCTGACAAGCGCTTAGGTGTGAAATTCAGAGTCACAGAGAATTGATGTGTCCTCTTTAATTCTTTAACTTATGTATACTTAGCTCTGCTACCACAGCATTGAGCACTTTATGCCAAGGTAGACTCTACCCCCACATTTACATATATATATATATATATATTGTTTTCCTAAAACTATGAGCTAAAACACCAGAAATAGAAGTGGAAGTTTAGCTCAATGTGTGTAATTTGTCTCCCATTCAAGACTTGAAAAACTAATGTATGACTCCCAAAATATCTGAAAAAAATTAGCTATTCTATGTCCAATATTTATCTAATGGTTTGACAACAGGAATATTTTAAAAAATTGCAAAATCAAAAAAACTAAACAAAAAGGCAAAATTAATACAACCCCAAAGTATTTGAACCTTTGTATCTGGACTTCATTGGCAAATGGGCTCAGAAATTTTAGCTGTTCATCTTAGTACCAAAGTAGCAGTTTTTTGGACTTGTACCTCCAAAATGGTCACAACTTCATTAAATGCATGTGATGACAACCACACAAGAACAAAGGTCATGAACTTAAAAGGTGAGAGTGATTATTTTGCAACTTTTTAGTTTAAGGCAAGAGATTCAGTACCACAAAATTGTCTCTCTTCACTGCAAGCAGAAGAGGTGAAGCAATAGATTTTTAGACCATACCAATCCATTCAGTTTCCAAGTCAACTTAGTCTAATATCCTGCTAACCATACAAGGATACTCTGCAATAATTTTTTTTTTGCAATCCACTGTTGCTTAGAGTACTTTAGGCTGCTGATGAGATATCCCTTCTGGGTATCCAACTCTACTGAGGCAGAGAACTGTACAAAAAACAAACAAATGAGCAAATTAATTTGTTGTTGAAGAACAGTAAATTTTTGCAACTACAAAGTTGCAAAATATTTGTAAGCAAACTGTGCATAAGAAGTAAAAACACAAATTATAATGGTGATCATCAATGATGTATTTTCACCAAACTGTATATGTACTTATCAAGAAAAGAAATCATACCTCTATGCCCTTCAGTTTTAGTTCAGTATTCATGAATAAATAAGGATTGCTTGTAGACTTAAAAAACGAAACAAAGAAAAGTTTCTTACCCTCGATGGTAGTTGGAATTTTGAAAGCCATTCAGGAGGAACCTGTCGGTAAATATTTGTTTTAAAAAAAAATTAAACTGTCTGATAACATCCTATCATTTTAATTTACCAGATTTAAAAATTGGGTTTACTTTGTTTTATGCATGGTGCAAGTAAATACATATCTAATATATTTCAATAAAAATAAAGCAAATCTCGCCATTTTTGTAGGTGCAATCCCCGAGATTTGTCATCTTTAACTGACCAACTGGCACCTTGTGTGTTTTCCTTTAGAATAAAATCGAAAGAAAGTAATCGATAATGTACTCTTCACCATCCTGCTAAGTTTAATATACAAGAACTTACTAAGACAGTCCTCAGTTCTGTCGCCTCGTCCGTAAAACAGAGATCCTTGGGCGATTTACCCTTTTCTTTCGGTGCCAATGTCACCTCTAAATTTTCATAATCGCTGATGTTATCTGAATCATCAATCGACGTTTGAACCGTCTTACTCGAAGGACTTGATTCTGCACGCTGAAAGAGTGAGAGCCAAAAAATCAGCTTAAGTGGATGCAAACAAAGACATAGACATAAAAATATCAGTTCATCTTCTCAAGAAAAAGATTAAGAATTCAGAGTGAGAGATCCTAAAATCAGAGAATCTTGAAATAAGTTAAATCCATCTTGTGCAAATGCAGTATTCGAACTGTAACCGTCTCTATCTCTCGGCGCCAAAATTTGATCACGTGACTTTAGTTGCGAAACCGCTGAGACTCAACAAGACTCGGGAGAAGAGGCGAACCATTCATGCGTCAAATTCTCTGGTGGGAAAATTAATTATCGTACCGACGAAGAACTCGTGTCATCTCTAGGTTCAGCGTTCATTGCAATCAATTTCTTGAGCTTTAGACGCTCTTTTATAATAGGGATGTAGTGCCTTGATACGTCTGCATCTTGGGCGATGGCAAGGAGATCTTAGCCATCGGAACCGTTTTTTTCTGCAAGATAAGATACGAACAAAGATCAATGGAGCGGTCAAGTTTGTGAATGAAAGTTGCAGTAAAATACGTTGTTAAGAAATTTCTTTTGCCTACCTTTCCTTTCTTAAGTCTCATTCCATGCGACTGTAGCCAAGAAACAGCCTCTTCAGTGACGAATTCGCTGCTATAATTCATTATTGTTTCCGACGCACGTGGTCTAGGTTCGACTAATGCCATCACAAGCAGCTCACGCTCACGTCTCGAGAAAAAGCCAACGATTAATTCGTTGTGTGACTCGGTGTTCAGTTACGAGAGGAACCGTTGAAAATTTGAACACTTTATAAGGAATAGTATAGGGAACGAAATATGGTCTAAAAAAGAAAATTATTTTTATATTTTCTTTTTTTTTCAAAAATTGCACCTCGTTGGGGCCAAATTGGTCAATCCTACTTGGCTCTTGGAAGGGCCAAATTGAGAAAAAGTTCCAAAGTAGAATTCATAGGGGCCAATTCAGATTTTGGAGGGGTCGAAATAGTACCTGTCCCGCCCGTTTTGGCTCAAATAGTCCAAAACGAACCCTGATGGGCCAAACTGGCCGTCAAGAAATTGGGGCTAATTTGGCTTTTGGGGTCAATTTGGCTCTTTTCATTTTACAGTGTATCATGATGCAATTTTCATAATAGAAATAAGTGCGTGCGAATGCGTGATGGCTGGCGATCGACCTGACCATAGATAAATGAAACTATAGGTAGGGTAGCAGGAAACTCCTCTGACGGTATTTAATTATTTATATTGAAAACGGTTTATACCTGGCACATTTAGAGGACTTGATCAAGGCTTTGCATGATGAAAAGGGTAATTAATCTTCATGAGGAATGTTAGTCTTTCAGGATGTATTGTACTCACTTTAATAAGTTACTTCTGTCAATTTTAAGTTGACCCAAAGTGATGATTTAGTTAGGGTAGAATTTTTTAAAGTGTGTGAAATAAATTTCATCTTTCTTCACTTGGCGCCCTCTTCGACTTGTCCTTTCTACACCGAATGCTTATCAAAAAAAATGTCTGTGACCCTTTTAAGTCGATTTGACCAAAATTTACAGAGAGTGTATTACGCCTGCTTTGAGGACACGTGATATTTCTATTCCAATTTCTTGTTAAATGCAAAAAATTGCCAAGAGTTTGAAATCGGCTTATGCATGGATCAGGAGTCTCTTATGTAGGATTGTTGTGAAGCTACACTTCCAATTATTCAATAACGTTGACATATTTTCTCAATGGGTGGCTATTTCACAAGAAGACATGAGTAAACGAAAGCGTTTAACGGGTGGCATGCAAAGAGCTGGCTGTCGAACTGTTGTTTTCTACCAGCAAAACAAAGGGTCAGTTTGATTAAATTTGCTAAACTGAAGTGAGCCACAGAAGAAAAATAATGACTATTATGATATGGCCCTTGGGGAATTGCTCTAACTCACAATCCCATTGAAAACCATAATAAAGCTGACATATGTGGGCCGAATGGGTTGACTTTAGGTAGAGATGAGTTGCGTTCTTCAATAAATCATGAATTTTATGTTGTGACCCAAAAAAATAATCATAAAGTTATATTAGACATATGGTTTGAGTTTGTTGTTGGTTCTTGTCGTTGCTCCGAGAGTTTTTCTCCGGGTCCTCCGGTTTTCCTCCCTCTACAAGAACAAACAGTCTTAATTCCAATGGAAACAGGGGAAAGAAGAGCCACCTCGTGGAATGTCTACTGCTAAAATGGCTTTTATTGATACCGCTGAGCTCCAACAGCCTAAAAGCATAATGGATAATACGTTGGTACATTCGCAGACGTTTGACCTCTGTGTTTATCAATATCCTTAGTTGTCGTAAACGCTCTGAAAACCTTAAGTTCCCGCTTGGCTGCTAGCCGAGGTCATGATCCGATGGTGGGGGTTGTTTAATTAATGTTTGGAAAAATAGAATTGAAGTAATTTATGTTTCTGTGAATTATGGCTTAGCTGCAGTGAATATCGTACATAGTATGCATTTGTTTGATTGAAAAACCAACACAAATCAAAACAGAGGTTTTTATAAACACAAACAGAATTTGAATTGAACATCGAGCAAAAAATTTTACGGTGTAACCATTTGCGTAGCATCCTTATAGGAATATTATCTTAACGCGTTTTATGTGATAGTTTTCTTTTTCTCAAGGGAAGGGTATGAGGGGACCTATTATTGAAGATTGATAGAAACTTAAAGCCTTAGAAAGAAGTAGAGGGGAGGGGTGGGGGGAGAGAACTTTGGTGTTCTTGACACATTTTCTCTTCTCGTAAGTTCGTTATCGGAGGGGGGCTGATTAGAGAGGGAAGTTATCTTTAATAATGAAAAAGCAAAACCAGCTGGAGGTATTGGAGCCGATTTGAAAAAATGGCTGAGATAAAAATCCACAATTCCCCCATTCGCTCTGACGAGGGGCTAACGAAGGGCTAAATTCTCTACGGTGGCCAAATTACGCTATTAACTCAGTTGATATTGCAAAATAACCCTGTATTGAGACTTTGACAAATGACTGCTTAATACGACGCCACCAAATGCAGGTTCGACTATTATTTCACTTACCATTTTCGCCGAGAAGAGGTGATTGTTGTCTTTTATCCGTTTCGCTTAGAATAGATTAACCTCCAAAAGTTATTTTGTGGCTCTAATATAATTTTCTCTTCATTTTGTGACATTTGTGATAACAATGTCGTAAGCTGCCATTCAATTGCGAAACTCCCACCAGGATAACAAACATCGATTAACGTTAATAAACACTGAAAACGTGACATCATTACTATTTTCATCACGGCATATCCTCAGTGATTGCAAAGGGACTTATATTGGAGAGGCAAACTGTTCTGCTCGTATTTTGTTAAGAGAGAATTCAAGCCAATGAGGAACTGTGTAAAACAGTTTTATTGTTGATACTTGGAGTGATATCTTTCCTTATGGTGGAACAACTGATCAACATTTTTTTTTATTCACGATTGCAGTTTATGTGGTTCTTTCGGAAGGTGAGTTTAAAAATAGATTGTATCAGCGAAATGCTTCACTAAGTTAAAGATTTGTTCTGTTCGTTTCGTTCTGTTTTCATAAAGAAAAATTTCAATGATCAATGCGTTATTCTTCGTTCCTCCTTTGCCGAGTGACCAAAAGATAAATCCTTTTTGCTATTATTGAGAAAATTATACAATTGTGTCGGGTATGGTGTTCGCGCTTACCCCTGCGTATGTTAAAAATACACACGAAAAAGCGATTTAGTAAACACCTCCCTGCCTCTTTGGAGAGCTACCATCTTCTTCCGTAAATAATGCGGGAATGATCTGTCGTTTTTCGAGTAGCTGAAGCAGAATTTACATTTCATCTGTTCTTATGAAGGATGGTTGGTTTGTCATGACGCTTTAAATTTGAAATCGTGTGAATTGTTGACATAATTATGTGATAAGAAATTAAGGCTTAAAAAAAGGAAGTTTTTTCCCCCAATTCGAATTTCCACTATTAAAAGTATGGATATAATTTGTCTTATTGATAATCGTGATTAGATTAGCGAGTCGGGCCTCCTTAATTTTTTTAGCTCATTAATCGATGAACGTCATTCTCATGATAATTTTGGTCCTTTCAAATGTCAATAAGTCGAATTCCAGTTTTCATCAGGAAAGCAGTTTCTCAAAATTAAAAAACCCTGATGGCTTTCGGAGATAATTTTCTTAAGTGTGGCGTCTGCCTTCAGCGCGTATCTCAGCCGATGTGTTTTCTCAGTCCGTTTTTTCCTCCAAACTAGGAAACAACATCCTGTTATAATTTATAACAAGACGAAACAACCTGCCGTTAAATAATTGATAGCGAGATCTTATCGAAGTCTTATTTTCAAAACATACTTTTTATTGCAGATAATTGCCGAATACTGCAGTTTTTGGAAGCTAAAGATGGCTCAGCGCTGGAAAAACACATCATAAGAACAATTGCCTTAAACTCTGAGCATTCGTGCAGAGTTCAGTGTTATCTGGAGAACGCTTGTTTATCGTACAACTTTGGAAAGAGAGTAACAGGAGATGAAGTCTGTGAATTAAACAATTCGACAGACATACAACATCCGGATGATTTAAAGCCGAGAGAGAATTTCATTTACCGTGGAGCTGAGGTATATAAAGTTTCCTATAATTTTACAATTTTTGTACCAAGAAAAGGATCTCTATAGGGATAACCGTTAGCCGTAAAGCGGCCAAAAAGTTTATGCGGGTATCAGCGGCCATCCCGAGGGGTCGACCCCCGGGCACCCAGGGGCATTTGTCACAGCTGCCGTGACAAATACATGCTAAAGCCCCTCGGGTAAGGCAAAAAATTGGGACAAATACCCCCACCCCTGGAGCAACCTGGGCAACATATAGTCGGTGTTGCCTGTTCCTCGATGCTAAAGTAAGAGTGATCATGGTTTACTGAAGCCACATCAGCACTAAAATCCACACAAGTCTCTATGGAGTCCTCAAATTCGAGCTTTCTTGGGCAAACCTTCTTGGCTTGCGGTTGTTCATCACACTGTCTCTTCCTATCGGCAAGACGCTTCGAATGCGAACTAACCCTGCATTTAAAAAGAACTGTTTCCAATCCATGATCTACAGGGAAAAAACACATTCAAATCCTGTTAAATAATCGAGCAACTAGTTATAAACTTATTGAAGCTAACGAGTTTACATTCTCGAAATTCGCAAAATTTGTAAGAAGATAAACGTTTTTGAAGTGTCAGTCCTTAATAGCTTTTATACAAATTCTATCCTCATTCCTTTGTTCTGTCTTCCGACAATGGATGGCTCATTATTTATATCTAATTTGAATGATAATGGTATGACTTACCTCGAGGGCTAGAAGAACATCGAGCGAGCGAGCTTGCTTGTCCTGTGGCGAAAACCGCTGAACGTTGAGACAGCAGATTACGTGCAAATCCCGTGGGTATGGCCCCGGGGTATTTTGCCAAAAACGCAAAAGCGCTCTAATGCCCCGCGTGCGGGGCATGCCTTTGCTACAAATCCCCTGCTAAGCCCGTGGGTTGCCCTTGGGTTGCCCGGGGGTCGACCCCTCGGGATGGCCGCTGATATCCGCATTAGAAGCAAGGCAGACTTTGAAATGGAC
Source organism: Pocillopora damicornis (assembly GCF_964200805.1). Taxonomy (NCBI): domain Eukaryota; kingdom Metazoa; phylum Cnidaria; class Anthozoa; order Scleractinia; family Pocilloporidae; genus Pocillopora; species Pocillopora damicornis. The sequence goes on along the minus strand of NC_142670.1, from coordinate 39,080,981 downwards.
ATGATAATGTCAACTTCATTCGTCATTGTAAATTGAATGTATGCTGTCGTCCAATCAGAGTTTTTATAATAAGTTTACTGTATAATAATGGAAGTTATTAACCGTTAGCGGTAAAATGGCCAAAATTTTTATCGTTAGCCATAAATGCCACCACCCCATTGGGACCCTCTCATAGAACAATCACAGAAGCCCCCCTCTATGAAGGTTTGTCACTTTATTCAAAGAACAGTTTCAGGGCTAGAATTGATGTCACTTCAGCACAAGTTTCCCTTCAATGAGAGAAACAGATACAAATTCCTAGCAGTCGGACCATATATAATTTTATATAGGGACTAAATGATGTCTCATTAGAGAGGTTCAATATTGTAGTTCCTCGTTAATGCGGACGCTGCAATCAGCACATGTCGGATGATTCACGCCCTGGCCCAATTATTATATCATGTTCTTGGGCAAGACACATTACTGTTACAATGCCTCTCTCCACTCAGGAACATGAATGATTAAAAACTATCAGATCAGCATATTCCGATGAAGAGCTGAAGTTCTTCATGTCGCTTCATTCAAGGGAAACTGAGAAAAGCTATGGCAATAATGAGTTACAGCTCGCAAACCTTAACTTTTTATCATTCCAGAAAGAATTACGTTCATAGATTCTTTTCGTACTCTCCTTTAATCCTCCTGTCTACTTCAGTCTGATTTGAATTTTTTTATTCCATTTATCATTTCCCAGAACTCATGTGGAACCACGCCTTGTATGAATGATGGGACATGTCAATCTGGGTTTTTACCACACGGGTACCGATGCCTTTGTGCTGCAGGCTTTACTGGGTTAAAATGCGAAACAGGTAAGATATTTGAAAGAAACTGGATAACGCCATCTGAAATCCAAGTTATCCTCTTCAGCTCATAACTATTTTGGCTCATTTTTGGATCAGCCTCTCGTTTCGACATTTTTACATCTTACTAAAGTAATAATTTGTGACTTGTGCGCCTCGAAATGAATACTTTTGGTCACTTCAAAAAGACAAACAAACAACTTGCTGCCTTACATTTGACTGTTATTACTGTTTCGCTATGGATTTAAGTTTGATACATATTGTACAAGTTATAGTTCGTGAAGTGTTTTTATTAACTTCTCTATAATACCTATCTTCGAGCAAGTAGGTCAAGGACAGACAGAAAGAGCAGGAATAGTTCATAATTCTATTGTCAGCTGCGACAATACAAAAACCAACAACTACAAAAAAAAATGAAACATATAAATAATAAAAAAAACATTTCTTGTAGCAAAAGTGAATTAATTCTTTCTAAAATCCATCTCCAGATTAATTTTGATTACCCCTGTTTCTGAAGTCATTGGGGGTATCTTGCAATAACTAATCCCGTGTAACCAGTTTTTCTTTTCTTAAAGGTCCTTGGACCTTCTAAGGTCCCTTGTCTCGTGAGTAATTCAATATTTCATACAGCATTTATTCCCCAACAAAATATTGGAGCGTAAGGTAGCGAATCATACTTAGCTAAGCCAATCACAATTGGAGTTGCAGATGTAAACGATTGCAGCGCTAATCCTTGTCACAATGGAGGATCATGCCGAGATCTTGTCAATGGATTCAAGTGTGACTGCCCTGGGGGGTACCTTGGAACTCTGTGTGATATAGGTTGGTGATTCTAAGGTTCCTTCTTTAAGAGCGAAGGGCCGAATATTTTGAAATAGTTCTTCATGTTCGTACGTAAAAGGTCTAAGGTTAGGATTAGCAGCAGGGCCGATCCTCTGTACTTATTTGACCCCTTAACTTGGATGAGCGGCCGAAAATAAAGCTTTCGGAAACGTTAAGTGTCCTTTCGACCGTTTTGGCGCTTGCTCTATGTTATACGTGGGATCGGGAGTAAATAGTATCAGTATTGTCTAAATGTATATTCAGTTAAAAAAAATTGAAGAACTCCTTATTAGAACTCCTTATTCGATGGTTTAACTTAGAGTACGCGCGGATATTTTGCGAGTTGTGTAGTATTCTATGTAAAATAGAATACTGTTCTGCAGTGCAATACTGTCTATTACCGTGGCATATTTTGCGTGTCCTTATGAACTTATTTGATAAATTGATGCATTAATTATAAGTGCACTAACAAATATATTGTTGACTTTATTGTTGTTGTCCTCTGGCACAATTATTCCCCAGTGCTGTTTACGAGGCGAGTTGTTTAAATTTTTACACTCCTGATATCATCAGGTGCATGAATATTTCAAAGGATCTGTAATGTTCAAGTATCTCAAAACGTCATCAGCACAACTGAGGTTTTGAGTGACTCTGAATCTGAAGGAAATATGAGCCCATCTTTTTTCAAATTCCTCCCCCCCCATAAAAAAAGGAAAATGTTGTGGTTGCCGATGTCCTTACTTCCACCATCTTCTATGAGATATCAGGACGTTTCGCCTTTGATAAAGCCACATGCTTGAATATTCCAATATATTTTCATTTTTAGCTACCTCAGAATGCAATCAGTACAAGGTTCTGAATGACTCCGATCGACACAACGATTTTGATCGCGGTGACCGAAAATGTGATAAAAATTTGACAGAAGACTGGTACAGATTCTTGGCGGGGGCTGGAACAAGCATAGCTACACAATGCATTCCAGGTGCTCAAAGTTGTGGAACGGACTTACCGGGTTGGATGGACGGAGCACACCCAACAGTTGATGAAGGAGTTGTTTCCAGAAAAGTTTGGTTTAGTGGATTTGGTAAATGTTGTTACCACAACATTATGATCGACCTTCGGAATTGCAGCTCTTTCTTTGTATACAGACTGAAACCGATCCAAGTTTGTGCCAGCCGGTACTGTGGAAAAAGCTAGAGGCTGAAACACAAATCTTGTTTTTAAGGATATTGTGTATCACTATACCTTGATCTTTAGTCGTTTGTTTAACCTACCGTTAAAGAGAACTAAAGGCGAACTAATGAAACACAACTTTAATAAAACACAACTTTAAAACAGTTCGTCCGTTTTTAAGAATTTTCATTTAGAACATAATGGAGGCCTGATCAAGACTTTGCAGAATTATACCAGTAAAATTTATGAGAAATGATGTTCTCTCAGCAGGTTATTATATTTACTTTGGTTTCTTCAGTTAGCAACCACTTCAATCAGTATATGATGAAAGACGATGTAATTTTGATGCTCACACTAAGTGATTGTTCTTGAAGGTAAAAGTTTTGTAATACGTTTAATTAAGTGCATCTATCTTAACTTTGCAGTGTCTTTGACTTTCCTTGTCGCTAGAGATCCTAGAGTTGTTCTCAATGAATGCCCTTCTTAAAAAAGTTGGACTTATTTACATATATCCAAATTTGACGAAAACTTGCAGAGAAAGTATCACAGCTGCTTTGAGGCCTCGAGCTATTTATCACATAAAGTCCTGTTATAGTCAATGAAAAAGGTCATAGCGAGCGTGAGATCGGCTTACAAATGGATCGGGGTCTCTTAAAACGGATGGGGAAGATATAGTGGTTATAGGTATTTTATAGAACTGTTTTATTCCGGTTGAGTAAAGCCGTTCCATCTTACACAACATATCGTGTTTCCCCGTTGCAGTCTTTGGCTTTCAACAACAGTGAATATGAGTTCAAAACATTTCAAAAACTGAAATTTTTCAGAGTTCTACTTGCGCAGTGACTTAGATGACATTTAATTTGTGGATATAAAATCCTCACTTATAGTCGGCTATCTTATCTCAAGGCCCTAACTCATTCCTGAAAACAAAACAAAAAACCTGGATAGAACGGTTTACGCTCGATAATTTGAATCAGAGCTATATTTTCTCTCTTCTCTTCTAATTTTAAATCTTAGCCCAGAATGTTGAATTGAATGAACCTCACGCAAACTGCGCTCTCGTGCGTGATAAGTAGAAATAAGTGTGTGCGAGCGCGTGATGGCTCGCGATAGATGGCTTGCGGTTTCGACCTGACTAAAGATAAATAAAACTATAGGTAGGGCAACAGGAAACTACTCTGACGGCATTTAATTATTCATGTTGAAAACTTTTTATATGTGACATATTTAGAGGGCTTGATCAAGGCTTTGCGTGATAAAAAGATTAATCTTCATGAGAACTGTTATTCTTTCAGCATGTATTGCACTTGCTTTAATTAGTTACTTCTGTCAACTGTAGGTGATAGTTCTTTAGGGTAGATTTCTATAAAGTGTGTGAAATAAATTTAATTTATCTTCTCTTGGCGCCCTCTTTGACTTGTCCTTTCTACACCGAATGCTAATCGAAAACAAAAATGCCTGAGAATAATTCGAACATGTCTGAAACCCTTTAAAGTCGATTTGACCAAAATTTACAGAGAATGTATTACACCTGCTTTGAGGACACGTGCTATCTCTATTCCAATTTCTTGTTAAATGCAAAAGTTGCTAGGAGTTTGAAATCGGCTTATGAGTTTTCACAAGAACATAAGCAAACAAAGCGTTTAATGGGTGGCATACAAATAGGTGGCTGTCGAATTGTTGTTTTCTCCCAGCAAAAAAAGGGTCAGTTTGATCAAATTTGCTAAACTGAAGTGAGCCACTGAAGAAAAATAATGACTTTTATGATATGAACTTTGGGGCATTACTCTGACTCACAATCCCATTGAAAACCATAATAAAAGCTGACGTGTGTGGGGCCGGATGGGTTGACGTGAGCCAAAAATGAGTTGCGTTCTTTAATAAATCATGAGTTTCGTGTTGTGACTAAAACAAACAATGGTAAAGTATATTTGACATGTGGGTTGAGTTTAATGTTGGCTCTTTTCGTTGCCCCGAGGGTTTTCCTTTGGGTCTTCCAGTTTCCTTCCCTCCTCAAGAACAAACGCTCCAAATTCCAGTGGAGACAGTAGAACCAAAAGCCACCTCGTGGAATGTCCACTGCTAAAATCCCATTATTTATTATTGTTATCATGTTATCATTATTATTATTATTAGTATTAGTATTAGTATTAGTATTAACAAAGAGGTTTGAAAAATGCTATTTAAGTCTCCGTCATCCTCTTCCTAAACAAGAGACTCTATTTCTTCTTTCTTTCTCGAGTCACTTTGTGAAATACTCTTGATGAGAAAAAACATCACTGTAAAGACAATAGCGCTGCTTGACGACAAGAAGCTGAATACAAAATTTAAACGTGGAACGAATAAACTTAATTATTCATTTGAAAATATTGCATGTCAAGGATATTGTAATTTAAACGCCTCTATGTGGTCCAGCGTCACTCTTAATTTTCCCAGACGTAAGATAATGAACGCCTGTTAGCAGGAATCGACAAATTGCCCCCTCACATTTTAACTTGAGTTTTTCTTAGTGAAGGACAAAAAAGGATTCTCGAGTTTCACTCTAAGTCATGATTCACTCTTTGCGCGTGTTCGTCGAGTAATGGTTGCAGCGAAAAATGTCTTTTTCATCCTTGTTCTAGGAATAATGGTTACAGAACACGCCACTTGTACTAATTCGGCTCTCTTTAAGACGCGAGAAAATATTCGGCTTAATGGTCGTGTCGTTAAACAGTTTCAATCGCCCAGTTTTATGTCATGCAATCACTGGTGCCTCTGGAACTCCTGGTGTACTTCAACAAACTTCAGAGAGCTATCCGAGGTGAACAAGAAAGGAATTTGTGAACTAAACAAACATGGATACGTCGATCAGAATACAAACCTTGATGATGAAAAAGGGGTGTCATTCTCTTTGCTCGTGAAGGTACATAGGTCTTTAATTTAAGCCTTGCATAACGTATAAGAAGCTGGAAAGTTTTCCTTTTTTCAATTTTTGTAATGATGCTGGAAATGGCTGCCATGAATATTTGACGGAAGGGCATTTTTTGCGTATTGTTTTTTTTTTTTATAATATTCGACGGTTTACTAAGAATTCTAAGTCTATCCCTTTCAATCTTTAAACTTGGTTTCTCTTCACGTGTTTTAGTCCAAATTTTAAAATCGTAACCTTTACATGTTTTCACTTCTGCAGGGTTTCATTTCAGAAACACACAATTGTTTGACGGGAAGATCATATTTCGTTTATGATATTTTAAGCTACAGACAGTAGCGGTAGCAGTTGTGAATTAACGATGCAATTTTCATTTGTATTTTTCCCGTCAGGGACATCACTTTCCTTGTGCTGCGGGCCTCACTGGACCTTTATTTCATATAATTAGAGAGATCGTGGTAAATTTAGGCCCGCGCCACACTATTGCGTTTTTGTTTGAAAACGCATTCTTTTTGACGTGTTTTCGCTAGTCATCCATACTTAGACGCCCGAATACTTTGATATAAACGGGAACTTTCGAAAGCGGTTTCACAGTGGAGTCTTTTGAAAACGCACCGTTTTAAAACGCTCCTTTTTAGTGTGGACTGGTGAAAACGGAGCATCTGTCCATTTTCAGGTATATTTAGATTGTAGTGTCGTGTGACACTAGCGTCAACTTACGTCATGCACGTAATTTAAGCAAGGGAATTCTGGGATTAAAATAGAGAGCAGACCATATGCTCGTAACGGCCGTTTACTGTGAATTACTTTGTGTTCGTTCTCCACATTACATTGGCAACGAGGAAGGCCCGTCGTTTCAGGTCAATCTCCGCAGTCTTTGTGATGGCTTCTTGTCTTCTAAGCTTCGATTCGTTGGATATACACGCAGATGGTGCAATCGCTCAACGATGGCGAAAATGGATCAAACGGCTAGAAAATCTGTTTGTTGCTGCTGACATCAAGGACAAAACGAGGCAAAGCGCTTTTTTACTTTATTATGCTGAAGAAAAGGTGTGTGACTTCTTCGAGACTTTGCCGCAGAGCGGAGATGATTTTGAAACGGGAAAAGAGAAACTTACTGAGTACTTCGACCCCGAAAAGAATGTCGAGTATGAAACTTACAACTTTCAGCAAGCGAAACAGAATCCATGGTGAATCGATGAATGCCTATCACTCTCGTTTACGTCAACTGGCATCTACATGTGAGTTTGCTAACATCGATAAGGAAATTTAGTCGCAAATAATTCAACCTTGTTCGTCACAAGCCCTTGCTGCAAATCTTCAACAGTCCGACTTCACAAGCCTCAGCAAGGATCGACAAATGTCGACACAAGCACTCTCAAAATCTTTGCTAATGTCCGTAATCAACTGATCTCAGTGGATGGAAAAATTGCGCTCCGTGGAAACCGCATGGTGATACCTAAAGTCCTTCAGAAGCGAGTGGTAGAATTAGTGCACGAGGGCCACCAAGGAATAGTTAAGACACGTAGCCTGTAACTTTCAAAGGTTTGGTTTCCAAGAATGGACAATGCTGTTGATTCAATTGTTAAAAAGTGTTGTCCATGTCAAATTGCTACACCGAAGCCTTCCCGCGAAACTCTGAAAATGACTCAGCTACCTTGTGGTCCCTGGCACCAAGTCAGCGTCGACTTCTGCGAAGTGGCTGAGCTCTATGTTCTTGTCGTGATACATGACTACTCTAGGTTCCCTGATATTGAGATTGTGCATTCAACTGCTGCCAATGCTGTGATTCCCAAGCTGGACCGCATATTTGCTGCCTACGTTGTTCCTGAAGTCGTGAAAACTGACAACGGTCCCTCCTTCAATGAGCATAAGTTCGCACAATTTGCTGACTATCTTGGTTTTGTATTCCGAAAAGTCGCCCCCTTATGGCCAGAGGCAAATGGCGAAGTTGAAAGGTTCATGAGGTCGTTTGGAAAGGTACTTCGCACCACTACAAACTGGAAGCAACAAATGTATCAGTTTCTCCGCAACTATTGTGCCACCCCTCATAGTACTACTAGTGTTGCCCAGCTACTGCTCTTTTTGGACGATCAATCAGGGTCAAGCAACCCTGCCCTGTAGTGATGCCTACAGACTTTGGTATGATCCTGTAGCTTTGCGTGAACAAGATGCCCAACAGAAGTTGAAGATGAAGTGTCATGCTGAATCTAAGGGAGCTATCAGAGAATGTGACATCCAAGTTTGAGACACTGTTTTAGTGAAACAGCCAAGGCGAGGAAAGCTGTCAACACCTTATCAACCCACTCCACTTATTGTCACAGACAAGAATCAAAGCATGTTAACAATAGAAGGTGCTAACTCGAAAGTGACTCGCAATTCATCACACTTCAAGAGGTTTATGACTGGTGAACCCGTCACACCGTTATTTCGCTTGAGGAATCTTCTATTGATGTTGACTTGAAAACCAGTTCCCTGTCTTCTGCACCTACCTCGTGTCAGAAGTTTGCAGACCCTGGGCCTATTGACCCTACCGATTGTGCCGAGACCTCGACTGAAGTCGTGCTTCGAAGGTCTACCCGATTGCCCAAGCCTACGAAGAGACTTATTCAAGAGATTTGATCAGATATTGTTTAATACTTACGTTGATTACGAGCATTTCTGTTGAACATTTCTAATTTCAGACATGTCTTACTAAGAAAGACTTACGAACATTCCTTATTAAGAAGACACAGTACTCCGTAACTTTCAGTCGTTTCAGTCTTAATTTGAAAGCAGTTTTTTTCTTTTGTCTTACTATTGTTACAGATGTTTTGTCTACAATTTTGTGTACGAATTCTTTAGCTAAAGGAAAACAGGAATGTAGTGTCGTGTGACACTAGCATCACACTACGTCATGCATGTCATTTAAAGTAGGAAATTCTGGGATTAAATAGAGAGGAGACGATGTTCTCGTGATGGCCGTTTATTTTTTATTACTTTTGTGTTCGTTCTCCACATTACAAAGATTACTCCCGTTTCTGAAGTCACTGGGCTACCTTGAAATAACCAATCCTACGTCGCGAGTTTTCCTTGTTTTTAAAGTAACCACTCTTGTCTCGCGAGTAATTAAGCGTCCCATGCAGCACACATTGATTCCCCAAACAAAACATTGGAGCGACACGCAAGGTAGCGAATCGTGCTTAGCTAAGCCAATCACAATTGGAATTGCAGATGTAAACGAATGCAGTCCTAATCCTTGTTACAATGGAGGATCATGCCGAGATCTTGTCAATGGATTCAAGTGTGACTGCCCTAGGGTTCCTTGGAACTCTGTGTGATATAGGTTAGTGATTCTTACGTTCGTTCTTTAAGAGCCAACGGATTATTTTGAAATAGTTCTTCATGTTCATACGTAAAAGACTCTAGGGTTAGGATTAGCAGCAGGGCCGATCCTCTGTACATATTTGACCCCTTAACTTGGATGACCGGCCAAAAATAAAGCTTTCGGAAACCTTAAGTGTTCCTTCGACCATTTTGAGCGCATGCTCTATGTTACACGTGGGATCGAGGGTAAATAGTGTCATTAGTGTCTGAATGTATGTTCCGTAAAAAGAAAATAGAATAACTTCTTTGACTTTTTATAAATACACCTTATTCGATGGTTTAATTCGGAGTACGCGTCGATATTTTTCGAGTTGTGTAGTATTTTATGTAGTAGTTGTGTGGAAAATACGAGCAATGAAGAAAATGTCCGCTCGTGTTATATCTGAAACCATTGAATAAATGATTTATTGTCTCACTATTATTTCACTATTTTGATTTTAGATTGCGAAATATATCGGACGGCCTTATCTGTGCATCGTATCGATCACATAGGGAGATCACGAAAGACGAGAACAACACGGATAAAACCATTTAAGAGTTCTATGTGACCAACGAAAATATATGTCGTTCGTAAAAGTTCGGTTCTTCACAAGTCAAGCCTAAAAAACGCAAAAAAAAAAAAAAAAAATCAAAGTTTGGATCGTTTCTTGGGATTACTTTGTTGCTCTGTATTTTTGCCCTGTTCTACAGTGTAATACCGTTTATTACCGTGGCATATTTTGCGCGCGTCCTCATGAACGTATTTGGTGAATTGACGCGGTAATGGAATAATGAGTGCATTCATAGATATATTGTTGGCTTTATTGTTATTTTCCTCTGGCACAATTATTCCCCAGTGCTGTTTACGAGGCAGCTGTTGAAACCGTTACACTCATGATATCATCAGTTGCATGAATGTTTCTAAGGACATTCAATGTTCAATTATCTCCGAACGTCGTCGGTACAAGGTTTTGAGTGACTCTGAATCTAAAGGAAATATGAACCCATCTTTTTGCAAATTTTCTCTCTCCCCCCTTCCCCCCACCCCCCCCCCCCCCATGTCCGAGCTTCCACCATATTTTATAATATATCAGAACATTTTGCCTTTGATAAAGCCATATGCTTGAGTATTCCGATACATTTTCATTTTTAGCTGCCTCAGAATGCAATCAGTACAAGATTCTGAATGACTCCGATCGGCACAACGATTTTGGTCGCGGTGACCGCAAATGTGATAAAAATTTGACAGAAGACTGGTACAGATTCTCGGCGGGGGCTGGAACAAGCATAGCTACACAATGCATTCCAGGTGCCCAAAGTTGTGGAACGGACTTGCCGGGTTGGATGGACGGAGCACACCCAACAGTTGATGAAGGAGTTGTTTCCAGAAAAGTTTGTTTTAGTGGATTTGGTAAATGTTGTTACCACAACATTATGATCAACGTACGGAATTGCAGCTCTTTCTTTGTATACAGATTGAAACCAGTTTCAATTTGTCCTAGCCGGTACTGTGGAAAAAGTTAGGTTATAATCCATCGATTAAATGACATTTAATCAATGGATATAAAATCCTCACTTATTGTTGGCTACCTTAGACGACTATCTTAGACTTTAAACTGCTGCAGGTTAAAATTCCAAGGCCCCAACTCATTCCTGAAAAAAAAGCTGGATAGAACGGTTCACGCTTGATAATTTGAATCAGGGCTGTATTTTCTCTCTTCTCTTCCTATTTCTTTATTCTTAGCCCAGAATATTCAATGGAATGAACCTCACGCAAAACTGCATTCTCGTACGTGATAAGTAGAAATAAGTGCGTGCGAATGCGTGATGGCTGGCGATTGATGGGGGCTCGCGGTTTCGACTTGACGCAAAAATTTATAAAACTAGATAGGGCAACAGGAAACTCCTCTGACGGTATTTAATTATTGAAAAGCTTTTTATATTTAGCATATTTTGAGGGCTTGATCAAGGCTTTGCATAATAAAAAGAGTAAATATCATGAGAAATGTCATTCTTTCGGCATGTATTATATTTGCAGTTTACAGTTGACCCAATCGGTAAATCATGTATCATGATACAATTTTCAAAATAGAAATAAGTGCGTACGAATGCGTGATGGCTGGCGATCGACCTGACCATAGATAAATGAAACTATAGGTAGGGCAGCAGGAAACTACTCTGACGGTAGTTAATTATTTATATTGAAAACGGTTTATACCTGGCACATTTAGAGGACTTGATCAAGGCTTTGCATGATAAAAAGGGTAATGAATCTTCATGAGGAATGTTAGTCTTTCAGGATGTATTGTACTCACTTTAATAAGTTACTTCTGTCAATTTTAAGTTGACCCAAAGCGATGATTTAGTTAGGGTAGAATTCTGTAAAGTGTGTGAAATAAATTTCATCTTTCTTCACTTGGCGCCCTCTTCGACTTGTCCTTTCTACACCGAATGCTTATCAAAAAAAATGTCTGTGACCCTTTTAAGTCGATTTGACCAAAATTTACAGAGAGTGTATCACGCCTGCTATGAGGACAAGTGACATTTCTATTCCAATTTCTTTTTAAATGCAAAAAATTGCCAAGAGTTTGAAATCGGCTTATGCATGGATCAGGAGTCTCTTATGTAGGATTGTTGTGAAGCTACACTTCCAATTATTCAATAACGTTGACATATTTTCTCAATGGGTGGCTATTTCACAAGAAGACATGAGTAAACGAAAGCGTTTAACGGGTGGCATGCAAAGAGCTGGCTGTCGAACTGTTGTTTTCTACCAGCAAAACAAAGGGTCAGTTTGATTAAATTTGCTAAACTGAAGTGAGCCACAGAAGAAAAATAATGACTATTATGATATGGCCCTTGGGGAATTGCTCTAACTCACAATCCCATTGAAAACCATAATAAAGCTGACATATGTGGGCCGAATGGGTTGACTTTAGGTAGAGATGAGTTGCGTTCTTCAATAAATCATGAATTTTATGTTGTGACCCAAAAAAATAATCATAAAGTTATATTAGACATATGGTTTGAGTTTGTTGTTGGTTCTTGTCGTTGCTCCGAGAGTTTTTCTCCGGGTCCTCCGGTTTTCCTCCCTCTACAAGAACAAACAGTCTTAATTCCAATGGAAACAGGGGAAAGAAGAGCCACCTCGTGGAATGTCTACTGCTAAAATGGCTTTTATTGATACCGCTGAGCTCCAACAGCCTAAAAGCATAATGGATAATACGTTGGTACATTCGCAGACGTTTGACCTCTGTGTTTATCAATATCCTTAGTTGTCGTAAACGCTCTGAAAACCTTAAGTTCCCGCTTGGCTGCTAGCCGAGGTCATGATCCGATGGTGGGGGTTGTTTAATTAATGTTTGGAAAAATAGAATTGAAGTAATTTATGTTTCTGTGAATTATGGCTTAGCTGCAGAGAATATCGTACATAGTATGCATTTGTTTGATTGAAAAACCAACACAAATCAAAACAGAGGTTTTTATAAACACAAACAGAATTTGAATTGAACATCGAGCAAAAAATTTTACGGTGTAACCATTTGCGAAGCATCCTTATAGCAATATTATCTTAACGCGTTTTATGTGATAGTTTTCTTTTTCTCAAGGGAGGGGTATAAGGGGACCTATTATTGAAGATTGATAGAAACTTAAAGCCTTAGAAAGAAGTAGAGGGGAGGGGTGGGGGGAGAGAACTTTGGTGTTCTTGACACATTTTCTCTTCTCGTAAGTTCGTTATCGGAGGGGGGCTGATTAGAGAGGGAAGTTATCTTTAATAATGAAAAAGCAAAACCAGCTGGAGGTATTGGAGCCGATTTGAAAAAATGACTGAGATAAAAATCCACAATTCCCCCATTCGCTCTGACGAGGGGCTAACGAAAGGCTAAATTCTCTACGGTGGCCAAATTACGCTATTAACTCAGTTGATATTGCAAAATTACCCTGTATTGAGACTTTGAAAAATGACTGCTTAATACGACGCCACCAAATGCAGGTTCGACTATTATTTCACTTACCATTTTCGCCGAGAAGAGGTGATTGTTGTCTTTTATCCGTTTCGCTTAGAATAGATTAACCTCCAAAAGTTATTTTGTGGCTCTAATATAATTTTCTCTTCATTTTGTGACATTTGTGATAACAATGTCGTAAGCTGCCATTCAATTGCGAAACTCCCACCAGGATAACAAACATCGATTAACGTTAATAAACACTGAAAACGTGACGTCATTTCTATTTTCATGACGGCATATCCTCAGTGATTGCAAAGGGACTTATATTGGAGAGGCAAACTGTTCTGCTCGTATTTTGTCAAGAAAGAATTCAACCAATGAGGAACTGTGTAAAACAGTTTTATTGTTGATACTTGGAGTGATATCTTTCCTTATGGTGGAACAACTGATCAGCATTTTTTTTTTATTCACGATTGCAGTTTATGTGGTTCTTTCGGAAGGTGAGTTTAAAAATAGATTGTATCAGCGAAATGCTTCACTAAGTTAAAGATTTGTTCTGTTCGTTTCGTTCTGTTTTCATAAAGAAAAATTTCAATGATCAATGCGTTATTCTTCGTTCCTCCTTTGCCGAGTGACCAAAAGATAAATCCTTTTTGCTATTATTGAGAAAATTATACAATTGTGTCGGGTATGATGTTCGTGCTTACCCTTGCGTCTGTTAGAAATAAACACGAAAAAGCGAGTTAGTAAACACCTCCCTGCCTCTTTGGAGAGCTACCATCTTCTTCCGTAAATAATGCGGGAATGATTTGTCGTTTGTCGAGTAGCTGAAGCAGAATTTACATTTAATCTGTTCTTATGAAGGACGGTTGGTTTGTCATGACGCTTTAAATTTGAAATCGTGTGAATTGTTGACATAAATTATGTGATAAGAAATTAAGGCTTAAAAAAAGGAAGTTTTTTTTCCCCAATTCGAATTTCCACATATTAAAAGTATGGATATAGTTTGTCTTATTGATAAGTCGTGGTTAGATTAGCGGGTCGGGCCTGCTTAATTGTTTTAGCTTATTCATTGATAAACGTCACTCTCATGATAATTTTGGTCCTTTCAAATGTCAATAAGTCGAATTCCAGTTTTCATCAGGAAAGCAGTTTCTCAAAATTAAAATGCCCTGATGGCTTTCGGAGATAATTTTCTTAAGTGTGGCGTCTGCCTTCAGCGCGTATCTCAGCCGATGTGTTTTCTCAGTCCGTTTTTTCCTTCAAACAAGGAAGCGCGTATCTCAGCCGATGTGTTTTCTCCTCCAAACTAGGAAATAACATCCTGTTATAATTTATAACAAGACGAAACAAACTGCCGTTAAAAAATTGATAGCGAGATCTTATCGAAGTCTTATTTTCAAAACATACTTTTTATTGCAGATAATTGCCGAATACTGCAGTTTTTGGAAGCTAAAGATGGCTCAGCGCTGGAAAAACACGTCATAAGAACAATTGCCTTAAACTCAGAGCATTCGTGCAGAGTTCAGTGTTATCTGGAGAACGCATGTTTATCGTACAACTTTGGAAAGAGAGTAACAGGAGATGAAGTCTGTGAATTAAACAGTTCGACAGACATACAACATCCGGATGATTTAAAGCCGAGAGAGAATTTCATTTACCGTGGAGCTGAGGTATATAAAGTTTCCTATAATTTTACAATTTTTGTACCTAGAAAAGGATCTCTATAGGGATAACCGTTAGCCGTAAATCGGCTAGAAAGTTTAGCCTTAAAAATAGGCGTAAATATTGACAAATTCTAATCGTTAGTCGTAAAGAAACTTTAACTGTTGAAATAATTGTTTTATTATACATTTTTTTAAACAATCTGAAAAAGAAAACACTTCTCTCTGGGTTTGTCATAAGTGTGAGAACACAACGCGGACGACGGGCTTAGAAGCAAGGCAGACTTTGAAATGGACATGATAATATCAACTTCATTCGTCATTGTAAATTGAATGTATGCTGTCGTCTAATCAGAGTTTTTATAGTAAGTTTACTGTATAATAATGGAAGTTATTAACCGTTAGCGGTAAAATGACCAAAATTTCTATCGTTAGCCATAATTACCACCACCCCATTGGGACCCTCTCATAGAACAATCACAGAAGCCCCCCTCTATGAAGGTTTGTCGCTTTTTTCAAAGAACAGTTTCAGGGCTAGAATTGATGTCACTTCAGCACAAGTTTCCCTTCAATGAAAGAAACAGATACAAAGTCCTAGCAGTCGGACCATATATAATTTTATGAAGGGACTAAACGATGTCTCATTAGAGCGGTTCAATATTGTAGTTCCTCGTTGATGCGGACACTGCAATCAGCACATGTCGGATGATTCACGCCCTGGCTCAATTATGTTTTCATGTTCTTGGGCAAGACACATTACTGTTACAATGCCGCTCTCCAGCCAGGAACATGAATGATTAAAAACTATCAGATCAGCATATTCCGATGAAGAGCTGAAGTTCTTCATGTCGCTTCATTCAAGGGAAACTGAGAAAAGCTATGGCAATAATGAGTTACAGCTCGCAAACCTTAACTTTTTATCATTCCAGAAAGAATCACGTTCATAGATTCTTCTCGTACTCTCCTATAATCCTCCTGTCTCCTTCAGTCTGATTTGAATTTTTTTATTCCATTTATCATTTCCCAGAACTCATGTGGAACCAGGCCTTGTATGAATGGTGGGACATGTCAATCCGGGTTTTTACCACACGGATACCGCTGCCTTTGTGCTGCAGGCTTTACTGGGTTAAAATGCGAAACAGGTAAGATATTTGATAGAAACTGGATAACGCCATCTGAAATCCAAGTTATCCTCTTCAGCTCATAACTATTTTGGCTCATTTTTGGATCAGCCTCTCGTTTCGACATTTTCACATCTTACTAAAGTAATAATTTGTGACTTGTGCGCCTCGAAATGAATACTTTTGGTCACTTCAAAAAGACAAACAAACAACTTGCTGCCTTACATTTGACTGTTATTACTGTTTCGCTATGGATTTAAGTTTGATACATATTGTACAAGTTATAGTTCGTGAAGTGTTTTTATTAACTTCTCTATAATACCTATCTTCGAGCAAGTAGGTCAAGGACAGACAGAAAGAGCAGGAATAGTTCATAATTCTATTGTCAGCTGCGACAATACAAAAACCAACAACTACAAAAAAAAATGAAACATATAAATAATAAAAAACATTTCTTGTAGCAAAAGTGAATTAATTCTTTCTAAAATCCATCTCCAGATTAATTTTGATTACCCCTGTTTCTGAAGTCATTGGGGGTATCTTGCAATAACTAATCCCGTGTAACCAGTTTTTCTTTTCTTAAAGGTCCTTGGACCTTCTAAGGTCCCTTGTCTCGTGAGTAATTCAATATTTCATACAGCATTTATTCCCCAACAAAATATTGGAGCGTAAGGTAGCGAATCATACTTAGCTAAGCCAATCACAATTGGAATTGCAGATGTAAACGATTGCAGCGCTAATCCTTGTCACAATGGAGGATCATGCCGAGATCTTGTCAATGGATTCAAGTGTGACTGCCCTGGGGGGTACCTTGGAACTCTGTGTGATATAGGTTGGTGATTCTAAGGTTCCTTCTTTAAGAGCGAAGGGCCGAATATTTTGAAATAGTTCTTCATGTTCGTACGTAAAAGGTCTAAGGTTAAGATTAGCAGCAGGGCCGATCCTCTGTACTTATTTGACCCCTTAACTTGGATGAGCGGCCGAAAATAAAGCTTTCGGAAACGTTAAGTGTCCTTTCGACCGTTTTGGCGCTTGCTCTATGTTATACGTGGGATCGGGAGTAAATAGTATCAGTATTGTCTAAATGTATATTCAGTTAAAAAAAATTGAAGAACTCCTTATTCGATGGTTTAACTTAGAGTACGCGCGGATATTTTGCGAGTTGTGTAGTATTCTATGTAAAATAGAATACTGTCCTGCAGTGCAATACTGTCTATTACCGTGGCATATTTTGCGTGTCCTTATGAACTTATTTAATAAATTGATGCAGTAAATATAAGTGCACTAACAAATATATTGTTGACTTTATTGTTGTTGTCCTTTGGCACAATTATTCCCCAGTGCTGTTTACGAGGCGAGTTGTTTAAATTTTTATACTCCTGATATCATCAGGTGCACGAATGTTTCAAAGGATCTTTAATGTTCAAGTATCTCAAAACGTCATCAGCACAACTGAGGTTTTGAGGGACTCTGAATCTGAAGGAAATATGAGCCCATCTTTTTTCAAATTCCTCCCCCGCCATAAAAAAAGGAAAATGTTGTGGTTGCCGATGTCCTTACTTCCACCATCTCCTATGAGATATCAGAACGTTTCGCCTTTGATAAAGCCATATGCTTGAATATTCCAATATGTTTTCATTTTTAGCTACCTCAGAATGCAATCAGTACAAGGTTCTGAATGACTCCGATCGACACAACGATTTTGGTCGCGGTGACCGAAAATGTGATAAAAATTTGACAGAAGACTGGTACAGATTCTCGGCGGGAGCTGGAACAAGCATAGCTACACAATGCATTCCAGGTGGCCTAAGGTGTGGTACGGACTTGCCGGGTTGGATGAACGTAGCACACCCAACAGTTGATGAAGGAGTTGTTTCCATAAAAGTTTGTTTTAGTGGATTTGGTAAATGTTGTTACCACAACATTATGATCAAGGTACGGAATTGCAGCTCTTTCTTTGTATACAGACTGAAACCGATCGAAGTTTGTGTCAGCCGGTACTGTGGAAAAAGCTAGAGGCTGAAACACAAATCTTGTTTTTAAGGATACTGTATATCATTATACCTTGATCTGTAGTCGTTTGTTTAACCTACCGTTAAAGAGAACTAATGAAACACAACTTTAATAAAATACAACTTTAAAACAGTTAGTCCTTTTTTAAGAATTTTTATTTAGAACATAAGGGAGGCCTGATCAAGACTTTGCAGAATTATACCAGTAAAATTTATGAAAAATAATGTTCTCTCAGCAGGTTATTATATTTACTTTGGTTTCTTCAGTTAGCAACCACTTTAATCAGTATATGATGAAAGACGATGTAATTTTGATGCTCACACTAAGTGATTGTTCTTGAAGGTAAAAGTTTTGTAATACGTTTAATTAAGTGCATCTATCTTAACTTTGCAGTGTCTTTGACTTTCCCTGTCGCTAGAGATCCTAGAGTTGTTCTCAATGAATGCCCCTCTAAAAAAAGTTGAACTCATTTGTGATACATATATTCAAATTTGACGAAAACTTGCAGAGAAAGTATTGGAGCTGCTTTGAGGCCTCGAGCTACTTGTTACATAAAGTCCTGTTATAGTAAACGGAAATGGTCATAGCGAGCGTAAGATCGGCTTACAAATGGATCGGGGTCTCTTAAAACGAATGGGGAAGATAAATTTTTTTATAGGTATTTTATAGAACTGTTTCATTCCGGTTGGGGAAGGCCGTTCCATCTTACATAACATATCCTATTTCCTAGTTGTCTTTGGCTTTCAGCAACAGTGAATATGAGTTCAAAACATTTCAAGGGCTGAAGTTTTTCAGAGTTCTACTTGCGCAGTGACTTAGCTGACATTTAATTTGTGGATATAAAATCCTCACTTATAGTTGGCTATCTTAAACGGCCGTCTTAGACTTTTAACTGCTGCTGGTCAAAATTTCAAGGCCCTAACTCATTCCTGAAAACAAAACAAAAAAGCTGGATAGAACGGTTTACGCTCGATAATTTGAATCAGAGCTGTATTTTCTCTCTTCTCTTCTTATTTTAAATCTTAGCCCAGAACGTTCAATTGAATGAACCTCACGCAAACTGCGCTCTCGTGCGTGATAAGTAGAAATACGTGCGTGCGAGTGCGTGATGGCTCGCGATCGATGGCTTGCGGTTTCGACCTGACTAAAGATAAATAAAACTGTAGGTAGTGCAACATGAAACTCCTCCGACGGTATTTAATTATTCATGTTGAAAACTTTTTATGTGACATATTTAGAGGGCTTGATCAAGGCTTTGCGTGATAAAAAGAGCAATCTTCATGAGAAATGTGTTCTTTCAGCATGTATTGCACTTGCTTTAATTAGTTACTTCTGTTAACTGTAGGTGATAGTTCTTCAGGGTAGAGTTCTATGAAGTGTGTGAAATAAATTTAATTTCTGTTCAATTGGTGCCCTCTTTGACTTGTCCTTTCTATACCGAATGGGTGTCAAAAAAATGTCTGAGAATAATTTGAACATGTCTGTGACCCTTTAAAGTCGATTTGACCAAAATTTACAGAGAATGTATTACACCTGCTTTGAGGAAACGTGCTATTTCTATTCCAATTTCTTGTTAATGGCAAAAAGTTGCTAAGAGTTTGAAATCGGCTTTTGCATGGAGCGGAGTCTGTTATTTAGGATTGTTGTGAAGCTATACTTCCAATTATCAAAAAACGTTGATATATTTTCTCCGTGGGTGCCTATTTCACAAGAACATAAGCAAACAAAGCGTTTAACGGGTGGCATACAAAGAGGTGGCTGTCGAACTGTTCTACTGTTCTTTCTACCAGCAAAAAAAAAGGGTCAGTTTGATTACATTTGCTAAACTGAAGTGAGCCACAGAAAAAAAATAATAACTATTATGATATGATCCTTGGGGCATGCTTTTACTTACAATCCCATTGAAAACCATAATAAAAGCTGACGTGTGTGGGGCCGGATGGGTTGATGTGAGCCAAAAATGAGTTACGTTCTTCAAGTCTCGTGTTTTGACTAGCACAAATAATGGTAAAGTGATATTAGACATGTGGGTTGAGTTTGTTGTTGGTTCTTGCTTTCATTCCTTCTTGCTTTCTCGAGTCTCTTTGTGAAATGCACTTGATGAAAAAAACATTTACTGTAATCCTAAGATGCTGAATACAAAATTTAAACGTGGAATGAATAAACTTAATTATTCATTTGAAAATAGTGCATGTCAAAGATATTGTAATTAAAACGCCTCTACGCGGTCAAATGTCTCTCTTAATTTTCCCAGACGTAGGATGGTGAACACCTGTTAGCAGGAATCGACGAATTGCCCCCTCGCATTTCAACTTGAGTTTTGCTTAGGAAGGAAGAAAAAGGATTCTTGAGTTTTACTCTAAGTCACGATTGACTTTGTGCGTGTTCGTCGAGTAATGGGTGCAGCGAAAAATGTCTTTTTGATCCTTGTTCTAGGAATAATGTTTCCAAAACACGCCACTTGTACTAATTCGGCTCTCTTTAAGACGCGAGAAAATACTCGGCTTAATGGTCATGTCGTTAAACAGTTTCAATCTCCCAGTTTTATGTCATGCAATCATTGGTGCCTCAGAAACTCGTGGTGTACTTCAACAAACTTCAGAGAGCTATCCGAGGTGAACAAGAAAGGAACTTGCGAACTAAACAAACATGGATACGTCGATCAGAATACAAACCTTGATGATCAAAAAGGGGTGACATTCTCTTTGCTCGTGAAGGTACATAGTTCTTTAATTTAAGCCTTGCATAACGTATCAGAAGCTGGAAAGTTTTCCTTTTATCAATTTTTGTAATGTTGCTGGAAATGGCTGCCATGAATACTTGACAGAGGGAGGTTTTTTGCATATTGTTTTTTTTTTAAGTATTCGACGGTTTACTAAGAATTCTAAGTCTATCCCTTTCAATCTTTAAACTTGGTTTCTCTTTATGTGTTTTAGTCTAAATTTTAAAATCGTAACCTTCACATGTTTTCACTTCTGCAGGGTTTCATTTCAGAAACACACAATTGTTTTGCGGGAAGATCATATTTCGTTTATGATATTTTCAGCTACAGACTTAAAGTTGTGAATTAACGATCCAATTTTCATTTGTATTTTACCCGTCAGGGACATCACCTTCGTTGTGCTGCAGGCCTCACTGGACCTTTATGTGAATACGGTAACTCACATTTTCAGTTTGTACAAATGACTATTTCATATAATTAGACAGACCGTGGTAAATCTAGGCCCGCGCCACACTATTTCGTTTTTGTTTGAAAACGCATTCTTTTTGACGTGTTTTCGCCAGTCATCCATACTTCGACGCCTTAATACTTTGACATAAACGGGGACTTTCGAAAGAGGTTTCAAAAGTAGAGTCTTTTGAAAACGCACCGTTTTAAAACGCTCCTTTTTAACGTGGACAGGTGGAAACGGAGCATCTGTCCATCTCCAAGTATATTTAGATTGTAGTGTCGTGTGACACTAACGTCATTTTACGTCCTGCATGTAATTAAAACAAGGGAATTCTGGGATTAAAATAGAGAGCAGACCATATGCTCGTAACGGCCGTTTACTGTTAATTACTTTCGGGTTCGTTCTCCACATTACTTTGGCAACGAGGACGGCACGTCGTTTCAGGTCAATCTCCGTAGTCTTTATGATGGCTTCTTGTCTTCCAAGCTTCGATTCCTTCGATATACACGCAGATGGTGCAATCGCTCAACGATGGATCAAGCGGCTCGAAAATCTGTTTTGTTGCTGCTGACATCAAGGAAAAAACGAGGCAAAGCGCTTTTTTACTTTATTATGCTGAAGAAGAGGTGTGTGACATCTTCGAAACTTTGCCGGAGAGCGGAGCTGATTTTGAAACGGCGAAAGAGAAACTCACCGAGTACTTCGACCCCAAAAAGAATGTCGAGCATGATATTTACAATTTTCGGCAAGCCAAACAGAATCCACGGTGAGTCGATGAATGCTTGTCACTCTCGTTTACATCAACTGGCATCTACATGTGAGTTTGCTAACTAACACTCAATCTTGTTCGTCCCAATGTTTGCGCCATAAAGCAACAACAGATGGGACGATGACCCTCGATGCATTTTTAGATGAAGCAAGAGCGCTCGACGTGTCCGAAAAACAGCCGAAGGACATTGAACCTTTGGAAAGTGCCAATTCTGTGTTACCTCAGCCGCCAGTAACTCCTCAGAAGAAACGTTCGTGCTACGAATGCAGTGAAAGCAGGCCACACGATCAGAAGAAAGGTTGACTTGCTTGAAATTGCAAGTCACGGTGGTGTTCGTCACAAATATGGTTACTACGCGAAGTGTTGTCGTACAAAGTCGTCAAGTCACAGCCGATCTCCACCAAAGAGAAGAAGATCTATGCCACGTGAAACGCCGTCGAGTTCTGATGACGGGTACGGGATCCAGGGTAGAAACGCCCGTCAATAAGGTTAGTGCTCCGTTTGTCTCACTAAAGGTCAATGGTTTCAAGCGCAATTTCCTGGTTGACCCTGGAGCGAGTGAAAACATTCTGAGCTTGAGTGCTTCGAAGGTGTGTAATGTGAAACTGAAGTCTTGTGATACTAGGGTGTATGTTTACAACTCCAGTGATCCGTTCCACGTTTTAGGCAAGTTCTTTGCTTTAGTGGAGTCTAAGTGCAGCGCAGTCAACTCTGGGTTCCTACTTCGCACTGCTAATGCCGTCTCAGTGGAGAAAAACATTTTCATAAGGCACCCTAGCCTGTTCGCTGGCCTTGGAAAAATGAATAATGTTTAAATTAAGCTATACATCAATGAAAGTGTAAAGCCGGTACATCAGTCACACAGAAGAATCCCTTACCGTCAAAGAAAGAACCTGGAAGTTTGTGTGAAGTTCTTTCTCAAAGAGGATATCATTGAACCTGCTGTGGGACCAACACCATGGGTCTCCCCAGTTGTTCTTGTCCCAAAGCCCAAACAACCTGGTAGTGTTCGACTGTGTGTAGACATGAGGGAAGCCAACAAAGCCATATGCTGAGTGCGACATCCTATGCCAATTCTTGATTGGATTTGAACCAAGGTTAACTCCAGCTACCCCTGCATCCTGATTCACGACATATTAGCACGTTTTTTATCCCATTGGTTTGTTTAGATACAAACGCCTCAGTTTTGGAATCAATGCTGCTGCAGAAATGTTTCAAGATGTGATTGCCTCAGCTATTAGTGAAATTCCCAATGGGAAAAAAATCAGTGATGATGTCATAATTTATGGTGTAAACAGAAAGGAACACAAGACCCTCCATGCAGTGCTGACTCGCGATAAGAAATTAAACTTAAGTCTGTGTAAAGATATCAACTTTTTTGGACTGGTCTTCAGTGGTAGAGGAATGTCTCCTGATCCCGCAAAGATAGAAGCAACTCAGAAAGCAGATCCACTTTCTTCTGTGATCGACGTTCGTAGTCTGTCAGGCATGACCAATTATATGTCTCGCTTTATTCGTGATTATGCAGACATCGTTGCCCCCCTGACGTGAGCTCACTCACAACAGTTTTATTCAAATGAGAGAGGTCCATCAAACAGTTGTCGACAGGCTCAAAAACAATCCTACATCTGACGACGTCATGACTTATTTTGACCCGCGAAAGAAAACAGTCCTACTGGTGGATGCTAGCCCTGTCGGATTGGGTGCTGTCTTAACTCAGGATGGTAAAGTCAATTCATATGGCAGCAAAGCTCATTCAAGTGTGGAGAAACGCTATTCTTAGATAGGGCGTAAAGCCTTGGCCATTGCTTGGAGTTGCCATCATTTCCGTATGTACTTACTTGGAAGCCACTTCAAAGTGTTGACAGACCACAAGCCCGTGCTGCAAATCTTCAATAGCCCGACTTCACAAGCCTCAGCAAGGATCGACAACTGTCGACACAAGCACTCTCAAAATCTTTGCGAAAGTCCGTAATGAACTGATCTCAGTGGATGGGAAAATTGTGCTCCGTGGAAACCGCATGGTGATACCTGAAGTTCATCAGAAGCGAATGGTAGAATTAGTTCATGAGGGCCACCAAGGAATAGTTAAGACAAGTAGCCTGTAACGTTCAAAGATTTGGTTTCCCAGAATGGACAGTGTTGTTGATTCCATTGTTAAAAATGTCACATTGCTACACCGAAGCCTTCCCGCGAAATGTAATGAAACTCTGAAAATGACTCAGTTACCTTGTAGTCCCTGGCACCAAGTCAGCATCGACTTCTGCGAAGTGGCTGGGCTCTATGTTCTTGTCGTGATAGATGACTACTCTAGGTTCCCTAATATTGAGATTGTGCATTCAACTGCTGCTAAAGCTGTGATTCCCAAGCTGGACCGCACATTTGTTGCCTATGGTGTTCCTGAAGTCGTGAAAACTGACAACGGTCGTTCCTTCAATGGGCATGAGTTTGCACAATTTGCTGACTATCTTGGTTTTGCATTCCGAAAAAACACCCCCTTATGGCCAGAGGCAAATGGCGAAGTTGAAAGGCTCATGAGGTGTTTTGGAAAGGTACTTCGCACCACTACAAAGAGGAAGCAACAAATGTATCAGTTTCTCCGCAACTACTGTGCGACCCCTCATAGTACTACTGTTGTTGCCCCAGCTACTGCTCTCTTTGGACGACCAATCAGGGTCAAGCTACCATGCCCTGTAGTGATGTCTACAGACTTGGGTATGATCCTGTAGCTTTGCGTGAACAAGATGCCCAACAAAAGTTGAAGATGAAGTGTCATGCTGAATCTAAGGGAGCTATCAGAGAATGTGACATCCAAGTTTGAGACACTGTTTTAGTGAAACAGCCAAGGCGAGGAAAGCTGTCAACACCTTATCAACCCACTCCACTTATTGTCACAGACAAGAATCAAAGCATGTTAACAGTAGAAGGTCCTAACTCGAAAGTGACTCGCAATTCATCACACTTCAAGAGGTTTCTGACTGGTGAACCCGTCACACCGTTATTTCGCTTGAGGAATCTACTATTGATGTTGACATGGAAACCAGTTCCCTGTCTTCTGCACCTACCTCGTGTCAGAAGTTTGCAGACCCTGGGCCTATTGACCCTACCGATTGTGCCGAGACCTCGACTGAAGTCGTGCTTCGAAGGTCTACCCGATTGCCCAAGCCTACGAAGAGACTTATTCAAGAGATTTGATCAGATATTGTTTAATACTTACGTTGATTACGAGCATTGTTGTTGAACATTTCTAATTTCAGACATGTCTTACTAAGAAAGACTTACGAACATTCCTTATTAAGAAGACACAGTACTCCGTAACTTTCAGTCGTTTCAGTCTTAATTTGAGAGCAGTTTTTTTATTTTGTCTTACTATTGTTACAGATGTTTTGTCTACAATTTTGTGTACGAATTCTTTAGCTAAAGGAAAACAGGAATGTAGTGTCGTGTGACACTAGCATCACACTACGTCATGCATGTCATTTAAAGTAGGAAATTCTGAGATTAAATAGAGAGCAGACGATGTGCTCGTGATGGCCGTTTATTTTTTATTACTTTCGCGTTCGTTCTCCACATAACAAAGATTACTCCCGTTTCTGAAGTCACTGGGCTACCTTAAAATAACAATCCTACGTCGCGAGTTTTTTCTTGTTTTTAAAGCAACCACTCTTGTCTCGCGAGTAATTAGTCGTCCCATGCAGCACATATTGATTCCCCAAACAAAACATTGGAGCGACACGTAAGGTAGCGAATCGTGCTTAGCTAAGCCAATCACAATTGGAATTGCAGATATAAACGAATGCAGTCCTAATCCTTGTTACAATGGAGGATCATGCCGAGATCTTGTGAATGGATTCAAGTGTGACTGCTCTAGGGGGTTCCTTGGAACTCTGTGTGATATAGGTTAGTGATTCTTACGTTCGTTCTTTAAGAGCGAACGGAATATTTTGAAATAGTTCTTCATGTTCATACGCAAAAGACTCTAGGGTTAGGATCAGCAGCAGGACCGATCCTCTGTACATATTTGACCCCTTAACTTGGATGACCGGCCAAAAATAAAGCCTTCGGAAACGTTAAGTGTTCCTTCGACCATTTTGAGCGCATGCTCTATGTTACACGTGGGATCGAGGGTAAATAGTGTCATTATTGTTTGAATGTATGTTCCATAAAAAGAAAATAGAATAACTTCTTTGGCTTTTTATAACTACACCTTATTCGATGGTTTAATTCGGAGTACGCGTCGATATTTTTGGAGTTGTGTAGTATTTTATGTAGTAGTTGTGTGGAAAATACGAGCAATGAAGAAAATGCCCGCTCGTGTTATATCTGAAACCATCGAATAAATGATTTATTGTCTCACTATTATTTCACTATTTTGATTTTAGATTGCGAAATATATCGGACGGCCTTATCTGTGCATCGTATCGATCACATAAGGAGTTCAAGAAAGACGAGAACAACACGGATGAAACCATTTAAGAGTTTTATGTGACCAACGAAAATATCTGTCGCTCGTAAAAGTTCGGTTCTTTACAAGTCAAGCCTAAAAAACGCAAAAAAAAAAATCAAAGTTTGGATCGTTCCTTGGGATTACTTTGTGGCTCTGTATTTTTGCCCTGTTCTACAGTGTAATACCGTTTATTACCTTGGCATATTTTGCGCGCGTCCTCATGAACGTATTTGGTGAATTGACGCCGTAATGGAATAATGAGTGCATTCACAGATATCCTGTTGTCTTTATTGTTATTTTCCTCTGGCACAATTATTCCCCGGTGCTGTTTACGAGGCAGCTGTTTAAACACTCCTGATATCATCAGTTGCATGAATGTTTCTAAGGACATTCAATGTTCAAGTATCTCCGAACGTCATCGGTACAAGGTTTTGAGTGACTCTGAATCTAAAGGAAATATGAAAGGAAATATAAAACGTTTCTTTCCTGATATCATCAGGTGCATGAATGTTTCGAAGGACCCTAAATGTTCAAGTATTTCAAAACGTCATCAGTTCTAGGTTTTGAGCGATTCTGAATCTGAAGGAAATATGGACCCACCTTTTTTCAAATTCTCCCCACCCCCACCGCCCCCCAAAATTGTTTTGGTGCCCATGTCCTCGCTTTCGCCATCTTTTATGAGATATCAGAACATTTCGCTTTTCATAAAGCCAAATGATTGAGTATTCCAGTACATTTTCATTTTTAGCTGCCTCAGAATGCAATCAGTTCAAGATTCTGAATGACTCCGATCGACACAGCGATTTTGGTCGCGGTGACCGAAAATGTGATAAAAATTTGACAGAAGACTGGTACAGATTCTGGGCGGGGGCTGGAACGAGTATACCTACTCACTGCCTACCACTCCATAGATGTGGAACGGACATGCCTGGGTGGATGGACGGAGCACACCCAACAGTTGATGAAGGAGTCGTTTCCAGAAAAGTTTGTTTTCATGGCTATCATAACTGTTGTCACCGCCACATTATGATCAACGTACGGAATTGCAGCTCTTTCTTTGTATACAGACTGAAACCGGTCCAATTTTGTGCCAGCCGGTACTGTGGAAAAAGTTAGAGGCTGAAACTCAAATCTTGTTTTTAAGGATACTGTATATCGTTATACCTTGATCTTTATCCGTTTGTTTAACGTGCCGTTGAACTAATTCAGATACCACGAACACGTCAAGAATGAAACTTAACTTTAAAACAGTTCGTCCTTTTTTAAGAATTTTCATTTAGGATATTAAGGAGGCCTGATCAAGACTATGCAGAATTATAAGCGTAAAATTTATGAGAAATGCTATTCTCTCAGCAGGTATTATAGATGTTTACTTTAGTTCCTTCAGTTAGCAACTACTCCAATCAGTATATGATAAAAGACGATGTAATTTTGATGCTTACACTAAGTTATTGTTCTTGAAGGTATAAGTTTTTTTTAATACTTGTAATTAAGTGCATCTTTCTTAACTTTATTGTGTCTTTGACTTTCCCTGTCGCTAGTATAACTGCTTCCGTTGAAGCTAAATGTTACTGCTTCCGGGAAAAGCTGCGAAATACTTTGTAGTTAGATTGACACCTAAGTGATTAGTTCCTTTTAGACAGAAAATTATAGTAAACGTTTCGGTTCAGGATAAGACCCCGTGTGATCAAGATCGTTTTTGAATAGAAGACAAGTTAGACTGTAATCCTCGCTAAAGTCCGCGAACGTTGGTAAGCAATAACTTGTTTTGTGATCAACTGGGATACCTGGATGGTACTGGATCCTTGGAATTAAGTGTAGTGATACTACGGGTGTCGGAGTAGTATACTGAAATAGTGCGCTCAAGTCTGGCCAAAGGCATACACCTATTTCAAAACATAGGCATGCTATGCATGCAAGAGTTATTTTTTGTAGGTTGGGTGGATTACTTGAAACATTGTGAGTGATGTCTACATTCTTACAAAAGGAGAGAAGAATATTAATGTGGGAAAGAACGAAAATGTCGAATTACCTCACTCACAGGTATTTTGAGGTAGATTATGTGTGTTTTGCGAATGAATGTAACCAAAAATAAACTGTATTGGTGCCACAGATACCTGTTAGTACAAAATGCAGACAGCAGACTGCAGACCGGATACAAAATATGGACTGCAGACTGCAGAGTGGGTACAAAATGCAGACTAAGAATCTGAAGAGTTTTTACGTCTGGTATATAATAACATGTCATCTTACAGCTTACCCTTCACGATTATTTGCACTATTGTGGAATATTCCTGGCCCATTTCTTGATGAAAATCGATCGCAATATTATTTCAAGCCTTCAATATAGTCTTCTTACTTTGCGCGCGAGTTGGTTGGTGTGATGTCTGTACAAATTTTTCCAACGTAATAAAAGTAGATGACGTGAATAACAGTGATGGTAAAGCAAGCTTAAAACGGCAGAAATCGCCAGAAAATACAACGGATACACAGGGTATGAGTAAGTTTTATTGATTTTACGAGAAAAATGTTCATATTTCGAAATATGTATCGTTGTAAATCGACCATACTTCGTTCCCTATACTATTCCTTACTGAACGTGTTCAAATTTCCAACAGTTCCTCTCGTAACTTAACACCGAGTCACACAACGCGTGACGCGTTCATGAATTAATCGTGGGCTTTTTCTCGAGACGTGAGCTTGGGCCGCCTGTGACAAGACAATTGCGTAAACAATATTTAACATAATAACATTATTCACAAAAAAACACAGGGTTTTGGATCACCTCGCCGGGGACCGACCAGCCTCTTGATCGATTTCGACCGGGGGGGACCCGTGGTTCTAAAACAATTTATTAATAATAACTGACGGTGTGGTCCCCGGCGAGGCTCAGTTTGAAAAGGAGGTAGGGTTTCAACGGTCGTGTGTCAAGGTTGATGTGGTCGCGGGCTGTTAGAAACCTCTAAACTAGAAATTTTTGAAGCAAACTGCGGCTTAGCGTCGGTTGCACGGGGAAGATTGAGTTTGTAGTGAATTGAAATGAAACTACAGTATATGTGCTTGGATTCTGCGTTGGATTTGTGGCCGCCCGGTCATTTTGAGCTTGGATTTTTCGCTTCTCGGATCAGGCGTTTGGAAATGGAGTGTTCAGCCTTGGGCTTTTCTTATGTACGTTGAAAACCTCGAAATGAACAACTCGCTCAAATGGGCCCTTTTCATCAAAGAAGCGGTCAGATAACAAGCAATACGCTGTGGAAGCGAGGTGAGATATTTTTTTTGAGAACTTGACGTATTTTTTTATTCCTTAGAGCGCTCGTAAATATTCCTATACAAACTCTTATAATTCCGCCATGACCGTTATTGCGTAAGATGATCATCTCACAGCTGGAGCTTGGGCCGCCTGTGTGTGGATTAGCTGCGATTAATACGCTTTTGTATATGCGTCTGTAAGTATTTTGTGCGTTTGCGCCATAATGCCCAGGAGATCGCAATCCAAATACGTTGAAATACAAAACAACTGACCAAAGAGTTTTATTAGCAAAAAATCACGTGATTCGTCATGTGACCCGGCCCTGTCCGTGTATGACAACGTTAATCATCATCAAGATAACACGCGTGATCAGCATGTGAACACCTCATTGGATCACAGTTAGTTGTCATGGTGTTGAGGGCCCAATGACCTCTGGGTACTATTGCGCAATTTTTCCATTTTGTGGCGGAGGAAAAAAAAAAAAAAGACGATAAAAAAACAAAGGCATTTTATGACTGGGCTACCACAGGTATCCCAGTAATGATCATGCTGTTACATTTGACAAGGGTGGATGATGTCATGTGTTTTAAACATATATCATTTTTGTTTCTGGTTCAAAAGAAAAGGTTGTAAGCAAATGTGAGTGAAAAGTGAAATTTACTGTCTATCATTGTAAATGTTGGAAAATCAAGGCAGTACTGTTTTAATGAAAACATCAAGGATTCCCTCTTTATCGAATAAGACAAACGGGAACGAGTTTTGAGTAAAATAACTAAGCCTAGACTGCCCCACTCTCATTTTGAATTTCCGCCTGGGTAGATTTTGGTCACGTGCTAGACAACGTATAATCAAGAACAAGATAGAATTTCATTTCAGGCCTATTTATCAATTTTGTGGTGTACAACTTTCGCATTTTAGTACGTAATATTTATTCTGAATCTTCAAATTGTCTTGAAACTTAAAAGAAAATTATTCTTTAACAATTCACTGAAAATCGGTAGCCAAAATTATTTGTTTAGGTGTTATTTGATTTTCGTGTTAACCTGTAATTTCGCCGGCACCTTCTGTTGCTTCACACAGAAAAACACGCGATACGAAATGTAATGATCGATTTTGTTCCCAATGTCACGCCATAACAGGAAAAGCTTTTGAACGCCTGTAAACTCCGAGCGCTTCGGAGTAAGTGATATTTTTAATGAATCTTCGGATTGTTTTCAAGTTCAAGGATTGTAAATTACAATTTTATGAAAAACGAAGGTTGTTCTCTTATTTCAGTGTGAATCCTCGCACGCCTGCCCGCTAGCGCAGCTTGTTGAAACTAAAACGAAAAAAATAAACTCTTTTAAGATTATCATTCTTTTCCACCCCACCACTATTCTTAGCAACAAAGGTCGCCATTTATTACTCGCCAAAACTATCAAATGCACTCAAAAGCCTAAAAAAGAAAAAGAGTTTACAGAAATCGACCAATCGAGCGAGCGAGCGAGTGCCATCCTCCACATCATATTTACAACTCGCTCTTAGTTAAAAAGGGACAGAACGGTTTACGCTTTATAATTTGAATCAGAGCTGTATGTTCTCCTCTCTCTTCCAATTTCTTTATTCCTAGCCCAGAATGTTCAATGGAATGAACCTCACGCAAAACTGCACTCTCGTGCGTGATAAGTAGAAATAGGAGCGTGCGAATGCGTGATGGCTCGCGATCGATGGCGCGCGGTTTCGACTTGACTAAAGATAAATAAAACTAATAGGTAGAGCAACAGGAAACTCCTCTGACGGTATTTAATTATTTATATTGAAAACTTTTTATATTTGGCATATTTAGATGGCTTGATCAAGGCTCTGCATGCTAAAAAGGGTAGTCTTTATGAGAAATGTCATTCTTTCAGCATGTATTGCACTTGCTTCAATTAGTTACTTCTGTCAACTGTAAGTGATAGTTCTTTAGGGTAGAGTTCTATAAAGTGTGTGAAATAAATTTCATCTCTCTTCACTTGGCGCCCTCTTTGACTTGTCCTTTCTATACCGAATGCTTATCAAAAAAATCCCTGAGAATAATTTGAACATGTCTGTGACCCTTTAAAGTCGATTTGACCAAAATTTACAGAGAATGTATTACACCTGCTTTGAGGAAACGTGCCATTTCTATTCCAATTTCTTGTTAAATGCAAAAAGTTTCCAAGACATAGTTTGATGCTACTCTGGTTTGCAGATTTAATGAATGTAACCGAAGAAGTTACAATTCATAGACCCAACGTTTCGACACTCCTGTCTAGTGCCTTCATCAGGGGTGATCTAAACGCTGCAACAAGAGGTCCTTTTATATGATCACTAATTAGCGGCCTTTTTTCTGACGAGGTGTAAATAGGCGTCAGGAAGCAAACCGCAAATCGTCACGATTTAAAGGAGCGTGGGCGGAGTTAATATGCCAAGCCTCCAAACAAAGGCGTTGTTTGTATGTACGCTGTACCATTCGACATTACGCTGAGCCATTTCACACAACGCTACACTGTTTTTATGTACGTTGTACCATTCGACATTACGCTGAGCCATTTCCCGCAGCGCTACACCATATGTGTGTACGCTGTACCATTCTAAATTACGCTGAGCCATTTGACGCGACGCTACACCGTTTGTGCGTACGCTGTGCTACTCGACGTTACCCTGAGCCGTTTAACGCAACGCTACACCGTTTGAGTACTGTATTGCAAATGAGTGCTAAGCTATTCGTAATTAAGCTAGTCCATTTCACAATCTCATGTTCCAACTCAACATGGGCTACTAGACCGTTTCTCATTTGGCTAAACTATTCATGTTTAGGGTGTTCTGTTTCACGAAGGAAAACTAGACTGTCTATAATTTGGCCATGCCATTCCTTTATTAGCTATGCTATCCTGCAGCTGATCCTTATACCATCTTTGTATTTGCTGATCTATTTGACATCCTTGTATTTTTGGTGGTGACGGCCGCCCATAGATATGGTCCTTGGGGCATTGCTCTGACTCACAATCCCGTTGAAAACCATAATAAAGCTGACATGTGTGGGGCCGGATGGGTTGATGTGAGCCAAAAATGAGTTGCGTTCTTCAATAAATCATGAGTCTCGTGTTTTGACTAGCACAAATAATGGTAAAGTGATATTAGACATGTGGGTTGAGTTTGTTGTTGGTTCTTGCTTTCATTCCTTCTTGCTTTCTCGAGTCTCTTTGTGAAATGCACTTGACGAGAAAAACATTTACTGTAATTGAAACACAATAGCGCTGCCTGACGACAAGAAGCTGAATACAAAATTTTAACGTGGAATGAATAAACTTAATTATTCATTTGAAAATAGTACATGTCAAGGATATTGTAATTAAAACGCCTCTATGTGGTCAAATGTCTCTCTTAATTTTCCCAGACGTAGGATGGTGAACGCCTGTTAGCAGGAATCGACGAATTGCCCCCTCGCATTTCAACTTGAGTTTTGCTTAGGAAGGAAGAAAAAGGATTCTTGAGTTTTACTCTAAGTCACGATTGACTTTGTGCGTGTTCGTCGAGTGATGGGTGCAGCGAAAAATGTCTTTTTGATCCTTGTTCTAGGAATAATGTTTCCAAAACACGTCACTTCTACTAATTCGGCTCTCTTTAAGACGCGAGAAAATACTCGGCTTAATGGTCATGTCGTTAAACAGTTTCAATCTCCCAGTTTTATGTCATGCAATCATTGGTGCCTCAGAAACTCGTGGTGTACTTCAACAAACTTCAGAGAGCTATCCGAGGTGAACAAGAAAGGAACTTGCGAACTAAACAAACATGGATACGTCGATCAGAATACAAACCTTGATGATCAAAAAGGGGTGACATTCTCTTTGCTCGTGAAGGTACATAGTTCTTTAATTTAAGCCTTGCATAACCCATCAGAAGCTGGAAACGTTTCCTTTTATCAATTTTTGTAATGCTGCTGGAAATGGCTGCCGTGAATACTTGACGGACTCGGGGGATTTTTTGGATATTGTCTTTTTTCGGGGGGGGTATGTGACGGTTTACTAAGAATTCTAAGTCTGTCCTGTTCAACCGTTAAACCTTTAAACTTGGTTTCTCTTCCCGTGTTTTAGTCCAAATTTAAAAACTGTAATCTTTACATGTTTTTACTTTAACAGGGTTTCACTTCGGAAACACAAATTTGTCCAGCTGGTGGGAAGATCATATTTTGTTTGTGATATTTTCAGCTACAGACTTAAACTTGTGAATTAATGGTGCAATTTTCATTTGTATTTTTTCCGTCAGAGACATCAACCTCCTTGTGCTGCAGGCCTCACTGGACCTCTATGTCAATACGGTAACTCACATTTTCAGTTTGCACAAATAACTATTTCATATAATTAGACAGACCATGGTAAATTTAGGCCCGTGCCACACTACTGCGTTTTTGTTTGAAAACGCATACTTTTTGATGTGTTTTTGCCGGTCATCCATACTTAAACGCCCGAATACTTTGATACAAACGGGAAATTTCGAAAGCGGTTTCAAAAGTGGAGTCTTTTGAAAACGCACCGTTTTAAAACGATTCTTTTTAGTGTGGACAGGTGAAAACAGAGGCTTCGGTTTCAGTCGTAAACGGAGCATCTGTCCATCTCCAGGTCTATTAAGGATTGTAGTGTCGTGTGACACTATTGTCACTTTACGTCATGCATGTAATTGAAACAAGGGAATTCTGGGATTAAAATTTAGAGCCGACAATATGCTCGTAACGGCTGTTTACTGTTAATTACTTTCGTGTGCGTTCTCCACATTGCATTGGAGACGAGGACGGCCCGTCGTTTTTGCGACTTGTGTGGTATTTTACGTAAAAGTTGTGTAGAAAAATACCAGAAATGAGAAAAATGTCCTCTCGTGTTATATGTTAAACCATCGAATAAGGGATTTATTATCTCACTATTATTTCACTCATTCGATTTTAGATTGCAAAATATATCGTACGGCCTTATCTGTGCATCATATCGATCGCATAAGGAGTACACGAATGACGAAACAACACGAACGAAACCATTTGAGTGTTTTATGTGACCAACTAAAAACTCTGTCGCGCGTAAAAGTTCACTTCTTTACAAGTCAAGCCTAACAAACGCAAGAAAGAAAAAATCAACGTGTGTTGCTCTGTATTTTTGCCCTTTTCTACAGTATAATACCGTTGATTATCGTGGCATATTTTTTGCGGGTCCTCTTGAATTTATTTGATTAATTGATGCAGTAATGGAATAACAGATATATTGTTGTCTTTACTGTTGTCGTCCTTTGGCACAATTATTCTCCGAGACAGTTGTTTAAATTTTTACACTCCTTATATCATCAGGTGCATGAATGTTTTGAAGGACCTTAATGTTCAAGTATCTCAGAACGTCATCAGTTCAAGGTTTTGAGCGACTCTGAATATGAGAAAATATGAACCCATCATTTTTCAAATTCCCTCCACCCCCCCCCCCCAAAAAAAAATGTTTTGGTGCCCATGTCCTTGCCTCCACCATCTTTTATGACATATCAGAACATTTCGCATTTGATAAAGCCGCATGCTTGAGTATTCCAATATATTTTCATTTTTAGCTGCCTCAGAATGCAATCAGTACAAGATTCTGAATGACTCCGATCGACGCAACGATTTTGGTCGCGGCAAAAAATGTGATAGAAATTTGATAGAAGACTGGTACAGATTCTCGGCGGGGGCTGGAACAAGCATAGCTACACAATGCATTCCAGGCGCTTTAAGTTGTGGAACGAACTTGCCGGGTTGGATGGACGGAGCACACCCAACAGTTGATGAAGGAGTCGTTTCCAGAAAAGTTTGTTTTAGTGGCTATCACAACTGTTGTTACCACAACATTATGATCAACGTACGGAATTGCAGCTCTTTCTTTGTATACAGATTGAAACCAGTTTCAATTTGTCCTAGTCGGTACTGTGGAAAAAGTTAGGTTATAATCCATCGATTAAATGACATTTAATCGATGGATATAAAATCCTCACTTATTGTTGGCTACCTTAGACGACTATCTTAGACTTTAAACTGCTGCAGGTTAAAATTCCAAGGCCCCAACTCATTCCTGAAAAAAAAGCTGGATAGAACGATTCACGCTTGATAATTTGAATCAGGGCTGTATTTTCTCTCTTCTCTTCCTATTTCTTTATTCTTAGCCCAGAATATTAAATGGAATGAACCTCACGCAAAACTGCACTCTCGTACGTGATTAGTAGAAATAAGTGCGTGCGAATGCGTGATGGCTGGCGATCGATGGCTCGCAGTTTTTTTAAAACTAGATAGGGCAACAGGAAACTCCTCTGAAGGTATTTAATTATTGGAAAGCTTTATATATTTAGCATATTTAGAGGGCTTGATCAAGGCTTTGCATAATAAATAGAATAAACATCATGAGAAATGTCATTCTTTCAGCATGTATTATATTTGCTCCAGTTACTTCAGTTTACAGTTGACCCAATCATTAAATCATGTATCATGATATAATTTTCATAATGGCGATCGACCTGACCATAGATAAATGAAATTATAGGTAGGGCAGCAGGAAACTCCTCTGACGGTATTTAATTATTTATATTGAAAACGGTTTATACCTGGCACATTTAGAGGACTTGATCAAGGCTTTGCATGATAAAAAGGGTAATTAATCTGTCAATTTTAAGTTGACCCAAAGTGATGATTTAGTTAGGGTAGAATTCTGTAAAGTGTATGAAATAAATTTCATCTTTCTTCACTTAGCGCCCTCTTCGACTTGTCCTTTCTTCACCGAATCCTTATCAAAAAAAATGTCTGTAACCCTTTTAAGTCGATTTGACCAAAATTTACAGAGAGTGTATTACGCCTGCTTTGAGGACAAGTGATATTTCTTTTCCAATTTCTTTTTAAATGCAAAAATTGCCAAGAGTTTGAAATCGGCTTATGCATGGAGCAGGAGTCTCTTATGTAGGATTGTTGTGAAGCTACATTGCTAATTATTCAATAACGTTGATAGATTTTCTCATCGGGTGGCTATTTCACAAGACGACATGAGCAAACGAAAGCGTTTAACGAACTGTTGTTTTCTGCCAGCAAAACAAAGGATCAGTTTGTTTATATTTCCTAAACTGAAGTGAGCCACAGAAGAAAAATAATGACTTTTATGATATGACCCTCGGGGCATTGCTCTGACTCACAATCCCATTGAAAACCATAATAAAGCTGACGTGTGTGGAGCCGGAGAGGTTGACTTTAGCTAGAAATGAGTTGCGTTCTTCAATAAATCATGAGTTTCATGTTGTGACCCAGAAAAATAATGGTAAAGTGATATTAGACATGTGGTTTGAGTTTGTCGTTGGTTCTTGTCGTTGCTCCGAGAGTTTTTCTCTGGGTCCTCCGGTTTTCCTCCCTCCACAAGAACAAACATTCTTAAATAGTGGAAAGAAGAGCCACCTCGTGGAATGTCTACTGCTAAAATGGCTTTTATCGATACCACTGAGCTCCAACGGCCTAAAAGCATAATGGATAATACGTTAGTACATTCGCAGAAGTTTGACCTCTGTGTTTATCAATATTGTTTAATAGAATTGTGACTCCATCTATCCTTAGTTGTCGTAAACGCTCTGAAAACCTTAAGTTCCCGCTTGCCTGCTAGCTGAGGTCATAATCCGATGGTGGGGTTGTTTAATTAACGTTTTGAAAAATAGAATTGAAGTAATTTATGTTTCTGTGAATTATGGCTTAGCTGCAGTGAATATCGTACATAGTATGTATTTGTTTGATTGAAAAACCAACACAAATCAAAACAGAGGTTTTTATAAACACAAACATAATTTGTATTGAACATTGAGCAAAAATTTTACGGTGTAACCATAAGCGTAGCATCCTTATAGGAATATTATCTTGACGCGTTTTATGTTACAGTTTTCATTTTCTCAAGGGAGGGGTATGAGGGGACCTATTATTGAAGATTGATAGAAAAGTCCTAGAAAGAAGTAGAGGGGAGGGTGGGGAGAGGAGAACCTTGGTGTTCTTGACGCATTTTCTCTTCTCGTAAGTTCGTTATCGGAGGGGGGCTGATTAGAGAGGGAAGTTATCTTAAATAATGAAAAAGAAAAATCAGCTGGGGGTATTAGAGCCGATTTGAAAAAAATGACTGAGATAAAAATCCACAATTCCCCCATTCGT
The DNA here is from genome assembly GCF_964200805.1 of Pocillopora damicornis. Classification (NCBI taxonomy): domain Eukaryota; kingdom Metazoa; phylum Cnidaria; class Anthozoa; order Scleractinia; family Pocilloporidae; genus Pocillopora; species Pocillopora damicornis. The sequence goes on along the minus strand of NC_142670.1, from coordinate 39,043,334 downwards.
TCTGACGAGGGGCTAACGAAGGGCTAACGAAGGGCTAAACTCTCTACGGTGGCCAAATTACGCTATTAACTCAGTTGATATTGCAAAATTACCCTGTATTGAGACTTTGACAAATGACTGCTTAATACGACGCCACCAAATGCAGGTTCGACTATTATTTCACTCACCATTTTCGCCGAGAAGAGGTGATTGTTGTCTTTTATCCGTTTCGCTTAGAATAGATTAACCTCCAAAAGTTATTTTGTGGCTCTAATAGAATTTTCTCTTCATTTTGTGACATTTGTGATAACAATGTCGTAAGCTGCCATTCAATTGCGAAACTCCCACCAGGATAACAAACATCGATTAACGTTAATAAACACTGAAAACGTGACATCATTTCTATTTTCATCACGGCATATCCTCAGTGATTGCAAAGGGACTTATATTGGAGAGGCAAACTGTTCTGCTCGTATTTTGTCAAGAAAGAATTCAACCAATGAGGAACTGTGTAAAACAGTTTTATTGTTGATACTTGGAGTGGTATCTTTCCTTATGGTGGAACAACTGATCAACAATTTTTTTTTATTCACGATTGCAGTTTATGTGGTTCTTTCGGAAGGTGAGTTTAAAAATAGATTGTATCAGCGAAATGCTTCACTAAGTTAAAGATTTGTTCTGTACGTTTGGTCCTGTTTTCATAAAGAAACATTTCAATGATCAATGCGTTATTCTTCGTTCCTCCTTTGCCGAGTGACCAAAAGATAAATCCTTTTTGCTATTATTGAGAAAATTATACAATTGTATCGGGTATGGTGTTCGTGCTTACCCCTGCGTCTGTTAGAAATAAACACGAAAAAGCGAGTTAGTAAACACCTCCCTGCCTCTTTGGAGAGCTACCATCTTCTTCCGTAAATAATGCGGAAATGATTTGTCGTTTGTCGAGTAGCTGAAGCAGAATTTACATTTCATCTGTTCTTATGAAGGATGGTTGGTTTATCATGACGCTTTAAATTTGAAATCGTATGAATTGTTGACATAAATCATGTGATAAGAAATTAAGGCTTAAAAAAAGGAAGTTTTTTCCCCCAATTCGAATTTCCACTATTAAAAGTATGGATATAATTTGTCTTATTGATAATCGTGGTTAGATTAGCGGGTCGGGCCTGCTTAATTGTTTTAGCTCATTCATGGATGAACGTCACTCTCATGATAATTTTGGTCCTTTCAAATGTCAATAAGTCGAATTCCAGTTTTCATCAGGAAAGCAGTTTCTCAAAATTAAAAAAACCCTGATGGCTTTCGGAGATAATTTTCTTAAGTGTGGCGTCTGCCTTCAGTGCGTATCTCAGCCGATGTGTTTTCTCGGTCCGTTTTTTCTTCCAAATTTTTGAAATAACATCCTGCTATAATTTATAACATGACGAAACAACCTGCCGTTAAATAATTGATAGCGAGATCTTATCGAAGTCTTATTTTCAAAACATACTATTTATTGCAGATGATTGCCGAATACTGCAGTTTTTGGAAGCTAAAGATGGCTCAGCGCTGGAAAAACACATCATAAGAACAATTGCCTTAAACTCTGAGCATTCGTGTAGAGTTCAGTGTTATCTGGAGAACGCATGCGTATCGTACAACTTTGGAAAGAGAGTAGCAGGAGATGAAGTCTGTGAATTGAACAATTCGACAGACATACAACATCCGGATGATTTAAAACCGAGAGTGAATTTCATTTACCGTGGAGCTGAGGTATATAAAAGTTTCCTATAATTTTACAATTTTTGCACCTAGAAAAGGATCTCTATAGGGATAACCGTTAGCCGTAAAGCGGCCAAAAAGTTAAGCCTTAAAAATAGGCGTAAATATTGACAAATTCTAATCGTTAGTCGTAAAGAAACTTTAACTGTTGAAATAATTGTTTTATTATACATTTTTTTAAACAATCTGAAAAAGAAAACACTTCTCTCTGGGTGTGTCATAAGTGTGAGAACACAACGCGGACGACGGGCTTAGAAGCAAGGCAGACTTTGAAATCGACATGATAATGTCAACTTCATTTGCCATTGTAAATTGAATGTATGCTGTCGTCCAATGAGAGTTTTCATAGTAAGTTTAATGTATAATAATGGAGGTTATTAACCGTTAGCGGTAAAATGGCCAAAATTTTTATCGTTAGCCATAAATGCCACCACCCCATTGGGACCCTCTCATAGAACAATCAAAGAAGCCTCCCTCTTTGAAGGTTTGTCGCTTTATTCAAAGGACAGTTTCAGGGCTAGAATTGATGTCACTTCAGCACAAGTTTCCCTTCAATGAAAGAAACAGATACAAAGTCCTAGTAGTCGGACCATATATAATTTTATAAAGGACTAAATGATGTCTCATTAGAGCGGTTCAATATTATAGTTCCTCGTTGATGCGGACACTGCAATCAGCACATGTCGAAAGATTCACGCCCTGGCCCCAATTATGTTGTCATATTCTTGGGCAAGACACATTACTATTACAATGTCTCTCTCCACCCAGGAACATGAATGATTAAAAACTCTCAGATCAGCATATTTCGATGAAGAGCTGCAGTTCTTCATGTCGCTTCATTCGAGGGAAACTGAGAAAAGCTATGGCAACTATGAGCTAAAGTTCGCAAACCTTAACCTTTTATCATTCCAGAAAGAATTACGTTCATAGATTCTTTTCGTACTTTCCCATAATCCTCCTGTCTCCTTCCGTCTGATTTGAATGGTTTTTTCCATTTATCATTTCCCAGAACTCATGTGGAACCACGCCTTGTATGAATGGTGGGACATGTCAATCCGGGTTTTTACCACACGGGTACCGCTGCCTTTGTGCTGCAGGCTTTAGTGGGTTAAAATGCGAAACAGGTAAGATATTTGAAAGGAACTGGATAACACTATCTGAAATCCAAGTTATCCTCTTCAGCCTATGACTATTTTGGCTCATTTTTGATCAGTCTTTCATTTCGATGTTTTGACATCTAACAAAACTAAGAATTTGTCACTTGTACCTCAAGAGCTCAAGGACGTAAGAGAGAGCACGAATAGTTCCTAATTCCATAGTCAGCTGCGACACTACAGAAACCAATAACTGCCAGAAAAAAAAAAACCAACAAAGAAAATAATCTCCTGGCAAATTTTGATTAGACCCGTTTCTGAAGTCACTGGGGGTATCTTGCAATAACTAATCCCATATAACGAGTTTTTCTTGTTCTTAAAAGTCCTTGAACCCTCTCAGGTCCCTTGTCTTGCGAGTAATTGAACATTTCATGTAGTGTTTATTCCCCAACAAAATATTGAAGCGACGCGTAAGGTAGCGAATCATGCTCAGCTAAGCCAATCACAATTGGAATTGCAGATATAGACGATTGCAGCGCTAATCCGTGTCACAATGGAGGATCATGCCGAGATCTTGTCAATGGGTTCAAGTGTGACTGCCCTGAGGGGTACCTTGGAACTTTGTGTGATACAGGTTGGTGATTCTTAGGTTCGTTCTTTAAGAGCGAGCGGAATATTTTGAAATAGTTTTTCATATTGGTTTAGGGTAAAGGTTTAGGGTTAGGATTAGCAGCAGGAGATCTTCTGTACTTATTTGGAGCCCTAACTTGGATGACCGGCCGAAAATAAAGCTTTCGGAAATGTTAAGTGTCCTTTCGACCAATTTTAGCGCATGCTCTTTGTTACACGTGAGATCAAGGGTAAATAGTGTTTGCATTGTCTGAATGTATATTCAATTAAAAAAATAGAATAACTCCTTTGACTTTTTATAAATACACCTTATTCAATGGTTTAACTTAAAGTACCCGCGGATGTTTTAAGAGTTGAGTAGTATTTTATGTAAAGTTGTGTAGAAAAATACGCGAAACGAGCAAAATGTCCTCTCGTGTTATATGTTAAACCATCGATTTAAGGATATATGACTCCACTATTATTTCACTTTTTAATATTTTAATTTGAGTTTGCGAAATACATCCTACGGCCTTATCTGTGTATCGTATCGATCGCAGAAGGAGTACACGAAAGACGAAACAACACGGACGAAACCATTAAAGTGTTCTATGTGACCGACTAAAAGATCTGTCGCGCGTACAAGTTCGTTTATTCACAGATCAAGCCTAACAAACGCGGAAAAGAAAAATCAAAGTTTGTTGCTCTGTATTTTTGCCCTGTTCGACAATGTAATACCGTCTATAAAAGTTGCATACTTTGCGCGCGTCCTCATGAATTTATTTGATAAATTGACGCAGTAATGGAATAACAGATATATTGTTGTTGTCCTCTGGCACAATTATTCCCCAGTGCCGTCTACGAAGCAGTTGTTTAAAACGTTACTTTCCTGATATGATCAGGTGCATGAATGTTTCGAAGGACCCTAAATGTTCAAGTATCTCAAAACGTCATCAGTTCTAGGTTTTGAGCGACTCTGAATCTGTAGGAAATATGAACCCATCTTTTTTCAAATTCTCCCCACCCCCATCCCCCCAAAAAATTGTTTTGGTGCCCATGTCCTCGCTTTCGCCATCTTTTATGAGATATCAGAACATTTCGCTTTTGACAAAGCCACATGCTTGAGTATTCCAATTCATTTTCATTTTTAGCTCCCTCAGAATGCAATCAGTACAAGATTCTGAATGACTCCGATCGACACAGCGATTTTGGTCGCGGTGACCGAAAATGTGATAAAAATTTGACAGAAGACTGGTACAGATTCTCGGCGGGGGCTGGAACGAGTATACCTACTCACTGCCTACCGCACCATAGATGTGGAACGGACTTGCCTGGGTGGATGAACGGAACACACCCAACAGTTGATGAAGGAGTCGTTTCCAGAAAAGTTTGTTTTAGTGGCTATCATAAATGTTGTCACCGCCACATTATGATCAACGTACGGAATTGCAGCTCTTTCTTTGTATACAGACTGAAACCGGTCCAAGTTTGTGCCAGCCGGTACTGCGGAAAAAGCTAGAGGCTGAAACACAAATCTTGTTTTTAAGGTTCGAATCCCGTTGAAGCCCTGATTTTTTTTCAGGCTTCTTCTTTCCAATTGCTTAAATTGGAAAATTTACTGCGATGATCACATTTCACCTTCCTTTAAGGATACTGTATATCATTATACCTTGATCTGTAGTCGTTTGTTTAACCTGCTGTTGAACTAATTCAGATATCACAAACACGTCAAAAATGAAACCTAACTTTAAAACAGTTCGTCCTTTTAAAGAATTATCATTTAGAATATTAAAGGAGGCCTGATCAAGACTTTGCAGAATTATACGTCAGTAAAATTTATGAGAGATGCCATTCTCTCAGCAAGTATTATGTTTACTTTAGTTTCTTCAGTAAGCGACTACTCCAATTAGTTACATGATGAAAGACGACGTAATTTTGATTTGTAGACCAAGTGATTGTTCTCAAAGGTAGAAGTTTTGTAATGCGTGTAATTAAGTGCACCTATCTTAACTTTGCAGTGTCTTTGACTTTCCCTGTCGCTAGAGATCCGACAGTTGTTCTTAATGAATGCCCTTTTAAACAAGGTTGAACTTATTTGTGATACTGTCACATACTCAAAGTTGACGAATAATTACAGAGAAAGTATCACAGCTGCTTCGAGGCGTCGAGCTATTTGTCGCATAAATTCCTGTTGTAGTCAACGGAAAAGGTCATAGGTTGTGTGAAATCGGCTTACAAATGGATTGGATTCTCTTATAACGGATGGGGGAGATAAAGTGTTTATAGACATTTTATAGAACTGTTTTATTCCGGTTGGGGAAAGCCGTTTCATCTTACACATCGCATCGTATTTCCCCGTTGCAGTCTTTGGCTTTCAGCAATAGTGAATATGAGTTCAAAACATTTCAAGGACTGAAGTTTTTCTGAGTTTTTTTGTGCAGTGACTTAGATGACATTTAATTTGTGGATATAAAATCCTAACTTATTGTTGACTATCTAAAACGGCCGTCTTAGATTTTTAACTGCTGCTGGTTAAAATTTCAAGGCCCTAACTCATTCCTGAAAACAAAACAAAAAAGCTGGATAGAACGGTTTACGCTTGATAATTTGAATCAGAGCTGTATTTTCTCTCTTCTCGTCCCATTTCTTTATTCTGAGTCCAGAATGTTCGATGGAATAAACCTCAGGCAAACTGCGCTCTCGTGCGTGATAAGTAGAAATAAATGCGTGCGAGTGCGTGATGGCTCGCGATCGATGGCTTGCGGTTTCGACTTGACTAAAGATAAATAAAACTATAGGTAGGGTAACAGGAAACTCCTCTGACGGTATTTAATTATTCATATTGAAAACTTATTCTATGTGGCATATTTAGAGGACTTGATCAAGGCTTTACATAATAAAAAGAGTAATTAATCTTCATGAGAAATTCTATTCTTTCAGCATGTATTGTACTTAATTTAAACAGTTACTTTTGTCAATTTTAAGTTGACCCAAAGTGACAGTTCAGTTAGGGTAGAATTCTGTAAAGTGTGTGAAATAAATTTCATCTTTCTTCACTTGGTGCCCTCTTTGACTTGTCCTTTCTATATCGAATGCTCAATAAGTGCGTGTGACTGCGTGATGGCTGGCGATCGATGCCTGGCGGTTTCTACTTGACTTAAAAATTTATAAAACTAGATTGGGCAACAGGAAACTCCTCTGACGGTTTTTAATTATTGAAAAGCTTTTTATATTTAGCATATTTAGAGGGCTTGATCAAGGCTTTGCATAATAAAAAGAGTAAATATCATGAGAAATGTCATTCTTTCAGCATGTATTATATCTGCTCCAGTTACTTCAGTTTACAGTTGACCCAGTCAGTAAATCATGTATCATGATATAATTTTTCTAATAGGAGTAAGTGCATGCGAGTGCGTGATGGCTGGCGATCGATGGCTTGCGGTTTCAACCTGACTAAAGATAAATAAAACTATAGGTAGGGCAACAGGAAACTCCTCTGACGGTATTTAATTATTTATATTGAAAACGTTTTACACTTGGCATATTTAGAGGACTTGATCAAGGCTTTGCATAATTAATAGAATAATTAATCTTCATGAGAAATTTCATTCTTTCGACATTTATTGTACTTACTTTAACTAGTCACTTCTGTCAATTTTAAGTTGACCCAAAGTAATAGTTTAGTAAGGGTAGAATTCTGTAAGGTGTGTGAAATAATTTTCATCTTTCTTCACTTGGCGCCCTCTTTGACTTGTCCTTTCTAAATCGAATGCTTATCAAAAAAATGCCTGAGAGTAATTTAGATGTTTCTAACCCTTTTCAGTAAATTCGACCATAATTTACAGACAATGTATTACACCTGCTTTGAGGACACATGCCATTTCTATTCCAATTTCTTGTTAAATGCAAAAAATTGCCAAGAGTTTGAAATCGGCTCATGCATGGAGCAGGAGTCTCTTATGTAGGATTGTTGTGAAGCTACAATTCCAATTATTCAATAACGTTGATATATTTTCTCAGTGGGTGGCTATTTCACAAGAAGACATAGGCAAACGAAAGCGTTTAACGGGTGGCATGCAAAGGGCTGGCTGTCGAACTTTTGTTTTTTGCCAGCAAAACAAAGGGTCAGTTTGATTAAATTTGCTAAACTGAAGTGAGCCACAGAAGAAAAATAATGACTATTATGATATGGCCCTTGGGGCATTGCTCTGACTTACAATCCCGTTGAAAACCATAATAAAGCTGACATGTGTGGGGCCGGATAAATTGACTTTAGCTAGAAATGAGTTGCGTTCTTCAATAAATCATGAGTTTTATGTTGTGACCCCGTATTAGACATGTGGGTTGAGTTTATTGTTTCTTCCTGTCGTTACTCCGAGAGTTTCTTGATACCACTGGGTTCCAATGGCCTAAAAGCATGATGGATAATACGTTCGTACATTCGCAAACGTTTGACCTCTGAGTTTATCAATATTGTTAAATAAAATTTTGACTCCATTTATCCTTAGTTGTCGTAAACGCTCTGAAAACCTTCCCGCTGGGCTGCTAGACTTCAAACCCACCTCGAGATAAGCGGCCTTCACCTGATATTCTTTGAAAGTTTAATTAGGCAGCTATTGTTTGAACTGGAAAAACATAGTCTCGAATTAGGCAGAAATACAGACCTTTGTTCTGTTGGGGATCCATTTTGGGCTTGGAAATCTCGGAGCGAGCTCTTCAGAATGAATATCTTATTTCAATTTATTGAGCTAGTTTTCAATAGTGAAATTTTTACGGTCGAAATTTTTTACAGTAGGAATGGCGGGTTGACCGCTAAATACATCATTGACCACTTAATGTACAGAATTTCGCTCGAAAATACCGCTTACTTTGATTTTAAGAGAGAAACATGAATTCAAAATTACTTAAAAGATTATTCTTAGTTTTACTGGAACAGTTCCGCTTTCAGTAACCGTTATATACAGGTGGAGGACGATAAAAAAAGGACTTTGTAAAGGGTGACCGCTACCGCCTACTAGAAGTGACCGCTAAATAGAGGTGAAAACTATTACAGTGATTAAGGAGAAACATATTCGTGACTTTGACAAATGACTGCTTAATACGGCGCCACCAAATGCAGATTGGACTATTATTTCATTCATCATTTTCGCCGAGAGGAGGTGATTGTTATCTTTAATCCTTTTCCTTTATAATAGATTAACCTCTAAATATTATTCAATGGCTCTCGTATAATTTTCTCTTCATTTTGTGAAATTTATGACAACAATGTCGTGAGCTGCCATTCAATTGCGAAAACCTAATTTTAAACTCCCACATGGAAAGCGAACATCCATTAATGATAAAACACGGCAAACCTGACATTTCTAAACTAAGTTGTCTTAATCATAAAGAGCTGTTTTCATCACGGCATATCCTCAGTGAGTGCAAAGGGACGTATATTGGAGAGACAAACTATTCTGCTCCGATTTTGCCAAGAACGAATTCAAACCAGTGACGAACTGTGCTAAATAGTTTTATTGCTGATACTTGGAGTGATATCTTTCCTTATGGTGGAACAACTGATCAGCATTTTTTTCCTATTCACGATTGCAATTTATTTGGTTCTTTCGGAAGGTGAGTTTAAAAGATAGATTGTATCAGCGAAATGCTTCACTAAGTTAAAGATTTGTTCTGTACGTTTGGTCCTGTTTTCATAAAGAAAAATTTCAATGATCAATGCTTTATTCTTCTTTCTTCCTTTGCCGAGTGACCAAAAAGTGAAATTCATTTTTGTTATTATTGAGATAATTATACAATTGTGTTGAATATAATGTTCATGCTTTCCCCAGCTTCCCTGCCTCTTTGGAGAGCTTCCATCTTCCGTAAATAATGCGGGAATGATTTGTCATTTCTTAAATGGCTGAAGCAGAATTTACGTTTTATCTGTTCTCGTGAAGGATGGTTGGTTTGTCACGACGCTTTAAATTTGAAATTATGGAATTATTTACATGAATTATGTGATAGGAGATTACGGCTTAAAAAAAATGAATATTTTTTTTCGAATTCGAGTTTCCACATATTAAAAGCATGAATATATTTTGTCTTATTTATTAGTCGTGGTTAGATTAGCGATTGTTTTAGTCTATTTGTTGATGAACGTTACTCTTATGGTAATTTTGGTCCTTTCAAATGTCAATAAGTCGAGTTCCAGTTTTCATCATTAAAGCAGTTTCTCAAAATTAAAAAACCCTGATGGCTTTCGGAGACAATTTTCTAAAATGTGTCCTCTGCCCTCAGCGAATATCTCAGCCGATGCATTTTCCTAGTCCGTTTTTTCTTCCAGATTTCTGAAACAACATCCTGTTATAATTTATAACAAGACGAAACAACCTGCCGTTAAACGATTGATAGCGAGGTCTTATCGATGTCTTATTTTCAAAACATACTTTTTATTGCAGATAATTGCCGAATACTGCAGTTTTTGGATGCCAAAGATGGCTCAGCGCTGGAAAAACACGTCATAAGAACGATTGCCTTAAACTCTGAGCATTCGTGCAGAGTTCAGTGTTATCTGGAGAACGCATGCGTATCATACAACTTTGGAAAGAGAGTAACAGGAGATGAGGTCTATGAATTAAACAATTCGACAGACTTACAACATCCGGATGATTTAAAGCCGAGAGTGAATTTCATTTATCGTGGAGCTGAGGTATATAAAAGTTTCCTATAATTTTACAATTTTTTTTGTACCTAGAAAAAGGATCTCATTGGAGATAACCGTCAGCCGTTAAGCGGCCAAAAAGTTTAGCCATAAAAATAAGCGTAAATATTGACAAATTCTAACTGTTACTCGTAAAGAGACTTTCCCTGTTAAAATAATTGTTTTATTATACATTTTTTATAACAATCTGAAAAAGAAAACACTTCTCTCTGGGTTTTTTTTTTGAGAACACCACGCGGACGAGGGGCTTAGAGGCAAGGCAGACTTTGAAATCGACATAATAACCCAATTTCTGCTGCAGACATTAAGTTGTCATGTCAACTTCATTCGTCATTGTAATTGAATGTATGCTGTCGTCCAATCAGAGTTTTCATAGTTTAATGTATAGTAATGGAAGTTATCAACAGTTAGCCGTAAAATGGCCAAAATTTTTTATCGTTAGCCGTAAAAGCCATTGGTACCCTATCATAGAACTATCATAAAAGCCCCCTTCTATGAAGGCTTCTCGCTTTATTCAAAGGACAGTTTCAGGGCTAGAATTGATGTCACTTCAACACAAGCTTCCCTTCAATGAAAGTAACAGATACAAAGTCATAGCAGTCGGACCATATATAATTTTATAAAGGGGCTAAATGATTTCTCATTAGAGCTGTTCAATATTGTAGTTCCTCGTTGATGCGGACACTGCAATCAGCACAAGTCGGATGATTCACGCCCTGGCCCAATTATGTTGTCATGTTCTTGGGCAAGACACATTACTATTACCATGCCTCTCTCCACCCAGGAACATGAATGATTAAAAACTCTCAGATCAGCATATTCCGATGAAAACCTGCAGTTCTTCATGTCGCTTCATTCGAGGGAAACTGAGAAAAGCTATGGCAATTATGAGCTACAGCTCGCAAACCTTAACCTTTTATCATTCCAGAAAGAATTACGTTCATAGATTCTTTTCGTATTTTCCCATAATCCTCCTGTCTCCTTCAGTCTGGTTTGAATGTTTTTTTCCATTTATCATTTCCCAGAACTCATGTGGAACCACGCCTTGTATGAATGGTGGGACATGTCAATCCGGGTTTTTACCACACGGGTACCGCTGCCTTTGTGCTGCAGGCTTTAGTGGGTTAAAATGCGAAACAGGTAAGATATTTGAAAGGAATGGGATAACGCCATCTGAAATCCAAGTTATCCTCTTCAGCCTATGACTATTTTGGCTCATTTTTGATCAGTCTTTCATTTCGATGTTTTGACATCTAACAAAACTAAGAATTTGTCACTGGTACCTCAAGAGCTCAAGGACGTAAGAGAGAGCACGAATAGTTCCTAATTCTATAGTCAGCTGCGACACTACAGAAACCAATTACTGCCAAAAAAAAAGAAAAAAACGAAAAAAGAACATAAACTCCTGGCAAATTTTGATTAGACCCGTTTCTGAAGTCACTGGGGGTATCTTGCAATAACTAATCCCATATAACGAGTTTTTCTTGTTCTTAAAAGTCCTTGAACCCTCTCAGGTCCCTTGTCTTGCGAGTGATTGAACATTTCATGTAGTGTTTATTCCCCAACAAAATATTGGAGCGACGCGTAAGGTAGCGAATCATGCTCAGCTAAGCCAATCACAATTGGAATTGCAGATATAGACGATTGCAGCGCTAATCAGTGTCACAATGGAGGATCATGCCGAGATCTTGTCAATGGGTTCAAGTGTGACTGCCCTGAGGGGTACCTTGGAACTCTGTGTGATACAGGTTGGTGATTCTTAGGTTTGTTCTTTAAGAGTGAACGGAATATTTCGAAATAGGTCTTCATGTTCGTACGTAAAAGGTTTGGGGTTAGGATTAGCAGCAGGGGATCTTCTGTACTTATTTGGACCCTTAACTTGGATGACCGGCCGAAAATAAAGCTTTCGGAAACGTTAAGTGTCCTTTCCACCATTTTTAGCGCATGCTCTATGTTACACGTGGGATCGAGGGTAAATAGTGTCACTATTGTCTGAATGTATATTCAATTAAAAAAATAGAATAACTCTTTTGACTTTTTGACTTTTTATAAATACACCCTATTCAATGGTTTAACTTAAAGTACCCGCGGATGTTTTGAGAGTTGAGTAGTATTTTATGTAAAAGTTGTGTAGAAAAATACGAGAAACGAGCAAAATGTCCTCTGGTGTTATATGTTACACCATCGAATTAGGGATATATGACTCCACTATTATTTCACTTTTTAATATTATGATTTGAGTTCGCGAAATACATCCTACGGCCCTCTCTGTGTATCGTATCGATCGCAGAAGGAATACACGAAAGACGAAACAACACGGACGAAACCATTAAAGTGTTCTATGTGACCAACTAAAAGATCTGTTGCGCGTACAAGTTCGTTTCTTCACAAGTCAAGCCTAACAAACGCAGAAAAGAAAAATCAAAGTTCGTTGCTTTGTATTTTTGCCCTGTTCTACGATGTAATACCGTCTATAAACGTGGCATACTTTGCACGCGTCCTCCTGAATTTATCTGATAAATTGACGCAGTAATGGAATAACAGATATATTGTTGTCTTTATCGTTGTTGTCCTCTGGCACAATTATTACCCAGTGCCGTCTACGAGGCAGTTGTTTAAAACGTTACTTTCCTGATATCATCAGGTGTATGACTGTTTCGAAGGACCTTAAATGTTCAAGTATCTCAAAACGTCATCAGTTCTAGGTTTTGAGCGATTCTAAATCTGGAGGAAATATGAACCCATCTTATTTCAAATTCCCCCACCACCACACCCCCCCCCCCCAAAAATTGTTTTGGTTCCCATGTCCTCGCTTTCGCCCTCTCTAATTAGATATCAGAACATTTCGCTTTTCAGAAAGCCAAATACTTGAGTATTCCAATACATTTTCATTTTTAGCTACCTCAGAATGCAAACAATACAAGTTTCTGAATGACTCCGATCGACACAGCGATTTTGGTCGCGGCAAAAAATGTGATAAAAATTTGACAGAAAACTGGTACAGATTCTCGGCGGGGGCTGGAACGAGTATACCTACTCCCTGCCTACCGCACCATAGATGTGGAACGGACATGCCTGGGTGGATGGACGGAACACACCCAACAGTTGACAAAGGAGTAGTTTCCAGAAAAGTTTGTTTTCATGGCTATTATAACTGTTGTCACCGCCACATAATGATCAACGTACGGAATTGCAGCTCTTTCTTTGTATACAGACTGAAACCGGTCCAAGATTGTGCCAGCCGGTACTGTGGAAAAAGTTAGAGGCTGAAACACAAATCTTGTTTTTAAGGATACTGTATATCATTATACCTTGATCTTTAGCCCTTTGTTTAACGTGCCGTTGAATTAATTCAGATATCACGAACACGTCAAGAATGAAACTTAACTTTAAAACTTTTCGTCCTTTATAACTCGTGAATTGCGCGCATGCGCAAGAGCGAGTTATAGATACGATGTGGGGAATGGCATTCGCTCGCTCGCTCGCTCGCTCGCTCGATTGGTCGATTCCTGTAAACTTTTTTTAGATTTTAGGCCTTTGAGTGCATTTGATAGTTTTTGGCAAGCAATAAACAGACGAAATGGCGACCTTTGTTGCTAAGAATAGTGGTGGGGTGAAAAAGAAGCTAATGATAATCTTAAAAGTGTTTTTTTTTTCGTTTTAGTTTCAACAAGCGGCGCCAGCGATTGGCAGGCATGCAAGGATTCACACTGAAATAACAGAACAACCTTCGTTTTTCATAAAATTGTAATTTACAACCCTTGAACTTGAAAACAATCCGAAGATTCATTGAAAATATCACTTACTGCGAAGCGCTCGGAGTTTAGATATGTTCAAAAGCTTTTTCTGTTATAGCGTGCGATTGAGGACAAAATTGATCATTACGTTTCGTCGCGTGTTTTTTTCCTGTGTGAAGCAACAAAAGATGCCGGCGACTGACGAAATAACAAGTTAACACGAAAATCAAATAACACCTAAACAAACAATTTTAGTTACCGATTTTCAGTGAATTTTTAAAGAACAATTTTCTTTTAAGTTTCAAGACAATTTGAAGATTCAACATACATACAACGTACTAAAATGCGAAAGTTACACACTACACAATTGGTAAATAGGCCTGAAATGAAATTCTATCTTGTTATTGATTATACGTTGCCTAGCACGTGACTTAAATCTACCCAGGCGGAGATCCAAAATGACGGTGGCAGGCTTGGCTTAGTTATATCACTCAAAACTCGTTCCTGTTTGTCTTATTTGATAAAGAAGGAATCGTTAATGTTTTCATTAAGACAGTATTGCCTTGATTTTCTAATATTTACAACGAAAGACAGTACATCTCACTTTTCACCCACATTTACTTCCAACCTTTTCTTTTGAACCAGAAACAAAAATGATAGACGTTTAAAACACATGACATCATCCACCTTGTCAAATGTAATAGCATGATCATTTCAATTGTAATGCCCTCTTATCCCAACGTTACTTTGTTTCTTTGCTACATTAGCGAATACTGAACTACTGCTCGTACTCTAGATATGACAATCAACCACAAAATTCCCTAAACCAGATAACATTAAACATAATCTAAAAAATCATGTGTCAATTCACGAGTTTGCTCACAGAGCACTTTGATTTAAGAACTTTCATTAAGAATATTAAGGAGGCCTGATCAGGACTATGCAGAATTATAAGCGTAAAATTTATGAGAAATGCTATTCTCTCAGCAGGTATTATAGATGTTTACTTTAGTTCCTTCAGTTGGCAGCTACTCCAATCAGTATATGATAAAAGACGATGTAATTTTGATGCTTACACTAAGTTATTGTTCTTGAAGGTATAAGGTTTTTTTTAATACGTGTAATTAAGTGCATCTTTCTTAACTTTATTGTGTCTTTGACTTTCCCTGTCGCTAGTGTAACTGCTTCCGTTGAAGCTAAATGTTACTGCTTCCGGGAAAAGCTGCGAAATACTTTGTAGTTAGATTGACACCTGAGTGATTAGTTCCTTTTAGACAGAAAATTATGGTTAACGTTTCGGTTCAGGATAAGACCCCGTGTGATCAAGATCGTTTTTGAATAGAAGACAAGTTAGACTGTAATCCTCGCTAAAGTTCGCGAACGTTGGTAAGCAATAACTTGTTTTGTGATTAACTGGGATACCTGGATGGTACTGGATCCTTGGAATCAAGTGTAGTGATACTACGGGTGTCGGATTAGTATACTGAAATAGTGAGCTCAAGTCTGGCTAAGGGCATACACCTATTTTAAAACATAGGCATGATATGCATGCAAGAGTTATTTTTTGTAGGGTGGGTGGATTACTTGTGGTCTACATTCTTACAAAAGGAAAGAAGAGTATTAACGTGGAAAAGAACGAAAATGTCGAATTATCTCACACACAGGTATTTTGTGGTAGATTATGTGTTGTGCGAATAAATGTAACCAAAAGTAAACTGTATTGGTGCCACAGATACCTGTTAGTACAAAATGCAGACAGCAGACCGGATACAAAATATAGACTGGAGACTGCAGAGTGGGTACAAAATGCAGACTGAGAATCTGAAGAGTTTTTACGTCTGGTAAATAATAACATGTCATCTCACAGCTTACCGAGCGTCACGCAATCGCTTTTCCTCGATCAGCCTTCACGATTATTTGCACTATTGTGGAAAATTCCTGGCCCATTTCTTGATGAAAATCGATCGTAATATAATTTCAAGCCTTCAATATACTCTTCTTATTTTGTGCGCGAGTTGGTTTGTGTGATGTCTGTACAGATTTTACCAACGTAATGAAAGTAGATGATGTGAATAACAGTGATGGTAAAGCAAGCTTAAAACGGCAGAAATCACCAGAAACTACAACGGATATACAGTTCGCGACTCAATCCGGTCCAAAATTACCGCTCAATAACATCTTTTAGTGTGGACTGGCCGCGAACAATACGACTTGTGTATGCGTCTGTAAGTATTTCGAGCGTTTGCGCTATAACGCTTCAGGTGATCGTAATCCAAACACGTTGAAATACGAAACGACCGACAAAAGAAAATCTCGTGCTCGTCATGTGACCCGGACCTGTCCATGCATGACAACGTCAATCATCATCAAGATAACACGTGATCAGCATGTGAACATCTTCACCCTCATTGGATCACAGTTAGTTGTCATGGTGTTGAGGGCCCAATGACCTCTGGGTATTATTGCGCAATTTTTCCATTTTGTGGCGGAGGAAAAAAAAAAAAAGACAAAAAAACAAAGGCATTTTATGACTGGGCTACCACAGGTATCCCAGTAATAACATTATACACAAAAAAGAAGCACAGGGTTTTGGATCACTTATTTATTAAAAAAGAATATCCATACAACTACAATGAAAACAAACATAAGATTCACCTTTCTGATCGTGAAATTAATACCATTCGTACTGTTATCGTAGCTACGTTCCTTGCCATCAAGTGAATCCAACATGTCGTCTTTCTTCACAAGCAGTTTGCATCCATTATAGTTATGTTCTTCAGTCTCACGGTAGTAGTGTTGTTCAATAGATTGCATAGAGTATATGCAGTTTGATTTCTGATTTCAGATTTTGCTTTTTACAACAAGTGAACGTTTTTCAACTACGATATTGGCATACTTAGCATACAAGGCATTCGAGGCTTTCATGGCTTTCAAGCGTTCGCGACTCAATCCGTTCCAAAATTACCGCTCAATAACATCTTTCAGTGTGGATTAGCCGCGATTACCCCGCTTTTGTATATGCGTCTGTAAGTATTTTGCGCGTTTGCGCTATAATGCTCCAGGAGATCGCAATCCAAATACGTTGAAATACAAAACAACTGACCAAAGAGTTTTATTCGCAAAAATCACGTGATTCGTCATGTGACCCGGCCCTGTCCGTGTATGACAACGTTAATCATCATCAAGATAACACGCGTGATCAGCATGTGAACACCTCATTGGATCACAGTTAGTTGTCATGGTGTTGAGGGCCCAATGACCTCTGGGTACTATTGCGCAATTTTTCCATCTTGTGGCGGAGGAAAAAAAAAAGACGACAAAAAAAAACTAGACCCTGTGAGCAGGATAACTGGGATACCTGGATGGTACTGGATCCGTGGAATCAAGTGTAGTGATACTACGCGTGTCGGACTAGTATACTGAAATAGTGAGCTCAAGTCTGGCCAAGGGCATACACCTGTCTCAAAACATAGGCATGCTATGCATGCAAGAGTTATTTTTTCTAGGGTAGGTGGATTACTTGAAACATTGTAAGTGGTCTACATTCTTACAAAAGGAAAGAAGACTATTAACGCGGGAAAGAATGAAAATGTCGAATTATCTCACACACAGGTATTTTGTGGTAGATTATGTGTGTTGTGCGAATAAATGTAACCAAAAATAAACTGTATTTGTGCCACGGATACCTGTTAGTACAAAATGTAGACAGCAGACTGCAGACCGGATACAAAATATAGACTGCAGAGTGGGTAAAAAATGCAGACTGAGAATCTGAAGAGTTTTTACGTCTGGTATATAATAACATGTCATCTTACAGCTTACCGAGCGTCACGCAATCGCTTTTCCGCGATCAGCCTTCACGATTATTTGCACTATTGTGGAAAATTCCTGGCCCATTTCTTGATGAAAATCGATCGTAATATAATTTCAAGCCTTCAACATAGTCTTCTTACTTTGCGCGCGAGTTGGTTGGTGTGATGTCTGTACAGATTTTACCAATGTAATAAAAGTAGATGACGTGAATAATAGTGATGGTAAAGCAACCTTAAAACGGCAACAATCGCCAGAAACTACAGCGGATACACAGGGTATGAGTAAGTTTTATTGATTTTTCGAGAAAAATCTTCATATTTCGAAATATCTATCGTTGTAAATCGACCATACTTCGTTCCCTATACTATTCCTGATAACGTGTTCAAATTTTCAACGGTTACTAGAATAGCTTACTCTGAGTCACACAACGCGTGACGCGTTCGTGAATTAATCGATGGCTTTTTCTCGAAACGTGACCTTGGGTCGCCTGTGACAAGACAATTGCGTAAACAATACTTGACATAATAACATTATACACAAAAAACACGGGATTTTGGATCATGTAGTTATTAAAAAAGAATATCCATACAACTACAATGAAAACAAACATAAGATTCACCTTTCTGATCGTGAAATTAATACCATTCGCGCTGTTATAGTAGCTACGTTCCCTGGCATCAAGTGAATCCAACATGGCGTCTTTCTTCACTAGCAGTTTGCATCCATTTGAATGTTGTTCTTCAGTCTCACGGTAGTAGTGTTGTTCAATAGATTGCATAGAGTATATGCAGTTTGGTTTCAGATTTCAGATTTTGCTTTTTACAACGAGTTTACGTTTTCAACTAAGACATTGGCATACTTGGCATACAAGACATACAAGGCATTCAATGCTTTCATGGCTTTCAAGCGTTCGCGATTCTGTCCGATCCAAAATTACCGCTCAATAACATCTTTTTGTGTGGATTGGCCGCGAACAATACGACGTGTGTATGCGTCTATAAGTATTTTGAGCGTTTGCCCCATAATGCTCTAGATGATCGTAATCCAATTACGTTGAAATACAAAACGACTGACAAAATAGTTTATGGGCAAAAATCTCGTGTTCGTCATGTGACCCGGCCCTGTCCGTGCATGACAACGTCAATCATCATCAAGATAGCACGCGTGATCAGCATGAGAACACCTCATTGGATCACAGTTAGTTGTCATGGTGTTGAGGGCCCAATGACCTCTGGGTACTATTGCGCAATTTTTCCATTTTGTGGCGGAGGAAAAAAAAAACTAGACCCTGTGAGCAGGGTAACTGGGATACCTGGATGGTACTGGGTCCTTGGAATCAAGTGTAGTGATACTACGGGTGTCGGACTAGTATACTGAAATAGTGCGCTCAAGTCTGGCCAAGGGCATAGACGTATTTCAAAACATAGGCATGGTATGCATGCAAGAGTTACTTTTTTGTAGGGTGGGTGGATTACTTGAAACATTGTGAGTGATGTCTACATTCTTACAAAAGGAGAGAAGAATATTAATGTGGGAAAGAACGAAAATGTCAAATTACCTCACTCACAGGTATTTTGTGGTAGATTACGTGTGTTTTGCGAATAAATGTAACCAAAAATAAACTGTATTGGTGTCACAGATACCTGTTAGTACAAAATGCAGACTGCAGACCGGATACAAAATATAGACTGCAGACTGCAGAGTGGGTGCAAAATGCAGACTAAGAATCTGAAGAGTTTTTACGTCAGGTATATAATAACATGTCATCTTACAGCTTACCAAGCGTCACGCAATCGCTTTTCTGCGATCCGCCTTCACGATTATTTGCAGTATTGAGGAATATTCCTGGCCCATTTCTTGATGAAAATCGATCGCAATATTATTTCAAGCCTTCAATATAGTCTTATTACTTTGCGCGCGAGTTGGTTGGTGTGATGTCTGTACAGATTTTATCAACGTAATAAAAGTAGATGATGTGAACAACAGTGATGGTAAAGCAAGCTTAAAACGGCAGAAATCGCCAGAAAATACAACGGATACACAGGGTATGAGTAATTTTTATTGACTTTACGAGAAAAATGTTCATATTTCGAAATATGTATCGTTGTAAATCGACCATACTTCGTTCCCTGTACTATTCCTTATAACGTGTAGTTCCTCTCGTAACTTAACACTGAGTCACACAACGCGTGACGCGTTCATAAATTAATCGTTGGCTTTTTCTCGAGACGTGAGCTTGGGCCGCTTGTGACTAGACAATTGCGTAAACAATATTTAACATAACAACATTATACACAAAAAAAACACAGGGTTTTGGATCACGTATTTATTAAAAAAGAATATCCATACAACTACAATGAAAACAAACATAAGATTCACCTTTCTGATCGCGAAATTAATACCATTTGTACTGTTATCGTAGCTACGTTCCTTGCCATCAAGTGAATCCAACATGTCGTCTTTCTTCACAAGCAGTTTGCATCCCTTATAGCTATGTTCTTCAGTCTCACGGTAGTAGCGTTGTTCAATAGATTGCATAGAGTATATGCAGTTTGGTTTCAGATTTCAGATTTTGCTTTTTACAACAAGTGAACATTTTTCAACTAAGACATTGGCATACTTAGCATACAAGGCATTCAAGGCTTTCATGGCTTTCAAGCGTTCGCGACTCAATCCGTTCCAAAATTACCGCTCAATAACATCTTTCAGTGTGGATTAGCCGCGATTAATACGACTTGTATATGCGTCTGTAAGTATTTTGCGCGTTTGCGCTATAATGCTCCAGGAGATCGCAATCCAAATACGTTGAAATACAAAACAACTGACCTAAGAGTTTTATAAGCAAAATCTCGTGTTTGTCATGTGACCCGGCCCTGTCTGTGCATAACAACGTCAATCATCATCAAGATAACACGCGTGATCAGCATGTGAACACCTCATTGGATCACAGTTAGTTGTCATGGAGTTGAGGGATAACACGCGTGATCAGTATGTGAACACCTCATTGGATCACAGTTAGTTGTCATGGTATTGAGGGCCCAATGACCTCTGGGTACTATTGCGCAATTTTTCCATTTTGTGGCGGAGGAAAAAAAAAAAAAGACGACAAAAAAACAAAGGCATTTTATGACTAGGCTACCACAGGTATCCCAGTAAAAAGGCAATTTATGACTAGGCTACCACAGGTATCCCAGTAAAAAGGACGACAAAAAAACAAAGGCATTTTATGACTGGGCTACCACAGGTCTTCCAGTAATGATCATGCTATTACATTTGACAAGGGTGGATGATGTCATGTGTTTTAAACATATATCATTTTTGTTTCTGGTTCAAAAGAAAAGATTGGAAGTAAATGTGAGTGAAAAGTGAAATTTACTGTCTATCATTGTAAATGTTGGAAAATCAGGGCAGTACTGTTTTAATGAAAACATTAAGGATCAAATAAGACAAACGGGAACGAGTTTTGAGTGAAATAACTAAGCCTAGACTGCCCCACTCTCATTTTGGATTTCCGCCTGGGTAGATTTTGGTCACGTGCTAGGCAACGTATAATCAAGAACAAGATAGAATTTCATTTCAGGCCTATTTATCAATTTTGTGGTGTACAACTTTCGCATTTTAGTACGTAATATTTATTCTGAATCTTCAAATTGTCTTGAAACTTAAAAGAAAATTATTATTTAACAATTCATTGAAAATCGGTAGCCAAAATTATTTGTTTAGGTGTTATTTGATTTTCGTGTTAACCTGTAATTTCGCCGGCACCTTCTGTTGCTTCACACAGAAAAAACACGCGATACGAAATGTAATGATCGATTTTGTTCCCAATGTCACGCCATAACAGGAAAAGCTTTTAAACGCCTGTAAACTCCGAGCGCTTCGGAGTAAGTGATATTTTTAATGAATCTTCGGATTGTTTTCAAGTTCAAGGATTGTAAATTACAATTTTATGAAAAACGAAGGTTGTTCTCTTATTTCAGTGTGAATCCTCGCACGCCTGCCCGCTAGCTCAACTTGTTGAAACTAAAACGAAAAAAATAAACTCTTTTAAGATTATCATTCTTTTCCACCCCACCACTATTCTTAGCAACAAAGGTCGCCATTTATTACTCGCCAAAACCATCAAATGCACTCAAAAGCCTAAAAAAGAAAAAAGAGTTTACAGGAATCGACCAATCGAGCGAGCAAGCGAGCGAGTGCCATTCTCCACATCATATTTACAACTCGCTCTTAGTTAAAAAGGGACAGAACGGTTTACGCTTGATAATTTGAATCAGAGCTGTATGTTCTCCTCTCTCTTCCCATTTCTTTATTCCTAGCCCAG
Organism: Pocillopora damicornis; assembly: GCF_964200805.1. Lineage (NCBI taxonomy): Eukaryota > Metazoa > Cnidaria > Anthozoa > Scleractinia > Pocilloporidae > Pocillopora > Pocillopora damicornis. The sequence goes on along the minus strand of NC_142670.1, from coordinate 39,021,317 downwards.
AATGTTCTATGGAGTGAACCTCACGCAAAACTGCACTCTCGTGCGTGATAAGTAGAAATAGGAGCGTGCGAATGCGTGATGGCTCGCGATCGATGGCGCGCGGTTTCCACCTGACTAAAGATAAATAAAACTAATAGGTAGGTTAACAGGAAACTCCTCTGACAGTATTTAATTATTTATATTGAAAACTTTTTATATTTGGGATATTTAGATGGCTTGATCAAGGCTCTGCATGCTAAAAAGAGTAGTCTTTATGAGAAATGTCGTTCTTCAGCATGTATTGCACTTGCTTCAATTAGTTACTTCTGTCAACTGTAAGTGATAGTTCTTTAGGGTAGAGTTCTATAAAGTGTGTGAAATAAATTTTATCTCTCTTCACTTGGCGCCCTTTTTGACTTGTCCTTTCTATACCGAATGCTTATCAAAAAAATACCTGAGAATAATTTGAACATGTCTGTGACCCTTTAAAGTCGATTTGACCAAAATTTACAGAGAATGTATTACACCTGCTTTGAGGAAATGTGCCATTTCTATTCCAATTTCGTGTTAAATGCAAAAAGTTTCCAAGAGATAGTTTGATGCTACTCTGGTTTGCAGATTTAATGAATGTAACAGAAGAAGTTACAATTCATAGACCCAACGTTTCGACACTCCTGTCTAGTGCCTTCATCAGGGGTGATCTAAACGCTGTAACAAGAGGTCCTTTTATATGATCACTAATTAGCGGCCTTTTTTCTGACGAGGTGTAAATAGGCGTCAGGAAGCAAACCGCCATCGTCACGATTTAAAGGAGCGTGGGCGGAGTTAATATGCCAAGCCTCCAAACAAAGGCGCTGGTGGTAACGCCGATTAGTGGTGATAATTAAAGTTGCCAAGAGTTTGAAATCGGCTCATGCATGCAGCAGGAGTCTGTTATGTAGGATTGTTTTGAAGCTACAATTCCAATTATTCAATAACGTTGACTATGGGCGGCTGTCACCACCAAAAATACAAGGATGTCGTATAGATCAGCAAATACAAATATGGCTTAAGGATCAGCTGCAGGATAGAATAGCTAATAAAGGAATGGCATGGCCTTCACGTCACGCCACGACGATTCGCCACAACATCGAAATATTTCAAGTAATACTAAGCAATTTAATGTTCAGATATAGCGTCTGATGTTTTGCAAAGCTATTCGACCTAACGCTACACTATTTCTGTCTACGCTGTACCATTCTACATTACGCTGAGCCATTTCACGCAACGCTACACCATTTGTGTGTACGCTGTGCCATTCGACATTATGCTAAGCCACTTCACGCAACGCTACGCTGTTTGTATGTACGCTGTACCATTTGACATTACGCTAAGCCATTTCATGCAACGTTACACTGTTTGTATGTACACTGTACCGTTCGACATTACGCTGAGCCATTTCACACAACGCTACACTGTTTTTATGTACGCTGTACCATTCGACATTACGCTGAGCCATTTCCCGCAGCGCTACACCATATGTGTGTACGCTGTACCATTCTAAATTACGCTGAGCCATTTGACGCAACGCTACACCGTTTGTGCGTACGCTGTGCTACTCGACGTTACTCTGAGCCGTTTAACGCAACGCTACACCGTTTGAGTACTGTATTGCAAATGAGTGCTAAGCTATTCGTAATTAAGCTAGTCCATTTCACAATCTCATGTTCCAACTCAACATGGGCTACTAGACCGTTTCTCATTTGGCTAAACTATTCATGTTTAGGGTGTTCTGTTTCACGAAGGAAAACTAGACTGTCTATAATTTGGCCATGCCATTCCTTTATTAGCTATATGCTATCCTGCAGCTGATCCTTACACCATCTTTGTATTTGCTGATCTATTTGACATCCTTGTATTTTTGGTGGTGACGGCCGCCCATAGTTGACATATTTACATATTTTCTCAGTGGATGGCTATTTCACAAGAAGACATGAACAAAGAAAGGCATTTAACGGGTGACATGCAAAGAGCTGGCTGTCGAACTGTTGTTTTCTACCAGCAAAACAAAGGGTCAGTTTGATTAAATTTGCTAAACTGAAGTGAGCCGCAGAAGAAAAATAATGACTATTATGATATGGTCCTTGGGGCATTGCTCTGACTCACAATCCCATTGAAAACCATAATAAAGCTGACGTGTGTGGGGCCGGATGGGTTGATGTGAGCTAAAAATGAGTTGCGTTCTTCACTATTCACATTTCTCATAAAGACTACTCTTTTTAGCATGCAGAGCCTTGATCAAGCCATCTAAATATGCCAAATATAAAAAGTTGGGGCCGGATGGGTTGATGTGAGCCAAAAATGAGTTGCGTTCTTCAATAAATCATGAGTCTCGTCTTTTGACTAGCACAAATAATGGTAAAGTGATATCAGACATGTGGGTTGAGTTTGTTGTTGGTTCTTGCTTTCATTCCTTCTTGCTTTCTCGAGTCTCTTTGTGAAATGCACTTGACGAGAAAAACATTTACTGTAATTGAAACACAATAGCGCTGCCTGACGACAAGAAGCTGAATACAAAATTTAAACGTGGAATGAATAAACTTAATTATTCATTTGAAAATAGTGCATGTCAAGGATATTGTAATTAAAACGCCTCTATGTGGTCAAATGTCTCTCTTAATTTTCCCAGACGTAGGATGGTGAACACCTGTTAGCAGGAATCGACGAATTGCCCCCTCGCATTTCAACTTGAGTTTTGCTTAGGAAGGAAGAAAAAGGATTCTTGAGTTTTACTCTAAGTCACGATTGACTTTGTGCGTGTTCGTCGAGTAATGGGTGCAGCGAAAAATGTCTTTTTGATCCTTGTTCTAGGAATAATGTTTCCAAAACACGTCACTTCTACTAATTCGGCTCTCTTTAAGACGCGAGAAAATACTCGGCTTAGTGGTCATGTCGTTAAACAGTTTCAATCTCCCAGTTTTATGTCATGCAATCATTGGTGCCTCAGAAACTCGTGGTGTACTTCAACAAACTCCAGAGAGCCATCCGAGGTGAACAAGAAAGGAACTTGCGAACTAAACAAACATGGATACGTCGATCAGAATACAAACCTTGATGATCAAAAAGGGGTGACATTCTCTTTGCTCTTGAAGGTACATAGTTCTTTAATTTAAGCCTTGCATAACCCATCAGAAGCTGAAAAGGTTTCCTTTTATCAATTTTTGTAATGCTGCTGGAAATGGCTGCCGTGAATACTTGACGGACTGGGGATTTTTTGGATATTGTCTTTTTTTGGGGGGGTGGGGGTATGTGACGGTTTACTAAGAATTCTAAGTCTGTCCTGTTCAACCGTTAAACCTTTAAACTTGGTTTCTCTTCACGTGTTTTAGTCCAAATTTAAAAACTGTAATCTTTACATGTTTTTACTTTAACAGGGTTTCACTTCGGAAACACAAATTTGTCCAGCTGGTGGGAAGATCATATTTTGTTTGTGATATTTTCAGCTCTAGACTTAAACTTGTGAATTAATGGTGCAATTTTCATTTGTATTTTTTCCGTCAGAGACATCAACCTCCTTGTGCTGCTGGCCTCACTGGACCTCTATGTCAATACGGTAACTCACATTTTCAGTTTGCACAAATAACTATTTCATATAATTAGACAGACCATGGTAAATTTAGGCCCGTGCCACACTACTGCGTTTTTGTTTGAAAACGCATACTTTTTGATGTGTTTTCGCCGGTCATCCATACTTAAACGCCCGAATACTTTGATACAAACGGGAAATTTCGAATGCGGTTTCAAAAGTGGAGTCTTTTGAAAACGCACCGTTTTAAAACGATTCTATTTAGTGTGGACAGGTGAAAACAGAGGCTTCGGTTTCAGTCGTAAACGGAGCATCTGTCCATCTCCAGGTCTATTAAGGATTGTAGTGTCGTGTGACACTATTGTCACTTTACGTCATGCATGTAATTGAAACAAGGGAATTCTGGGATTAAAATTTAGAGCCGACAATATGCTCGTAACGGCTGTTTACTGTTAATTACTTTCGTGTGCGTTCCCCACATTGCATTGGAGACGAGGACGGCCCGTCGTTTTTGCGACTTGTGTGGTATTTTACGTAGAAGTTGTGTAGAAAAATACCAGAAATGAGAAAAATGTCCTCTCGTGTTATATGTTAAACCATCGAATAAGGGATTTATTATCTCACTATTATTTCACTCATTCGATTTAAGATTGCAAAATATATCGTACGGCCTTATCTGTGCATCATATCGATCGCATAAGGAGTACACGAATGACGAAACAACACGAACGAAACCATTTGAGTGTTTTATGTGACCGACTAATAATATTGACGGCGGGTGTTCTTATTATGTAGAAGATAAATTTAACGATACTCTTCAAAAAGAAATCATGATTAGTCGTGAACAATCGAATCATCTTTCATTGTTCCATTTAAATATTCGAAGCCTTCAAAAAAAGGTTGATGAACTATCGACCCTTCTAACCTCTCTAGATATAAAATTCTCCGTTGTTGGGATAACTGAAACCTGGTTAATGGATTCACCAGTTGGAGTCGAAATTGATGGTTATAACTTTGTTTACAAAAATCGCCCTGTTAAATCGGGTGGAGGTGTTGGCTTGTATGTATCAGACAATCTTAATTTTAGAATTCGCACCGATATTTATGCTGATGAAGCTGAGGTGATGGAAGCATTGTTCATTGAGATCATTCGACCCCATGAGAAAAATATCATTGTTGGTATAATTTATCGCCCTCCAAATCAAAATGTAAATGATTTCGTGACCAGAATGAACGAAATATTAGGGAAAATATCGCGGGACAACAAGATATGCTATATAATGGGAGATTTTAATTTGAATCTGCTAAAATATCAAAACCACAACGCCACCGGGGAATTCCTAGATGGCCTGTATTCTCACCTGTTTTTTCCGTTAATCACGTTACCTTCCCGAATTACTTCTCACACTGCAACTCTGATTGACAACATTTTTTCTAACCATGTCGAGCACAGTTATTTGAAGTCTGGACTATTAATAACGGATATTTCGGACCATCTGCCTATCTTTTCCATTTGCTTCGATCATAAGTGTACCCGCGAACACCAAGAGAACATATTTGTCCATGACAAAAGCGAGCTAAACATTTCCAACTTCCTAGAGGAATTAGATTGTATTGATTGGCTCAATATAGACGGGTATAATGATCCTAAAATCTGCTACAGCAAATTTCTTGAGCGATACACTAAAACTTACGAAACACATTTTCCTTTGAAGAAACTGAAGCGTCGCCTTCACTTTAGGAAACCGTGGATATCCCAGGGCTTACTTAAATCTGTCAAGCAGAAAAACAAACTATACAAGCAGTATATTTCAAACCCCTCTCTCTGGAACGAAGCGAAATATAAAACATATAAGAACAAACTGAATCACTCCCTACGAATCGCGAAACGTTTATATTATGATAAGAGGCTAAGCGAGTCAAAATCCAATATAAGAGCCACTTGGCGTCTGCTTAATGAGGTACTAAACAGCAAGAAATTGAGACCTAAACCCAACTCTGTGTTTAAGGTTGATGATCAAGATATTTCTGACCCAATGGAGATTGCTAATCGATTTTGTCATTACTTCAGCAATATTGGACCAAACCTCGCTAAACGAATTCAATCTACGACCTCGTATAAGAATTTTCTTCCTGGTCATTTCCCTCAGTCAATGTTCCTAAATTTAGCAACTCAGGAGGAGATTATAGATATCGCATCTACGTTTCCGGCGGGAAAATCGGCTGGGTATGACAATATCCCTATGTCTATCATAAAGCGATCTATATGCAGCGTTTCCTCTCCATTAACACACATTGTAAATCTCTCCATTACTCATGGTATCGTTCCGGATGATTTGAAAATTGCTCGTGTCATACCTATTTTTAAATCAGGTGACAAAGCTCTCTTCAGCAACTACAGACCTATTTCTGTTCTACCGTGCTTTTCAAAGTTTTTGGAACGAATAATTTACAACCGTATTATGAATTATCTCAATGACTCCGATGTCTTATGTGATAATCAATATGGCTTTAGAAAAAATCGCTCTCCTAGCCTTGCGCTTATCGATTTGTGTGACAAAATTTCTTCTGCATTTGATAGAAAAGAACATGCCATTGGAGTATTCCTAGATCTTTCGAAAGCATTCGATACGGTAAATCACGACATTCTTTTTGAAAAACTCAATCATTATGGGATCCGTGGTCTGGCACTAGAATGGGTCAAAAGTTATCTTTCTGAGAGGAAACAATTTGTCGAATTTAATAACGTTAGATCTGCCCCACAGGGGATTCCCTGTGGGGTGCCTCAAGGTTCTATTCTTGGTCCCTTATTTTTTATCCTGTATGTTAATGATTTGAACAATGCTTCCCTGCTTGATGCAATCTTGTTTGCTGATGATACAAACTTATTTATCTCCCATAATGACCCTGTTTACCTAATTAACACATTAAATAGAGAATTAAACTAATTGTCAACCTGGTTTGCAGCAAACCGGCTCTCCTTGAATTTAGCCAAGACTAATTTTATGGTATTCAAGCCTTGGCAAAAGAAGCAATCCTTTGAATTTCAAGTTTTCATAAATGAGCAGCCTATTCTTCGTGTTTCTGAGACCATGTTTTTGGGTGTTTTATTAGATGACAATTTGACCTGGAAATCGCATATATCCTTAACAGCAAATAAATTATCCAAATCTATAGGTATTATTCATAAATCTAGGTTTTTTCTCTCTACTCACTCCCTTCGTACTTTATACAATTCTATGATCCTTCCATATTTGTATTATTGCAATTTAGCTTGGGCTGGTACCTATAAGTCAAACCTTCAAAGAATTGTAACCTTACAGAAACGTGCGTTAAGAATAGTAAGCAATTCTACATACATTGCCCATACTGGCCCTATTTTAAAGGAACTTAAACTCTTAAAATTTCATGATATCCATTCGTTTCAATTAGGTACTTTTATGTTTTCATTCGAGAACTCTACTCTCCCTTCCAAATTCAATAACTTTTTTTTACTGAATAGTCAAATCCACAATTATAATACTAGGAATGCTCAGTCCTTCCGTTTGCCACTGTGCAGAACGAACACCAGGAAGTTTTCAATTTACTTTCAAGGTCCAAACTTTTATAATTCGTTAAATTCTGACATAACTAGTTCTCCCTCCTCCGCTTCTTTTAAAAGAAAGCTTAAGGAATTTCTTCTCTCTAAGTATTAGCTTCTGTAAGGCAGTAATTCTTAACTAACTTACTTAATATGTGTGTGCGTGTGTGTGTGTGTACGTGTGCGCGGTCAAAGTTAATTACCATAAGTCCATATTGTAATTCTAATATAAGATTAGTTATTTTAAGTGAGAAAGCCTGACTTGTTATAAGCCTCGTGGTTTCTTTCAGGTTTTCTCGCCATTTATTTTCTGTCATCAATTTTCTTCATTTTTTTTTCCATGTGTAAATGTCGTATATGGCTAATAAACATTGTATTGTATTGTATTGTATTGACTAAAAACTCTGTCGCGCGTAAAAGTTCACTTCTTTACAAGTCAAGCCTAACAAACGCAAGAAAGAAAAAATCAACGTGTGTTGCTCTGTATTTTTGCCCTGTTCTACAGTATAATACCGTTTATTATCGTGGCATATTTTTTGCGGGTCCTCTTGAATTTATTTGATTAATTGATGCAGTAATGGAATAACAGATATATTGTTGTCTTTACTGTTGTCGTCCTTTGGCACAATTATTCTCCGAGACAGTTGTTTAAATTTTTACACTCCTTATATCATCAGAGTTATCCTCTTCAGCCTATGACTATTTTGGCTCATTTTTGATCAGTCTTTCATTTCGATGTTTTGACATCTAACAAAACCAAGAATTTGTCACTGGTACCTCAAGAGCTCAAGGACGTAAGAGAGAGCACGAATAGTTCCTAATTCCATAGTCAGCTGCGACACTACAGAAACCAATTACTGCCAAAAAAAAGAAAAAAACGAAAAAAGAACATAATCTCCTGGAAAATTTTGATTAGACCCGTTTCTGAAGTCACTGGGGGTATCTTGCAATAACTAATCCCATATAACGAGTTTTTCTTGTTCTTAAAAGTCCTTGAACCCTCTCAGGTCCCTTGTCTTGCGAGTGATTGAACATTTCATGTAGTGTTTATTCCCCAACAAAATATTGGAGCGACGCGTAAGGTAGCGAATCATGCTCAGCTAAGCCAATCACAATTGGAATTGCAGATGTAGACGATTGCAGCGCTAATCCGTGTCACAATGGAGGATCATGCCGAGATCTTGTCAATGGATTCAAGTGTGACTGCCCTGAGGGGTACCTTGGAACTCTGTGTGATACAGGTTGGTTATTCTTATGTCCGTTCTTTAAGAGCGAACGGAATATTTGGAAATAGTTCTTCATATTGGGTTAGGATTAGCAGCAGGGGATCTTCTGTACTTATTTGGACCCTTAACTTGAATGACCGGCCGAAAATAAAGCTTTCGGAAATGTTAAGTGTCCTTTCGACCAATTTTAGCGCATGCTCTTTGTTACACGTGAGATCAAGGGTAAATAGTGTTGGCATTGTCTGAATGTATATTCAATTAAAAAAATAGAATAACTCCTTTGACTTTTTATAAATACACCTTATTCAATGGTTTAACTTAAAGTACGCGCGGATGTTTTGAGAGTTGAGTAGTATTTTATGTAAAAGTTGTGTAGAAAAATACGAGAAACGAGCAAAATGTCCTCTCGTGTTATATGTTAAACAATCGAATTAGGGATGTATGACTCCACTATTATTTCACTTTTTAATATTTTAATTTGAGTTTGCGAAATACATCCTACGGCCCTATCTGTGTATCGTATCGATCGCAGAAGGAGTACACGAAAGACGAAACAACACGGGCGAAACCATTAAAGTGTTCTATGTGACCGACTAAAAGATCTGTCGCGCGTACATACCGTCTATAAAAGTTGCATACTTTGCGCGCGTCCTCATGAATTTTTTTGATAAATTGACGCGGTAATGGAATAACAGATATATTGTTGTCTTTATTGTTGTTGTCCTCTGGCACAATTATTCCCCAGTGCCGTCTACGAAGCAGTTGTTTAAAACGTTACTTTCCTGATATCATCAGGTGCATGAATGTTTCGAGGAACCCTAAATGTTCAAGTATCTCAAAACGTCATCAGTTCTAGGTTTTGAGCGACTCTGAATCTGAAGGAAATATGAACCCATCTTTTTCAAATTCCCCCCACCCCCACCCCCCAAAAAAATTGTTTTGGTGCACATGTCCTCGCTTTCGCCATCTTTAATGAGATATCAGAATATTTCGCTTTTGATAAAGCCACATGCTTGAGTATTCCAATACATTTTCATTTTTAGCTCCCTCAGAATGCAATCAGTACAAGATTCTGAATGACTCCGATCGACACAGCGATTTTGGTCGCGGTGACCGAAAATGTGATAAAAATTTGACAGAAGACTGGTACAGATTCTCGGCGGGGGCTGGAACGAGTATATCTACTCACTGCCTACCGCACCATAGATGTGGAACGGACTTGCCTGGGTGGATGGTCGGAGCACACCCAACAGTTAACGAAGGAGTGGTTTCCAGAAAAGTTTGTTTTCATGGCTATCGTTACTGTTGTCACCGCCACATTATGATCTAAGTACGGAATTGCAGCTCTTTCTTTGTATACAGACTGAAACCGGTCCAAGTTTGTGCCAGCCGATACTGCGGAAAAAGCTTGAGGCTGAAACACAAATCTTGTTTTTAAGGATATTGTTTATCATTATACCTTGATCTTTAGTCGTTTGCGTTTGTGTAATCTGTCGTTGAACTAATTCAGATATCACAAGCACGTCAAGAATGAAACTTAACTTTAAAACTGTTCGTCCTTTTTAAAGAATTATCATTTAGAATATTAAAGAAGGCCTGATCAAGACTTTGCAGAATTACACGAGTAAAACTTATGAGAGATGCCATTCTCTCAGCAGGTATTATATATAATTACTTTAGTTTCTTCAGTAAGCGACTACTCCAATTAGTTACATGATGAAAGACGAAGTAATTTTTTTGATTTTTACACCAAGTGATTGTTCTTAAAAGTAAAAGTTTTGTAATGCGTGTAATTAAGTGCACCTATCTTAACTTTGCAGTGTCTTTGACTTTCCCTGTCGCTAGAGATCCGACAGTCGTTCTTAATGAATGCCCTTTTAAACAAGGTTGAACTTATTTGTGATACTGTCACATACTCAAAGTTGACGAATAATTACAGAGAAAGTATCACAGCTGCTTCGAGGCGTCGAGCTATTTGTCGCATAAATTCCTGTTTTAGTCAACGGAAAAGGTCATAGGTTGTGTGAAATCGGCTTACAAATGGATTGGATTCTCTTATAACGGATGGGGGAGATAAAGTGTTTATAGACATTTTATAGAACTGTTTCATTCCAGTTGGGGAAAGCCGTTTCATCTTACACATCACATCGTATTTCCCCGTTGCAGTCTTTGGCTTTCAGCAATGGTGAATATGAGTTCAAAACATTTCAAGGACTGAAGTTTTTCTGAGTTTTTTTGTGCGATAACTTAGATGACATTTAGTTTGTGGATATAAAATCCTAACTTATTGTTGACTATCTAAAACGGCCGTCTTAGACTTTTAACTGCTGCTGGTTAAAATTTCAAGGCCCTAACTCATTCCTGAAAACAAAACAAAAAAGCTGGATAGAACGGTTTACGCTTGATAATTTGAATCAGAGCTGTATTTTCTCTCTTCTCGTCCCATTTCTTTATTCTGAGCCCAGAATGTTCGATGGAATAAACCTCACGCAAACTGCGCTCTCGTGCGTGATAAGTAGAAATAAATGCGTGCGAGTGCGTGATGGCTCGCGATCGAAGGCTTGCGGTTTCGACTTGACTAAAGATAAATAAAACTATAGGTAGGGTAACAGGAAACTCCTCTGACGGTATTTAATTATTCATATTGAAAACTTATTCTATGTGGCATATTTAGAGGACTTGATCAAGGCTTTACATAATAAAAAGAGTAATTAATCTTCATGAGAAATTCTATTCTTTCAGCATGTATTGTACTTAATTTAAACAGTTACCTTTGTCAATTTTAAGTTGACCCAAAGTGACAGTTCAGTTAGGGTAGAATTCTGTAAAGTGTGTGAAATAAATTTCATCTTTCTTCACTTGGCGCCCTCTTTGACTTGTCCTTCCTATATGAAATGCTCAATAAGTGCGTGTGACTGCGTGATGGCTGGCGATCGATGCCTGGCGGTTTCGACTTGACTTAAAAATTTATAAAACTAGATTGGGCAACAGGAAACTCCTCTGACGGTGTTTAATTATTGAAAAGCTTTTTATATTTAGCATATTTAGAGGGCTTGATCAAGGCTTTGCATAATAAAAAGAGTAAATATCATAAGAAATGTCATTCTTTCAGCATGTATTATATCTGCTCCAGTTACTTCAGTTTACAGTTGACCCAGTCAGTAAATCATGTATCATGATATAATTTTTCTAATAGGAGTAAGTGCATGCGAGTGCGTGATGGCTGGCGATCGATGGCTTGCGGTTTCAACCTGACTAAAGATAAATAAAACTATAGGTAGGGCAACAGGAAACTCCTCTGACGGTATTTAATTATTTATATTGAAAACGTTTTATACTTGGCATATTTAGAGGACTTGATCAAGGCTTTGCATAATAAATAGAATAATTAATCTTCACGAGAAATGTCATTCTTTCAGCATGTATTGTACTTACTTTAACTAGTCACTTCTGTCAATTTTAAGTTGACCCAAAGTAATAGTTTAGTAAGGGTAGAATTCTGTAAGGTGTGTGAAATAATTTTCATCTTTCTTCACTTGGCGCCCTCTTTGACTTTTCCTTTCTAAATCGAATGCTTATCAAAAAAATGCCTGAGAGTAATTTAGATGTGTCTAACCCTTTTCAGTAAATTCGACCATAATTTACAGAGAATGTATTACACCTGCTTTGAGGACACATGCCATTTCTATTCCAATTTCTTGTTAAATGCAAAAAATTGCCAAGAGTTTGAAATCGGCTCATGCATGGAGTAGGAGTCTCTTATGTAGGATTGTTGTGAAGCTACAATTCCAATTATTCAATAACGTTGATATATTTTCTCAGTGGGTGGCTATTTCACAAGAAGACAAGCAAACGAAAGCGTTTAACGGGTGGCATGCAAAGGGCTGGCTGTCGAACTGTTGTTTTCTGCCAGCAAAACAAAGGCTCAGTTTAATTAAATTTGCTAAACTGAAGTGAGCCACAGAAGAAAAATAATGACTATTATGATATGGCCCTTGGGGCATTGCTCTGACTTACAATCCCGTTGAAAACCATAATAAAGCTGACATGTGTGGGGCCGGATAAATTGACTTTAGCTAGAAATGAGTTGCGTTCTTCAATAAATCATGAGTTTTATGTTGTGACCCCGTATTAGACATGTGGGTTGAGTTTGTTGTTTCTTCCTGTCGTTACTCCGAGAGTTTCTTGATACCACTGGGTTCCAATGGCCTAAAAGCATGATGGATAATACGTTCGTACATTCGCAAACGTTTAACCTCTGTGTTTATCAATATTGTTAAATAAAATTTTGACTCCATTTATCCTTAGTTGTCGTAAACGCTCTGAAAACCTTCCCGCTGGGCTGCTAGACTTCAAACCCACCTCGAGATAAGCGGCCTTCACCTGATATTCTTTGAAAGTTTAATTAGGCAGCTATTGTTTGAACTGGAAAAACATAGTCTCGAATTAGGCAGAAATACAGACCTTTGTTCTGTTGGGGGTCCATTTTGGGCTTGGAAATCTCGGAGCGAGCTCTTCAGAATGAATATCTTATTTCAATTTATTGAGCTAGTTTTCAATAGTGAAATTTTTACGGTCGAAATTTTTTACAGTAGGAATGGCGGGTTGACCGCTAAATACATCATTGACCACTTAATGTACAGAATTTCGCTCGAAAATATCGCTTACTTTGATTTTAAGAGAGAAACATGAATTCAAAATTACTTAAAAGATTATTCTTAGTTTTACTGGAACAGTTCCGCTTTCAGTAACCGTTATATATAGGTGGAGGACGATAAAAAAAGGACTTTGTAAAGGGTGACCGCTACCGCCTACTAGAAGTGACCGTTAAATAGAGGTGAAAACTATTACAGTGATTAAGGAGAAACATATTCGTGACTTTGACAAATGACTGCTTAATACGGCGCCACCAAATGCAGATTCGACTATTATTTCATTCATCATTTTCGCCGAGAAGAGGTGATTGTTATCTTTAATCCTTTTCCTTTATAATAGATTAACCTCTAAATGTTATTCAAGGGCTCTCGTATAATTTTCTCTTCATTTTGTGAAATTTGTGACAACAATGTCGTGAGCTGCCATTCAATTGCGAAAACGAAATTTTAAACTCCCACATGGAAAGCGAACATCGATTAATAATAAAACACGGCAAACCTGACATTTCTAAACCAACTTGTCTTAATCATAAAGAGCTGTTTTCATCACGGCATATCCTCAGTGAGTGCAAAGGGACGTAAATTGGAGAGGCAAACTATTCTGCTCCGATTTTGCCAAGAAAGAATTCAAACCACTGAAGAACTGTGTAAAATAGTTTTATTGTTGATACTTGGAGTGATATCTTTCCTTATGGTGGAACAACTGATCAGCACTTTTTTCCTATTCACGATTGCAATTTATTTGGTTCTTTCGGAAGGTGAGTTTAAAAAATAGATTGTATCAGCGAAATGCTTCACTAAGTTAAAGATTTATTCTGTACGTTTGGTCCTGTTTTCATAAAGAAAAATTTCAATGATCATTGCTTTATTCTTCTTTCTTCCTTTGCCGAGTGACCAAAAAGTGAAATTCATTTTTGTTATTATTGAGATAATTATACAATTGTGTTGAGTATAATGTTCATGCTTTCCCCAGCTTCCCTGCCTCTTTGGAGAGCTTCCATCTTCCGTAAATAATGCGGGAATGATTTGTCATTTCTTAAATGGCTGAAGCGGAATTTACATTTTATCTGTTCTCGTGAAGGATGGTTGGTTTGTCACGACGCTTTAAATTTGAAATCATGGAATTATTTACATGAATTATGTGATAAGAGATTACGGCTTAAAAAAAATGAATATTTTTTTCCAATTCGAGTTTCCATATATTAAAAGCATGAATATATTTTGTCTTATTTGGTGGTTAGATTAGCGGGTCAGCCTTCCTTAATTGTTTCCTCACTCTTATGGTAATTTTGGTCCTTTCAAATGTCAATAAGTCGAGTTCCAGTTTTCATCATTAAAGCAGTTTCTCAAAATTAAAAAACCCTGATGGCTTTCAGAGACAATTTTCTAAAATGTGTCCTCTGCCCTCAGCGAATATCTCAGCCGATGCATTTTCCTAGTCCGTTTTTTCTTCCAGATTTCTGAAACAACATCCTGTTATAATTTATAACCAGACGAAACAACCTGCCGTTAAACGATTGATAGCGAGGTCTTATCGATGTCTTATTTTCAAAACATACATTTTATTGCAGATAATTGCCGAATACTGCAGTTTTTGGATGCCAAAGATGGCTCAGCGCTGGAAAAACACGTCATAAGAACAATTGCCTTAAACTCTGAGCATTCGTGCAGAATTCAGTGTTATCTGGAGAACGCATGCGTATCGTACAACTTTGGAAAGAGAGGGGCAGGAGATGAGGTCTGTGAATTAAACAATTCGACAGACATACAACATCCGGATGATTTAAAGCCGAGAGTGAATTTCATTTATCGTGGAGCTGAGGTATATAAAAGTTTCCTATAATTTTACAATTTTTTTTGTACCCAGAAAAAGGATCTCATTGGAGATAACCGTCAACCGTTAAGCGGCCAAAAAGTTTAGCCATAAAAATAAGCGTAAATATTGACAAATTCTAAATAACTGTTACTCGTAAAGAGACTTTCCCTGTTAAAATAATTGTTTTATTATACATTTTTTATAACAATCTGACAAAGAAAACACTTCTCTCTGGGTTTTTTTTTTTTGAGAACACCACGCGGACGAGGGGCTTAGAGGCAAGGCAGACTTTGAAATCGACATAATAACCCAATTTCTGCTGCAGACATTAAGTTGTCATGTCAACTTCATTCGTCATTGTAATTGAATGTATACTGTCGTCCAATCAGAGTTTTCATAGTTTAATGTATAGTAATGGAAGTTATCAACAGTTAGCCGTAAAATGGCCAAAATTTTTTTATCGTTAGCCGTAAAAGCCACTACCCCATTGGTACCCTATCATAGAACTATCATAAAAGCCCCCTTCTATGAAGGCTTGTCGCTTTATTCAAAGGACAGTTTCAGGGCTAGAATTGATGTCACTTCAACACAAGTTTCCCTTCAATGAAAGTAACAGATACAAAGTCATAGCAGTCGGACCATATATAATTTTATAAAGGGGCTAAATGATTTCTCATTAGAGCTGTTCAATATTGTAGTTCCTCGTTGATGCGGACACTGCAATCAGCACATGTCGGATGATTCACGCCCTGGCCCAATTATATCGTCATGTTCTTGGGCAAGACACATTACTATTACCATGCCTCTCTCCACCCAGGAACATGAATGATTAAACACTATCAGATCAGCATATTTCGTTGAAGAGCTGCAGTTCTTCATTTCGCTTCATTCGAGTGAAACTGAGAAAAGCTAAGGCAATTATGAGCTACAGCTCGTAAACCTTAACCTTTTATCGTTCCAGAAAGAATTACGTTCATAGATTCTTTTCGTACTTTCCCATAATCCTCCTGTCTCCTTCAGTCTGATTTAAATGTTTTTTTCCATTTATCATTTCCCAGAACTCATGTGGAACCAGGCCTTGTATGAATGGTGGGACATGTCAATCCGGGTTTTTACCACACGGATACCGCTGCCTTTGTGCTGCAGGCTTTACTGGGTTAAAATGCGAAACAGGTAAGATATTTGAAAAGAACTGGATAACACCATCTGAAATCCAAGTTATCCTCTTCAGCCTATGACTATTTTGGCTCATTTTTGATCAGTCTGTCATTTCGATGTTTTGACATCAAACAAAACTAAGAATTTTTCACTGGTACCTCAAGAGCTCAAGGACGTAAGAGAGAGCAGGAATAGTTCCTAATTCCATAGTCAGCTGCGACACTACAGAAACCAATTACTGCCAAAAAAAAGAAAAAAACGAAAAAAGAAAATAATCTCCTGGCAAATTTTGAAGTCACTGGGGGTATCTTGCAATAACTAATCCCATATAACGAGTTTTTCTTGTTCTTAAAAGTCCTTGAACCCTCTCAGGTCCCTTGTCTTGCGAGTAATTGAACATTTCATGTAGTGTTTATTTCCCAACAAAATATTGGAGCGACGCGTAAGGTAGCGAATCATGCTCAGCTAAGCCAATCACAATTGGAATTGCAGATATAAACGATTGCAGCGCTAATCCGTGTCACAATGGAGGATCATGCCGAGATCTTGTCAATGGGTTCAAGTGTGACTGCCCTGAGGGGTACCTTGGAACTCTGTGTGATACAGGTTGGTGATTCTTAGGTTTTTTCTTTAAGAGCGAACGGAATATTTTGAAATAGGTCTTCATGTTCGCACGTAAAAGGTTTAGGGTTAGGATTAGCAGCAGGGGATCTTCTGTACTTATTTGGACCCTTAACTTGGATGACCGGCCGAAAATAAAGCTTTCGGAAACGTTAAGTGTCCTTTCCACCATTTTTAGCGCATGCTCTATGTTACACGTGGGATCGAGGGTAAATAGTGTCAGTATTGTCTGAATGTATATTCAATTAAAAAAAATAGAATAACTCCTTTGGCTTTTTATAAATACACCTTATTCAATGGTTTAACTTAAAGTACGCGCGGATGTTTTGAGAGTTGAGTAGTATTTTATGTAAAAGTTGTGTAGAAAAATACGAGAAACGAGCAAAATGTCCTCTCGTGTTATATGTTAAACCATTGAATCAGGGATATATGACTCCACTATTATTTCACTTTTTAATATTTTGATTTGAGTTTGCGAAATACATCCTACGGCCCTATGTGTGTATCGTATCGATCGCAGAAGGAGTACACGAAAGACGAAACAGCACGGACGAAACCATCAAAGTGTTCTATGTGACCAACTAAAAGATCTGTCGCGCGTACAAGTTCGTTTCTTCACAAGTCAAGCCTAACAAACGCAGAAAAGAAAAATCAAAGTTTGTTGCTCTGTATTTTTGCCCTGTTCTACGATGTAATGCCGTCTATAAACGTGGCATACTTTGCGCGCGTCCTCATGAATTTATCTGATAAATTGATGCAGTAATGGAATAACAGATATACTGTTGTCTTTATGGTTGTTGTCCTCTGGCATAATTATTCCCCAGTGCCGTCTACGAGGCAGTTGTTTAAAACGTTACTTTCCTGATATCATCAGGTGTATGACTGTTTCGAAGGACCTTAAATGTTCAAGTATCTCAAAACGTCATCGGTTCTAGGTTTATAGCGACTCTGAATCTGAAGGAATTATAGACCCATCTTTTTTGCAAATTCTCCCCACCCCCACCCCCCAAAAAATTGTTTTGGTGCCCATGTCCTCGCTTTCGCCATCTTTTATGAGATATCAGAACATTTCGCTTTTCATAAAGCCAAATGCTTGAGTATTCCAATACATTTTCATTTTTAGCTCCCTCAGAATGCAAACAGTACAAGTTTCTGAATGACTCCGATCGACACAGCGATTTTGGTCGCGGTGACCGAAAATGTGATAAAAATTTGACAGAAGACTGGTACAGATTCTCGGCGGGGGCTGGAACGAGTATACCTACTTACTGCCTACCGTACCATAGATGTGGAACGGACTTGCCTGGGTGGATGAACGGAGCACACCCAACAGTTGACGAAGGAGTCGTCTCCAGAAAAGTTTGTTTTAGTGGATTTGGTAAATGTTGTTACCACAACATTATGATCAACGTACGGAATTGCAGCTCTTTCTTTGTATACAGACTGAAACCGGTCTCAGATTGTGTCAGCCGGTATTGTGGAAAAAGCTAGAGGCTGGAACTCAAATCTTGTTTTTAAGGATACTGTATATCATTATACCTTGATCTTTAGCCGTTTGTTTAACGTGCAGTTGAACTAATTCAGATATCACGAACACGACAAGAATGAAATTTAACTTTAAAACAGTTCGTCCTGTTTTAAGAATTTTCATTTAGAATATTAAGTAGGCCTGATCAAGACTATGCAGAATTATAAGCGTAAAATTTATGAGAAATGCTATTCTCTCAGCAGGTATTATAGATGTTTACTTTAGTTCCTTCAGTTAGCAACTACTCCAATCAGTATATGATAAAAGACGATGTAATTTTGATGCTTACACTAAGTTATTGTTCTTGAAGGTAGAAGGTTTTTTTAATACGTGTAATTAAGTGCATCTTTCTTAACTTTATTGTGTCTTTGACTTTCCCTGTCGCTAGTGTAACTGCTTCCGTTGAAGCTAGATGTTACTGCTTCCGGAAAAAGCTGCGAAATACTTTGTAGTTAGATTGACACCTAAGTGATTAGTTCCTTTTAGACAGAAAATTATAGTTAACGTTTCGGTTCAGGATAAGACCCCGTGTGATCAAGATCGTTTTTGAATAGAAGACAAGTTAGACTGTAATCCTCGCTAAAGTCCGCGAACGTTGGTAAGCAATAACTTGTTTTGTGATTAACTGGGATACCTGGATGGTACTGGATCCTTGGAATCAAGTGTAGTGATACTACGGGTGTCGGACTAGTATACTGAAATAGTGCGCTCAAGTCTGGCCAAGGGCATACACCTATTTCAAAACATAGGCATGCTATGCATGCAAGAGTTACTTTTTTGTAGGGTGGGTGGATTACTTGAAACATTGTGAGTGATGTCTACATTCTTACAAAAGGAGAGAAGAATATTAATGTGGGAAAGAACGAAAATGTCGAATTACCTCACTCACAGAGTACAAAATGCAGACAGCAGACTGCAGACCGGATACAAAATATAGACTGCAGACTGTAGAGTGGGAACAAAATGCAGGCTAAGAATCTGAAGAGTTTTTACGTCTGGTATATAATAACATGTCATCTTACAGCTTACCGCGCGTCACGCAATCGCTTTTCTGCGATCACCCTTTACGATTATTTGCACTATTGTGGAATATTCCTGGCCCATTTCTTGATGAAAATCGATTGCAATATTATTTCAAGCCTTCAATATAGTCTTCTTACTTTGCGCGCGAGTTGGTTGGTGTGATGTCTGTACAGATTTTACCAACGTAATAAAATTAGATGACGTGAATAACAGTGATGGTAAAGCAAGCTTAAAACGGCAGAAATCGCCAGAAAATACAACGGATACACAGGGTATGAGTAAGTTTTATTGATTTTACGAGGAAAATGTTCATATTTCGAAATATGTATCGTTGTAAATCGACCATACTTCGTTCCCTATACTATTCCTTACTGAACGTGTTCAAATTTCCAACAGTTCCTCTCGTAACTTAATACCGTGTCACACAACGTGTGACGCGTTCATGAATTAATCGTTGGCTTTTTCTCGAGACGTGAGCTAAGGCCGCCTGTGACAAGACAATTGCGTAAACAATATTTAACATAATAACATTATACACAAAAAAACACAGGGTTTTGGATCACTTATTTATTAAAAAAGAATTCCATACAACTACAATGAAAACAAACATAAGATTCACCTTTCTGATAGTGAAATTAACACCATTCGTACTGTTATCGTAGCTACGTTCCTTGCCATCAAGTGAATCCAACATGTCGTCTTTCTTCACAAGCAGTTTGCATCCATTATAGTTATGTTCTTCAGTCTCACGGTAGTAGTGTTGTTCAATAGATTGCATAGAGTATATGCAGTTTGATTTCTGATTTCAGATTTTGCTTTTTACAACAAGTGAACGTTTTTCAACTACGATATTGGCATACTTAGCATACAAGGCATTCGAGGCTTTCATGGCTTTCAAGCGTTCGCGACTCAATCCGTTCCAAAATTACCGCTCAATAACATCTTTCAGTGTGGATTAGCCGCGATTAATGCACCTATCATCGGCCATCCCCTGGGGGGGGGGGACCCCGGGCAAGGGTGGGGACTTTGTAAAGGACCCTGTCAAAGTTCTTATTTTCCCCCTCCTAGGTGGGGACACAGAGGAATCAAAGTTCCCCTCCCTGAGGGGAATCACCTTGAGCAGCTTGAAACCTGACAAGAAAACAGTACTTTATACCCTTAACGAAATGTCATGTTTTAATAGTGCTTACATGTTCGTAAATAACACGATGGAAATGGATTTACATTACAATACCTGCGCCATCCGCCGAGGTCGCCATCACAAACAGGAGGAGAAAGGTGGACCACGTTCTTCTGCACAGCGGTCTTCATGTTTCTTCATTTAAGACAGCTTGAAATTGACCTGTTTCGTTTGCAAAGTCCCCTGTTTTCCCCGCGGTGCAAGGCTTTTGGAAAACAAACCTCCCTCATTTCCCCCGCCTCCAGGGTAAGTTAATCGTTCAAATCCCCGTATAAGTCCCCATTCAACGTTGAATTTGCCCGGGGTCCCCCCCAGGGGATGGCCGATGATAGATGCATAATACGCTTTTGTATATGCGTCTGTAAGTATTTTGCGCGTTTGCGCCATAATACCAAAGAGTTTTATTAGCAAAAATCACGTGATTCGTCATGTGACCCGGCCCTGTCCGTGTATGACAACGTCAATCATCATCAAGATAACACGCGTGATTAGCATGTGAACACCTCATTGGATCACAGTTAGTTGTCATGGTGTTGAGGGCCTAATGACCTCTGGGTACTATTGCGCAATTTTTCCATTTTGTGGCGGAGGAAAAAAAAAAAGACGACAAAAAAACAAAGGCATTTTATGACTGGGCTATGAAAACATTAAGGATTCCCTCTGTATCAAATAAGACAAACGGGAACGAGTTTTGAGTGAAATAACTAAGCCTAGACTGCCCCACTCTCATTTTGGATTTCCGCCTGGGTAGATTTTGGTCACGTGCTAGGCAACGTGTAATCAAGAACAAGATAGAATTTCATTTCAGGCCTATTTATCAATTTTGTGGTGTACAACTTTCGCATTTTAGAACGTTATATTTATTCTGAATCTTCAAATTGTCTTGAAACTTAAAAGAAAATTATTCTTTAACAATTCATTGAAAATCGGTAGCCAAAATTATTTGTTTAGGTGTTATTTGATTTTCGTTTTAACCTGTAATTTCGCCGGCACCTTCTGTTGTTTCACACAGAAAAATACGCGATACGAAATGTAATGATCGATTTTGTTCCCAATGTCACGCCATAACAGGAAAAGCTTTTGAACGCCTGTAAACTCCGAGCGCTTCGGAGTAAGTGATATTTTTAATGAATCTTCGGATTGTTTTCAAGTTCAAGGTTGTTCTCTTATTTCAGTGCGAATCCTCGCACGCCTGCCCGCTAGAAACTAAAACGAAAAAATAAACTCTTTTAAGATTATCATTGGCTTCTTTTCCACCCCACCACTATTCTTAGCAACAAAGGTCGCCATTTATTACTCGCCAAAACTATCAAATGCACTCAAAAGCCTAAAATCGAAAAAGAGTTTACAGGAATCGACCAATCGAGCGAGCGAGCGAGCGAGTGCCATTCTCCACATCATATTTACAACTCGCTCTTGCGCATGCGCGCAATTTCCGAGTTAAAAAGGGACAGAACGGTTTACGCTTGATAATTTGAATCAGAGCCGTATGTTCTCCTCTCTCTTCCCATTTCTTTATTCCTAGCCCAGAATGTTCAATGGAATGAACCTCACGCAAAACTGCACTCTCGTGCGTGATAAGTAGAAATAGGAGCGTGCGAATGCGTGATGGCTCGCGATCGATGGCGCGCGGTTTCGACTTGACTAAAGATAAATAAAACTAATAGGTAGGGTAACAGGAAACTCCTCTGACGGTATTTAATTATTTATATTGAAAACTTTTTATGTTTGGCATATTTAGATGGCTTGATCAAGGCTCTGCATGCTAAAAAGAGTAGTCTTTATCAGAAAGTCGTTCTTTCAGCACGTATTGCACTTGCTTCAATTAGTTACTTCTGTCAACTGTAAGTGATAGTTCTTTAGGGTAGAGTTCTATAAAGTGTGTGAAATAAATTTCATCTCTCTTCACTTGGCGCCCTCTTTGACTTGTCCTTTCTATACCGAATGCTTATCAAAAAAATCCCTGAGAATAATTTGAACATGTCTGTGACCCTTTAAAGTCGATTCGACCAAAATTTACAGAGAATGTATTACACCTGCTTTGAGGAAACGTGCCATTTCTATTCCAATTTCTTGTTAAATGCAAAAAGTTTCCAAGACATAGTTTGATGCTACTCTAGTTTGCAGATTTAATGAATGTAACCGAAGAAGTTACAATTCATAGACCCAACATTTCGACACTCCTGTCTAGTGCCTTCATCAGGGGTGATCTAAACGCTGCAACAAGAGGTCCTTTTATATGATTACTAATTAGGGGCCTTTTTTCTGACGAGGTGTAAATAGGCGTCAGGAAGCAAACCGCCATCGTCACGATTTAAAGGAGCGTGGGCGGAGTTAATATGCCAAGCCTCCAAACAAAGGCGCTGGTGGTAAGGCCGATTAGTGGTGATAATTAAAGTTGCCAAGAGTTTGAAATCGGCTCATGCATGTCAGAGGAGTCTGTTATGTAGGATTGTTTTGAAGCTACAATTCCAATTATTCAAGAACGTTGACTATGGGCGGCCGTCACCACCAAAAATACAAGGATGTCAAATAGATCAGCAAATACAAAGATGGTATAAGGATCAGCTACAGGATAGCATAGCTAATAAAGGAATGGCATGGCCAAATTATAGACAGTCTAGTTTTCCTTCGTGAAACAGAACACCCTAAACATGAATAGTTTAGCCAAATGAGAAACGGTCTAGTAGCCCATGTTGAGTTGGAATATGAGATTGTGAAATGGACTAGCTCAATTACAAATAGCTTAGCACTCATTTGCAATACAGTACTCAAACGGTGTAGCGTTGGGTTAAACGGCTCACTGGTAACGCGAGTAGCACAGCGTACGCACAAACGGTGTAGCGTTGCGTCAAATGGCTCAGCGTAATTTAGAATGGTACAGCGTACACACATATGGTGTAGCGCTGCGGGAAATGGCTCAGCGTAATGTCGAATGGTACAGCGTACATAAAAACAGTGTAGCGTTGTGTGAAATGGCTCAGCTTAATGTCGAATGGCACAGCGTACATACAAACAGCGTAGCGTTGCGTGAAGTGGCTTAGCATAATGTCGAATGATACAGCTTACACACAAATGGTGTAGCGTTGCGTGAAATGGCTCAGCGTAATGTAGAATGGTACAGCGTAGACACAAATAGTGTAGCGTTAGGTCGAATAGCTTTGCAAAACATCAGACGCTCTATCTGAACATTAAATTGCTTAGTATTACTTGAAATATTTCGATGTTGTGGCGAATCGTCGTGGCGTGACGTGAAGGCCATGCCATTCCTTTATTAGCTATGCTATCCTGCAGCTGATCCTTAAGCCATCTTTGTATTTGCTGATCTATACGACATCCTTGTATTTTTGGTGGTGACGGCCGCCAAGGCATCTCGCCGAAACCACCAAAAATACAAACCGCAAATGGAGCAGCGATCTGCTGGGGGCATGACGTCATCGAATGTGAAGACTGGCGCGAAACCATTACATAGTGTAGTCGCTGTGTGGAAGAGTCTTCACTTCGCCTTGCCGTAAAGCAGAGCCAATTCGGTAAGTTTCTTCTCTTTTTTTCGCTGCCGATATTGCATTTATTCGTTGTCGTTCATGATAGTGTTAATTAAAAGAGCGAGACCGGATTCTACCACGGTTTACCGGCCTTCCGGTTTACCACAGTTTGCACGTGTTGGTGAGCCTGAATTTTAATAGTATTACGTAGTGTTATGATGTGCATTAAATGTCGATTGCCGAGCTCTCATTTCTTTTCTTTTCTGACTCGCGCTTACTTTTCAAAGGGAGTTTAACTTCAACGGTTCTTTGAACATTGCGGGAGTACGTGAGAAGTTGGATTTTGTGTGTGCCCTGGACGCCATGGTCCAACTTTAGTCAATATATCTAGTGTGTACTGAACTCAGTCTGTAGCAATAATAATAATTAAAATAATAATAATAATAATCGCAAAAAATAATAGTTGAGGTACAGAAATGTAAAAATAAATAAAAATATAAATAAATACGTCTACCGAAACAAACGACGAAACAGCAAGATGTCCTGTCAATTGTCTGAATTATGCAATAGTTTTTATTCAGCAAGTTGCGACTGTAACAGATCGAACGGTAAAACTCGACCTAGAGTTGGACAATTACGTACAACTACGTGTATTACGGTGTCCGCACTAGCATTCCTTAATACGTGATGACTACGGAATGGGAAAGAGCACAGGGAAGATAAGTATGTATGCGCGCAAAACCAACTCAGAAAAAATATTACTCAGGCAAAAACTATTTTGGAACGCGAAAAAAACCCTTTAACTGTTTCTGGTCCAGACATGTTATCTACGTTTGATTGACAAAATAAAAATGGAACTTACTTTTACTACCACTGCACCCAGGAAAAAATTAATAAACAAAGTAATATAATGAACACCTCTTTAAAATAATAAATATGTCTTCTCTTAGCTTACTCTTATCATCCGGCACACCAATTAAAGCATTCCGATATCACTTTGATCGAAAAATGTCAAAACAGATCAACACACACAATATTCAACTTCTCACGTACTCCTCCAATGTTCAAAGAGCCGTTGAAGTTGGACTCTCATTGAAAAGTAAGCGTGAGTCGGAGAAAGAAAAGAGTACTCGACAATTGACATTTAATGCACGTCATAACACTACTTAATACTATAAACATATTCAGGCCCACCAACGCATGCAACCTGTGGTAAACCAAGAGGCCGGCAAACCGTGGTAGAATTCAGTCTCGTTGCTATTTTAATTGACGCTTTCATGAACGACAACGAATAAGTGCAATATCAGCAGTGAAAAAAGAGGAGAAACTTACCGAATTGGCTCTGTTTTACGGCAAAGCGAAGTGAAAACTATTCCATACAGCGACTACGCCATGTAATGGTTTCGTGTCAGTCTTCTTGATGACGTCATGCCCCCAGCAGATCGCTGGGGGCATGACTGTATTGTATTTTTGGTGGTTTCGGCGAGATGCCTTGGCGGCCGTCACCACCAAAAATACAAGGATGTCGTATAGATCAGCAAATACAAAGATGGCTTAAGGATCAGCTGCAGGATAGCATAGCTAATAAAGGAATGGCATGGCCTTCACGTCACGCCACGACGATTCGCCACAACATCGAAATATTTCAAGTAATACTAAGCAATTTAATGTTCAGATAGAGCGTCTGATGTTTTGCAAAGCTATTCGACCTAACGCTACACTATTTGTGTCTACGCTGTACCATTCTACATTACGCTGAGCCATTTCACGCAACGCTACACCATTTGTGTGTACGCTGTGCCATTCGACATTATGCTAAGCCACTTCACGCAACGCCACACTGTTTGTATGTACGCTGTACCATTCGACATTACGCTAAGCCATTTCATGCAACGCTACACTGTTTGTATGTACGCTGTGCCATTCGACATTAAGCTGAGCCATTTCACACAACGCTACACTGTTTTTATGTACGCTGTACCATTCGACATTACGCTGAGCCATTTCCCGCAGCGCTACACCATATGTGTGTACGCTGTACCATTCTAAATTACGCTGAGCCATTTGACGCAACGCTACACCGTTTGTGCGTACGCTGTGCTACTCGACGTTACCCTGAGCCGTTTAACGCAACGCTACACCGTTTGAGTACTGTATTGCAAATGAGTGCTAAGTTATTCGTAATTAAGCTAGTCCATTTCACAATCTCATGTTCCAATTCAACATGGACTACTAGACCGTTTCTCATTTGGCTAAACTATTCATGTTTAGGGTGTTCTGTTTCACGAAGGAAAACTAGACTGTCTATAATTTGGCCATGCCATTCCTTTATTAGCTATGCTATCCTGCAGCTGATCCTTATACCATCTTTGTATTTGCTGATCTATTTGACATCCTTGTATTTTTGGTGGTGACGGCCGCCCCTACTTTTAACGGGTGACATGCAAAGAGCTGGCTGTCGAACCGTTGTTTTCTATCAGCAAAACAAAGGGTCAGTTTGATAAAATTTGCTAAACTGAAGAGAGCCACAGAAGAAAAATAATGACTATTATGATATGGTCCTTGGGGCATTGC
This sequence comes from Pocillopora damicornis, assembly GCF_964200805.1. Classification (NCBI taxonomy): domain Eukaryota; kingdom Metazoa; phylum Cnidaria; class Anthozoa; order Scleractinia; family Pocilloporidae; genus Pocillopora; species Pocillopora damicornis. The sequence goes on along the minus strand of NC_142670.1, from coordinate 38,994,927 downwards.
TCTGACTCACAATCCCATTGAAAACCATAATAAAGCTGACGTGCGTGGGGCCGGATGGGTTGATGTGAGCCAAAAATGAGTTGCGTTCTTCAATAAATCATGAGTCTCGTCTTTTGACTAGCACAAATAATGGTAAAGTGATATTAGACATGTGGGTTGAGTTTGTTGTTGGTTCTTGCTTTCATTCCTTCTTGCTTTCTCGAGTCTCTCTGTGAAATGCACTTGACGAGAAAAACATTTACTGTAATTGAAACACAATAGCGCTGCCTGACGACAAGAAGCTGAATACAAAATTTAAACGTGGAATGAATAAACTTAATTATTCATTTGAAAATAGTGCATGTCAAGGATATTGTAATTAAAACGCCTCTATGTGGTCAAATGTCTCTCTTAATTTTCCCAGACGTAGGATGGTGAACACCTGTTAGCAGGAATCGACGAATTACCCCCTCGCATTTCAACGTGAGTTTTGCTTAGGAAGGAAGAAAAAGGATTCTTGAGTTTTACTCTAAGTCACGATTGACTTTGTGCGTGTTCTTCGAGTAATGGGTGCAGCGAAAAATGTCTTTTTGATCCTTGTTCTAGGAATAATGTTTCCAAAACACGCCACTTCTACTAATTCGGCTCTCTTTAAGATGCGAGAAAATACTCGGCTTAATGGTCATGTCGTTAAACAGTTTCAATCTCCCAGTTTTATGTCATGCAATCATTGGTGCCTCAGAAACTCGTGGTGTACTTCAACAAACTTCAGAGAGCTATCCGAGGTGAAAAAGAAAGGAACTTGCGAACTAAACAAACATGGATACGTCGATCAGAATACAAACCTTGATGATCAAAAAGGGGTAACATTCTCTTTGCTCGTGAAGGTACATAGTTCTTTAATTTAAGCCTTGCATAACGTATCAGAAGCTGGAAAGTTTTCCTTTTATCAATTTTTGTAATGTTGCTGGAAATGGCTGCCATGAATACTTGACAGAGGGAGGTTTTTAGCATATTGTTTTTTTTTAAAGTATTCGACGGTTTACTAAGAATTCTAAGTCTATCCCTTTCAATCTTTAAACTTGGTTTCTCTTCACGTGTTTTAGTCCAAAATTTAAAATCGTAACCTTTACATGTTTTCACTTCTGCAGGGTTTCATTTCAGAAACACACAATTGTTTGGCGGGAAGATCATATTTCGTTTATGATATTTTAAGCTACACACAGTAGCGGTAGCAGTTGTGAATTAACGATGCAATTTTCATTTATATTTTTCCCGTCAGGGACATCACCTTCCTTGTGCTGCGGGCCTCACTGGACCTTTATTTCATATAATTAGAGAGATCGTGGTAAATTTAGGCCCGCGCCACACTATTGCGTTTTTGTTTGAAAACGCATACTTTTTGACGTGTTTTCGCCAGTCATCCATACTTAGACGCCCGAATACTTTGATATAAACAGGAACTTTCGAAAGCGGTTTCACAGTGGAGTCTTTTGAAAATGCACCGTTTTAAAACGCTCCTTTTTAGTGTGGACAGGTGAAAACGGAGCATCTGTCCATTTTCAGGTATATTTAGATTGTAGTGTCGTGTGACACTAGCGTCAACTTACGTCATGCACGTAATTTAAGCAAAGGAATTCTGGAATTAAAATAGAGAGCAGACCATATGCTCGTAACGGCCGTTTACTGTGAATTACTTTCGTGTTCGTTCTCCACATTACATTGGCAACGAGGACGGCCCGTCGTTTCAGGTCAATCTCCGCAGTCTTTGTGATGGCTTCTTGTCTTCTAAGCTTCGATTCGTTCGATATACACGCAGATGGTGCAATCGCTCAACGATGGCGAAAATGGATCAAACGGCTCGAAAATCTGTTTGTTGCTGCTGACATCAAGGACAAAACGAGGCAAAGCGCTTTTTTACTTTATTATGCTGAAGAAAAGGTGTGTGACATCTTCGAGACTTTGCCGCAGAGCGGAGATGATTTTGAAACGGCAAAAGAGAAACTTACTAAGTACTTCGACCCCGAAAAGAATGTCGAGTATGAAACTTGCAACTTTCAGCAAGCGAAACAGAATCCATGGTGAATCGATGAATGCTTATCACTCTCGTTTACGTCAACTGGCATCTACATGTGAGTTTGCTAACATCGATAAGGAAATTAAGTCGCAAATAATTCAACCTTGTTCGTCACAAGCCCCTGCTGCAAATCTTCAACAGTCCGACTTCAAAAGCCTCCGCAAGGATCAACAAATGTCGACACAAGCACTCTCAAAATCTTTGCTAATGTCCGTAATCAACTGATCTCAGTGGATGGAAAAATTGCGCTCCGTGGAAACCGCATGGTGATACCTAAAGTCCCTCAGAAGCGAGTGGTAGAATTAGTGCACGAGGGCCACCAAGGAATAGTTAAGACATGTAGCCTGTAACTTCCAAAGGTTTGATTTCCAAGAATGGACAATGCTGTTGATTCAATTGTTAAAAAGAGTTGTCCATGTCAAATTGCTACACCGAAGCCTTCCCGCGAAACTCTGAAAATGACTCAGTTACCTTGTGGTCCCTGGCACCAAGTCAGCGTCGACTTCTGCGAAGTGGCTGGGCTCTATGTTCTTGATACATGACTACTCTAGGTTCCCTGATATTGAGATTGTGCATTCAACTGCTGCTAATGCTGTGATTCCCAAGCTGGACCGCATATTTGCTGCCTATGAAGTCGTGAAAACTGACAACGGTCCCTCCTTCAATGAGCATAAGTTCGCACAATTTGCTGACTATCTTGGTTTTGTATTCCGAAAAGTCGCCCCCTTATGGCCAGAGGCAAATGGCGAAGTTGAAAGGTTCATGAGGTCGTTTGGAAAGGTACTTCGCACCACTACAAACTGGAAGCAACAAATGTATCAGTTTCTCCGCAACTATTGTGCCACCCCTCATAGTTCTACTGGTGTTGCCCAGCTACTGCTCTTTTTGGACGATCAATCAGGGCCAAGTAACCCTGCCCTGTAGTGATGCCTACAGACTTTGGTATGATCCTGTAGCTTTGCGTGAACAAGATGCCCAACAGAAGTTGAAGATAAAGTGTCATGCTGAATCTAAGGGAGCTATCAGAGAATGTGACATCCAAGTTTGAGACACTGTTTTAGTGAAACAGCCAAGGCGAGGAAAGCTGTCAACACCTTATCATCCCACTCCACTTCTTGTCACAGACAAGAATCAAAGCATGTTAACAGTAGAAGGTCCTAACTCGAAAGTGACTCGCAATTCATCACACTTCAAGAGGTTTATGACTGGTGAACCCGTCACACCGTTATTTCGCTTGAGGAATCTTCTATTGATGTTGACATGGAAACCAGTTCCCTGTCTTCTGCACCTACCTCGTGTCAGAAGTTTGCAGACCCTGGGCCTATTGACCCTACCGATTGTGCCGAGACCTCGACTGAAGTCGTGCTTCGAAGGTCTACCCGATTGCCCAAGCCTACGAAGAGACTTATTCAAGAGATTTGATCAGATATTGTTTAATACTTACGTTGATTACGAGCATCGCTGTTGAACATTTATAATTTCAGACATGTCTTACTAAGAAAGACTCACGAACATTCCTTATTAAGAAGACGCAGTACTCCGTAACTTTCAGTCGTTTCAGTCTTAATTTGAGAGCAGTTTTTTTCTTTTGTCTTACTATTGTTACAGATGTTTTGTCTACATTTTTGTGTACGAATTCTTTAGCTAAAGGAAAACAGGAATGTAGTATCGTGTGACACTAGCATCACACTACGTCATGCATGTCATTTAATGTAGGGAATTCTGGGATTAAATAGAGAGCAGGCGATGTGCTCGTGATGGCCGTTTATTTTTTATTACTTTCGTGTTCGTTCTCCACATTACAAAGATTACTCCCGTTTCTGAAGTCACTGGGCTACCTTGAAATAACCAATCCTACGTCGCGAGTTTTTCTTGTTTTTAAAGCAACCACTCTTGTCTCGCGAGTAATTAAGCGTCCCATGCAGCACATATTGATTCCCCAAACAAAACATTGGAGCGACACGCAAGGTAGCAAATCGTGGTTAGCTAAGCTAATCACTATTGGAATTGCAGATATAAACGAATGCAGTCCTAATCCTTGTTACAGTGGAGGATCATGCCGAGATCTTGTCAATGGATTCAAGTGTGACTGCCCTAGGGGGTTCCTTGGAACTCTGTGTGATATAGGTCAGTGATTCTTACGTTCGTTCTTTAAGAGCGAACGGAATATTTTGAAATAGTTCTTCATGTTCATACGTAAAAGACTCTAGGGTTAGGATTAGCGGCAGGGCCGATCCTCTGTACATATTTGACCCCTTAACTTGGATGACCGGCCAAAAATAAAGCTTTCGGAAACGTTAAGTGTTCCTTCGACCATTTTGAGCGCATGCTCTATGTTATACGTGGGATCGAGGGTAAATAGTGTCATTACTGTCTGAATGTATGTTCCATAAAAAGAAAATAGAATAACTTCTTTGACTTTTTATAAATACACCTTATTCGATGGTTAAATTCGGAGTACGCGTCGATATTTTTTGAGTTGTGTAGTATTTTATGTAGTAGTTGTGTGGAAAATACGAGCAATGACGAAAATGTCCACTCGTGTTATATCTGAAACCATCGAATAAATGATTTATTGTCTCACTATTATTTCATTATTTTGATTTTAGATTGCGAAATATATCGGACGGCCTTATCTGTGCATCGTATCGATCACATAAGGAGTTCACGAAAGACGAGAAGAACACGGATGAAACCATGTAAGAGTTCTATGTGACCAACGAAAATATCTGTCGCTCGTAAAAGTTCGGTTCTTTACAAGTCAAGCCTAAAAAACGCAAAAAAAAAAAATCAAAATTTGGATCGTCTTTGGGATTACTTTGTTGCTCTTTATTTTTGCCCTGTTCTACAGTGTAATACCGTTTATTGTCGTGGCATATTTTGCGCACGTCCTCATGAACGTATTTGGTGAATTGACGCCGTAATGGAATAATGAGTGCATTCACAGATATACTGTTGTCTTTATTGTTATTTTCCTCTGGCACAATTATTCCTCAGTGCTGTTTACGAGGCAGCTGTTTAAACCGTTACACTCCTGATATCATCAGTTGCATGAATGTTTCTAAGGACGTTCAATGTTCAAGTGTCTCCGAACGTCATCGGTACAAGGTTTTGAGTGACTCTGAATCTAAAGGAAATATGAAAGGAAATATAAAACGTTACTTTCCTGATATCATCAGGTGTATGAATGTTTCGAAGGACCCTAAATGTTCAAGTATTTCAAAACGTCATCAGTTCTAGGTTTTGAGCGATTCTGAATCTGAAGGAAATATGGACCCATCTTTTTTCAAATTCTCCCCACCCCCACCCCCCCAAAAATTGTTTTGGTGCCCATGTCCTCGCTTTCGCCATCTTTAATGAGATATCAGAACATTTCGCTTTTCATAAAGCCAAATGCTTGAGTATTCCAATACATTTTCATTTTTAGCTACCTCAGAATGCAAACAGTACAAGTTTCTGAATGACTCCGATCGACACAGCGATTTTGGTCGCGGTGACCGAAAAAGTGATAAAAATTTGACAGAAGACTGGTACAGATTCTCGGCGGGGGTTGGAACGAGTATACCTACTCACTGTCTACCGCACCATAGATGTGGAACGGACTTGCCAGGGTGGATGGACGGAGCACACCCAACAGTTGACGAAGGAGTGGTTTCCAGAAAAGTTTGTTTTCATGGCTATCATAACTGTTGTCACCACCACATTATGATCAACGTACGGAATTGCAGTTCTTTCTTTGTATACAGATTGAAACCAGTTGCAATTTGTCCTTGCCGGTACTGTGGAAAAAATTAGGTTATAATCCATCGATTAAATGACATTTAATCGATGGATGTAAAATCCTCATATTGTTGGCTACCTTAGACGACTATCTTAGACTTTAAACTGCAGGTTAAAATTCCAAGGCCCTAACTCATTCCTGAAAAAAAGGCTGGATAGAACGGTTTACGCTTGATAATTTGAATCAGGGCTGTATTTTCTCTCTTCTCTTCCTATTTCTTTATTCTTAGCTCAGAATATACAATGGAATGAACCTCACACAAAACTGCACTCTCGTGCGTGATAAGTAGAAATAAGTGCATGCAAATGCGTGATGGCTGGCGATCGATGGGGGCTCGCGGTTTCGACTTGACGCAAAAATTTATAAAACTAGATAAGGCAACAGGAAACTCCTCTGACGGTATTGGAAAGCTTTAAATGTTTAGTATATTTAGAGGGCTTGATCAAGGCTTTGCATAATAAAAAGAGTAAATATCATGAGAAATGTCATTCTTTCAGCATGTATTACATTTGCTCCAGTTACTTCAGTTTACAGTTGACCCAATCAGTAAATCACGTATCATGATGCAATTTTCATAATAGAAATAAGTGCGTGCGAATGCGTGATGGCTGGCGATCGACCTGACCATAGATAAATGAAACTATAGGTAGGGCAGCAGAAAACTCCTCTGACGGTATTTAATTATTTATATTGAAAACGGTTTACACCTGGCACATTTAGAAGACTTGATCAAGGCTTTGCATGATAAAAAGGGTAATTAATCTTCATGAGGAATGTTAGTCTTTCAGGATGTATTGTACTCACTTTAATAAGTTACTTCTGTCAATTTTAAGTTGACCCAAAGTGATGATTTAGTTAGGGTAGAATTCTGTAAAGTGTGTGAAATAAATTTCATCTTTCTTCACTTGGCGCCCTCTTCGACTTGTCCTTTCTACGTCGAATGCTTATCAAAAAAAAAATGTCTGTAACCCTTTTAAGTCGATTTGACCAAAATTTACAGAGAGTTTATTACACCTGCTTTGAGGACACGTGATATTTCTATTCCAATTTCTTGTTAAATGCAAAAAATTGCCAAGAGTTTGAAATCGGCTTATGCATGGAGCAGGAGTCTCTTATGTAGGATTGTTGTGAAGCTACACTGCTAATTATTCAATAACGTTTATAGATTTTCTCATTCCTCCCTCCACAAGAACAAACATTCTTAAATAGTGGAAAGAAGAGCCACCTCGTGGAATGTCTACGACTAAAATGGCTTTTATTGATACCACTGAGCTCCAACGGCCTAAAAGCATAATGGATAATACGTTGGTACATTCGCAGACGTTTGACCTCTGTGTTTATCAATATTGTTTAATAGAATTGTGACTCCATCTATCCTTAGTTGTCGTAAACGCTCTGAAAACCTTAAGTTCCCGCTTGGCTGCTAGCTGAGGTCAGTAATTCGATGGTGGGGGTTGTTTAATTAACGTTTTGAAAAATAGATTTGAAGTAATTTATGTTTCTGTGAATTATGGCTTAGCTGCAGTGAATATCGTACATAGTATGCATTTGTTTGATTGAAAAACCAACACAAATCAAAACAGAGGTTTTTATAAACACAAACAGAATTTGTATTGAACATTGAGCAAAAATTTTACGGTGTAACTATAAGCGTAGCATCCTTATAGGAATATTACATTGACGCGTTTTATGTTACAGTTTTCATTTTCTCAAGGGAGGGGTATGAGGGAACCTATTATTGAAGATTGATAGAAACTTAAAGCCTTAGAAAGAAGTAGAGGGGAGGGGTGGGGGGAGAGAACCTTGGTGTTCTTGACGCATTTTCTCTTCTCGTAAGTTCGTTATCGGAGGGGGGCTGATTAGAGAGGGAAGTTATCTTTAATAATGAAAAAGAAAAATCAGCTGGGGGTATTAGAGCCGATTTGAAAAAATGACTGAAATAAAAATCCACAATTCCCCCATTCGCTCTGACGAGGGGCTAACGAAGGGCTAAACTCTCTACGGTGGCCAAATTACGCTATTAACTCAGTTGATATTGCAAAATTACCCTGTATTGAGACTTTGAAAAATGACCGCTTAATACGACGCCACCAAATGCAGGTTCGACCATTATTTCACTCACCATTTTCGCCGAGAAGAGGTGATTGTTGTCTTTTATCCGTTTCGTTTAGAATAGATTAACCTCCAAAAGTTATTTTGTGGCTTTAATATAATTTTCTCTTCATTTTGTGACATTTGTGATAACAATGTCGTAAGCTGCCATTCAATTGCGAAACTCCCACCAGGATAACAAACATTGATTAACGTTAATAAACACTGAAAACGTGACATCATTTCTATTTTCATCACGGCATATCCTCAGTGATTGCAAAGGGACTTATATTGGAGAGGCAAACTGTTCTGCTCGTATTTTGTCAAGAGAGAATTCAAGCCAATGAGGAACTGTGTAAAACAGTTTTATTGTTGATACTTGGAGTGATATCTTTCCTTATGGTGGAACAACTGATCAACATTTTTTTTTTATTCACGATTGCAGTTTATGTGGTTCTTTCGGAAGGTGAGTTTAAAAATAGATTGTATCAGCGAAATGCTTCACTAAGTTAAGATTTGTTCTGTACGTTTGGTCCTGTTTTCATAAAGAAACATTTCAATGATCAATGCGTTATTCTTCGTTCCTCCTTTGCCGAGTGACCAAAAGATAAATCCTTTTTGCTATTATTGAGAAAATTATACAATTGTGTCGGGTATGGTGTTCGTGCTTACGCCTGCGTCTGTTAAAAATACACACGAAAAAACGAGCTAGTAAACACCTCCCTGCCTCTTTGGAGAGCTACCATCTTCTTCCGTAAATAATGCGGAAATGATTTGTCGTTTGTCGAGTAGCTGAAGCAGAATTTACATTTAATCTGTTCTTATGAAGGATGGTTGGTTTGTCATGACGCTTTAAATTTGAAATCGTGTGAATTGTTGACATAAATTATGTGATAAGAAATTAAGGCTTAAAAAAAGGAATTTTTTTCCCCCAATTCGAATTTCCACTATTAAAAGTATGGATATAGTTTGTCTTATTGAAAAGTCGTGGTTAGATTAGCGGGTCGGGCCTGCTTGATTGTTTTAGCTCATTCATTGATAAACGTCACTCTCATGATAATTTTGGTCCTTTCAAATGTCAATAAGTCGAATTCCAGTTTTCATCAGGAGAGCAGTTTCTCAAAATTAAAAAAACCCTGATGGCATTCGGAGATAATTTTCTTAAGTGTGGCGTCTGCCTTCAGCGCGTATCTCAGCCGATGTGTTTTCTCAGTCCGTTTTTTCTTCCAAATTTTTGAAATAACATCCTGCTATAATTTATAACATGACGAAACAACCTACCGTTAAATAATTGATAGCGAGATCTTATCGAAGTCTTATTTTCAAAACATACTATTTATTGCAGATGATTGCCGAATACTGCAGTTTTTGGAAGCTAAAGATGGCTCAGCCTTGGAAAAACACATCATAATAGCAATTGCCTTAAACTCTGAGCATTCGTGCAGAGTTCAGTGTTATCTTGAGAACGCATGCGTATCGTACAACTTTGGAAAGAGAGTAGCAGGAGATGAAGTCTGTGAATTAAACAATTCGACAGACATACAACATCCGGATGATTTAAAGCCGAGAGTGAATTTCATTTACCGTGGAGCTGAGGTATATAAAAGTTTCCTATAATTTTACAATTTTTGCACCTAGAAAAGGATCTCTATAGGGATAACCGTTAGCCGTAAAGCGGCCAAAAAGTTTAGCCTTAAAAATAGGCGTAAATATTGACAAATTCTAATCGTTAGTCGTAAAGAAACTTTAACTGTTGAAATAATTGTTTTATTATACATTTTTTTAAACAATCTGAAAAAGAAAACACTTCTCTCTGGGTTTGTCATAAGTGTGAGAACACAACGCGGACTAGGGGCTTGGAAACAAGGCAGACTTTGAAATGGACATGATAATGTCAACTTCATTCGTCATTGTAAATTGAATGTATGCTGTCGTCTAATCAGAGTTTTTATAGTAAGTTTACTGTATAATAATGGAAGTTATTAACCGTTAGCGGTAAAATGGCCAAAATTTCTATCGTTAGCCATAAATACCACCACCCCATTGGGACCCTCTCATAGAACAATCACAGAAGCCCCCCTCTATGAAGGTTTGTCGCTTTATTCAAAGGACAGTTTCAGGGCTAGAATTGATGTCACTTCAACACAAGTTTCCCTTCAATGAAAGAAACAGATACAAAGTCCTAGCAGTCGGACCATATATAATTTTATAAAGGGACTAAATGATGTCTCATTAGAGCGGTTCAATATTGTAGTTCCTCATTGATGGGGACACTGCAATCAGCACATGTCGGATGATTCACGCCCTGGCTCAATTATGTTTTCATGTTCTTGGGCAAGACACATTACTGTTACAATGCCGCTCTCCAGCCAGGAACATGAATGATTAAACACTAACAAATCAGCATATTCCGATGAAGAGCTGCAGTTCTTCATGTCGCTTCATTCAAGGGAAACTGAGAAAAGCTATGGCAATTATGAGCTAAAGCTCAAAAACCTTAACCTCTTATCATTCCAGAAAGAATTACGTTTATAGATTCTTCTCGTACTCTCCTTTAATCCTCCTGTCTACTTCAGTCTGATTTGAATTTTTCTTTTTCCATTTATCATTTCCCAGAACTCATGTGGAACCAGGCCTTGTATGAATGGTGGGACATGTCAATCCGGGTTTTTACCACACGGATACCGCTGCCTTTGTGCTGCAGGCTTTACTGGGTTAAAATGCGAAACAAGTAAGATATTTGAAAGGAACTGGATAACGCCATCTGAAATCCAAGTTATCCTCTTCAGCCTATGACTATTTTGGCTCAATTTTGATCAGTCTTTCATTTCGATGTTTTGACATCTAACAAAACTAAGAATTTGTCACTTGTACCTCAAGAGCTCAAGGACGTAAGAGAGAGCACGAATAGTTCCTAATTCCATAGTCAGCTGCGACACTACAGAAACCAATTACTGCCAGAAAAAAAAAAAAAACCAAAAAAGAAAATAATCTCCTGGCAAATTTTGATTAGACCCGTTTCTGAAGTCACTGGGGGTATCTTGCAATAACTAATCCCATATAACGAGTTTTTCTTGTTCTTAAAAGTCCTTGAACCCTCTCAGGTCCTTTGTCTTGCGAGTAATTGAAAATTTCATGTAGTGTTTATTCCCCAACAAAATATTGGAGCGACGCGTAAGGTAGCGAATCATGCTCAGCTAAGCCAATCACAATTGGAATTGCAGATATAGACGATTGCAGCGCTAATCCGTGTCACAATGGAGGATCATGCCGAGATCTTGTCAATGGGTTCAAGTGTGACTGCCCTGAGGGGTACCTTGGAACTCTGTGTGATACAGGTTGGTGATTCTTAGGTTTGTTCTTTAAGAGCGAACGGAATATTTTGAAATAGGTCTTCATGTTCGCACGTAAAAGGTTTAGGGTTAGGATTAGCAGCAGGGGATCTTCTGTACTCATTTGGACCCTTAACTTGAATGACCAGCCGAAAATGAAGCTTTCGGAAACGTTAAGTGTCCTTTCCACCATTTTTAGCGCATGCTCTTTGTTACACGTGGGATCGAGGGTAAATAATGTCAGCAGTGTCTGAATGTATATCCAATTAAAAAAATAGAATAACTCCTTTGACTTTTTATAAATACACCTTATTCAATGGTTTAACTTAAAGTACGCGCGGATGTTTTGAGAGTTGAGTAGTATTTTATGTAAAAGTTGTGTAGAAAAATACGAGAAACGAGCAAAATGTCCTCTCGTGTTATATGTTACACCATCGAATTAGGGATATATGACTCCACTATTATTTCACTTTTTAATATTATGATTTGAGTTACATTCATTCATTCATTCATTACATTTGAGTTAAATACATCCTACGGCCCTCTCTGTGTATCGTATCGATCGCAGAAGGAGTACACGAAAGACGAAACAACACGGCCGAAACCATTAAAGTGTTCTATGTGACCAACTAAAAGATCTGTCGCGCGTACAAGTTCGTTTCTTCACAAGTCAAGCCTAACAAACGCAGAAAAGAAAAATCAAAGTTTGTTGCTCTGTATTTTTGCCCTGTTCTACGATGTAATACCGTCTATAAACGTGGCATACTTTGCGCGCGTCCTCATGAATTTATCTGATAAATTGATGCAGTAATGGAATAACAGATATATTGTTTTCTTCATCGTTGTTGTCCTCTGGCACAATTATTCCCCAGTGCCGTCTACGAGGCAGTTGTTTAAAACGTTACTTTCCTGATATCATCAGGTGTATGACTGTTTCGAAGGACCTTAAATGTTCAAGTATCTCAAAAGGTCATCAGTTCTAGGTTTTGAGCGACTCTGAATCTGAAAGAAATATAGACCCATCTTTTTTGCAAATTCTCCCCACCCCCACCCCCCAAAAAATTGTTTCGGTGCCCATGTCCTCGCTTTCGCCATCTGTTATGAGATATCAGAAAATTTCGCTTTTGATAAAGTCACATGATTGAGTATTCCGATACATTTTCATTTTTAGCTCCCTCAGAATGCAATCAGTACAAGATTCTGAATGACTCCGATCGACACAGTGATTTTGGTCGCGGTAACCAAAAATGTGACCTTATTCGATGTTTTAACTTAGAGTAAGCGCAGATATTTTGCTAGTTTAGTATTTTATGTAGAAGTTGTGTAGAAAAATACGAGCAATGAGCCAAATGTCCGATCGTGTTATATGTTAAACCATCGAATAAGAGATTTATTATCCCACTATTACTTCACTTTTCACTATTTAGATTTTAGACTCCGAAATATATCGCACGGCTTTATCTCTGCATCGTATCGATCGCATAAGGAGTACACGAAAGACGAAAACAACACGGATGAAACTATTTAAGAGTTCTATATGGCCAACGAAAAAATCTGTCGCATGTAAAAGTTCGGTTCTTCAAAAGTTTGGATCGTTCATTTGGACCACTTTGTTGCTCTGTATTTTTGCCCAGTTTTACAGTGTAATACCGTCCATTACCGTGGCATATTTTCCGTGTCCTTATGAACTTATTTGATAAATTGACGTAGTAATGGAATAATAAGTGCACTCACAGATATATTGTTGTCTTTATTGTTATTTTCCTCTGGCACAATTATTCCCCAGTGCTGTTCACAAGGGGAGTTGTTTAAAACTTAACACTCTTGATATCATCAGGTGCATGAATGTTTCGAAGGACCTTTAATGTTCAAGTATCTCAAAACGTCATTAGCACAAGGTTTGAGTGACTCTGAATCTGAAGGAAATATAAACCCATTTTTTTTCAAATCTCCCCCCCTCCCCCCCCAAAAAAGGGGTTTTTTTTTGCCCATGTCCTCGCTTTCGCCATCTTTAATGAGATATCAGAACATTTCGCCTTTGATAAAGTCACATGCGTGAGTATTCCGATACATTTTTAATTTTAGCTGTCTCAGAATGCAATCAGTACAAGTTTCTGAATGACCCCGATCGACGCAACGATTTTGGTCGCGGCAAAAAATGTGATAGAAATTTGACAGAAGACTGGTACAGATTCTCGGCGGGAGCTGGAACAAGCATAGCTACACAATGCATTCCAGGTGGCCTAATTTGTGGTACGAACTTGCCGGGTTGGATGGACGGAGCACACCCAACAGTTGATGATGGAGTTGTTTCCAGAAAAGTTTGTTTTAGTGGATTTGGTAAATGTTGTTTCCACAACATTATGATCAACGTTCGGAATTGCAGCTCTTTCTTTGTATACAGACTGAAACCGATCCAAGTTTGTTTCAGCCGGTACTGTGGAAAAAGCTAGAGGCTGAAACACAAATCTTGTTTTTAAGGATACTGTATATCATTATACCTTGATCTTTAGTCGTTTGTTTAACCTGCCGTTAAAGAGAACTAAAGGCAAACTAATGAAACACAACTTTAAAACAGTTCGTCCTTTTTTAAGAATTTTCATTTAGAACATAAGGGAGGCCTGATCAAGACTTTGCAGAATTATACCAGTAAAATGTATGAGAAATAATGTTCTCTCAGCAGGTATTATATTTACTTTGGTTTCTTCAGTTAGCAACCACTCAATCAGTATATGATGAAAGACGATGTAATTTTGATGCTCATTGATTTAAATAAGTGCATCTTTCTTAACTTTGCAGTGTCTTTGACTTTCCCTGTCGCTAGAGATCCTAGAGTTGTTCTCAATGAATTCCCCTCTAAAAAAAAGTTGAACTTATTTGCCATACATATATTCAAATTTGACGAAAACTTGCAGAGAAAGTATCACAGCTGCTTTGAGGCCTCGAGCTACTTGTTACATAAAGTCCTGTTATAGTAAACGGAAATGGTCATAGCGAGCGTGAGATCGGCTCACAAATGGATCGGATCTTAAAACGAATGGGGAAGATAAATTTTTTGTAGGTATTTATAGAACTGTTTCATTCCGGTTGGGGAAAGCCGTTCCATCTTACACAACATATCATATTTCCTAGTTGTCTTTGGCTTTCAGCAACAGTGAATATGAGTTCAAAACATTTCAAGGGCTTAAGTTTTTCAGAGTTCTACTTGCGCAGTGACTTAGATGACATTTAATTTGTGGATATAAAATCCTCACGTATAGTTGGCTATCTTAAACGGCCGTCTTAGACTTTTAACTGCTGCTAATTAAAATTTCAAGGCCCTAACTCATTCCTGAAAACAAAACAAAAAAGCTGGACAGAACGGTTTACGCTCGATAATTTGAATCAGAGCTGTATTTTCTCTCATCTTTTCTAATTTTAAATCTTAGCCCAGAACGTTCAATGGAATGAACCTCACGCAAACTGCACTCTCGTGCGTGATAAGTAGAAATAAGTGCGTGCGAGCGCGTGATGGCTCGCGATCGATGACTTGCGGTTTCGACCTGACTAAAGATAAATAAAACTGTCGGTAGTGCAACAGGAAACTCCTCTGACGGTATTTAATTATTCATGTTGAAAAGGCTTTGCGTGATAAAAAGATTAATCTTCATGAGAAATGTTATTCTTTCAGCATGTATTGCGCTTGCTTTAATTAGTTACTTCTGTCGACTGTAAGTGATAGTTCTTTAGGGTAGAGTTCTATAAAGTGTGTGAAATAAATTTCATCGATCTCTTTTCACTTGGCGCCCTCTTTGACTTGTCCTCTCTACACCGAATGCTAACCGAAAAAAAAATGCCTGAGAATAATTTAAACATGTCTGTAACCCTTTAAAGTCGATTTGACCAAAATTTACAGAGAATGTATTACACCTGCTTTGAGGACACGTGATATTTCTATTCCAATTTCTTGTTAAATGCAAAAGTTGCTAGGAGTTTGAAATCGGCTTATGAGTTTTCACAAGAACATAAGCAAACAAAGCGTTTAATGGGTGGCATACAAATAGGCGGCTGTCGAACTGTTGTTTTCTACCAGCAAAAAAAAGGGTCAGTTTGATCAAATTTGCTAAACTGAAGTGAGCCACTGAAGAAAAATAATGACTTTTATGACATGACCTTTGGGGTATTGCTCTGACTCACAATCCCATTGAAAACCATAATAAAGCTGACGTGTGTGGGGCCGGATGGGTTGACGTGAGCCAAAATTGAGTTGCGTTCTTTAATAAATCATGAGTGTCGTGTTGTGACTAAAACAAATAATGGTAAAGTTATGTTTGACATGTGGGTTGAGTTTAATGTTGGTTCTTTTCTTTGCCCCGAGGGTTTTCCTTTGGGTCTTCCAGTTTCCTTCCCTCCTCAAGAACAAACACTCCAAATTCCAGTGGAGACGGTGGAAACAAGAGCCACCTCGTGGAATGTCCACTGCTAAAATCCCATTATTTATTATTGTTATCATATTATCATTATTATTATTATTATTATTATTAGTATTAGTATTAACAAAGAGGTTTGCAAAATGCTATTTAAGTCTCCGTCATCTTCTTCCTAAACAAGAGACTCTATTTCTTCTTTCTTTCTCGACTCACTTTGTGAAATACTCTTGATGAGAAAAATCATCACTGTAAAGACAATAGCGCTGCTTGACGACAAGAAGCTGAATACAAAATTTAAACGTGGAATGAATAAACTTAATTGTTCATTTGAAAATATTGCATGTCAAGGATATTGTAATTTAAACGCCTCTATGTGGTCAAGCGTCACTCTTAATTTTCCCAGACGTAAGATAACGAACGCCTGTTAGCAGGAATCGACAAATTGTCCCCTCGCATTTTAACTTGAGTTTTGCTTCGTGAAGGACGAAAAATGTTCTCGAGTTTCACTCTAAGTCATGATTCACTTTGCGCGTGTCCGTCGAGTAATGGGTGCAGCGAAAAATGTCTTTTTGATCCTTGTTCTAGGAATAATGTTTACAAAACACGCCACTTGTACTAATTCGGGTCTCTTTAAGACGCGAGAAAATACTCGGCTTAATGGTTATGTCGTTAAACAGTTTCAATCGCCCAGTTTTATGTCATGCAATCATTGGTGCCTCAGAAACTCGTGGTGTACTTCAACAAACTTCAGAGAGCTATCCGAGGTAAACAAGAAAGGAATTTGTGAACTAAACAAACATGGATACGTCGATCAGAATACAAACTTTGATGATTAAAAAGGGGTGACATTCTCTTTGCTCGTGAAGGTACATAGTTCTTTAGTTTAAGCCTTGCATAACCCATCAGAAGCTGGAAAGGTTTCCTTTTATCAATTTTTTTAATGATGCTGGAAATGGCTGCCATGAATATTTAACGGAAGGGGATTTTTTGCATATTGTTTTTTTTTTACAGTATTCGACGGTTTACTAAGAATTCTAAGTCTACCCCTTTCAATCTTTAAACTTGGTTTCTCTTCACGTGTTTTAGTCCAAATTTTAAAATCGTAACCTTTACATGTTTTTCACTTCTGCAGGGTTCATTTCAGAAACACACAATTGTTTGGCGGGAAGATCATATTTCGTTTATGATATTTTAAGCTACAGACAGTAGCGGTAGCAGTTGTGAATTAACGATGCAATTTTCATTTGTATTTTTCCCGTCAGGGACATCACCTTCCTTGTGCTGCGGGCCTCACTGGACCTTTATCTGAATACGGTAACTCACATTTTCAGTTTGTACAAATAACTATTTCATATAATTAGAGTGATCGTGGTAAATTTAGGCCCGCGCCACACTACTGCGTTTTTGTTTGAAAACGCATACTTTTTGACGTGTTTTCGCCAGTCATCCATACTTAGACGCCCGAATACATTGATATAAACGGGAACTTTCGAAAGCGGTTTCACAATGGAGTCTTTTGAAAACGCACCGTTTTAAAACGCTCCTTTTTAGTGTGGACAGGTGAAAACGGAGCATCTGTCCATTTTCAGGTATATTTAGATTGTAGTGTCGTGTGACACTAGCGTCAACTTACGTCATGCAGTCATGCATGTAATTTCAGCAAGGGAATTCTGGGATTAAAATAGAGAGCAGACCATATGCTCGTAACGGCCGTTTACTGTGAATTACTTTCGTGTTCGTTCTCCACATTACATTGGCAACGAGGACGGCCCGTCGTTTCAGGTCAATCTCCGCAGTCTTTGTGATGGCTTCTTGTCTTCTAAGCTTCGATTCGTTCGGTATACACGCAGATGGTGCAATCGCTCAACGATGGCGAAAATGGATGAAACGGCTTGAAAATCTGTCTGTTGCTGCTGACATCAAGGACAAAACGAGGCAAAGCGCTTTTTTACTTTATTATGCTGAAGAAAAGGTGTGTGACATCTTCGAGACTTTGCCGCAGAGCGGAGATGATTTTGAAACGGCAAAAGAGAAACTTACTGAGTACGTCGACCCCGAAAAGAATGTCGAGTATGAAACTTGCAACTTTCAGCAAGCGAAACAGAATCCATGGTGAATCGAGGAATGCTTATCACTCTCGTTTACGTCAACTGGCATCTACATGTGAGTTTGCTAACATCGATAACGAAATTAAGTCGCAGATAATTCAACCTTGTTCGTCACAAGCCCCTGCTGCAAATCTTCAACAGTCCGACTTCACAAGCCTCAGCAAGGATCGACAACTGTCGACACAAGCACTCTCAAAATCTTTGCTAATGTTCGTAATAAACTGATCTCAGTGGATGGAAAAATTGCGCTCCGTGGAAACCGCATGGTGATAGCTAAAGTCCTTCAGAAGCGAGTGGCAGAATTAGTGCACGAGGGCCACCAAGGAATAGTTAAGACACGTAGCCTGTAACGTTCAAAGGTTTGGTTTCCAAGAATGTCAAATTGCTGCACCGGAGCCTTCCCGCGAAACTCTGAAAATGACTCAGTTACCTTGTGGTACCTGGCACCAAGTCAGCGTCGACTTCTGCGAAGTGGCTGGGCTCTATGTTCTTGTCGTGATACATGACTACCCCAGGTTCCCTGATATTGAGATTGTGCATTCAACTGCTGCCAAAGCTGTGATTCCCAAGCTGGACCGCACATTTGCAGCTTATGTTGTTCCTGAAGTCGTGAAAACTGACCACGGTCCCTCCCTCAATGGGCATGAGTTCGCACAATTTGGTGACTATCGTGGCTTTGTATTCCGAAAAGTCGCCCCCTTATGGCCAGAGGCAAATGGCAAAGTTGAAAGGTTCATGAGGTCGTTTGGAAAGGTACTTCGCACCACTACAAACTGGAAGCAACAAATGTATCTGTTTCTCCGCACCTATTGTGTTACCCCTCATAGTACTACTGGTGTTGCCCAGCTACTGCTCTTTTTGGACGATCAATCAGGGTCAAGCAACCCTGCCCTGTAGTGATGCCTACAGACTTTGGTATGATCCTGTAGCTTCGCGTGAACAAGATGCGCAACAAAAGTTGAAGATGAAGTATCATACTGAGTCTAAGGGAGCTATCAGAGAATGTGACATCCAAGTTTGAGACATTGTTTTAGTGAAACAGCCAAGGCGAGGAAAGCTGTCAACACCTTATCACCCCACTCCACTTATTGTCACAGACAAGCATCACAGCATGTTAACAGCAGAAGGTCCTAACTCGAAAGTGACTCGCAATTCATCACACTTCATGAGGTTTCTGACTAGTGAACCCATCACACTGTTCAGTGATACACTTGAGGGTTCTTCTACTGATTTGGACATGCCAACCGGTCCCCTGTCTTCTGCACCTACCTCGTGTTAGAAGTATGCAGACGTTAGGCCTATTGACCCTACCGACTGTGCTGAGACCTTAACTGAAGGCGTGCTTCGAAGGTCTACCCGTTTTTCCAAGCCTACCAAGAGACTTATTCAAGAGATTTGATCAGACATTGTTTAATATTTACGTTGATTATGAGCATTGCTGTTGAACATTTCTGATTTCAAACACGTCTTACTAAGAGAGACTTACGAACATTCCTTATTTAGAAGACACGGTACTCTGTAACTTTCAGTCGCTTTAGTCTTTATTTGAGAGCACTTTTATAATCTTAGTAATATTATAAATTTTTTGTCTACAATTTTGTGTACGAATTCTTTAGCTAAAGGAAAGGAGCAATGCGGTGTCGTGTGACATTGGCGTCACATTACGTCATGCATGTAATTTAAGCAATGGAATTCTGGATTAAACAGAAGAGCAGACCATGTGCTCGTGATGGCCGTTTACTTTTATTTACTTTCGTGTTCGTTCTCCACATTACAACTAGATTACCCCCGTTTCTGAAGTCACTGGGATATCTTGAAATAACTGATTCTTCGTCGCGAGTTTTTCTCGTTTTTAAAGGTCCTAAGACCCTCTAAAGTCCCTTGGGTAGCTTAAAGCAACCACTCTTGTCTTGCGAGTAATTAATCGTCCCATGCAGCGTTTTTTGATTCCCCAACAAAACATTGGAGCAACAGGCAAGGCAGCGAATTGTGGTGTATTGCGTTACCTAAGCGTTATTATAGTCACGCTATATCCTGTAAGACACGATCGGTACATGATTGTAAAAGTACATTCCTATGTAAAAGTAGTATTACTGATTCCTAGTACTGTATTGTGAATATAGCTTGTTGATTCTTTAATAAAATTCTGTTGAGCAATAGCAATGAAAGAAGTAACTTGACTGAGTCTAGACGACACAACACGAATCATGCTTAGCTAAGCCAATCACAACTGGAATTGCAGATATAAACGAATGCAGCACTAATCCTTGTCACTAATCCTCACCCCACTATTATTTCACTTTTCACTATTTCGATTTTAGATTGCGAAATATATCCTACGGCCTGTGCATCATATCGATCGCATAAGGAGTACACGAAAGACGAAAACAACACGAACGAAACCATGTAAGTGTTCTATGTGACCAACTAAAAACCGTCGCGCGTAAAAGTTCATTTCTTTACAAGTCAAGCCTAACAAACTCAAAAAAGAAAAATCAACGTGTGTTGCTCTGTATTTTTGCCCTGTTCTACAGTATAATACCGTTTATTACCGTGGCATATTTTGCGCGCGTCCTCTTGAATTTATTTGATTAACTGATGCAGTAATGGAATAACAGATATATTGTTGTCTTTACTGTTGTCGTCCTCCGGCACAATTATTCTCCGAGACAGTTGTTTAAATTTTTACACTCCTTATATCATCAGATGCATGGATGTTTTGAAGGACCTTTAATGTTCAAGTATCTCAGAACGTCATCAGTACAAGGTTTTGAGCGACTCTGAATATGAGGAAATATAAACCCATCTTTTTTCAAATTCCCTCCAACCCCCTCCCCCCAAAAAAAGTCTTCTTTTATAATGTATCAGAAAATTTCGCTTTTGAAACGCCACATACTTGAGTATTCCAATACATTTTCATTTTTAGGTCCCTCAGAATGCAATCAGCACAAGATTTTGAATGACTCCGATCGACGCAGCGATGTTGGTCGCGGTGACCGAAAATGTGATAGAAATTTGACAGAAGACTGGTACAGATTCTCGGCGGGCGCAGGAACGAGTATACCTACACACTGCCCACCGAAGCTAAGATGTGGAACGGACTTGCCAGGTTGGATGGACGGAGCATACCCCAACAGTTGATGGAGGAGTCGCCTCCAGAAAAGTCTATTTTCATGGATATGGTAAATGTTGTTACCTCAACATTATGATCAACCTACGGAATTGCAGCTCTTTCTTTGTATACAGACTGAAACCGGTCCAATATTGTAACAGCCGGTACTGCGGAAAAAGTTGGAGGCTGAAACACAAATCTTGTTTTTAAGGACACTGTATATCATTATACCTTGATCTTTAGTCGATCGTTTAACGTGCCTTTGAACTAATTCAGATATCACGAACACGTCAAGAGTGAAACTTAACTTTAAAAGAGTTCGTCCTTTTTTTAAGAATTTTCATTTAGGATATTAAGGAGGCCTGATCAAGACTTTGCAGAATTATACCAGTGAAAATTTATGAGAAATGATATTCTCTTAGCGGGTATTATATTTAATTAGTTTCTTCAGTAAGCAACTACTCCAATCAGTATATGATGAAAGATGATGTAATTTTGATGCTTACACCAGGTGATTGTTTTTCAAGGTAGAAGTTTTGTAATACGTGTAATTAAGTGCATGTATCGTAACTTTGCATGTGTCTTTGACTTTCCCTGTCTTACTCGGTGTTACACCTGCTTTGAGGACACGTGCTATTTCTATTCCAATTTCTTGTTCAATGCGAAAAATTGCCAAGAGTTTGAAATTGGCTTATGCATGGAGCAGGAGTCTCACGTGTAGGATTGTTGTGAAGCTACACTTCCAATTATTCAATAACGTTGATAGATTTTCTCAGTGGGTGGCTATTTCACAAGAAGACATAAGCAAACAAAAGCGTTTAACGGGTGGCATGCAAGAGCTGGCTGTCGAACTGTTGTTTTCTGCCAACAAAACAAAGGATCAGTTTGATTATATTTCCTAAACTGAAGAGAGCCACTGAAGAAAAATAATAACTATTATGATATGACCCTTAAGGCATCGCTCTGACTAACAATCCCCTTGAAAACCATAATAAAGCTGACATGTGTGGGGCCGAACAGGTTGACTTTAGCTAGAAATGAGTTGCGTTCTTCAATAAATCATTAGTTTCATGTTGTGACCCAGAAAAATAATGGTAAAGTGATATTAGACATGTGGGTTGAGTTTGTCGTTGGTTCTTGTCGTTGCTCCGAGAGTTTTCTCTGGGTTCTCCGGTTTTCCTCCCTCCACAAGAACAAACATTCTTAATTCCAGTGGAAACAGGGGAAAGAAGAGCCACCTCGTGGAATGTCTACTGCTGAAATGGCTTTTATTGATACCACTGAGTTCCAACGGCCTAAAAGCATAATGGATAATACGTTGGTACATTCGCAGACGTTTGACCTCTGTGTTTATCAATATTGTTAAATAGAATTGAGACTCCATCTATCCTTAGTTGTCGTAAACGCTCTGAAAACCTTAAGTTCCCGCTTGGCTGCTAGCCGAGGTCATGATCTGATGGTGGGGGTTGTTTAATTAACGTTTTGAAAAATAGAATTGAAGTAATTTATGTTTCTGTGAATTATGGCTTAGCTGCAGTGAATATCGTACATAGTATGCATTTGTTTGATTGAAAAACCAACACAAATCAAAACAGGGGTTTTTATAAACACAAACATAATTTTGTATTGAACATTGAGCAAAACTTTGACGGTGTAACCATTTGCGTAGCATCCTTATAGGAATATTATCTTAACGCGTTTTATGTTATAGTTTTCTTTTCCTCAAGCGAGGGTATAAGGGAACCTATAATCGAAGATTGATAGAAACTTAAAGCCTTAGAAAGAAGTAAAGGGGAGGGGTGGGGGAAGAGAACCTTGCTGTTCTTGACGCATTTTCTCTTTTCGTAAGTTCGTTATCGGAGGGGGGCTGATTAGAGAGGGAAGTTATCTTAAATAATGAAAAAGCAAAACCAGCTGGAGGTATTAGAGCCGATTTGAAAAAAATGACAGATAAAAATCCACAATTCCCCCATTCGCTCTGACGAGGGGCTAACGAAGGGCTAAACTCTTTACGGTGGCCAATTTACGCTGTTAACTTAATTGATATTGCAAAATTACCCTGACATAAAAATCCTTAAACATTACTCTACACGAAGCGTCGAACCCATCTTGAGATAAGCGACCTTGACCTGATATTCATTGAAAGTTTTATTAGTCTAATTCGGACCGATTTGTTCTGTTGGGGGTCCATGTTGGGCTTAGGGTTCTCAGAGCGAGCTCTTCAGAATGTATGTATTATTTCAATTTATTGAGCTACTTTTCCTGGTTGAAATTTTTTTACAGTCGAGCCTGTATTAGGCGGTCACCCACGGTGAATGACGGGTTGACCGCTAAATACATCACTGACCACTTAATGTACAGAATTTCGCTCGAAAATACTACTTATTTTGATTTTGGGAGAGAAACGTGGATTCAAAATTACTGGAAAGATCATTCTTAGTTTTACTGGAACAGTCCCGCTTTCAGTAACCGTTAAATACTGGTGGAGGACGATGAAAACAGGACTTAGCTTTGTAAAGGGTGACCGCGACCGCCTAATAGAAGTGAACGCTTAATAGAGGTGAAAATTATTACTGTGATGAAGAGGAAACGTATTTGAGACTTTAACAAATGACTGCTTAATACGACGCCACCAAATGCAGGTTCGACTATTATTTCACTCACCATTTTCGCCGAGAAGAGGTGATTGTTGTCTTTTATCCGTTTCGCTTAGAATAGATTAACCTCCAAAAGTCATTTTGTGGCTTTAATAGAATTTTCTCTTCATTTTGTGATATTTGTGATAACAATATCGTAAGCTACTATTCAATTGCGAAACTCCCACCAGGATAACAAACATCGATTAACGTTAATAAACACTGAAAACGTGACGTCATTTCTATTTTCATCACGGCATATCCTCAGTGATTGCAAAGGGACTTATATTGGAGAGGCAAACTGTTCTGCTCGTATTTTGTCAAGAGAGAATTCAAGCCAATGAGGAACTGTGTAAAACAGTTTTATTGTTGATACTTGGAGTGATATCTTTCCTTATGGTGGAACAACTGATCAACATTTTTTTTTTTAATCACGATTGCAATTTATGTGGTTTTCTTCTAAAAAATAGATTGTATCAGCGACATGCTTCACTAAGTTAAAGATTTGTTCTGTAAGTTTGGTCCTGTTTTCATAAAGAAAAATTTCAATGATCAATGCATTATTCTTCGTTCCGTTGCCGAGTGACCAAAAGATAAATCCTTTTTGCTATTATTGAGAAAATTATACAATTGTGTCGAGTATGATGTTTGTGCTTACCCCTGCGTCTGTTAGAAATAAACGCGAAAAAGCGAGTTAGTAATCACCTCCCTGCCTCTTTGGTGAGCTATCATCTTCTTCCGTAAATAATGCGGAAATGATTTGTCGTTTGTCGAGTAGCTGAAGCAGAATTTACATTTAATCTGTTCTTATGAAGGACGGTTGGTTTGTCATGACGCTTTAAATTTGAAATCGTGTGAATTGTTGACATAAATTATATGATAAGAAATTAAGGCTTAAAAAAAGGAAGTTTTTTCCCCCAATTCGAATTTCCACATATTAAAAGTATGGATATAGTTTGTCATTGATAAGTCGTGGTTAGATTAGCGGGTTGGGCCTCCTTAATTATTTTAGCTCATTCATCGATGAACGTCACTCATGATAATTTTGGTCCTTTCAAATGTCAATAAGTCGAATTCCAGTCTTCATCAGGAAAGCAGTTTCTCAAAATTAAAACGCCCTGATGGCTTTTGGAGATAATTTTCTTAAGTGTGGCGTCTGCCTTCAGCGCGTATCTCAGCCGATGTGTTTTCTCAGTCCGTTTTTTCCTCCAAACTAGGAAATAACATCCTGTTATAATTTATAACAAGACGAAACAACCTGCCGTTAAATAATTGATAGCGAGATCTTATCGAAGTCTTATTTTCAAAACATACTTTTTATTGCAGATAATTGCCGAATACTGCAGTTTTTGGAAGCTAAAGATGGCTCAGCGCTGGAAAAACACGTCATAAGAACAATTACCTTAAACTCTGAGTATTCGTGCAGAGTTCAGTGTTATCTGGAGAACGCATGCGTATCGTACAACTTTGGTAAGAGAGTAGCAGGAGATGAAGTCTGTGAATTAAACAATTCGACAGACATACAACATCCGGATGATTTAAAACCGAGAGTGAATTTCATTTATCGTGGAGCTGAGGTATATAAAAGTTTCCTATAATTTTATAATCTTTGCACCTAGAAAAGGATCTCTATAGGGATAACCGTTAGCCGTAAAGCGGCTAAAAAGTTTAGCCTTAAAAATAGGCGTAAATATTGACAAATTCTAATCGTTAGTCGTAAAGAAACTTTAACTGTTGAAATGATTGTTTTATTCTACATTTTTTAAAACAATCTGAAAAAGAAAACACTTCTCTCTGGGTTTGTCATAAGTGTGAGAACACAACGCAGACGACGGGCTTAGAAGCAAGGCAGACTTTGAAATCGACATGATAATGTCAACTTCGTTCGTCATTGTAAATTGAATGTATGCTGTCGTCCAATTAGAATTTTCATAGTAAGTTTAATGTATAATAATGGAGGTTATTAACCGTTAGCGGTAAAATGGCCAAAATTTTTATCGTTAGCCATAAATGCTGCCGCCCCAATGTGACCCTCTCATAGAACAATCAATGAAGCCCCCCTCTTTGAAGGTTTGACGCTTTATTCAAAGGACAGTTTCAGGGCTTGAATTGATGTCACTTCAGCACAAGTTTCCCTTCAATGAAAGAAACAGATACAAAGTCATAGCAGTCGGACCATATATAATTTTATAAAGGTACTAAATGATGTCTCATTAGAGCGGTCCAATATTATAGTTCCTCGTTGATGGGGACACTGCAATCAGCACATGTCGAATGATTCACGCCCTGGCCCAATTATTATATCATGTTCTTGGGCAAGACACATCACTATTACCATGTCTCTCTCCACCCAGGAACATGAATGATTAAAAACTATCAGATCAGCATATTCCAATGAAGAGCTGAAGTTCTTCATGTCGCTTCATTCAAGGGAAACTGAGAAAAGCTATGGCAATAATGAGTTACAGCTTGCAAACCTTAACTTTTTATCATTCCAGAAAGAATCACGTTCATAGATTCTTCTCGTACTCTCCTTTAATCCTCCTGTCTACTTCAGTCTGATTTGAATTTTTTATTCCATTTATCATTTCCCAGAACTCATGTGGAACCATGCCTTGTATGAATGGTGGGACATGTCAATCCGGGTTTTTACCACACGGATACCGCTGCCTTTGTGCTGCAGGCTTTACTGGGTTAAAATGCGAAACAGGTAAGATATTTGAAAGGAACGGGATAACACCATCTGAAATCCAAGTTATCCTCTTCAGCCTATGACTATTTTGGCTCAATTTTGACCAGTCTTTCATTTCGATGTTTTGACATCTAGCAAAACTAAGAATTTGTCACTTGTACCTCAAGAGCTCAAGGACTTAAGAGAGAGCACAAATAGTTCCTAATTCCATAGTCAGCTGCGACACTACAGAAACCAATAACTGCCAAAAAAAAAAAAACCAAAAAAGAAAATAATCTCCTGGCAAATTTTGATTAGACCCGTTTCTGAAGTCACTGAGGGTATCTTGCAATAAATAATCCCATATAACGAGTTTTTCTTGTTCTTAAAAGTCCTTGAACCCTCTTAGGTCCCTTTTCTTGCGAGTAATTGAACATTTCATGAAGTGTTTATTCCCCAACAAAATATTGGAGCGACGCGTAAGGTAGCGAATCATGCTCAGCTAAGCCAATCACAATTGGAATTGCAGATATAGACGATTGCAGCGCTAATCCGTGTCACAATGGAGGAACATGCCGAGATCTTGTCAATGGATTCGAGTGTGACTGCCCTGGGGGGTACCTTGGAACTCTGTGTGATATAGGTTGGTAATTCTTAGGTTTGTTCTTGAAGAGCGAATGAAATATTTTGAAATAGTTCTTCATGTTCGTACGTAAAGGCTCAGAGTTAGGATTCGCGGCAGGGGATCTTCTGTACTTATTTGACCCCTAATCTAGGATGACCGGCCGAAAATAAAGCTTTCGAAACGTTAAGTGTCCTTTCGATCATTTTGGCGCATGCTCTATGTTACACGTGGGATCGAGGGTAAATAGTGTCAGTATTGTCTAAATGTATATTAATTTAAAAAAAATAGAATAACTCCTTTGACTTTTTATAAATACGCCTTATTCGATGGTTTAGTTCAGAGTAAGCGTGGATGTTTCTCGAGTTGTGTAGTATTTTACGTAGAAGTTGTGTAGAAAAATACGAACAATGAGCAAAATGTTCGCTCGTGCTATATGTTAAACCATCGAATTAGAGATATATGATTCCACTATTATTTCACGTTTTAATATTTTGATTGGAGTTTGCGAATTACATCCTGCGGCTTTATCTCTACATTGTATCGATCGCATAGGGAGTACGCAAAAGACGAAAACAACACGAATGAAACCATGAAACTAAAAAAGTTGTCGCGCGTAATAGTTCATTTCTTTACAAGTCAAGCCTAACAAACGCAAGAAAGAAAAATCAACGTGTGTTGCTCTGTATTTTTGCCTTGTTCTGCAGTATAATACCGTTGTGTACCGTGGCATATTTTGTGCGCGTCCTCTTGAATTTATTTGGTTAATTGATGCAGTAATGGAATAACAAATATGTTGTTGTCTTTACTGTTGTCGTCCTCAGCACTATTATTCCCCAAGGCAATTGTTTAAATTTTTACACTCCTCATATCATTAGATGCGTGAATGTTTCGAAGGACCTTTAATGTTCAAGTATCTCAGAACGTCATCAGTACAAGGTTTTGAGCGACTCTGAATTTGAGGAAATATGAACCCATCTTTTTTCAAATTCCCTCCACCCCCTCCCCGCCCAAAAATGTTTTCTTTGCCAATGTCCTCGCCTCCACCATCTTTCATAATATATCAGAACATTTCGCTTTTGATAAAGCCACATGCTTGAGTATTCCAATACATTTTCATTTTTAGCTCCCTCAGAATGCAATCAGTACAAGATTCTGAATGACTCCGATCGACGCAGCGATGTTGGTCGCGGTGACCGAAAATGTAATAGAAATTTGACAGAAGACTGGTACAGATTCTCGGCGGGCGCAGGAACGAGTATACCTACTCACTGCCTACCGCACCATAAATGTGGAACGGACTTGCCAGGTTGGATGGACGGAGCACACCCAACAGCTGACGAAGGAGTCGTTTCTAGAAAAGTTTGTTTTAGTGGCTATCAAAACTGTTGTCACCACCACATTATGATCAACGTACGGAATTGCAGTTCTTTCTTTGTATACAGACTGAAACCGGTCCAAGTTTGTGCCAGCCGGTACTGTGGAAGAAGTTAAAGGCTGAAACACAAATCTTGTTTTTCGAGGATACTGTATATCATTATACCTTGATCTTTAGTCGTTTGTTTAACATGTCTTTGAACTAATTCAGATGTCACAAGCACGTCAAGAATGAAACTTAACTTTAAAACAGTTCGTCTTTTTTTAGGAATTTTCATTTAGTTCTAACCTAGGTCCTAACTCATTTAGGCCCTAACTCATTCCTGAAAACAACAACAACAACAAAAAAAAGGGAGAGAATGGGTTACGCTTGATAATTTGAATCAGAGCTGTATGTTCTCCCCTCTCTTCCCATTTCTTTATTCTTAGCCCAGAATGTTCAATGGGATGAACCTCACGCAAAACTGCACTCTCGTGCGTGATAAGTAGAAATAAGTGCGTGCGAAGCGTGATGGCTCGCGATCGATGGCGCGCGGTTTCGACTTGACTAAAGATAAATAAAACTAATAGGTAGGGCAACAGGAAACTCCTCTGACAGTATTTAATTATTTATATTGAAAACTTTTTATATTTGGCATATTTAGATGGCTTGATCAAGGCTCTGCATGCTAAAAAGAGTAGTCTTTATGAGAAATGTCGTTCTTTCAGCATGTATTGCACTTGCTTCAATTAGTTACTTCTGTCAACTGTAAGGGATAGTTCTTTAGGGTAGAGTTCTATAAAGTGTGTGAAATAAATTTCATCTCTCTTCACTTGGCGCCCTCTTTGACGTGTCCTTTCTATACCGAATGCTTATCAAAAAAAATCCCTGAGAATAATTTGAACATGTCTGTGACCCTTTAAAGTCGATTCGACCAAAATTTACAGAGAATGTATTACACCTGCTTTGAGGAAACGTGCCATTTCTATTCCAATTTCTTGTTAAATGCAAAAAGTTTCCAAGACATAGTTTGATGCTACTCTGGTTTGCAGATTTAATGAATGTAACAGAAGAAGTTACAATTCATAGACCCAACGTTTCGACACTCCTGTCTAGTGCCTTCATCAGGGGTGATCTAAACGCTGTAACAAGAGGTCCTTTTATATAATCACTAATTAGCGGCCTTTTTTCTGACGAGGTGTAAATAGGCGTCAGGAAGCAAACCGCCATCGTCACGATTTAAAGGAGCGTGGGCGGAGTTAATATGCCAAGTCTCCAAACGAAGGCGCTGGTGGTAACGCCGATTAGTGGTGATAATTAAAGTTGCCAAGAGTTTGAAATCGGCTCATGCATGCAGCAGGAGTCTGTTATGTAGGATTGTTTTGAAGCTACAATTCCAATTATTCAATAACGTTGACTATGGGCGGCTGTCACCACCAAAAATACAAGGATGTCGTATAGATCAGCAAATACAAATATGGCTTAAGGATCAGCTGCAGGATAGAATAGCTAATAAAGGAATGGCATGGCCTTCACGTCACGCCACGACGATTCGCCACAACATCGAAATATTTCAAGTAATACTAAGCAATTTAATGTTCAGATATAGCGTCTGATGTTTTGCAAAGCTATTCGACCTAACGCTACACTATTTCTGTCTACGCTGTACCATTCTACATTACGCTGAGCCATTTCACGCAACGCTACACCATTTGTGTGTACGCTGTGCCATTCGACATTATGCTAAGCCACTTCACGCAACGCTACGCTGTTTGTATGTACGCTGTACCATTCGACATTACGCTAAGCCATTTCATGCAACGTTACACTGTTTGTATGTACGCTGTACCGTTCGACATTACCCTGAGCCATTTCACACAACGCTACACTGTTTTTATGTACGCTGTACCATTCGACATTACGCTGAGCCATTTCCCGCAGCGCTACACCATATGTGTGTACGCTGTACCATTCTAAATTACGCTGAGCCATTTGACGCAACGCTACACCGTTTGTGCGTACGCTGTGCTACTCGACGTTACTCTGAGCCGTTTAACGCAACGCTACACCGTTTGAGTACTGTATTGCAAATGAGTGCTAAGCTATTCGTAATTAAGCTAGTCCATTTCACAATCTCATGTTCCAACTCAACATGGGCTACTAGACCGTTTCTCATTTGGCTAAACTATTCATGTTTAGGGTGTTCTGTTTCACGAAGGAAAACTAGACTGTCTATAATTTGGCCATGCCATTCCTTTATTAGCTATATGCTATCCTGCAGCTGATCCTTACACCATCTTTGTATTTGCTGATCTATTTGACATCCTTGTATTTTTGGTGGTGACGGCCGCCCATAGTTGACATATTTACATATTTTCTCAGTGGATGGCTATTTCACAAGAAGACATGAACAAAGAAAGGCATTTAACGGGTGACATGCAAAGAGCTGGCTGTCGAACTGTTGTTTTCTACCAGCAAAACAAAGGGTCAGTTTGATTAAATTTGCTAAACTGAAGTGAGCCGCAGAAGAAAAATAATGACTATTATGATATGGTCCTTGGGGCATTGCTCTGACTCACAATCCCATTGAAAACCATAATAAAGCTGACGTGTGTGGGGCCGGATGGGTTGATTTGAGCTAAAAATGAGTTGCGTTCTTCACTATTCACATTTCTCATAAAGACTACTCTTTTTAGCATGCAGAGCCTTGATCAAGCCATCTAAATACGCCAAATATAAAAAGTTGGGGCCGGATGGGTTGATGTGAGCCAAAAATGAGTTGCGTTCTTCAATAAATCATGAGTCTCGTGTTTTGACTAGCACAAATAATGATAAAGTGATATTAGACATGTGGGTTGAGTTTGTTGTTGGTTCTTGCTTTCATTCCTTCTTGCTTTCTCGAGTCTCTTTGTGAAATGCACTTGACGAGAAAAACATTTACTGTAATTGAAACACAATAGCGCTGCCTGACGACAAGAAGCTGAATACAAAATTTAAACGTGGAATGAATAAACTTAATTATTCATTTGAAAATAGTGCATGTCAAGGATATTGTAATTAAAACGCCTCTATGTGGTCAAATGTCTCTCTTAATTTTCCCAGACGTAGGATGGTGAACACCTGTTAGCAGGAATCGACGAATTGCCCCCTCGCATTTCAACTTGAGTTTTGCTTAGGAAGGAAGAAAAAGGATTCTTGAGTTTTACTCTAAGTCACGATTGACTTTGTGCGTGTTCGTCGAGTAATGGGTGCAGCGAAAAATGTCTTTTTGATCCTTGTTCTAGGAATAATGTTTCCAAAACACGTCACTTCTACTAATTCGGCTCTCTTTAAGACGCGAGAAAATACTCGGCTTAATGGTCATGTCGTTAAACAGTTTCAATCTCCCAGTTTTATGTCATGCAATCATTGGTGCCTCAGAAACTCGTGGTGTACTTCAACAAACTCCAGAGAGCTATCCGAGGTGAAAAAGAAAGGAACTTGCGAACTAAACAAACATGGATACGTCGATCAGAATACAAACCTTGATGATGAAAAAGGGGTGACATTCTGTTTGCTCGTGAAGGTACATAGTTCTTTAATTTAAGCCTTGCATAACCCATCAGAAGCTGGAAGGTTTCCTTTTATCAATTTTTGTAATGCTGCTGGAAATGGCTGCCGTGAATACTTGACGGACTGGGGATTTTTTGGATATTGTCTTTTTTTGGGGGGGTATGTGACGGTTTACTAAGAATTCTAAGTCTGTCCTGTTCAACCGTTAAACCTTTAAACTTGGTTTCTCTTTACGTGTTTTAGTCCAAATTTAAAAACTGTAATCTTTACATGTTTTTACTTCAACAGGGTTTCACTTCGGAAACACAAATTTGTCCAGCTGGTGGGAAGATCATATTTTGTTTGTGATATTTTCAGCTACAGACTTAAACTTGTGAATTAATGGTGCAATTTTCATTTGTATTTTTTCCGTCAGAGACATCAACCTCCTTGTGCTGCAGGCCTCGCTGGACCTCTATGTCAATACGGTAACTCACATTTTCAGTTTGCACAAATAACTATTTCATATAATTAGACAGACCACGGTAAATTTAGGCCCGTGCCACACTACTGCGTTTTTGTTTGAAAACGCATACTTTTTGACGTGTTTTCGCCGGTCATCCATACTTAAACGCCCGAATACTTTAATACAAACGGGAAATTTCGAAAGCGGTTTCAAAAGTGGAGTCTTTTGAAAACGCACCGTTTTAAAACGCTTCTTTTTAGTGTGGACAGGTGAAAACAGAGGCTTCGGTTTCAGTCGTAAACGGAGCATCTGTCCATCTCCAGGTCTATTAAGGATTGTAGTGTCGTGTGACACTATTGTCACTTTACGTCATGCATGTAATTGAAACAAGGGAATTCTGGGATTAAAATTTAGAGCCGACAATATGCTCGTAACGGCTGTTTACTGTTAATTACTTTCATGTGCGTTCTCCACATTGCATTGGAGACGAGGACGGCCCGTCGTTTTTGCGACTTGTGTGGTATTTTACTTAGAAGTTGTGTAGAAAAATACCAGAAATGAGAAAAATGTCCTCTCGTGTTATAAGTTAAATCATCGAATAAGGGATTTATTATCTCACTATTATTTCACTCATTCGATTTTAGATTGCGAAATATATCGTACGGCCTTATCTGTGCATCATATCGATCGAAAACAACACGAACGAAACCATTTGAGTGTTTTATGTGACCAACTAAAAACTCTGTCGCGCGTAAAAGTTCACTTCTTTACAAGTCAAGCTTAACAAACGCAAGAAAGAAAAAATCAACGTGTGTTGCTCCGTATTTTTGCCCTGTCTACAGTATAATACCGTTTATTATCGTGGCATATTTTCTGCGGGTCCTCTTGAATTTATTTGATTAATTGATGCAGTAATGGAATAACAGATATATTGTTGTCTTTACTGTTGTCCTTTGGCACAATTATTCTCCGAGACAGTTGTTTAAATTTTTACACTCCTTATATCATCAGGTGCATGAATGTTTTGAAGGACCTTTAATGTTCAAGTATCTCAGAACGTCATCAGTACAAGGTTTTGAGCGACTCTGAATATGAGAAAATATGAACCCATCATTTTTCAAATTCCCTCCATTCCCCCCCCCCCCCCCAAAAAAAAAAAAAAATGTTTTGGTGCCCATGTCCTCGCCTCCACCATCTTTTATGACATATCAGAACATTTCGCCTTTGATAAAGCCGCATGCTTGAGTATTCCAATATATTTTCATTTTTAGCTGCCTCAGAATGCAATCAGTACAAGATTCTGGTCGCGGCAAAAAATGTGATAGAAATTTGACAGACTGGTACAGATTCTCGGCGGGGGCTGGAACAAGCATAGCCACAAAATGCATGTCAAAAGGCCAAAGATGTGGAACGGACTTTCCGGGGTGGATGGACGGAGCACACCCAACAGTTGATGAAGGAGTCGTTTCCAGAAAAGTTTGTTTTAGTGGCTATCGCTACTGTTGTTACCACAACGTTATGATCAACTTACGGAATTGCAGCTCTTTCTTTGTATACAGACTGAAACCACTTTCATATTGTAATAGCCGGTACTGTGGGAAAAGTTAGAAGTTTATGGACAAACTTCGGTTTGCCCTAAATGACATTTAAACTATGGAGACAAAATCCTCACTTATTGTTGGCTGTCTTAGACGACTATCTTAGACTTTTAACTGCCGCAAGGTATAATTTCAAGGCTCTAAAGCATTCCTGAAAACAAAACAAAAAAGCTGAATAGAACGGTTTACGCTCGATAGTTTGAATCAGAGCTGTATTTTCTCTCTTCTCTTCCCATTTCTTTATTCTAAGCCCAGAACTTTCAATGGAATGAACCTCACGCAAATTGCATTCTCGTGCGTGATAAGTAGAAATAAGTGCGTGTGAGTGCGTGATGGCTGGCGATCGATGCCTTTACAACTAGAGAGGGCAACAGGAAACTCTTTTGGCGGTATTTAATTATTGAAAAGCTTTTTATATTTAGCACATTTAGAGGGCTTGATCAAGGCTTTGCATAATAAAAAGAGTAAATATCATAAGAAATGTCATTCTTTCAGCATGTATTATATCTGCTCCAGTTACTTCAGTTTACAGTTGACCCAATCAGTAAATCATGTATCATGATATAATTTTTATAATAGGAGTAAGTGCATGCGAGTGCGTGATGGCTGGCGATCGATGGCTTGCGGTTTCAACCTGACTAAAGATAAATAAAACTATAGGTAGGGCAACAGGAAACTCCTTTGACGGTATTTAATTATTCATATTGAAAAAGTTTTATACTTGGCATATTTAGAGGACTTGATCAAGGCTTTGCATAATTAATAGAATAATTAATCTTCATGAGAAATTTCATTCTTTCGACATTTATTGTACTTACTTTAACTAGTCACTTTTGTCAATTTTAAGTTGACCCAAAGTAATAGTTTAGTAAGGGTAGAATTCTGTAAGGTGTGTGAAATAATTTTCATCTTTCTTCACTTGGCGCCCTCTTTGACTTGTCCTTTCTAAATCGAATGCTTATCAAAAAAATGCCTGAGAGTAATTTAGATGTTTCTAACCCTTTTCAGTAAATTCGACCATAATTTACAGAGAATGTATTACACCTGCTTTGAGGACACATGCCATTTCTTTTCCAATTTCTTGTTAAATGCAAAAAATTGCCAAGAGTTTGAAATCGGCTCATGCATGGAGCAGGAGTCTCTTATGTAGGATTGTTGTGAAGCTACAATTCCAATTATTCAATAACGTTGATATATTTTCTCAGTGGGTGGCTATTTCACAAGAAGACATAAGCAAACGAAAGCGTTTAACGGGTGGCATGCAAAGGGCTGGCTGTCGATCTGTTGTTTTCTGCCAGCAAAACAAAGGGTCAGTTTGATTAAATTTGCTAAATTGAAGTGAGCCACAGAAGAAAAATAATGACTTTTATGATATGGCCCTTGGGGCATTGCTCTGACTTACAATCCCGTTGAAAACCATAATAAAGCTGACATGTGTGGGGCCGGATAAATTGACTTTAGCTAGAAATGAGTTGCGTTCTTCAATAAATCATGAGTTTTATGTTGTGACCCCGTATTAGACATGTGGGTTGAGTTTGTTGTTTCTTCCTGTCGTTACTCCGAGAGTTTCT
This sequence comes from Pocillopora damicornis, assembly GCF_964200805.1. Classification (NCBI taxonomy): domain Eukaryota; kingdom Metazoa; phylum Cnidaria; class Anthozoa; order Scleractinia; family Pocilloporidae; genus Pocillopora; species Pocillopora damicornis. Next base: position 38,959,586 of record NC_142670.1, on the reverse strand, counting down.
TGATACCACTGGGTTCCAATGGCCTAAAAGCATGATGGATAATACGTTCGTACATTCGCAAACGTTTGACCTCTGTGTTTATCAATATTGTTAAATAAAATTTTGACTCCATTTATCCTTAGTTGTCGTAAACGCTCTGAAAACCTTCCCGCTGGGCTGCTAGACTTCAAACCCACCTCGAGATAAGCGGCCTTCACCTGATATTCTTTGAAAGTTTAATTAGGCAGCTATTGTTTGAACTGGAAAAACATAGTCTCGAATTAGGCAGAAATACAGACCTTTGTTCTGTTGGGGATCCATTTTGGGCTTGGAAATCTCGGAGCGAGCTCTTCAGAATGAATATCTTATTTCAATTTATTGAGCTAGTTTTCAATAGTGAAATTTTTACGGTCGAAATTTTTTACAGTAGGAATGGCGGGTTGACCGCTAAATACATCATTGACCACTTAATGTACAGAATTTCGCTCGAAAATACCGCTTACTTTGATTTTAAGAGAGAAACATGAATTCAAAATTACTTAAAAGATTATTCTTAGTTTTACTGGAACAGTTCCGCTTTCAGTAACCGTTATATACAGGTGGAGGACGATAAAAAAAGGACTTTGTAAAGGGTGACCGCTACCGCCTACTAGAAGTGACCGCTAAATAGAGGTGAAAACTATTACAGTGATTAAGGAGAAACATATTTGTGACTTTGACAAATGACTGCTTAATACGGCGCCACCAAATGCAGATTGGACTATTATTTCATTCATCATTTTCGCCGAGAGGAGGTGATTGTTATCTTTAATCCTTTTCCTTTATAATAGATTAACCTCTAAATATTATTCAATGGCTCTCGTATAATTTTCTCTTCATTTTGTGAAATTTGTGACAGCTATGTCGTGAGCTGCCATTCAATTGCGAAAACCTAATTTTAAACTCCCACATGGAAAGCGAACATCCATTAATGATAAAACACGGCAAACCTGACATCTCTAAACCAAGTTGTCTTAACCATAAAGAGCTATTTTCATCACGGCATATCCTCAGTGAGTGCAAAGGGACGTGTATTGGAGAGACAAACTAATCTGCTCCGATTTTGCCAAGAAAGAATTCAAACCAGTGACGAACTGTGCTAAATAGTTTTATTGCTGATACTTGGAGTGATATCTTTCCTTATGGTGGAACAACTGATCAGCATTTTTTTCCTATTCACGATTGCAATTTATTTGGTTCCTTCGGAAGGTGAGTTTAAAAAATAGATTGTATCAGCGAAATGTTTCACTAAGTTGAAGATTTCTGTACGTTTGGTCCTGTTTTCATAAAGAAAAATTTCAATGATCAATGCTTTATTCTTCTTTCTTCCTTTGCCGAGTGACCAAAAAGTGAAATTCATTTTTGTTATTATTGAGATAATTATACAATTGTGTTGAGTATAATGTTCATGCTTTCCCCAGCTTCCCTGCCTCTTTGGAGAGCTTCCATCTTCCGTAAATAATGCGGGAATGATTTGTCATTTCTTAAATGGCTGAAGCGGAATTTACATTTTATCTGTTCTCGTGAAGGATGGTTGGTTTGTCACGACGCTTTAAATTTGAAATCATGGAATTATTTACATGAATTATGTGATAAGAGATTACGGCTTAAAAAAAATGAATATTTTTTTCGAATTCGAGTTTCCACATATTAAAAGCATGAATATATTTTGTCTTATTTATTAGTCGTGGTTGTTTTAGTCTATTTGTTGATGAACGTCACTCTTATGGTAATTTTGGTCCTTTCAAATGTCAATAAGTCGAGTTCCAGTTTTCATCATTAAAGCAGTTTCTCAACATTAAAAAACCCTGATGGCTTTCGGAGACAATTTTCTAAAATGTGTCCTCTGCCCTCAGCGAATATCTCAGCCGATGCGTTTTCCTAGTCCGTTTTTTCTTCCAGATTTCTGAAACAACATCCTGTTATAATTTATAACCAGACGAAACAACCTGCCGTTAAACGATTGATAGCGAGGTCTTATCGATGTCTTATTTTCAAAACATACTTTTTATTGCAGATAATTGCCGAATACTGCAGTTTTTGGATGCCAAAGATGGCTCAGCGCTGGAAAAACACGTCATAAGAACAATTGCCTTAAACTCTGAGCATTCGTGCAGAGTTCAGTGTTATCTGGAGAACGCATGCGTATCGTACAACTTTGGAAAGAGAGTAACAGGAGATGAGGTCTGTGAATTAAACAATTCGACAGACATACAACATCCGGATGATTTAAAGCCGAGAGTGAATTTCATTTATCGTGGAGCTGAGGTATATAAAAGTTTCCTATAATTTTACAATTTTTTTTGTACCCAGAAAAAGGATCTCATTGGAGATAACCGTCAGCCGTGAAGCGGCCAAAAAGTTTAGCCATAAAAATAAGCGTAAATATTGACAAATTCTAATCGTTAGTCGTAAAGAGACTTTCCCTGTTAAAATAATTGTTTTATTATGCACTTTTTATAACAGTCTGAAAAGAAAACACTTCTCTCTAGGTTTTTTTTTTTTGAGAACACCACGCGGACGAGGGGCTTAGAGGCAAGGCAGACTTTGAAATCGACATAATAACCCAATTTCTGCTGCAGACATTAAGTTGTCATGTCAACTTTATTCGTCATTGTAATTGAATGTATGCTGTCGTCCAATCAGAGTTTTCATAGTTTAATGTATAATAATGGAAGTTATCAACAGTTAGCCGTAAAATGGCCAAAATGTTTTTATCGTTAGCCGTAAAAGCCACTACCCCATTGGTACCCTATCATAGAACTATCATAAAAGCCCCCTTCTATGAAGGCTTCTCGCTTTATTCAAAGGACAGTTTCAGGGCTAGAACTGATGTCACTTCAACACAAGTTTCCCTTCAATGAAAGTAACAGATACAAAGTCATAGCAGTCGGACCATATATAATTTTATAAAGGGGCTAAATGATGTCTCATTAGAGCTGTTCAATATTGTAGTTCCTCGTTGATGCGGACAATGCAATCAGCACAAGTCGGATGATTCACGCCCTGGCCCAATTATGTCGTCATGTTCTTGGGCAAGACACATTACTATTACCATGCCTCTCTCTACCCAGGAACATGAATGATTAAAACTCTCAGATCAGCATATTCCGATGAAGAGCTGAAGTTCTTCATGTCGCTTCATTCGAGGGAAACTGACAAAAGCTATGGCAATTATGAGCTACAGCTCGCAAACCTTAACCTTTTATCATTCCAGAAAGAATTACGTTCATAGATTCTTTTCGTACTTTCCCATAATCCTCCTGTCTCCTTCAGTCTGATTTGAATGTTTTTTTCCATTTATCATTTCCCAGAACTCATGTGGAACCACGCCTTGTATGAATGGTGGGACATGTCAATCCGGGTTTTTACCACACGGGTACCGCTGCCTTTGTGCTGCAGGCTTTACTGGGTTAAAATGCGAAACAGGTAAGATATTTGAAAGGAATGGGATAACGCCATCTGAAATCCAAGTTATCCTCTTCAGCCTATGACTATTTTGGCTCATTTTTGATCAGTCTTTCATTTCGATGTTTTGACATCTAACAAAACTAAGAATTTGTCACTGGTACCTCAAGAGCTCAAGGACGTAAGAGAGAGCACGAATAGTTCCTAATTCCATAGTCAGCTGCGACACTACAGAAACCAATTACTGCCAAAAAAAAGAAAAAAACGAAAAAAGAACATAATCTCCTGGCAAATTTTGATTAGACCCGTTTCTGAAGTCACTGGGGGTATCTTGCAATAACTAATCCCATGTAACACCTTATTCAATGGTTTAACTTAAAGTACGAGCGGATGTTTTGAGAGTTGAGTAGTATTTTATGTAAAAGTTGTGTAGAAAAATACGAGAAACGAGCGAAATGTCCTCTCGTGTTATATGTTACACCATCGAATTAGGGATATATGACTCCACTATTATTTCACTTTTTAATATTTTGATTTGAGTTTGCGAAATACATCCTACGCCCTCTCTGTGTATCGTATCGATCGCAGAAGGAGTACACGAAAGACGAAACAACACGGACGAAACCATTAAAGTGTTCTATGTGACCAACTAAAACATCTGTCGCGCGTACAAGTTCGTTTCTTCACAAGTCAAGCCTAACAAACGCAGAAAAGAAAAATCAAAGTTTGTTGCTCTGTATTTTTGCCCTGTTCTACGATGTAATACCGTCTATAAACGTGGCATACTTTGCGCGCGTCCTCATGAATTTATCTGATAAATTGATGCAGTAATGGAATAACAGATATATTGTTGTCTTCATCGTTGTTGTCCTCTGGCACAATTATTCCCCAGTGCCGTCTACGAGGTAGTTGTTAAAACGTTACTTTCCTGATATCATCAGGTGTAGGACTGTTTCGAAGGACCTTAAATGTTCAAGTATCTCAAAACGTCATCAGTTCTAGGTTTTGAGCGACTCTGAATCTGAAGGAAATATAGACCCATCTTTTTTGCAAATTCTCCCCACCCCCACCCCCCAAAAAATTGTTTCGGTGCCTATGTCCTCGCTTTCGCCATCTTTTATGAGATATCAGAACATTTCGCTTTTCATAAAGCCAAATGATTGAGTATTCCAATACATTTTCATTTTTAGCTCCCTCAGAATGCAATCAGTACAAGATTCTGAATGACTCCGATCGACACAGTGATTTTGGTCGCGGTAACCAAACATGTGATAAAAATTTGATAGGAGACTGGTACAGATTCTCGGCGGGGGCTGGAACAAGCATAGCCACAAAATGCATTTCAAAAGGCCAAAGATGTGGAACGGACGTGCCGGGGTGGATGAACGGAACACACCCAACAGTTGATGAAGGAGTCGTTTCCAGAAAAGTTTGTTTTAGTGGCTATGACAACTGTTGTTACCGCAACGTTACGATCAACGTACGGAATTGCAGCTCTTTCTTTGTATACAGATTGAAACCACTTTCATATTGTAATAGCCGGTACTGTGGGGAAAGTTAGAAGTTTATGGACAAACTTCGGTTTGTCCTAAATGACATTTAAACTATGGAGACAAAATCCTCACTTATTGTTGGCTGTCTTAGACGACTATCTTAGACTTTTAACTGCCGCAAGGTATAATTTCAAGGCTCTAAAGCATTCCTGAAAACAAAACAAAAAAGCTGAATAGAACGGTTTACGCTCGATAGTTTGAATCAGAGCTGTATTTTCTCTCTTCTCTTCCCATTTCTTTATTCTAAGCCCAGAACTTTCAATGGAATGAACCTCACGCAAACTGCATTCTCGTGCGTGATAAGTAGAAATAAGTGCGTGTGAGTGCGTGATGGCTGGCGATCGATGCCTCGCAGTTTCGACTTGACGCAAATTTTTTCAACTAAAGAGGGCAACAGGAAACTCTTTTGGCGGTATTTAATTATTGAAAAGCTTTATATATTTAGCATATTTAGAGGGCTTAATCAAGGCTTTACATAATAAAAAGAGTAAATATCATGAGAAATGTCATTCAGCATTTATTATATTTTGCTCCAGTTACTTTAGTTACAGTTGACCCAATCAGTTAATCATCTATCATGACATAATTTTCATGTCTAAACAAATTGATAGTTCTTTATGATAGAATTCTTTAAAGTATGTGAAATAAATTTCATCTTTGTTCACTAAGCGCCCTCTTTGACTTGTCCTTTGTAAACCGAATTCTTGTCAAAAAAATCCCTTAGAATAATTTGAACATGTCTGTAACCCTTCTTAGTCAATTTGACCATAATTTACAGAGAATGTATCACACCTGCTTTGAGGACACGTGCTATTTCTATTCCAATTTCTTATTAAATGCAAAAAATTGCCAAGAGTTTGGAATCGGCTTTTGCATGGAGCAGGAGTCTCTTATGTAGGATTGTTGTGAAGCTACACTTCCAATTATTCAATAACGTTGATATATTTTCTCAGTGGGTGACTATTTCACAAGAAGACATAAGCAAACAAAAGCGTTTAACGGGTGGCATGCAAGAGCTGGCTGTCGAACCGTTGTTTTCTGTCAGCAAAACAAAAGGTCAGTTTTCTTACTGAAGTGAGCCACAGAAGAAAAATAATGACTTTTTTGATATGGCATTGCTCTGACTCACGATGCCATCGAAAACCATAATAAAAGCTGACGTGTGTGGGGCCCAACGGGTTGACGTGAGCCAGAAATTAGTTTTGTTCTTCAATAAATCACGAGTCTCGTATTGTGAATAAAACAAATAATGATAAAGTTATGTTAGACATGTGGGTTGAGTTTGTTGTTGGTTCTTGTCGTCGCTCCGAGAGTTTTTCCCCGGGTCCTCCGGTTTTCCTTCCTCCATAAAAACAAACATTCTAAATTCAAATGGGAACAGTGGAAAAGAAGAGCCACCTCGTGGAATATCTACTGCTAAATTCCCATTATTTATTAATGTAACCATTTTATTATTATTATTATTATTATTATTATTAAAAAAGAGGTTTACAAAATGCCTTTAAACTCTCCATCATCCTCTTCCTAAATAACAGACTCCATTCCTTCTTGCTTTTTCGAGTCTCTTTGTGAAAAATACTTGATGAGAAAAAACATCACCGTAATTGAAAGACAATAGCGCTGCTTGACGACAAGAAGCTGAATACAAAACTTAAACGTGGGATGAATAAACTTATACATTTATTTGAAAACATTGCATGTCAAGGATATTGTGGTTAAAACGCCTCTATGTGGTCAAGCGTCACTCTTAATGTTCCCAGACGTAAGATTGTTAACACCTTTTAGCAGGATTCAACAAATTACCCCCTCGCATTTCAACTTGAGTTTTACTTGGTGAAGGACTAAAAAATATTCTTGAATTCACCTCAAGTCACGATTCATTTTGCGCATGTTTTGTCGAGTAATGGGTGAAAGGAAAATTGTCTTTTTTATCCTTGTTCAAGGAATAATGTTTACAAAACACGCCAGTTGTACTAATTCGGCTCTCTCTCTCGACGCGAGAAAATACTCGGCTTAATGGTCATGTTGTTAAACAGTTTCTATCGCCCAGTCTTATGTCATGCAACCACTGGTGCCTCAGAAACTCCTGGTGTACTTCAACAAACTTCAGAGAGCCATCCGAGGTGAACAAGAAAGGAATTTGTGAACTAAACAAATATGGATACATCAATCAGAAAACAAATCTTGATGATGAAAAAGGGGTGACATTCTCTTTGCTTGTGAAGGTACATAGTTCTTTAGTTTAAGCCTTGCATAACGTATCAGAAGCTAGAAAGTTTTCCTGTTATCAATTTTTGTAATGCAGCTGGAAATGGCTGCCATAAATACTTGACGGAGAGGGATTTTTTGCATATTGTTTTTCTACAGTATCTAACGGCTTACTTAGAATTTTAAGTCTATCCCTTTCAATCTCTTGATTTCCTTTCACGCGTTTCTTAGTCCATTTTTTAAAACCTTTCGTAACCTTTACATGTTTTTACTTTATCAGGGTTTCACTTCGGAAACACAAATTTGTCCAGCTGGTGGGAAGACCATATTTTGTTTGTGATATTTTCAGTTACAGACTTAAACTTGTGAATTAATGGTGCAATTTTCATTTGTATTTTTCCGTCAGAGACATCACCTTCCTTGTGCTGCAGGCCTCACTGGACCTCTATGTCAATACGGTAACTCACATTTTCAGTTTGCACAAATAACTATTTCATATAATTAGACAGACCATGGTAAATTTAGGCACGTGTCACACTACTGCGTTTTTGTTTGAAAACGCATACTTCTTGATGTGTTTTCGCCGGTCATCCATACTTAAACGCCCGAATACTTTGATACAAACGGGAAATTTCGAAAGCGGTTTCAAAAGTGGAGTCTTTTGAAAACGCACCGTTTTAAAACGCTTCTTTTTAGTGTGGACAGGTGAAAACGGAGGCTTCAGTTTCAGTCGTAAACAGAGCATCTGTCCATCTCCAGGTAAATTAAAGATTGTAGTGTCGTGTGACACTATCGTCACATTACGTCATGTATGTAATTGAAACAAGGGAATTCTGGGATTAAAATGTAGAGCCGACAATATGCTCGTAACAGCTGTTTACTGTTAATTACTTTCGTGTGCGTTCTCCACATTGCATTGGAGACGACGACGGCCCGTCGTTTTTGCGACTTGTGTGGTATTTTATGTAGAAGTTGTCTAGAAAAATACGAGAAATGAGAAAAATGTCGTCTCGTGTTATATGTTAAACCATGGAATAAGGGATTTATTATCTCACTATTATTTCACTCATTCGATTTTAGATTTCGAAATATATCGTACGGCCTTATCTGTGCATCATATCGATCGCATAAGGAGTACACGAATGACGAAACAACACGAACGAAACCATTTGAGTGTTTTATGTGACTAACTAAAAACTCTGTCGCGCGTAAAAGTTCATTTCTTTACAAGTCAAGCCTAACAAACGCAAGAAAGAAAAAATCAACGTGTGTTGCTCTGTATTTTTGCCCTGTTCTACAGTATAATACCGTTTATTATCGTGGCATATTTTTTGCTGGTCCTCTTGAATTTATTTGATTAATTGATGCAGTAATGGAATAACAGATATATTGTTGTCTTCACTGTTGTTGTCTTTTGGAACAATTATTCTCCGAGACAGTTGTTTAAATTTTTACTCTCCTTATATCATCAGGTGCATGAATGTTTCGAAGGACCTGTAATGTTCAAGTATCTCAGAACGTCATCAGTATAAGGTTTTGAGCGACTCTGAATATGAGGAAACATGAACCCTTCATTTTTCAAATTCCCTCCACCCCCCCCCCCCAAAAAAAAATGTTTTCTTTGCCAATGTCCTCGCCTCCACCATCTTTTATAATATATCAGAACATTTCGCCTTTGATAAAGCCACATGGTTGAATATTCCAATATATTTTCATTTTTAGTTCCCTCAGAATGCAATCAGCACAAGATTCTGAATGACTCCGATCGACACAACGATTTTGGTCGCGGTGACAGAAAATGTGACAACCATTTGACAGAAGACTGGTACAGATTCTCAGCGGGGGCTGGAACGAGTATACCTACTCACTGTCTACCGCACCGTAGATGTGGAACGGACTTGCCGGGGTGAATGGGCGGAGCACACCCAACAGTTGATGAAGGAGTCGTTTCCAGAAAAGTTTGTTTTCATGGCTATCATAACTGTTGTCACCGCCACATTATGATCAACGTACGCAATTGCAGCTCTTTCTTTGTATACAGACTGAAACCGGTCCAATTTTGTGCCAGCCGGTACTGTGGAAAAAGTTAGAGGCTGAAACACAAATCTTGTTTTTAAGGATACTGTATCTTTATTCGTTTGTTTAACCTGCAGTTGAACTAATTCAGATATCACAAGCACGTCAAGAATGAAACTTAACTTTAAAACAGTTCGTCCTTTTTTAAGAATTTTCATTTAGAATATTAAAGGGGGCCTGATCAAGACTTTGCAGAATTATACGAGTAACATTTATGAGAAATGATATTCTCTCAGCAGGTTATTATATTTACTTTAGTTTCTTCAGTTAGCGACTACTCCAATCGGAATATGATGAAAGACGATGTAATTTTGATGCTTACACCAAATGATTGTCCTTGAAGGTAGAAGGTTTGTAATACGTGTAATTAAATGCACCTACCTTAACTTTGTAGTGTCTTTGACTTTCCCTGTCGCTAGAGATCCAAGAGTTGTTCTCAATGAATGCCCTTCTAAAAAAAGTTGGACTTATTTGTGATACATTAATTCAAATTTGACGAATAATTACAGCGAAAGGATCACAGCTGCTCTGAGACCTCTGGCTATTTGTCACATAAATTCCTTTCCCCGTTGCAGTCTTTCGCTTTCAGCAACAGTGAATATGAGTTCAAAACATTTCAAGGACTGAAGTTTTTCACAGTTGTTTTTGTGCAGTGACCTAGATGACATTTAATTTGCGGATATAAAATCCTAACTTATTGTTGACTATCTTAAACGGTCGTCTTAGACTTTTAACTGCTGCTGGTTAAAATTTTAAGGCCCTAACTCATTCCTGAAAACAAAACAAAAAAGCTGGACAGAACGGTTTACGCTAGATAATTTGAATCAGAGCTGTATTTTCTCTCTTCTCTTCCCATTTCTTTATTCTGAGCCCAGAACGTTCAATGGAATGAAACTGACGCAAACTGCACTCTCGTACGTGATAATTAGAAATAGGTGCGTGCTAGTGCGTGATGGTTGCCGATCGATGGCTTGCGGCGGTTTCGACTTGACTGAAGGTAGATAAAACCATCGGTAGGGCAACAGGAAACTCCTCTGACGGTATTTAACCATTCATGCTAGAAATTTTTTATATTTGGCATATTTAGAGGGCTTGATCAAGGCTTTGCATATTAAAAAAAGTAATCTTCATGAGAAATGTCGTTCTTTCAGCATGTATTGCACTTGCTTTAATTAGTTACTTCTGTCAACTGTAAGTGATAGTTCTTTAGGGTAGAGTTCTATAAAGTGTGTGAAATAAATTTCATCTCTCTTTACTTGGCGCCCTCTTTGACTTGTCCTTTCTATACCAAATGCGTGTCAAAAAGACGCCTGAGAATAATTTGAAGATGTTTGTAACCCTTTTAAGTCGATTTGACCAAAATTTACAGAGAATGTATTACACCTGCTTTGAGGACACGTGATATTTCTATTCCAATTTCTTGTTCAATGCAAAAAAGAGTTTGAAATCGGCTCTTGCATGGAGCAGGAGTCTCTTATGTAGGATTGTTGTGAAGCTACACTTCCAATTATTAAATAACGTTGATATATTTTCTCAGTGGATGGCTATTGTCACCTGAAACTTGGTCACGATAGTGCGGATCCAAACGGAAGTCGAAGACACTCGAAGTGTCATGAGACGAAATCAAGTCAACACGTGAGCTAAAAAGTGCAAGACACGTGAGCTCAAAAGTGAAAGACACGTGAGCTCAAAAGTGCAAGTGACACCAAGTTTATTCAGTACGTTTTCATTGATGTCATCTTGTCTCATTGTGAAAAGTGTCTGCTTTTGATATTGCCGTTGAATATTTAGCCAGGTACATCATTCTGTCATCATGGCGCCCGTTTCCGCCCCGTGGTCCCGTGCATCGGATTCCTCAAGATGCAGGTCTTCTAACATCTCCTGGAGACTTATCCGTGGGGCGTCATCGTCATCATCTTCTGAGGCGCCTTTGTAATCACGATCTGAAAGTAACAATGGTTTCAATTAGTTTCCTAACCAGCTTTGTTCTCGAGTATTTTATCTTGATCTGAGAATTCACTCTCAGGCAAAATTCCTACTCATCTCGGATACAATATGGTCCATGCGGGAAACTATGTGTGGAGCACATTCCGCGAAGCGTTGTAAAGCAAAGACCACAGTAACTACAACGGCTGATCAGAACAAAACTGAACTTCACAAGGATTCTTTGTAAACAGGCATGGACGGCCAGACCAATTGAAGTTGGGTTTTGCAAGTGATTGTTTGAGAGGAAAGCGGGAGCTTTCTCGACCAATCATAGAATGGAATAAAATAAAAACTATGGAATATTCCGGATTACGTTAGAACATGACGTTATGTTTTTGCAGAGATAAATTAGGTGTTAATCACTTACCGACATAAATGTTGACCTGCTGTCGGTAGATCTTATCTTCCTCCAGATCACCAAGGAAAGCATCGTAATCCCTGCACAGATAAATTGCTTAGATTAAATTCGGTCGTAGTGTCAAACAAATTACCTCGCTATAGTGTTGAATAAGGACATTGGAACAAAGGGTCGGTTCTGCTGCTCAGCGCATGTGCATGGTGGGTGACTCATGAAAAAAATGTAAAAGGAGACTACCATAGAACCTTTTAAAACAGAATGTTCGCTAATGTTTTCATAATTTTATGGGTCATTCATACTTTCTCATTTTCCCTTTCCCATGACTTAAAAGAACATTTCAATTCAACAACCCCCTTTCCAATTATTTTTACACACAAAGAAACATGGAATTAAGGCGAGGACAGGCCATGCACCGAGGACAGGCCATACGCCGAGGGCAGGCCATGCGCCGAGCAAAGCGAATACGTCCTTCATAAATCCATCAAAACAATTACAGTACCCATCCAAACTGTCTTGATCAATTCCTGCCATTTCTTTGTCAAGACCCTTTAATTTCCAGTTTCTTCTCCGCCGTCGCCTCTTCTTGTCACCGTAGGATTTCTTCACCAAAATCTGGAAGTTTTGACAACAAACATCTCATTAAAGGAGTAAAGCCAACGTTTCTGCATCTTGAAAAACTTAGTCTACGTTCTTCTGGTGAGTCAATTGAAATCTGTTTTAATCCTCTCCATCCTTAGTCATCCCTTTTCTTTCTTTACTTCCTTTTGGTTCTTTTTTATTTCTATTTCTTGCTTAATTGAAATTCTGAAGTCTTCCTTAAAATTGAAGATTTTTTGGTAGGGCTCAAAATTTGACTCAAGTTCATAATTTTCAATCCGCGTCAATCTTCTCCATCGTTAGCAATCCTTGTCTTTTCTTTGCTTACTATTGCCTCTTTCAGATTTTTTATCTTACAAAATTAATATGTAGTAGTCTTCTTGAAGACTATTTGGTTGAGTGGTTTCTAGCCCACGGCTGTTCTTTTGGCGGTGACTTACGGCTGAAAACTGAACTCAACTCATCACAAACACAGTGAGACCTCTTACCACATCTGGAATTCGTTCGGGGTTCATCTTGGCAAGATTCTCATCGCTTACATTAGTTGTTGTGAAATCAAATCTATCCAAAAACAAACATAAAAACATATAAAAAAACTAAGCGGTTATAACATTTGAACAAACCACACTTTTCAAACGGTTTACTCATAGTGTACATAACAATGGTACGTGTGAAATACTCCACGTTAAGTGTACATAACAGCAAAAGTACGAGTGAAAGAATTAAAGTATGTTTCGTAGTTAATTATCTGCGATTCAACGACACGATTTGGTATGAAAATACCATATCTCTTTTTTTGAGGTTCCATGCCGCACTTGAAAGATGAACCACTAGTTATTCTCAAAGACCAGTCTGTGACGTCGGTACAAAACAAAAGGATAGGAGGGATGGGGGGATGGGGGTTAGTCTTACCCCAAAACAGTATCCCCAGTCTTCAGGAGATGGCCAAGATGAGTGCGGCAGTGATACTGACAATCATTCGTACCCAGGTCCTGCATCCGCGCTACCCATACATCCGCCAAAACATGCTGATAAAGCAAGAAAAAAAAAGAAACAAAAAATAAAAACAAAAACAAAAAAAGACCATCTTAATAATAATTGAGAAGCGCTCTGTGAAGCCAACGTGAAAATAAATAATATTCTTGGTAGATATTTGTCAAACCCGAGGGAATAACGTTTTCGATAGCACAATTACATACATGGTTATGACTAAAAATATACCCATAAAACATCTGAGATATTTTGATCCTACAGAAGCCAAGTCTGACTGAAAATGACCAACAAAAGTCTTCTTACAACCCCCCTTAATAGCACGATGGCGGAAAATCCCAAGGAGTAGAGGTACTTTACTTTAAAATCAGTAAAAGAGACTCACTGGTGGTTCAGGGATTTAATTAAACCCTCTCAAATCAAATTTCGGGAATATTTGCGTTTTCAACATTTGTGGGAGTATCCACTGCCACCTTAACTAAGAGGATAGAAGAGAACACAGCTAAGTTCCTATTCATGTATACAGAAATTTCAGATACCTTTTGACTGAGGTTGGTTGTTGACGAAGATAAATTCTTTGAATCAACTGGCTCAATCTGAAGAACCATGTACTCAGTAAATTGCTTATATGTGCAAAGGCTTTTGAAAGGCAGACGCCAGTAGTTCGATGCTGAGATTTCTGCAGCTAAATGATATAGAAAACAAAAGATAGAAAATGGTACTTGACTTTAATAATCATTTGAATACATTCAATTTAACTTTTCCTTGGTTTTTATTCATCTTGAAATGAACCACGTTTTTGTGATAGTTATTACACATTCTCAGGATGCAGTGGCCTACAGTTTAGCACTGGACTCAGCACAGAAAGGGTCCAGGTTCCACTCCTAGGTTCCACTTCCATTCTTAACTGTTTACACCCAAACATCAGTATGCATATTCTCCATACTGTTCTCTATACATTTGCTAAGGTGCTGACCAGGAGAATCAGTGTAATAATCTACTTCTGTAGTTGTTGATCATTTCCATTGTTCTCATGACCTTAGTGTGTGATTCAGGGGTGACATTGTATGGAGAATTTAGATGCTAGACACTCTTAGAGGCTAAAGGGTTTTAATAAAACACTTTCATAATAAATCAAGTAACAACTAGCACAACACAATCGACTCTCACAATACCACTTTCCATTTACAGGTATTCATTGGTATTTGTGAACCATCAAGAAAAACATCATTGCATAAAAATGCACAGGGGGGGGGGTCCCTTAGGTCAACCAAGCATCCCACCAAACAGGGGTGGAATCAGTAATGTTCCCTCTATGCTGCAGAACCCTGGCATGATCTGTGGCACTTGGACCAATCAGCCTCTGACTTGATTTGCCTCCACCTTCCCATTCCCTTACCCCACCTCTTCAATATCATTTGGCACAGTAACTGGGGTTGTTGCCTTCCATTTGGTAATTGCATCTGTTTGAACATGACGGCATGAAAACTACAGCTCTGATATGAAAACTTACTTTGTAATGTTGCTGGATCAATAAACTGTAAATTTGTGCTGACTCGGTTACAGATGACATTTTGACTGAAAATTAAAAAGCAATGACAACAAGTTCAGTACTGATAATATCACACACTCTGCAATGACTGAAATTGAAAAAAAATTTTTTTGGAGCCATAAAGTGAAATGTTTTTCCTCCTCTCCTGGCATCATTACTCTGAGGCAAACAGCATTTTCAAAATTTGCAGTGGACTTACTTTCTTCCTTTGTAATCTTTTAAGATCACAAATTTACTTCTCTGATTTCAAATAAAAGAATTCATTATTGCACATGTAAACTTAACTTTTTGAGAGCAAAATACATTGAGCCATCAACTTCTAAGACTGCCAGTGTTGGGGTTAAACGATTTTTTCCTTGGTTGAAGACTGGAACTATAACTCCAATATTCAGTTACAGTACTTTGGAAAACTTGCCCTAAGCATCCCTTGGAATATTGCAGATGCATCAATACAACCTCAAGCTGGCTAATAAAATTTTTCCATTTTCTTACCTGATGTTACCAAGAGATCTTGAAACTTTCAAAGGCAAACAAACAACTTCCTCCTGGAAAACATCATTGTGATCACAGCTGATTATTAAAATTCAATCTGAATACTGAGCAAGGTGTTCATTAGGCATGGTAGATCATATAGTTTTTTGGTTACTTTGCAGACTGATTCCTTGGTTAAATCATCATGGCCTGAGCAATAAATTCTAAAAATGTAGAGAATGTTCACTTGCTGTTTTAAATTAAATTATCCTCCACAGTGTTATTCTATTTCTTACTGAAAACCCTAACTGTAAAATCTGTGAAATTTGCCTTGATTCTGGTTAAACTAAATCATAATTTTTGCTCAGGGTTTCTCTGACATGAAATATCTACCTAATTGTTCTTATATTTCATATTTCAGGGAACAAAACATTTATCTGAGACTCCATGGAATTGGAAATCTTTTATCATGTATGATTCATGTATTAATCATGAAATATTAAGCATTGGACTGTCTTGAAAACTCCTTCAATGGCAAAAACCAAAATAAACCTGGCAATTGGAAATGCTTGAGTAGTGTTTGGAATGGACTGGACTAAACAAAACTAGATGTTGAAACTAGTATTATAACAAACCCTGCAAACAGGAACAATTTCCACAGAGAAAGTGTACTTGTAGTTGTATGTATTGTTGTGTACATCATGGGAGATGAGCTTCTCGGAAGTTTTGTACCTGGAAATAATTTTAAAGGTTTACTTAAAAATCATGACAGGGAAAAAAACAGCTGCATTCAATTCATGTGCATGTATGTGTGTTACCATAATGATGTGAACTAATACAGTCAAGCTCACAGGTGATGGAAACTGTTCGATCTGGTATCAAATTCTCAGAAGCTGCATGATAAGAAATCTAAGGCAAACAGTGGAGAGAATTAGATAATTGTGACCTTTGGAGTTAGGGGTTTAAATTTAATTTCTCCTTACCTGCAAGGAACAACAGACTGCAAGAATTCAACAAACTTGCGAGCATCTGCTCTAGATGCATAGAAGAAGTCCACCCCGTCTAAATATGATTATAATAACAAAGCAAAGTTCAGTTATTAATGTCAAACAACAAAAGCAGGGCAGGAACCTCTCTCCTTCCACAAAAGTCACCTGAATTTCACTAAATTTTAAAATAAATGTCTCTCTTACCTGACTCTTGCTTGACCTTCACAGTATTCTGATGGGCTCCATGTTTCAAAATCAACTGTTCAAGATAGAAGAATGTCTTCTTGTGTGATGTCTGGAAAAAATATCAAAACAATATTTCATTGTTGTATTCTTGATTACAGTTAACATTTTCATTTAATTTAGCAGTTACAACCTGCCTAAAACATAAGCACATCTTGGTGGCTAATGGTTTGCGGAGGAAGAAAGACTTATTTGAGTACTGGTTAGTCCTCAAGACTCCAATGCTCAGTTAATCAAAGTGCAGATTACACCATCTTATGGATAAATCCCTAAGAGTTAAGAAAAAGTACTGCACTGTCCAGCGGATGGCAATTTATCCAGTGTTATCCATCCAACAAACAACTGGGGCTTTATAAAAAGTTCTGGATTCAAGGCATTATCAAGGATTTTCTATTGTGTTCTTGGACATGACCATAACTTCTCAGAGGTTCAAACTATTAGAGAGAACTTTTCATATTATTAAAAGGATACTTATGAAGAGGCATTCCATGTCCCTTCATGGTCTAGAAACTGTGATAAGCTACCATGGTGATGAGCTGATAAATGCACAAGACTAAGTTCCTCCATCCTAATTGGCTAAATTGTGAATATGCTGTTAACTTAATTTTGAATTTAAGTTGAAATGAATTCCTGTCCAAGACTCATGACCTTTTGATCCAAAATATGACATTTCATTTCATTTCCCAGTTCTCCCACACTAAAAAAAATGCAATTACTTTAATAAACACACAGTACCTTCTGTCTGACTTGGACAACAGCCTTCCAGTAATCCTGAGCAGCCTGTCGATGACATGCATCACACATCTGATTTTGCACAACAAATTCCACCACAAACACCTGCTGCAATATCGTTGAATTTACCACCTGCAATGGAAGAGGTTTTACCAATCAGTTTTACACTTTCCTCCCAATGAATATGAGTAAAGGGCATGATGTCTGGTTCTAAGTTTTTTTAATTTTAATTTCTCAATTACTTTGAATCTTAAAGACAAAGTTTCTGGGGAATGACGACTCAAATTTTTATCACTAACACAATAAAAAACAAACCTCTTTCTGAATGGTTAATTTCACTTTGATTCTTTTAGAATGAGGCTCTGTCCAAACAAACCCTGCATCAACCAAGCGAACCTGAAGTAAGATGTATTATTACTTAGTTCATGACATACAGGGTTCTAATTCATAACAAGGTGACAGATAGCTCTTTGGATGAATGAATAATTATTAACTTTTTGGCAATGCGGTGAGTAAGTTTGAGACAATAAGCTTCAAGAGAATCCTCAGAAGATGCATGATTTTCTTCTGGTGAATCAAAATCTTAGTCTCCTGAATGTATTTTTGAAATTTTCTCTTTAAGTTCAAATGGTAGGTATCTCACTTTTCCCACCAACTGAGATACATATAATAACTCCTTTTGGTTGTAACAGACCAAAATCTAATTTTTTTCCTTATATCATGATATAAACACAAATACAAAATGGACATGAGTGAAAATAAAGGAAATCTCTGGTAAGAACTCTGACCCTTTAACTCCCAAGATCTCACTAGTAATTCTCCTTACTGTGTGTCATTTAGTTCTTGTGATGTTAGTTTTGAGAATTTGGTATTGGATCAACTAACAATCCCATAATTAATATTTTCTTTATTCTCAACACTTGTCTGCTTGATATTGTATTGATATTGTAAGGGGAAGTTCTGTCCTGGTCACTCATGGGAGTTAAAGGGTTTTGTAAGTATCTAACACCCAATTCTACAATCTAAAATACAAGAAAATGTGTGGCAGTCAGGAGAGAGGATTTATATTCCTTACTGCACCTTATTCAACCCTTTTAGCTTTTTCAAACACAGTGCTAGAAGTTCTCTTGATTCTAATGCACATGTTGTCCACTGGCTTGGTGGCTGAAGATATCTGAAGACAAAACAGAAAATTGAGGAGATCTGTTAATATTGAGATGTTAAGGTGTATGAATCAGCAAGCTGGCATACCACCAAAACTTGATTTTTACCATAACAATAATTATTAATAACATTAATAGGACTGAGTGGAGTCCAATTTGGTTGGTAATCATCGCTGATTTATGAATCACAAGTAAGATTACAGAGAGAATTGGATGATGCAAAGTCCTGTTACCAATTAATTAAAACTATGACAAAATTTGCGAAAGAAACTAGACATTGTTTATAAATTTTCACACAAAGACAACAGTTAACTGGGAAAAATGCGTAGGGACAGCAC
Source organism: Pocillopora damicornis (assembly GCF_964200805.1). Classification (NCBI taxonomy): domain Eukaryota; kingdom Metazoa; phylum Cnidaria; class Anthozoa; order Scleractinia; family Pocilloporidae; genus Pocillopora; species Pocillopora damicornis. The sequence continues at coordinate 38,940,904 of NC_142670.1, read as the reverse complement.
ATGCACATGACACCTACAGTCCAGTTACACAGGCGTGATATGTCAACTTTCCCATTACGCTGTCCTATGAAAAGCATGACATGTACACTGTCCTACTAGAGCTCAACTTGGGCTGGTGACATCAAACACGTTCGAGAATCTTGTTATAGTTTTGATAAAGAAAATAATAATAATAATAATGATGATGATGATGATGATAATGACATATTACATTTTTAAAATTTGAACTCTTGTAGGTACGATTCACCCGATTGAAAATCTTTTATAGTCACTTTACGAATGTCAACACTGTTCTCGTGTTCTTCTTTAGTAGCTATCAGCACATTTTTTTTCAATAACACAATTTATAGTTATGACGCGACAAAATCTATGAAGTAAACGAGTTTCCGTCGATTTTTAAGCATCGATATGAGGTCAAGATTAAATCAGTCTGAAAAACTTACCTTTCACACGCTTTGCAGAAATATAAATTACTTTGCTTGGGAATTCCCTCAGTGATGTCGACTTGCGTTCGTAGGCACCCAACGCACATGTTGGATGGGTTCGGAGTAGTAAGCACACCACATTGACAACAAAGGCTGAAGATAGTAACCAAAGGAAATATTTTCAGCGAGTGTTTCCTTTAAAAGACTAGATCAAAGTATGAGTAAAGCTAAGTTTGGCAAATCGTCTGTGTTTTTGATACCTGGTTTGGTTTTCGGAAGAAGGGATTTCGTCCATATACTCCATGTTGGATTGTTGCTTAAGAAGAATTGTGGGTAGTATTGCGCAACATGGCGTAAGAGTTTATTACTCAGTGGGGCTGGGTGGGGATGGAATTGCACATGATCATGATGACTCGGATAAACAGACGAGGTCGATTTCTGGGGAACAAAATGGATAAATAAATTCCTTTATGCCGAAGATACAACGATTTCTTCTTCCGTCTTCTCCTTCATTATCATTCGAACATCGTTTCTGTAACGTTCGCGATTTCTCGTCATCCAAATATGGAAAGGGCGGTATAACTCTCTGAAATATCTAGTGTAGGGCTTTATAAGCGCACAACCGTTTTAAGATCTTGCAGGTTGGTACCATTTTTCCAAACGCTTTCCAGAATTTACAGTGCCAATGGGAATAAGTCTGTTAAAGGCTGTCTCTGTGTTTCAATTCCACGTCACTGCAAATAGCGCAAAGTGTATTCTGGCGTACAACGCACTTTGAACGCGCGCGCGCTGTAGAACATAACGACACAGACAAAACTGTAGTTAACGAACTGAAGCAAACTGTGAATTATACTCGGGTACAGGGACATCTCAGCGCAGTAGACGGTGAATCTTTAACGAGGTTTGATAAGTAGTTTTCCGCCCTACTTTAAATAAAGGAAGTTCATTTCGCTAACGACGTACAGAGAGCGTATTCGTTGATTGAGGGAATCATGAACTTGAAGATTTTGGAGGAAAGTTCAAAACGATCTAAGTCACTCAAACGGTACAGCTTAAACAGGAAAACTAAAGAAAAAGAAAGGTTTGTATATCATAAATTATATTTCTTAATCATTTAGAAAACTTTTCTAATTAATTAAGTATTGTTTGCTTGATTGGTATTTTCCTAGATTTAGCTTTGACAAACGAATGATCCAAACGCCCAGTTATTTGCAAACGTAGGATGTCTAGATCTCAAAAATATCAGTGTAAGCTCTTTGAATCCTTTCAAAGAACTCGATCCCAAATAGTGATCAGAAATTTGCTTCTCTCCTAACCTGTTGCTCAGTTTTTAAACTCATATAAAAGTAGTGCTTTGTTGGCATCTAAGGGTCACGTGTTCCAATCCTCCAGAAACTGCACTTTATCCCATTGACATGCGCGAGAATCAGTTCCTCATCCACTAGCCCGTAAGTGAAATAACATTATATAATATAACTTTAAACTTGTGATGGTAAATATTCTGCATGTACTGTTTTAAAAGGAAAGAGCGGATGACTAAATCTGTTGAAGACGAAACGCAGTCCTTGCCGTGCTCCTCGGCCTGTGGGGCAGATGCAAATGCAACCTGTGAAGATGCCGAGAAGGATACTTTGTGTCTTAACACGAGAAAAGAAGACTCAACCGGAAAGCAAGAAAATGTTATATCGGCCGCCACAGTCGTCGTTAGCCAGGAGCTACCAATTGGTAGGTTAAATCTTTCCTTGCCTTAGACATGAGATAACAACGGTAACTTCTTGATATCTTTGCTATATTACAATCCCTAGGGACGGTAAAAAAGACACATCAACCTGCGTACGGTGTAAACACTCATGTGATGTCACAACGCCTTGCTCCAACTTCCGTGAAGCCTGACACCAGAAACCCGCCCATGGCCCCTTGTGGCCCGGCTGAATTAAGAAGCGTGCGCATTGCTAGTCAGTTAAAAAACCATCCTTCCAAACAGACGGAGAGCCTATTTCCTGCTCAACTGCAATGCACTGGTCGTGCTCCTAACTTTGTGCCACATCATGAAAATTTTCGAGCGGCACCCAGATACTTTCTGGCTCCAAATTTACCTTATAATGGAAATACAATCATGCATTCGGCATTCATGAACATTCCACAAAACAACCCCGTCATGTATATACACACCTATATGACGCCGTTTCAAAGTCCAGGATTTCATGCCAGTCAAATTGCGCAGACTCAGATCAGGATGCAGCAGAACAGAGAAGCTTACAATGCGTTCACCGCATATGGACATCCATTTGGAGTGTTCTGGAGTAGACAGAATTAAACTTCTCCTTTAAATTGAACGATCTAGAAGGCTTAGATTTACACAACGAAATAGTTCATGTGTGCCTGCCCCGTTGGAAAAGGCCATGCCCTAAAGAATAACGGAATTTTACGATAAATATTTACATCACGGAAGCCAGCTCTGAACGGTCAAAATTTCTTCTTTTTGCTCATTAAAAAGCATGATATATGAATTTATGAATCTTATGAACGAGAATGCTTTACTTTGAAATAGAAAAGATTCAAATTTATTTTCTATTTGAATCCTTCAACGTCTTTATCTTAATCTCTTGTGGCAGACTTCTTTTAACTTACAGCATTTTCTTAGTCTTGTACAAACACCTAATTTTCCTTTTACTCTATCAGTTCATGTTGCTTATAATGAAGAAGAAGTTATAATTTGATAATTCTCCTACTTACTTGATCGTGAAAAATATCTATTTATCATGACACTTAGAATAAAAAATCATCTTTCTCTTCTTGCTTTGTCTGAGAGTTATTTGTCGAGGACGACATGGCTATTATTCTGATAATCTCCAAGACAGTTCCAAGCCTGAGGCGAGAAGTTGTTTTAAAATAGACTTTGAATGTGTATCAAGAGCTCGGGGCCAATTACAGCCAGCTCAACCCGGTAAGTTCAGCGCCCCTTATCGTTGCTTCATTACAATCCGTTAAATTTTATTCATCTTGAGTTATCCTGGTTTCTTCTTTCTTATCATTTGACCTGGCGCTAATCGCATGGGGTAGCTTCTCTTAGATCATTCTCTCTTGAGTTCTGCAACCGAAAAGTGCATTCTTAGAACGAGGACAAACATAGAAATAAAAATTAAGCAATTGAGTAAAATCCGTGCAAAAGTATGCATAAGGTGACATTAAAATTTATTCGATTCTGTGTGGCAAAGGCAGGCACCCAGGCAGTCCTCTCGTTCCCATTCTTTCTCTTCTTTTTCACTTTACAACTTTGCGTGACACAAATATTAGATCACGTGATAACCCCTGTTGATTTGTTTCTGGATCGCAGCGTCACTCGCCCAGCCTGCAGACTTTTCATCCATTTTAATTCCCTGCGACGATGTGGCTGATTTTCGAGATCTTTGTGGTGTACTTTAAGCTTGTTTTTTATTGGCTGGAAGCAGCTTTTCGACGAATTATTCCTCCACCTAAGAAAAACATCGAAGGCCAAACGGTGTTGATCACAGGTGAGGCACAGCACGTTTCAATGATATTGCTAAAGCTGCTACAGGCGTTGCTCACGATATAGGAAGGATTGATCATACTCAAAATTTGGTGTGCAAACAGCTTTGGATATTTTTTTTTGCTATAGACGTTTTACTCGTGCATTTGAGATACCATCTTCTCTCATTAGAATACTAGTCCAGTGACCTCCAGAATTAATTTAAGTTGATTTCTTTTCTTGCTTATTGATTAGCTATAACAGTAAGGACAAAATTATGTGTGCATTTCAACTCTGCATGTTTTTATCGATGTTCTACATGAGCATTTGAGATATTTTCCATCTCGGTATGCCAAAAAACTGATCCACTGACCTCCAGAAGGTTATTTCTTGCTTACTGCTCCTGTAACAATAGTGAATAATTAAATATAAAATTATGCGCGATTTCCATACGATTAAATTAATGCTAAGAGTGTTCGACAACTCTGTGGTGTCTTTGACGTATTGACTGTACAACTCCGTTTTGTAACAACAACGTAATCTTTATTGTGTTTTATATCGTCTTACCACATGCTCTCCCCGCTACTATATCCCCTAATAATAATGAACATACGGGACACTACATCTCCCCCTAAGTTATTAAAAAAAACAACCAAGTAATAAAGTACTCGAAAAGAAAGTTCAGAGTCTCTTATTTTCTTCTGAATAATTTTAAACTAGGCGCGTACATAATCTTGCATCCAGGAGGGCGCTCGCTTGGCACGCACAGGGCGCGAAGCAACTGAAGGTAAGGGGCTAGATACGGCTTCAGATGTATCTGTTGCTGATTGACTAGAACTGAGATTTGGCTCATCCTGTCGGGGTTGCGCTGGTTGCTCGGCTAGGCATGGCTGTGGATCTATTTCTGCTTTTTTAACAGTCCCAGGATCCATAAACTTTTTCGTATGAGCAATGTTGCGCATCTTATTGTTCCCGTTTGTGTCTTGTAAAATGACAGCATTTCCATCTTTACGAGTGACAATGTAAGGTTCTGGCTCATAGTTTGGTGAGAGCTTGTTTTCACGTGTCTGCTTTAACAGTACCTTGTCACCCTCCTCAATATTGCTGTGTTTGGCTCCTCGTGTTCTGTCTGCATACTCTTTCTGGCTGAGTTTTGCACGAGTGTCTCTCTCTCTCAACAACTGTTGCCAATATGCTTCAGTTGCACGGTCTTTGGAGAATTCGACTCGTGGAAGTTTGTCACGCAGTTTCCTCCCCATCAGTAGTTCTGCAGGTGATAATCCAGTAACAGTGTGTGGGGTAACTCTATATTGGAAGAGGAAGTTCTCAAGAGCCTTTTTCCAATCCTTTCCTTCGACGCGTGCAATTCGCACTATCTTCAAAATTGTTTCATTTGCGCGTTCTACCTCTCCGTTGCTCTGTGGCCAATAGGGTATGCCCTTCTTGTGGTCTATTCCCAGGTATTCTAGGAAGCCCTCAAATTCCTTTGACGCAAATGGTGGTCCGTTGTCACTGCGCAGAGTTTCTGGTAGTCCATGTGTTCTGAAAATAGCTTCCATGCTTTTTATCACATGTCGGGCATCTGTCTTCTTTAGGAGAATAGCCTCCAGCCAACGAGAATAATAGTCGACAGCAACTAAAAGGTGTTCACCGTTTGAGATTTCAAGAAGGTCCACTGAGATCTCCTGCCAGGGTCCATCAGGTAGACTGCTTGACCTCACAGGCTCTGGTTTTGATCTTGGTCCCACAAGTTGACAGGGGTGGCATGAACGTATGGCATCCTCCACCTGTTTGTCCATTTGTGGCCACCACACTTTTTCCCGCAACCTGGCTTTAGTACGGACCATGCCCTGATGACCTTCGTGTGCCAACATGATGGTTTGTTTCCACAGGCTCTGAGGCATTACAATGCGAGTCCCTCTCATCACTACTTGTCCTACTACCCACAGTTCTTCCTTAACTGCTTTGTAGGTGGTGCCTGACAATTGGGTCCAGTCACCAGTGATCACAGCTTTGTGCACTATCCGTAAAGTTGGATCATTTGCTGTGGCAGTCTCAACTTGCTTCGGCAACAAAGCGGCTGGTATTGCTGCACTTGCCACGCTGTATGCAAAATCTTCCGTCTTTCTGGTGTCGTCATCTTGAGTTGAGCCAATAGGCAGGCGGCTGAGGACGTCTGCCGGATTATCTTTGCCTGGTATGTGCGTCAGCGTGTATTGAAATTGCTGCAAGTATAGGAGCCACCTTTCTATCCGGGCGGATGGAGGCTTCGACTTTGTACCGAGTACTGTGACTAGCGGCTTATGGTCAGTGCGGACTTCGAATTTAATTCCATACAGGTACAGGTAAAACTTCTCGCAAGCCCATCTGACAGCTAGAGCTTCTCTTTCGAACTGGGAGTACCTTGTTTCAACGTTGCTAAGCTTTCGGCTAGCGTAATATATTGGCCTGTAGGTCCCGTCTCGTTGTTTTTGCTCCAGAACTGCTCCAACTCCAACAGGAGAAGCATCAGTTGTGAGCCGTGTTGTGGCACCTTGCCTGTGGTAGGCCATCACTGGTGCTCTGGTTAGCAGGCCCTTGATTTCTTGAAAGGCTTTTTTTTCTTTTGGACCCCAGTGCCACTTAACATCTTTGCCGGTTAGGTCCCACAATGGACTTGATATGGTTGCAAAGTTTGGGATGAACTTCGCACAAAACTGAACTGAACCGAGAAAGCTTCTTACTTCAGACTGGTTTTGGGGCGTTGGTGCTTTAACGATAGCTTCCACTCGTTCACTGGAGACTTTTAATCCCTCGCCAGAGAGTACATCACCCATGTAAACCATGCTGCTAACACCAATTTCACATTTGTCATAATTCAAGGTGAGGTTTGATTCTTCCAGTTTACGCATGACCCTGTCTAAATTCTCATCATGTTCTTTGTCGTCTGCCCCTACGACTCGCAGGTCATCATGGAGATTGTAGGCACCCGGGCAGCATTTAATTACTTGCCACACGATCTGCTGGAATTTTTCTGTGGCCATGTTCACGCCAAAAAGCAGGCGTTTGTACCTGTATAAACCATCAGGCGCAGCAAATGTTGTGATATCCCGAGAGTCTGGATGTAGCTCAATTTGGTGGAAGGCCATATTTAGATCTAGCTTTGAGAAAACTTTGGCATGGGAGACTTCTTGGAGTGTCTCTTCAACTGTTGGTACTGGGTGCTTCTCCCGTACGATGGCCTGATTTGCTTGCCTCATATCAAGACATATCCTGATGTCACCATTAGGCTTCTCCACCACAACCAAGGGGTTCACCCAGCTGGTTGGTCCCTCCACCTTTTCAATGACATCAAGTTTGAGTAGTTCCTCTAGCTTTTCGGTGACCTTAGCTCTTCTACTAAAAGGGATTCTGCGTAGTGGCTGAGCGACTGGTTGAACACTCTCATCAATGTGGAGTTTTAGCTGATATCCTTTGAGCTTGCCGAGGCCTTGAAATACTTTTGGAAATTTGGACTTCAGAAGGGCTTTTCGGTCAAGACTGTTTGTGAGGCTTTCCATGCTATCAGATTTGACATCACAGCTATTAATGGACACGCCTACCCTTAACACGCCCAGCAATTCGGAGGCCTCGCGACCAAGTAGCGTCGCTGCCTTACCGCACATTACATAAAATTCAGTATACAGGGATTTGTGGGTCTGTGGTACTTGTACGTTAAAAAAGTATTTCCCTTTAAGCTGGAGAGGCTGTACAGAAGCATAAGCATAAACTCTCTTATTGCAGTCCAACAATCTAGCCTTGCCCCCCGATACAAAATTAAACATTTCCTCTGACATTAAATTACAGCTAGCACCAGAGTCTATAACAATGTTTACAAGCTTATCTTCAATCATGAGTTCCATGGTGTTCTCTCCATCCGTGCTCCCGGTGCTGAACACGTAGAAGTCATCACTGTTTACGCGCTCGTCTGCACTCGCGTCTTCGCACACGTTGTGTACATCACGTTGCTCCTTTGAATTTCCTCCTCTTCGTCCACGGCTAGGTTTTGTTCGTGGGTTTCCGCGACCACGACTTGAACTTTGGCTGGGGTCTCGTCCTTTATTCTGCTTGGAGTGGCAGCACACTTCAAAATGACCGATGTGCCCGCACTTTCCGCATTTGTGGTCACGTGAGCGACGGCATTCTTTCGCGAAATGACCCACTTTATCGCACCGCCAACATTTTCCCCCTTGTTTTGGATCACGGGACAAGCTGTTTACGTGGCTTTCGGGAATGAGGATAAGCGCTTCTTTGTCATGATACTGGCTAACGATTTCCATGAGTTTGCTGAGAGGCAGTGTTTCCTCATGGTACAATTTTGACTTGAGATTTTTGTCCTTCAGAAAAGAAATGGCGCGATCTCTCACCTGGTTGTCCCTTTCGCCCTCGTAGTCACAATGTTCTGCTAGTTTCTGCAGGCGAGTAATAAAATTGTTGACGGTTTCACCAGGTAATGGAGTAGCCGCTAAAAATATTTGTCTGGCCATTGGGGCGTTCTTTTTGAGCTTGAAGTGTTCTGAAAGGCAGTCCATAGCTTTTTTGTAATCTTTCGCTTCGCCTCGTGTTGTAGCAGGAATGGAATTATTGAAAACATCTCGGACTTTGGGGCCGGCTAGGTGAAGTAGTAGTGCTCTTTTTTGTGTGGGGTCGCTGATTCCAGAGGCAGTAACATAAAGCTCGAATTCTTCTTTCCAAGTTAACCATCTTTGGGCGAGTGTAGCTGGTTCGCCGACGGCGTCGAACGCAGATAATCCAGGTAATCCGCTTAAGCATACGGCCATCTGTGCGAGTTTTGTCCACTGTTTGAACTCGTTTCCACTTCAGCAGCCGTACGGCAAGTTGAATATCGTTTATCCTCGTCGCCAAATGTGGTGTCTTTGACGTATTGACTGTACAACTCCGTTTTGTAACAACAACGTAATCTTTATTGTGTTTTATATCGTCTTACCACATGCTCTCCCCGCTACTATATCCCCTAATAATAATGAACATACGGGACACTACAAACTCGTCATTCCTTTGATGGTAAGAAGGAGGAGAATTTCAGATCTCAGTTCAATTTATAACGCAAACCGTTCAGTTTTATATTTAAACGATGAATGTCTCCTTTATTGATATACTAATTTCGACAATGCATGCGTATTCGGTAGAAGGTACTCTCTGGATCAAGTTTGTAACCTCTTCGTTGTTTTAGAGATGTTGGAGTTTAAGCGCTCAATGTTTTCTTCTTATTTCATAGGTACCTTATATCTTATGAACAAGATTTATGATTTAATTACTTTTGAACGTTCAGCCACTGAGCACTACTCAAACCTCACTGAGTTTAGAAGTAATTAAATTTTCCAAGGTGTGGTATTCAATTTCACGATAGTCCTTGTAACAAGTGGTCCTGGAAAGCTGCCCTTTACATTCATTATTGAGATATTTATGCTTTGGAAATTAAACCAATAAAATATCAGCACAGAGCTAAGACATGCATTGCATTAGGTTTTAAAATTCAGCTTTGGACCAATTATATTTCTGGGATTTTCAAGAAAATAGGGGCCTGCATCTACTTGTTGAAATACATATATCAGATGTTTTGGTAAGTATTATCGCTGAGTATTTTTACAAGGTGTGCTGTACTTTGATAAGCCCATAGGGGCTTGTCAAAATACAAACAACAAGTAAAAATACTGAGCAATACTACACACCTCAATGTCTATTGAGTTATTTGTTATCCAACTACTTGTTTATCTGCTAAGTCTTTCTACTCATTTCTCATAGGGCGGGAAAAGCAAAGCAGATAGATAAACATAGTGCACACTGCTGACTGGTTAAACAGGTTTTTTTACAGTACAAAATAACCAGCTGTCCAAATAGTCATACTAACAATATTGCAGGATATCTGTTCTCTATTCATGTGTTATTTGTTCTTTACTTTGTGCCATTGGATAATAAATGCTGCATATTTACATGTCTTTTGTTTTGCTGATTTTCATTTAAGGTGCTGGTGGTGGGATTGGTAGACTACTTTCTCTCCAGTTTGCTGCTCATGGAGCAAAACTTGTCCTGTGGGATATAAACAAAGGTAAGTTACAGAAGAAGAAGATGACACAACACCCCTGGCCAGGCTGCATGCTCTGAATAATTCAAACCTGGGCCCCTTGATCTGAAGACAAAGGCATCTCTGCTCTCCAGAAAGATGGCTGTTAACCCTTTAACCCCCATGAGTGACCAAGACAGAATTTCTCTTAACAATATCAATTCATTATCAAGTAGACAAATGATGAGAAACAAGAAAAATATCAATTAGGGGATTATCAGTTGATCCAATACCAAATTGTCCAAAGTTACACCACAAGACCTATATGGAGGACAGTAAGGAGAATTACTAATGAGATCTTGGAAGTTAAAGGGTGAACTGGTTTGTAGGCTTCAAGATGATCAGTGTAATGTAAAAAGGTCACATCATAGAGGGATTGCCAACTTTTAGGTGACAGTGATTTGAACAATTCTTTTTGTGTAGATTCAAATGAAGAAACTGCTGCACAAGTCCGTGCCCTTGGTAGGGTCGCTCACACCTATATTTGTGACTGCAGCAACAGAGAGGATGTCTATCGTGTTGCTGCAAAGGTGCAGCGTGAAGTTGGTGAAGTGGACATATTGGTAAACAATGCTGGAATCTTGTCTGGAAAGAAACTGTTGAATCTAAAAGATGTAGAGATTGAGAGAACTATGAGAATTAACACTCTGGCACACTTCTGGGTAAGGTTTGAACTCTCTAAGTTCTCCCAGAATTTTATCATCTTGAGTGTGTTATATGGAATTGGAACCAAACTCTCTCAACCTTTTTAAAGGAAAATGTGTACTAAATGGAAGGAGAATATTTTAATAATCAGATCCATAGTCAACATGTGTTTTTAAATTTGATTTCAAGACTGTCACCAGCTTGCTTACATGACATCTCTGCCTTAAATGTTATTTTGTATTAATCTTTTACATCCCAACATCAGTATGAACATTCTCCATACTGTTCTCCATACATCTCTTGAGATGCTACTAAGGAGATTTTGTGGAACAATCAAGAGTTTTGTCCTTCAATCTTGAAACATTAATATGTGATTCAGGGGTGATGTTGTAAGGAGAAATTAGATGCTAGTCACTCTCAGGGCTCCAAGAAACTATTGTAAATTAATACTTATTTTTATCACTGTAGACTGTGAGGGCATTCCTTCCAGACATGGTGGAGAAGAACAAGGGCCACATTGTCAACATAACCTCCATAGCAGGCAGCTTTGCTACAGCCAACTTGACTGACTACTGTGCATCAAAATTTGGTGCCACAGGTTTCAGTCAATCATTAACCTTGGAGCTGCGTGAAATGGGAAAAACTGGCATTAAAGTGACTTGTGTTCAACCCTATACAGTAAACACTGGACTAGTGTGGTATCCAAAGGCTCGGTAAGCCAGTCAACCTACAAGCATTCCTTAGTTTTTCAGAGACTGGAAAATTTTCTGGCTCAAATGCCATTGGAAAAATTTAAATGGCCTAAGCCATTTGTTTATCAGTCTGCTCTGGTAATTATTTGTTTGTTTTTTCTGTAGTTTTCCATCACTATACCCAGTCCTTGAGCCAGACTATGTGGCCAAGGAGGTTGTGGCAGCCACTCTTAGAGATGAGGAAATTCTCTTAATTCCCCGTGCTCTAGCTGTGAACTTTTTTTTGACTGGGTAAGTCATCATATGCTGCCATCATCCTTAGGATCTCTAGCTGGGATGTGTCACTCCACAAATCTTAACAACATCTGGTCCCACAGAGCAGCTAACGCCAGCTGTTTCTGCATCCCTGTGTCTATAGATCGCAACTGCTGTGTGATAAGCTGTATGTTTATTGACTATTTCTGAAAGGAACAACTTGTATAGTTTGAGGTTGGAGGTCCCAGGGGACATTCCTAACTGCTCTTGGATGGATGCCAGATTTTTGATATCCAACAGGCCCACCTAGATTCAATATATGTTCTTGCCAAAAGGCCCCAACTCAGCAGTTTGAATCTCAATTGTGAGAGATGGTCATTTTTTATTCTTATAATTCAGGGACTGTACTGTTTTCAGTCGTGCTCATGTCAGAATGAGAAACAGTAAAAATTTAAACAAAGTATACTTCCATTAGATTCTTCCGTTTCTGTCTTTTGTTTGTTTTCATATTTTCAATTGTTTCCTTCCTGAAATTTTCTTTCTGTCTTCAACACTTTTATGTATGTATTGTCACGCATACGCTGTAAGAGCCATCTCATGATATTGATTTGATGTTTTTTTTAATGTTGTTACAGGATATTACCATTTAAAGCTCTTCTTGTTTTGAGTGACTTCCTTCAAGTTGGAGTCTTTGAACACACTCCAAGAGATGAAAAGAAGTCTGATTAACCTTTCACCCCTATGGGTGACTGGCTTCTAATGTGTCAATTAATTTGAAGCTTTGACATCCCCCCCTCCCCTTACCTCACTGGGCAACCCACAAACATTTGACTGTCCCTCGTGCAAGGGGGATGGAGAATTCAACTCTGCTGGAAGTGTCAAATATTTTCAGCAGAATGAACTTGTTTTATTAAGTTATATGGAAGTGTTTATAGATAAAGAGTTCAGTTGTGCATGTGAATAGCCCAGATAAAAAAGGTCTACAAGGTATGATCATGCCTTTAAAAATTAAATTGACCATCAAATCCAACACGTGGGCATTTAAACACATTTTAAGCCCCAGGAGACAGATATTTGGAAATGTCCAGGGGTTGAGGAGATAACGAAGCTTCAAATTAATTTACACATAATTTGTCCGTGCAATAACACCCCTGAATCAAATATAAAGGTCAAAATAATGAGGATATGATCACCAATTTAAGTAGCACTTGATTGTCAAAATAAATTCTCCTTGACAGTAGCCAACATAGGAAATGTAGAAAGAACCAGTGTGGAGAATATGATTGAATATTAATGTTGGGGTGTGAGTGGTTCTCTAGAAATTAAGGCTTAACTAACACCTCATGAACTTTTTAGCTCACAAATTTGTAGTAAGTTAGAGCTTAAACCTCAGCAAAAATATTTATCCACAGATTCATTTTGTTATACCCTTTACTAGTTATATGACTGCAGTGAAAATCAACTGCTTCCTTCACTTTCTTACACAAATAATGCTCTTATTGAATAATCAATCCATCAGTTGGTCAGTAAGTCACTCACGTAGCCTGAGTCAGTCAGTCCACAATTAGTCATCAATCAATCAATCAATCAATCAAACAGTCAATCAGTCTGTCAGTTAATCAATCAATCAATCAATTGTGCTTGCCGCAGCTTTCCAAATTTATTACTGTACATCTATTTGAGTAATAGGCTTCTCCTCAATCTCAGTTCAGTATTTCTGTGGGGTCTCACTATTAATACCATCAACTTTCCAAACATCTATCTTAGCGTTTTCTTTATTGTAGCTAACTGCAATGTTATTTGTCAGTAGAATCATTATTCATTATTGTACATAAAATTGCACAGAAAATGTCAATTTTGGGCTATTTACGCTGGGAGGAAAAAATACTTGCGAATGTATAGTCTAGCGATAATAACTTGATGTCAGATGTAGTGAGACAAAGCATTTAAAATTGTTTGCGAGTATTTGGGCGGTAATGAAGGATAACGGTTTTGAATTTTTTTTTTTTTACTTATTTTTTGGGCGTTTTCGGCTCCCCCAATCAATCACGATTAAAAAATTATAAAATTGTGCAAATTATACAGTGTAGTAGGCCGACTAACCGCAGTTTTGGTTTTCTGACAGTACAAGGCTTATGAACGTTTCCGTGGAAACGGCCCCGTATGCCAACTTACCGACCAAGTGAGAACCAATCAGAACACTCAGATTTACCTCAGGACTACCTTGCCGAGGAAAGAGATATTTTAATATCTACAGCTTAGTCCAAATCTAGCTCTGCACAGGAGATAGGCTTTTTCTCTGGAATAGTGATGTGATCAAGTACAAGTTTCAGCGCTTCCTTTGAATGCAAAAACGTTTCCTTGATAAAATAAACAATGGCCTTTATTATAGACTCTTCGGGAATCCCTGATAAATACTCGTTGAGAACTTTCTCGAAAATAGCCAGTGCCTCTTTGCTGCCTTTTTCCATGGCTATGTCTGCAATTACTTGAAGAGGACTGTCATCTGGCAGACAGAATTCAAGAGGAAGTATTTTGTGTGTACTTGACAAAGTCGTATTGTCGTTCTCCATGTACTTTTGAACGACGTGGACAAAAAGCCAGTCGCTTACAAGTTCACAGGCTCTTACTTCTCGAACTTCCTCTTTAGACAGGTGTGGCTGCTCGGCCTGGAATCTCTTTATCTTCTGTGGAAGTCAAACTAATGCAACTCAAACATGCGCTGTCTCTTGGAACATAAGTGTTCCTTTCTTTCTCGGAATAATTACAAACAATTTAACAAGTGAAAATTGTCCTTCAATAGTGAAACAGGAAAATAACGTGGACACATTGAGCTTTTGGACAATCAACCTTTAATTTTGTGGGTTGTCGTGATCTATAAAAGTTTTCAAAAATAAAAGTAAGGTCAACAAAGATTAACTCTCCCAGCTCGCATGGCTGCTGAGAGAAATATGAATCGTTGGATTATGAACGTCACGGGGTGCATTCTCAACTGACATTTTCAGGGTTAAATAACTATTATGAGGATAGCTTTTGCTTTTCGTCTCATATTATTTTTATACAACCTAAAGCACTTTTTCCTTTAAGTTGTTTGTTTTATTTTGTTTTTTACTACAAATCTGAGTTTAATTAGACTGGTTTAATTTGTAAGCTTAACAAATTAAAGTTTTGAATAGTAAATCCTCAAACTAATATATTTATTACCTCCTTGGAGGAGTTCGATAAACAATTTTGGTGGGTTGAATTATGAGAAAAAGCGTAATGTGTCCACGTTATTTTCCTGTTTCACTATTGAAGAGCAATTTCCGCTAGTTAAATTGTTTGTAATTATTCCGGAAAAGAAAGGAACACTTATGTTCCAAGAGACAACGCATGTTTGAGTTGCATTAGTTTGACTTCCTTGATTTTGCATAAGACGATAGGCACCGAAAACAACGTAACGCCTTCAAAAGCCCATATAAGGAAGGTAAAATATTCAATATTTCATATTCGGTGATACATAAACGCAAAGTTCTTGCTTAGGGTTAGCGAGTTTTTCGCCATCATGTCGTACATTGTGGAGCGATTTGAAGAAAAAGCTAGGTTTAAAAACGAAAGCGAAACCGAACTGATTCGAGAGAGACTCGAAATACTTGTAAACAACATTGTAACCCAAATGGAAAAGCACGACAGCCGATTTCAGAGTACATTGGTCAAAAGCAGAAATGTTTACGAAGAAACGAAAGTTTGCGAGCCGAATGAATTCGACTTCATGGTAAAGATAACCCCTCTTACAGACAAACCATCAATCTTGCAGAGCTCCAGTGCGAGGGATGACGGCTACGTGCAGTTATCTCTTGAGGAAGATCAGTGGAAAGACTTCAGAGATTAAAAGGGCTTCTTCAGCCCATACTTGCTTTCCCGTCACTTCAAAAAACATATCATGGAATCAATCTCTGATGTGGAAACTCCTGAAGGATTGAGCATTTACAGAGCTCCCCAGGACGAGTTGGAGGGACGTTTGTGGCTCCTTTATCGTGGAACACTTTGTGACAATGGCGAGGAAAATGCATCTGGTGTCACATACTCCGAAACGCATGGACCATCGAGGACCCTCGATATTCATTGGAAAGGGGTCAAACCTTATGACAACTTGAAAGTGAATGTGGACTTGACGCCAACTATCGACCTGCCCATATCCAGTCTTCCCGTTCAGCCCATAACTGATGTGCGCCCCGAAGTACAGCCAAAAGTTCAAGGAATTCTACAGAAGACTGGATTCCATGTCGTTCCTGCTGGGTTTGACGAGTGGCGCATCTCGTTTTCTAAGGCCGAGAAAGAAATTCTGGCCACTTCCCCTAACGGTTTTAAAGCATGTTACAAAGTCTTAAAAGTCTTACGAGATGACGTGTCTATGAATCTGGGATTGAGGACCTCCTTGTTACCATCGTACTTATTTAAGACTGTTCTCTTGTCCCAGTTGTTCACCAAAGATGTCCATGCTTGGGAGAAGGAGTTCCGATCTCAAATGATCATCGATGTTTTGGAGCTCATTTTGCAAGCAATAAAGCAGGAAAAGCTTCCAAGTTTCTTCATCCCCTCATCTCTACTTCTATCCAAGGCACATGAGAACAGATTGCGGGAATGCCTCGTGGAAGACATGCTGAACGAAGTGAAGGGCTCCAAAATGGCCAACTCATTGATGGAAGTTGAAGAGAAAAATCAACAGGTGAAGATTTGACAACTAATTGAGTTGTTGGAGTACATATTTTCGTGCCTTAAAGATGGAAAGAATCCAACTAATGTTTGGAAAATGATGTTTGCTAACATCGACAGCGTACCTGGAGCTCGCACCGCTACAGAAAAATTTGACGTCAGTTGGATCGATATCATTGACGTAAACGACAGAGAACTTTCCCCAGCCGCCTACAGGAATTTAAAGAAGACAATGAACATTTGGGAAGCCTTTGTACCGCTTTTTGGTGAAGCTCTTCAAGGTGAGGAAACACAACTGGCTCAAAAATACCAATTCTTCGTCTCCGAGAAGATAAAGAGATTCGAGGCCGAGCAGCCAGACCTGTCTAAAGAGGAAGTTGGACAAGTAGGAGCCTATGAACTTGTAAGCGACTGGCTTTTTGTCCACGTCGTTGAAAAGTACATGGAAAAAGACAATACGACTTTGTCAAGTACACACAAAATACTTCCCCTTGGATTCTGTCTGCCAGATAACAGTCCTTTTCAAGAAATTGCAGACATAGCCATGGAAAAAGGCAGCAAAGAGGGACTGGCTATTTTCGAGAAAGTTCTCAACAAGTACTTATCAGGGATTCCCGAAATCTTTATAATGATGGCCATTGTTTATTTTATCGAGGAAACGTTTTTACATTCAAAGGAAGCGCTGAAACTTAAACTTGATCACATCACTATTCCAGAGCTAGATTTGGACTAAGCTGTAGAAATTAAAATATCTCTTTCCACGGCAAGGGAAAAGGTAGTCCTGAGGTAAATCTGAGTGTTCTGATTGGTTCTTACTTGGTCGGTAAGTTGGCATACGGGACCGTTTTCACGGAAACGTTCATAAGCCGTGTACTGTCAGGAAACCAAAACTGTGGTTAGTCGGACCACTACACTGTATAATTTGCACAATTTTATAATTTTTTAATCGTGATTGATTGGGGGAGCCGAAAACGCCCAGAAAATAAGTAAAAAAAATATCAAAGGCGTTATCCTTGATTTCCGCCCAAATATTCGCGAACAATTTTAAATGCTTTGTCTCACTACATGTGACATCAAGCTATTGTCGCTAGACTATACATACGCAAGTATTTTTTCCTCCCAGCGTTAGGATGTAAATAGCCCAAAATTGACATTTTATGTGCAATTTTATGTACAACATTGAATAATGATTCTACTGACAAATAAAATGCAGTTGGTTACCATAAAGAAAACGCTAAGATAGGAGCACTAATATAGAGACAGTATAGCGCCTAGCCAATCAGAATCGAGTATTAAGGTCAAGTTATTTTCGCCAGACTATACATACGCAAGTATTTTTTCCTCCCAGCGTTAGGATGTAAATAGCCCAAAATTGACATTTTATGTGCAATTTTATATACAATATTGAATAATGATTCTACTGACAAATAACATTGCAGTTGGCTTCCATAGAGAAAACGCTAAGATAGATGTTTAGAGAGCTGATGGTATTAATAGTGAGACCCAACAGAAATGCTGAACTGAGATTGAGGAGAAGCCTATAACTCAAATAGATGTACAGTAATAAATTTGGAAAGCTGAGGCAAGCACAATTGATTGATTGATTGATTAACTGACAGACTGATTGACTGTTTGATTGATTGATTGATTGATGACTAACTGCGGACTGACTGACTCAGGCTGAGTGAGTGACTTACTGACCAACTGATGGATTGATTATTTGATTCAAGTATTATTTGTGTAAGAAAGTGAAAGAAGCAGTTGATTTTCACTGCAGTCATATAACTAGTAAAGTGTTTGACAAAATGAATCTGTGGATAAATATTTTTGCTGAGGTTTAAGCTCTAACTTACTACAAATTTGTGAGCTAAAAAGTTCATGAGGTGTCAGTTGAGTCTCAACTTCTAGAGAACCACTCACACCCCAACATTAATATTCGATCATATTCTCCACACTGGTTCTTTTTACATTTCCTATGTTGGCTACTGTCAAGGAGAATTTATTTTGACAATCAAGTGCTACTTAAATTGGAGATCATATCCTCATTCTTTTGACCTTTATATTTGATTCAGGGGTGTTATTGCACGGACAAATTATGTGTAAATTAATTTGAAGCTTCAGTATCTCCCCAACCCCTGGACATTTGAACTTTTGAAGATTGCTTTTTCCAAATATCTGTCTCCTGGGGCTTAAATTGTGTTTAAATGCCCACGTGTTGGATTTGATGGTCAATTTAATTTTTAAAGGCATGATCATACCTTGTAGACCTTTTTTATCTGGGCTATTCACATGCACAACTGAATTCTTTATCTATAAACACTTCCATATAACTTAATAAAACAAGTTCATTCTGCTGAAAATATTTGACACTTCCAGCAGGATTGAATTCTCCATCCCCCTGGCACAAGGGACAGTCAAATGTTTGTGGGTTGCCCAGTGAGGTGGGGGGAGGGGGGGATGCCAAAGCTTCAAATTAATTGACACATTAGAAGCCAGTCACCCATAGGGGTGAAAGGTTAACCAGACTTCTTTTCATCTCTTGGAGTGTGTTCAGAGACTCCAACTTGAAGGAAGTCACTCAAAACAAGAATAGCTTTAAATGGTAATATCCTGTAACAACATTAAAAAAAAAATCAAATCAATATCATGAAATGGCTCTTACAGCGAATGCGTGACAATACATACATAAAAGTGTTGAAGAAAGAATAAAAAAATTTCGGGAAGGAAACAATTGAAAATATGAAAACAAACAAAAGACAGAAAAGGAAGAATCTAATGGAAGTATACTTTGTCTAAATTTTTACTGTTTCTCATTATGACATGAGCACGACTGAAACCAGTACAGTCCCTGAATTATAAGAATAAAAAATGACCATCTTTCACAACTGAGATTTAAACTGCCACGTTGGGGCCTTTTGGCAAGAACATATATCTAGGTGGGCCTGTTGGATATCAAAAATCTGGCATCCATCCAAGAACAGTTAGGAATGTCCCCTGGGACTTCCAACCTCAAACTATACAAGTTGTTCCTTTCAGAAATAATCAATAAACATACAGCTTATCATACAACAGTTAAGATCTATAGACACAGGGATGCAGACACAGCTGGGGGTAGCTGCTCTGTGGGACCAGATGTTGTTAAGATTTGTGGAGTGACACATCCCAGCTAGAGAGCCTAAGGATGATGGCAGCATATGATGACTTACCCAGTGAAAAAGAAGTTGACAGCTAGAGCACGGGAAATTAAGAGAATTTCCTCATCTCTAAGAGTGGCTGCCACAACCTCCTTGGCCACATAGTCTGGCTCGAGGACTGGGTATAGTGATGGAAAACTACAGAAAAAACAAACAAATAATTACCAGAGCAGACGGATAAACAAATGGCTCAAGCCATATAAATTTTTCCAAAAGCATTTGAGCCAGGAAATTTTCAAGTCTCTGAAAAACTAAGGAATGCCTGTAGAGACTAGATGACTGGCTTACCGAGCCTTTGGATGCCACACTAGTCCAGTGTTTACTGTATAGGGTTGAACACAAGTCACTTTAATGCCAGTTTTTCCCATTTCACGCAGCTCCAAGGTTAATGATTGACTGAAACCTGTGGCACCAAATTTTGATGCACAGTAGTCAGTCAAGTTGGCTGTAGCAAAGCTGCCTGCTATGGAGGTTATGTTGACAATGTGGCCCTTGTTCTTCTCCACCATGTCTGGAAGGAATGCCCTCACAGTCTACAGTGATGAAAATGAGTATTAATTTACAATAGTTTCTTGGAGCCCTGAGCGTGACTACCATCTAATTTCTCCTTACAACATCACCCCTGAATCACATATTAGTGTTTCAAGATTGAAGGACAAAACCATAGTTAGTAGAAGAGACTAGTCTCCTCTACTAACTATGACAAAACTCTTGATTGTTCCACAAAATCTCCTTGCTAGCATCTCAGGAGATGTATGGAGAACAGTTAATGGTGAATGTTCATACTGATGTTGGGATGTAAAAGATTAATACAAAATAACATTTAAGGCAGAGATGCCATGTAAGCGAGCTGGTGACAGTCTTGAAATCAAATTTAAAAACACATGTTGACTATGGATCTGATTATTAAAATATTCTCCTTCCATTTAGTGTGCATTTTCCTTTAAAAAAGTTGAGAGAGTTTGGTTCTAATTCCATATAACACACTCAAGAAGATAAAATTCTGGGAGAACTTAGTGAGTTCTGGGCTCACATTGATTTTTTGGGGCCTTTTTGCCTTCGCCATGCCTGGACGACTTTGTTGAATTATTTCTGCCTCACTGCTGGCTTTGATTGTTAGCCATGACTCTGGAAACCTGTTCAAGGCCTTCTCTTATATTCTTACGGCTGAAGAATCTTCTAGGCTTTTCCAGTAAGGCACCTGCAGAGTACAGATGCTTAAGTTGCACAGCAATAGTACGCATTGCATCTACACGAAATGTGGAACAAAACAATGACAAATCAATCACTTTCTCACCTCAATTTGGAATCTTGAATAGTATGCAAATGCAACCTGAAAAAAATGCCATTTTTACCTCGTTCATCGAGTCGCCGGTGAACAGAGTCAAGCCATCTTCTCAGTCGGGATGAAACGTTACCTTCATGTATTCATTGACATCGCCTTCTACAACATCGTTGTTGATTTCGTGATCGCTTTCACAGGAATCACTGTCGATGTCAGCTCTGACTTTCTTGGACTCTGATGTCCTGTCGATCGCTACTTGCTTCGAATTCCAAACACCGAACAGCTTTATGTGCCGCTTTATTTTGTAAGATTACAGACGCAGTGATTCGGTAAGTTCAAGCTTGGTCATCTCATTACGCGTAAACATCGGAGCGCGCGCGCTAACTATTGATTTAACTTGAACATTTTTATTCTGTGATCATCTGGCGAAATGTTACAAGAGTTTGTATGGAAATACTTACGACCGTTCTTAGGAATAAAAAATACAGTCAAATCCTGAATACGAAATACCTCACCTCACTTCCGCGGTGCGTCGCTTAGTATCTGACCGCTTCATGTTGAAAAGAACCTGTTATGTTGAAAAGAATCTGTTATCCATTTCTAGGTTTACTACGTACATAAGAAAGGCTCCTAGATAACTGATGATGTGCTCCCTTTATTTTGCAAACAGTGAAGAGTGTTGGTGTACAAACCTTTTGTCAAAAGGAAATGCAAACTTGCTAAAACAGCCTATCTTGGTCCAAATGATGATGAAGATGCAAATAGTAATGATAACCAAAAAAAGGATGGCACATTCAGGTGGCCAAAACAGAGAGACATTGACATAGTCAGCCATAGATATATCTTGACATGTGCAAGAGTGCAGAAAGTTGGTAATTGTTTTGTTGTTAGTTCCCTTGAGAGTATTGATCACAAGTGTAAAACATATCAAGAAATTTACATGAATGCTGTTACACAAGTAGACATTATAATAACTGTCCATAACATTTTACACATGATATTAGACGAAGGAAATGATATTTGAAGTTTACATGAGGAGCTTTGGACCCCCAAAAAATTCGCAGCATGCATTCTACGGAGGCGCCATATTTCTGTCATCAGTGTAGAGAATTACATCAACGTTTGCGGTCGGTAGGTGTCTATACGGTTACTTAAACCTGTTGATTATAAGTTAAAGGTTCACCTAATAATTAATACTTCATCTATGCTCGAATTTCAATTACAAAAACACAAGAAATCTGGCATTGAAATCACTTGGCGCGATCTTATCATGGAGGCCGAAGTCTTCGATCGATCGGCTGATCTTTCTATAGTTACGGGATCCAATCTCGACCCCAAAAAGTACTGGTATGTGCTAACGAAAAGTTAATGTGAAATCAGGCCGAAAACTTTTGCAAAGAACGAATTGTTTCGTCGATTCCGCGATGAATACAATATGTTCTGTCCCGCCAGCAGGTCTCAAGCGCGCCAGCAAAGGCTGTTCGTTCAACGCCGAGTAACCAAACAACATGCATGTTATATCTTCAATTGGTCTCCGTGCCGGACTAATTAGACAGGGAGAAATCCAGCAGATGGATTCGCGAGGTCTCAAAACATAATCTTGTTATTGATACGGTAAATCAAATCGCCCTCAACCGTACACTTTAGGCGGGAAATGCCTCCGGTCGAAATATCATGAGAAATTGCAATGATGTCAGTCAAGAATAGCCGAGCGAGCATTCGGAAACTAGTAAAGGATCATAATTAAATAAGTTAATGGTGGATGCCTCAACTTTCAGTCAAAAGAAAGAGTCCAGACAAAGAGCGGTCTCCTGATATAAAATAGTGTGAATTCAATTTTTCGTGCCCTCTTGGGTAGTGTATACCTGAGGGTTACCTTTAATCTCTTGCATACCTTCTTGGGTAGTGTATACTTGAGGGTTGTTTTAATCTCTTGCATACCCTCTTGGGTAGTGTACACCTGAGGATTAATTTTTAATCTCTTCTATACCCTCTTGGGTAGCGTATACCTGAGGGTTATTTTTAATCACTTCTATACCCTCTTGGGTAGTGTATACCTGGGGTTTTTTTTAATCTCTTGCATACCCTCTTGGGTAGTGTATACCTGAGGATTATTCTTAATCTTATGCATACCCTCTTGGTTAATGTATACCTGAGGGTTTTTTTAATCTCTTCTATACCCTTTTGGGTAATGTATACCTAAGGGTTTTTTTAATCTCTTGCATACCCTCTTGGGTAGTGTATACCTGAGGGTTATTTTTCATCTCTCCTATACCCTCTTAAGTAGTGTATACCTGGGGGTTATTCTTAATATCTCCTAAACCCTCTTGGGTAGTGTATACCTGAGGGTTATTTCAACCTCTTCTATACCCTCTTGGGTAGCGTATACCTGAGGGTTATTTTTAATCACTTCCATACCCTCTTGGGTAGTGTATACCTGAGGGTTTTTTTAATCTCTTGCATACACTCTTGGGTAGTGTATACCTGAGGGTTATTTTAATCTCTTCTATACCCTTTTGGGCAATGTATACCTGAGGGTTTTTTGAATCTCTTGCATACCCTCTTGGGTAGTGTATACCTGAGGGTTATTCTTCATCTCTCCTATACCCTCTTGGGTAGGGTATACCTGAGGGTTATACTTAGTCTCTCCTATAACCTCTTGGGTAGTGTATACCTGAGGGTTATACTTAATCTCTCCTATACCCTCTTGGGTAGCGTATACCTGAGGGTTATTCTTAATATCTCCTATACCTTCTTTGGTAGTGTATACCTGTGGGTTATTCTTAATATCTCCTATACCCTCTTGGGTAGTGTATACCCGAGGGTTATTTTTAATCTCTTGCATACCTCTTCGGTAGTGTATAGCTGAGGGTTATTTTTAATCTCTTCTATACCCTCTTGGATAGTGTATACCTGAGGGTTATTTTTAACCTTTTCTTATCCCTCCTAACTCGGCAGTCGTGTAAGACGATATTCATACGTGTGAATTTGTTCCCAATGACCTAAAATGCCACAACGATGTTTTAGACCAGCTTCTCCCTTGTTAAAGTCGATTTTGGCAAGACTGATGTCTTTGGAAAAGCTAAAAATGCCGTTCCAAACTGAAACCTTCGCACATACAAGGTCATTATAAGAATAATTGCATTGCGCTGAAGCTTGAAGACCGAACGGGGAGACCATCAGTTGAAAGCAATGTGTATTCTCTGAATTATCTAATCAACACAGTTTCTGGATTTTAAAAGTTAAAAACCATGACCTGTATAAAGAAGGGTTTGTCGGAGTTAGCCTTAAATAGGCCTAGGTCTTCGATCATGGAGGTGAAATCAGCTTTACCGGTGCCGCTTTTTAGGCTATTTTTAGTTTCTTCGTTTTACGTGCTTTTAATTGTTCCTGTTATATGGTTCTGTAACATTTGATCAGGAATACTTGTGGACCTTGTGTTAACAATTTACTGTTGGCTTCTTAAGACATGTATTATCTCTAGAGAGAAAATAAGCTTAGCGTACCGCCCCTTAAGTTTTTTCGAATTAGACCCGTTAAGTTTGTATGAGACAATTCTCTGGAATCTTGTTTCTGGAAAATGAGTGAACAAGGTAGAGTTGTATCTTGAAAAAGATTAGAAATGTAATCATCGGAAGTTGCGGTTTTTTCCATTTCATTCGAGGGGAACATAATTACATTTATTGAAGCGGTTATCGGATGTCCTGGAATGTTTAGCGAACACCTCATGCCACCAAGAGGCGTCGAACCTTGGCTCGAATTACTTATGCAAATTAGCTGGCTGCACATTCAATGTGGAGCCAGCTAATTTTTCACATCAAACTTATTTATAATATACCTTCAAAATAGTTTAAATATGCAGAAATATTTTTAATGTACAGCCACAATCATTTAAATCAGAGTAAACAGATATGAAGAAATATAGGAGCAAAATCTGTCTCCACAAGGAAAATCAGTGATATCAAAATAGAGTTAAAAATCATTAACGTCTTAATTTTATTGCAGAAAATTTTATACCAATTTTTTTGATTTAAGAAAGTGTAAACTGAATTATCACAATTTTGGAATCCTAAAATAAGATTTATGTACAACTGGTGAAACAAAATAAATTATCAGAGAATCCAGACTTCTGGTCATGTCTTTCATATGTGTGTGCTTGTATAACAGGACTAAGAAGTTTCACAGAGAGGTTAGTTCTTCAGTGTACAATTTAAGTGATAGCGTATGTATTACAGTTATGGTATACTGCAAGCTATACACTGAGTACAGTCTTTGGTACAAGAAAAGTGAAGACTTTTTAATTCCAAATTCATAGGGTTTCCAAAGAATTTTCATGGTGCTTGCATATTCCCAACAACCCCATGAAAACTAACTGGCAATTAACTTTCATGTGCCATGAAAAAACCATGGAGAGGCCATGAAAATTCAAGAAAAATTTTCATGGTCAATGAATTTTTTACATATTCACAGGATATTCATAGGCCCATTAAAAACTAGTGAACTTTGACACCATGAAATTTTTGGACGTGAAATTCATGGGTTTCTCAGTACCTTTGAAAAGGCCATGAAGTGCCATTTTCATGGGTATTTCATGGCTTCTAGGTCGCTTTACTCAATATTTCATGGGTCATGAATATGAAAATTTTCACAGGTTGTTCATGGGAATTTTCAGGTCTTTTTCATGGCACTGAGACCATGAAAATGTCATTGATTTAACCATGAAAATCCTGTGAAAAATCTGTGAGTTTACAATGAATTATTTCACAAGATTTTGATTTCATAGTGCTTGGAGCTGCGTGAAATGGGAAAAACTGGCATTAAAGAGACTTGTGTTCAACCCTACACAGTAAACACTGGACTAGTGTGGTATCCAAAGGCTCGGTAAGCCAGTCAACCGGTCTCTACAGGCATTCCTTAGTTTTTCAGAGACTGGAAAATTTTCTGGCTCAAATGCCATTGGAAAAATTTAAATGGCCTGAGCCATTTGTTTATCAGTCTGCTCTGGTAATTAATTGTTTGTTTTTTCTGTAGTTTTCCATCACTATACCCAGTCCTCGAGCCAGACTATGTGGCCAAGGAGATTGTGGCAGCCACTTTTAGAGATGAGGAAATTGAACTTCTTTTTGACTGGGTAAGTCATCATGTGCTGCCATCATCCTCAGGCTCTCTAGCTGGGATGTGTCACTCCACAAATCTTAAAAACATCTGGTCCCACAGAGCAGCTAACCACATCCCTGTGTCTATAGATCTCAACTGTTGTATGATAAGCTGTATGTTTATTGATTATTTCTGAAAGGAACAACTTGTATAGTTTGAGGTTGGAAGTCCCAGGGGACATTCCTAACTGCTCTTGGATGGGTGTCAGATTTTTGATATCCAACAGGCCCACCTAGATTCAATATATATTCTTGCCAAAAGGCCCAACTTGGCAGTTTAAATCTCAGTTGTGAAAGATGGTCATTTTTTATTCTTATAATTCAGGGACTGTACTGTTTTCAGTCGTGCTCATGTCAGAATGAGAAACAGTAAAAATTTAGACAAAGTATACTTCCATTAGATTCTTCCTTTTCTGTCTTTTGTTTGTTTTCATATTTTCAATTGTTTCCTTCCTGAAATTTTCTTTCTTTCTTCAACACTTTTATGCATGCATTGTCAGGCATTCGCTGTAAGAGCCATTATATTAATTATTAAGATATTAATTTGATGTTTTTTTTAATGTTGTAACAGGATATTACCATTTACAGCTCTTCTTATTTTGAGTGACTTCCTTCAAGTTGGAGTCTCTGAACACACTCCAAGAGATGAAAAGAAGTCTGATTAACCTCTCACCCCTATGGGTGACTGGCTTCTAATGTGTCAATTAATTTGAAGCTTTGACATCCCCCCCTCCCCCCTCACCTAACTGGGCTATCCACAAACATTTGACTGTCCCTTGTGCAAGGGGGATGGAGAATACAACCCTGCTGGAAGTGTCAAATATTTTCAGCAGAATGAACTTGTTTTATTAAGTTATATGGAAGTGTTTATAGATAAAGAGTTCAGTTGTGCATGTGAATAGCCCAGATAAAAAAGGTCTACAAGGTATGATCATGCCTTTAAAAATTAAATTGACCATCAAATCCAACACGTGGGCATTTAAACACAATTTAAGCCCCAGGAGACAGATATTTCGAAAAAGCAATCTTCAAAAGTTCAACTGTCCAGGGGAGATACTGAAGCTTCAAATTAATTTACACATAATTTCTCTGTGCAATAACACCCCTGAATCAAATATAAAGGTCAAAAGAATGAGGATATGCTCACCAATTTAAGTTGCACTTGATTGTCAAAATAAATTCTCCTTGACAGTAGCCAACATAGGAAATGTAGAAAGAACCAGTGTGGAGAATATGATTGAATATTAATGTTGGGGTGTGAGTGGTTCTCTAGAAATTGAGACTCAACTAACACCTCATGAATTTTTTAGCTCACAAATTTGTAGTAAGTTAGAGCTTAAACTTCAGCAAAAATATATATCCACAGATTCATTTTGTTATACACTTTACTAGTTATATGACTGCAGTGAAAATCAACTGCTTCTTTCCCTTTCTTACACAAATAATGCTCTAATTGAATAATCAATCCATCAGTTGGTCAGTAAGTCACTCACTCAGCCTGAGTCAGTCAGTCCACAATTAGTCATCAATCAATCAATCAATCAAACAGTCAATCAGTCTGTCAGTTAATCAATCAATCAATCAATTGTGCTTGCCTCAGCTTTCCAAATTTATTACTGTACATCTATTTGAGTAATAGGCTTCTCCTCAATCTCAGTTCAGCATTTCTGTGGGGTCTCACTATTAATACCATTAACTTTCCAAACATCTATTTTAGCGTTTTCTTTATGGTAGCTAACTGCATTTTATTTGTCAGTAGAATCATTATTCAATATTGTACACAAAATTGCACATAAAATGTCAATTTTGGGCTATTTACATCCTAACGCTGGGAGGAAAAAATACTTGCGTATGTATAGTCTAGCGACAATAACTTGATGTCAGATGTAGTGAGACAAAGCATTTAAAATTGTTAGCGAGTATTTGGGCGGTAATTAAGGATAACGCTTTTGATATTTTTTTTTACTTATTTTTTGGGCGTTTTCGGCTCCCCCAATCAATCACGATTAAAAAATGATGAAATTGTGCAAATTATAGAGTGTAGTAAGCCGACTAATCGCAGCTTTGGTTTTCTGACAGTACACGGCTTATGAACGTTTCCGTGGAAACGGCCCCGTATGCCAACTTACCGACCAAGTGAGAACCAATCAGAACCTCAGATTTACCTCAGGACTACCTTGCCGAGGAAAGAGATATTTTAATTTCTACAGCTTAGTCCAAATCTAGCTCTGCACAGGAGATAGGCTTTTGCTCTGGAATAGTGATGTGATCAAGTACAAGTTTCAGCGCTTCCTTTGAATGCAAAAACGTTTCCTTGATAAAATAAACAATGGCCTTTATTATAGACTCTTCGGGAATCCCTGATAAGTACTCGTTGAGAACTTTCTCGAAAATAGCCAGTGCCTCTTTGCTGCCTTTTTCCATGGCTATGTCTGCAATTTCTTGAAAAGGACTGTCATCTGGCAGACAGAATTCAGGAGGAAGTATTTTGTGTGTAGTTGACAAAGTCGTATTGTCGTTATCCATGTACTTTTCAACGACGTGGACAAAAATCCAGTCGCTTACAAGTTCACAGGCTCTTAATTGTGGAACTTCCTCTTTAGACAGGTGTGGCTGCTCGGCCTCGAATTTCTTCTTCTTCTCTAAGATGAAGAATTGGTATATTTGAGCCAGTGGTGTTTCCTCATCTCGAAGAGAGGCAAGCAAACGCGGTACAAAGGCTTCCAAAATGTTCCATATCTTCTTTAAATTCCTGTAGGCGGCTGGGCGAAGTTCTGTGACGGTCACGTCAATGATATCGATCCAACTGACGTCAAATTTTTCTGAAGCGGTGCGAGATCCAGGTACGCTGTCGATGTTGGCAAACATCATTTTCCAAACATTAGTTGGATTCTCTTCATCTTTAACGCACGAAAATATGTACTCCAACAGCTCAATTAGTTGTAAAATCTTCACCTGTTGTTTTTTCTCTTCAACGTCCATCAGTGAGTTGGCCATTTTGGAGCCCTTGACTTCGTTCAGCATGTCTTCCACGAGACATTCCCGCAAACTGTTCTCATGTGCCTTGGATAGAAGTAGAGATGAGGGAATGAAGAAACTTGGAAGCTTTTCCTGCTTTATTGCTTGCAAAACGAGCTCCAAAACATCGATGATCATTTGAGATCGGAACTCCTTCTCCCAGGCATGGACATCTTTGGTGAACAACTGGGACAAGAGAACAGTCTTAAATAAGTACGATGGTAACAAGGAGGTCCTCAATCCCAGATTCATAGACACGTCATCTCGTAAGACTTTTAGGACTTTGTAACATGCTTTAAAACCGTCAGGGGAAGTGGCCAGAATTTCTTTCTCGGCCCTAGAAAACGAGATGCGCCACTCGTCAAACCCAGCAGGAACGACATGGAATCCAGTCTTCTGTAGAATTCCTCGAATTTTTGGTTGTACTTCGGGGCGCACATCAGTTATGGGCTGAACGGGAAGACTGGATATGGGCAGGTCGATAGTTGGCGTCAAGTCCACATTCACTTTCAAGTTGTCATATGTTTTACCCCCTTTCCAATGAATATCGAGGGTCGTGGATGGTCCATGCGTTTCGGAGTATGTGACACCAGATGCATTTTCCTCGCCACTGTCACAAAGTATTCCACGATAAAGGAGCCACAAACGTCCCTCCGACTCGTCCTGGGGAGCTCTGTAGATGCGCAATCCTTCAGGAGTTTCCACATCAGAGATTGATTCCATGATAAGTTTTTTGAAGTGACGGGAAAGCAAGTATGGGCTGAAGAAGCCCTCTTCATCTCTGAAGTCTTTCCACTGATCTTCCTGAAGAGATAACTGCACGTATCCGTCATCCTTCGCACAGGAGCTCTGCAAGATTGATGGTTTGTCTGTAAGAGGGGTTATCTTTACCATGAAGTCGAATTCATTCGGCTCGCAAACTTTCGTTCCTTCGTAAACACTTCCGCTTTTGACCAATGTGCTCTGAAATCGGCTGTCGTGCTTTTCCATTTGGGTTACGATGTTGTTTACAAGTATTTCGAGTTTCTCTCGAATCAGTTCGGCTTCGCTTTCGTTTATAAACCTAGCTTTTTCTTCAAATCGCTCCACAATGTACGACATGATGGCGAAAAACTCGCTAACCGTAAGCAAGAACTTTCCGTTTATGTATCACTGAATATCAAATATTGAATATTTCAACTTTCTAATATGGGCTTTTCAAGGCGTTACGTTATTTCCGGTGCCTATTGTCTTACGCAAAATCACGGAAGTCAAACTAATGCAACTTAAACATGCGCTGTCTCTTGGAGCATAAGTGTTCCTTTCTTTCTCGGAATAATTACAAACAATTTAACAAGCGGAAATTGTCCTTCAATAGTGAAACAGGAAAATAACGTGGACACTTTGAGCTTTTTCTCATAATTCAACACACAAAAATTGTTTATCGAACGCCTCCAAGGAGGTAATAATATTGGTTTGAAGATGTACTATTCAAAACTTTAATTTGTTAAGCTTACAAATGAAACCAGTCTAATTAAACTCAGATTTGTAGTAAAAAAACAAAATAAAACAAACAACTTAAAGGAAAAAGTGCTTTAGGTTGTACAAAAATAATATGAGACGAAAAGCAAAAGCTATCCTCATAGTAGTTATTTAACCGTGAAAATGCTGGAATCTTGTCTGGAAAGGAACTGTTGAATCTAAAAGATTAGAGATTGAGAGAACAATGAGAATTAACACGCTGGCACACTTCTGGGTAAGGTTTGAACTTCAATCTTGAAACATTAATGTGTGATTCAGGGGTGATGTTGTAAGGAGAAACTAGATGCTTATCACTCTCAGGGCTCCAAGAAACTATTGTAAATTAATACTTATTTTTATCATTTTAGACTGTGAGGGCATTCCTTCCAGACATGGTGGAGAAAAACAAGGGCCACATTGTCAACATAACCTCCATAGCAGGCAGCTTTGCTACAACCAACTTGACTGACTACTGTGCGTCAAAATTTGGTGCCACAGGTTTCAGTCAATCATTAACCTTGGAGCTGCGTGAAATGGGAAAAACTGGCATTAAAGTGACTTGTGTTCAACCCTACACAATGAACACTGGACTAGTGTGATATCCAAAGGCTCGGTAAGCCAGTCAACCGGTCTCTACAGGCATTCCTTAGTTTTTCAGAGACTGGAAAATTTCCTGGCTCAAATGCTTTTGGAAAAATTTATATGGCCTGAGCCATTTGTTTCTCAGTCTGCTCTCACTGGTAATTATTTGTTTGTTTTTTCTGTAGATTTCCATCACTATACCCAGTCCTGGATCGAGCCAGACTATGTGGCCAAGGAGGTTGTGGCAGCCACTCTTAGAGATGAGGAAATTCTCATAATTCCCCGTGCTCTAGCTGTGAACTTCTTTTTGACTGGGTAAGTCATCATATGCTGCCATCGTCCTTAGGCTCTCTAGCTGGGATGTGTCACTCCACAAATCTTAACAACATCTGGTCCCACAGAGCAGCTACCCCCAGCTGTGTCTGCATCCCTGTGTCTATAGATCTCAACTGTTGTATGATAAGCTGTATGTTTATTGATTATTTCTGAAAGGCACAACTTGTATAGTTTGAGGTTGGAAGTCCCAGGGGACATTCCTAACTGCTCTTGGATGGATGCCAGATTTTTGATATCCAACAAGCCCACCTAGACTCAATATATGTTCTTGCCAAAAGGCCCCAACTTCGCAGTTTGAATCTCAATTGTTAAAGATGGT
Organism: Pocillopora damicornis; assembly: GCF_964200805.1. NCBI lineage: Eukaryota > Metazoa > Cnidaria > Anthozoa > Scleractinia > Pocilloporidae > Pocillopora > Pocillopora damicornis. The sequence continues at coordinate 38,909,209 of NC_142670.1, read as the reverse complement.
CATTTTTTATTCTTATAATTCAGGGACTGTACTGTTTTCAGTCGTGCTCATGTCAGAATGAGAAACAGTAAAAATTTAGACAAAGTATACTTCTATTAGATTCATCCTTTTCTGTCTTTTGTTTGTTTTCATATTTTTAATTGTTTCCTTCCCGAAATTTTCTTATTCTTTCTTCAACACTTTTATGTATGTATTATGAAGCATTCGCTGTAAGAGCCATCTCATGATATTGATTTGATGCTTTTTTTTAATGTTGTTACAGGATATTACCATTTAAAGCTCTTCTTGTTTTGAGTGACTTCCTTCAAGTTGGAGTCTCTGAACATACTCCAAGAGATGAAAAGAAGTCTGATTAACCTTTCACCCCTATGGATGTCTGGCTTCTAATGTGTCAATTAATTTGAAGCTTTGACATCCCCCCCTCCCCCCACCTCACTGGGCTATCCACAAACATTTGACTGTCCCTCGTGAAAGGGGGATGGAGAATTCAACCCTGCTGGAAGTGTCAAATATTTTCATCAGAATGAACTTGTTTCATTAAGTTATATGGAAGTGTTTATAGATAAAGAGTTCAGTTGCGCATGTGAATAGCCCAGATAAAAAAGGTCTACAAGGTATGATCATGCCTTTAAAAATTAAATTGACCATCAAATCCAACACGTGGGCATTTAAACACAATTTAAGCCCCAGGAGACAGATATTTGGAAAAAGCAATCTTCAAAAGTTCAAATGTCCAGGGGTTGGGGAGATACTGAAGCTTCAAATTAATTTACACATAATTTGTCCGTGCAATAACACCCCTGAATCAAATATAAAGGTCAAAAGAATGAGGATATGATCTCCAATTTAAGTAGCACTTGATTGTCAAAATAAATTCTCCTTGCCAGTAGCCAATATAGGAAATGTAGAAAGAACCAGTGTGGAGAATATGATTGAATATTAATGTTGGGGTGTGAGTGGTTCTCTAGAAATTGAGACTCAACTGACACCTCATGAACTTTTTAGCTCACAAATTTGTAGTAAGTTAGAGCTTAAACCTCAGCAAAAATATTTATCCACAAATTAATTTTGTTATACACTTTACTAGTTATATGACTGCAGTGAAAATCAACTGATTTTTTCACTTTCTTACACAAATAATGCTCTAATTGAATAATCAATCAATCAGTTGGTCAGTAAGTCACTCACTCAGCCTGAGTCAGTCAGTCCACAATTAGTCATCAATCAATCAACCAATCAATCAATCAAACAGTCAATCAGTCTGTCAGTTAATCAATCAATCAATTGTGCTTGCCTCAGCTTTCCAAATTTATTACTGTACATCTATTTGAGTAATAGGCTTCTCCTCAAACTCAGTTCAGCATTTCTGTGGGGTCTCACTGTTAATACCATCAACTTTCCAAACATCTATCTTAGCGTTTTCTTTATGGTAGCTAACTGCATTTTATTTGTCAGTAGAATCATTATTCAATATTGTACACAAAATTGCACATAAAATGTCAATTTTGGGCTATTTACATCCTAACGCTGGTAGGAAAAAATACTTGCGTATGTATAGTCTAGCGAAAATAACTTGATGTCAGATGTAGTGAGACAAAGCATTTAAAATTGTTCGCGAGTATTTGGGCGGTAATTATGGATAAAGCTTTTGATATGTTTTTTTACATTTTTGTGGGCGTTTTCGGCTCCCCCACTCAATCACGATTAAAAAATTATAAAATTGTGCAAATTATAGAGTGTAGTAGGCCGACTAACCGCAGGTTTAGTTTTCTGACAGTACACGGCTTATGAAAGTTTCCGTGGAAACGGCCCTGTATGCCAACTTATCGACCAAGTGAGAACCAATCAGAACACTCAGATTTACCTCAGGACTACCTTTTCCCTTGCCGAGCAAGGAGATATTTTAATTTCTACAGCTTAGTCCAAATCTAGCTCTGCACAGGAGATAGGCTTTTGCTCTGGAATAGTGATGTGATCAAGTTTACGTTTCAGCGCTTCCTTTGAATGTAAAAACGTTTCCTTTATAAAATAAACAGTGGCCATCATTATAAAGATTTCGGGAATCCCTGATAAGTACTTGTTGAGAACTTTCTCGAAAATAGCCAGTCCCTCTTTGCTGCCCTTGTCCAAGGCTATGTCTGCAATTGCTTGAAAAGGACTGCCATCTGGGAGACAGAATTCAGGAGGAAGTATTTTGTGTGTACTTAACAAAGTCGTATCGTCGTTATCCATGTATTTTTTAACGACGTGGACAAAAATCCAGTCGCTTACAAGTTCACAAACTCCTACCGGTCGAACTTCCTCTTTAGACAGGTGTGGCTGCTCGGCCTCGAATTTCTTCTTCTTCTCTGAGATGGAGAATTGGCATTTTTGAGCCAGTTGTTTTTCCTCACCTTGAAGAGAGGCAAGCAAAAGCGGTACAAAGGCTTCCAAAATGTTCCATATCTTCTTTAAATTCCTGTAGGCGGCTGGGCGAAGTTCTGTGACGGTCACGTCAATGATATCGATCCAACTGACGTCAAATTTTTCTGAAGCGGTGCGAGATCCAGGTACGCTGTCGATGTTGGCAAACATCATTTTCCAAACATTAGTTGGATTCTTTCTAACTTTAAGGCACGAAAATATGTACTCCAACAGCTCAATTAGTTGTAAAATCTTCACCTGTTGTTTTTTCTCTTCAACGTCCATCAGTGAGTTGGCCATTTTGGAGCCCTTGACTTCGTTCAGCATGTCTTCCACGAGACATTCCCGCAAACTGTTCTCATGTGCCTTGGATAGAAGTAGAGATGAGGGAATGAAGAAACTTGGAAGCTTTTCCTGCTTTATTGCTTGCAAAACGAGCTCCAAAACACCGATGATCATTTGAGATAGGAACTCCTTCTCCCAAGCATGGACATCTTTGGTGAACAACTGGGACAAGAAAACAGTCTTAAATAAGTACGATGGTAACAAGGAGGTCCTCAATCCCAGATTCATAGACACGTCATCTCGTAAGACTTTTAGGACTTTGTAACATGCTTTAAAACCGTCAGGGGAAGTGGCCAGAATTTCTTTCTCGGCCCTAGAAAACGAGACGCGCCACTCGTCAAACCCAGCAGGAGGCATACATCAGTTATGGGCTGAACGGGAAGACTGGATATGGGCAGGTCGATAGTTGGCGTCAAGTCCACATTCACTTTCAAGTTGTCATAAGGTTTGACCCCTTTCCAATAAATATCGAGGGTCGTCGATGGTCCATGCGTTTCGGAGTATGTGACACCAGCTGCATTTTCCTCGCCATTGTCACAAAGTATTCCACGATAAAGGAGCCACCAACGTCCCTCCGACTCGTCCTGGGGAGCTCTGTAGATGCGCAATCCTTCAGGAGTTTCCACATCAGAGATTGATTCCATGATAAGTTTTTTGAAGTGACGGGAAAGCAAGTATGGGCTGAAGAAGCCCTTTTCATCTCTGAAGTCTTTCCACTGATCTTCCTCAAGAGATAACTGCACGTAGCCGTCATCCCTCGCACAGGAGCTCTGCAAGATTAATGGTTTGTCTATAAGAGGGGTTATCTTTACCATGAAGTCGAATTCATTCGGCCAGAATTTCTTTCTCGGCCTTAGAAAACGAGATGCGCCACTCGTCAAACCCAGCAGGAACGACATGGAATCCAGTCTTCTGTAGAATTCCTTGAATTTTTGGCTGTACTTCGGGGCGTACATCAGTTATGGGCTGAACGGGAAGACTGGATATGGGCAGGTCAATAGCTGGCGTCAAGTCCACATTCACTTTCAAGTTGTCATAAGTTGTGCCCCCTTTCCAATGAATATCGAGGGTCGTCAATGGTCCATGCGTTTCGGAGTATGTGACACCAGATGCATTTTCCTGGCCACTGTCACAAAGTATTCCACGAAACAGGAGCCACAAACGTCCCTCCGACTCGTCCTGGGGAGCTCTGTAAATGCTCAATCCTTCAGGAGTTTCCACACCACAGAAACTAATGCAACTCAAACATGCGCTGTCTCTTGGAACACAAGTGTTCCTTTCTTTCTCGGAATAATTACAAACAATTTAACAAGCGGAAATTGTCCTTCAATAGTGAAAGAGGAAAATAATGTGGACACATTGAGCTTGTTCTTACAATTCCACTGACCAAAATTGTTTATCAAACACCTCCAAGAGATAATATATTTGAGTGGAGGATTTACTATTCAAAACTTTAATTTATTAAACTTTCAAATGAAACCAGTCTAATTAAACTCAGATTTGTAATAAGAAACGAAATAAAACAAACAACTTAAAGAAAAAAGTGATTTAGGTTTCACAAAGATAATATGAGATGAAGAGCGAAAGCTATCCTCATAATAGTCATTTAACCCTGAAAATGTCAGTTGAGAATGCACTCTGACGTTCATAATCCGACGATTCATATTTCTCTCAGAAGCTGTGCGAGCTGGGAGAGTTAATCTTTGTTGATCTCAGTTTCATCTTTAAAAACTTTTATAGATCACTACGACCCACAAAATTAAAGGTTGATCGTGCATCTATATAGAGTGTAAACTTAAAATGTGTCTGTACAGTTTTGATAGAGTTTTTACCGTCATGTACAAGGTCACTCTTCTTGGTTTCGTGACAGCGTGACACTGACGGAATTATCATCTCTTGTAAAACAAGTTTGCCTGGTTGAGTGAATTGCGTCATGGGTTGTCCCCCGATTCTACATGTTCCAACACCAACCCTGAAAGGCAAGAATAATTATGTTAGTGTTTTTTCCCATCTCAAATAAATTATCATGTTGCTCTTGTAGTCATCTTCTAGAAATGCCAGGATATTTATGACAAGTCTAAAGCGGAGGATTAACCGCGTTTCCTTAGCATGGCAGGAAGTTATGCATTACTAAGAATATCCGGTACGCCTCGCTTTTTCTCACATCAGTTCTTTACGCTCCTCAAGATTGTTCCAAGTGTATAAACTACAAGTTGGATAACAGTCTCCTTTTAATCATCATCCGTATCAGTTCATTATCATTATTATTACTATCATCATTATCATAAGCATTATTATCATCATCAGAATGAACAATTTTGTAGCAGTATTTTTATTTCTGTTACCATTCTGGTCCATAAGTCTCGTCCCTGAGTAGAAGTTAAGATTCTTGAAAATGAGGCCGTCTCCAGTAGCATAACTATGATTTATTTTGGCAAATTTTCAAGGTGAATCAAAAATGTGTCTACACCTCCAGCATATGACAAAACTTAACTAAAACTCCCTGGCATGCCCAACTCGCACGGGAGTAGCGCAACGCACGACAGAACACATATTATCACTAATATTATCAATATCATCATTAACATCATTATCAAGCCATGACTTACTACATTGCGGTAGATCGACTCACCTTTCCCTGTATTGATTCTGGGGAGGCAAAAATGATCTTTTTGCTGGATCCACCTCCCTAAATCAAGCAGAAAACAAAAACAAAAACAAAAATCTAGTCACCACAAACAAACAAACTTATGCTCAGCTTAGTACATAATGCAGTGTGTCATGACAACATGGTAACTCAAGTAACCCTCCAAAAGAGGCCTTTAAACGTTCTCAGTTTCTAAAAAAATTATAATTGATCTACAACTGCAGACAAAGACAGTTCAAACAACTTATGTACATAAGCTAGTATATCCAAGTCTTCCGGCTCTTTCACTCCCTTTCAATGTTGTTCGATATGTTTTTATCCTTGGGCATGAAGAAAGTGGGAAGCTTTTCCTGCTTTATTACTTGCAAAATGAGCTCCAAAACGTCGATGATCGTTTGAGATTGGAACCCCTCCCAGTCATGGACATCTTTGATGAACAACTAGGTCAAGAGAACAGTCTTAAATTTTTACGATGAGACTAAGGAGACCCTCAATCCCAAATTTACAGACGGCGTCATCTCATTTGTAACCTGCTTTAAAACCGTCATGGGAAGTGGCCAGAATTTCTCTCCCAGCCATAGAAAACGAGATGCGCCACTCGTCAAACCCAGCTAGTCTTCTGGGGAATCCCTTGAATTTTTTTGCTTCGGTTCGTAGAACAGGAAGCTTGGATATGGGCAAGTCCATAGCTGGTGTCAAGTCCACATTCACTTGTTACAACGTTTGCCCCCTTTCCAGTACATGTCGAGGGTCGTCGATGGTCCATGCGTTTCGGAGTATGTGACACCAGATGCATTTTCCGAAGTATTCCACGAAACAGGAGCCACAAACGTCCCTCCAACTCGTCCTGGGTAGCTCTGTAGATGCTCAATCCTTCAGGAGTTTTCACATCACATGTTGATTTCATGATAAGGTTTGTGAAGTGACGGGAAAACAGGTTTGGACTGAAGGAGCCTTTTCATCTCTGAAGTCTTTCCACTGACCTTCCTCAAGAAATAACTGATCAGCAAGATTAATGGTTTGTCTGTAAAAGGGGTTATCTTTACCACGAACTCGAATTCATTCGGCTTGCAAACTTTCGTTTCTTCGTAAACCGTTTACGAAGAAACGAAAGTCATGGTCAACGCATGGTCAAAAGCGGAAGTGACTTCCGCTTTTGACCATGCGTTCAAAAATCTTGGATCGCGTTTTCCTATATCTGCCATGATGCCGGTGACAAGCGTTTCGAGTCTCTCTCTCGTATTAATTCGGCTTCGCTTTCGTCTTGAAACCTGGCTTTATCTTCGAAATTTTCTAAAATTTCTGACCTGATAAGGGTTCTCCCCGTTTCAGGTAAGGACACGAATACAACAGAACGTGACGGAAGCTCTGAGCGATTGGGGTCACGCAGTTTCCCAGCTATATGCGTAATATCTTTTATAGTCAAAGCTGACTTTTACGTGAAGCATTTTAATTGCTACTTACATTTGATCAATCAGAGGAAAGACATATAAATAACGTCATTATTTGCGACGTTTATTTCCTGCTTTTTTATTACCTAAATGGAAAGACTCTATGTCACCGGGTTGTTTCTTTTCAGTAAAAGATAGCAGGTGAAGTCAAAATGTGTTACGAACATCAGTTATACACTTGCTGAGTGTGCCACTTTTTTGTTCTTAGGTTAGGTGCCATGCATCTGTAATCTATTTCTAAACAGATCATTATGAGAACGTGGTAATTTTGTCGTACAAAATTTTGTCCCAGAGCAGTTAATGCATGAGGAATTTATGTTTCCGTAAAAATTCGGCCATCACTTCTGGGTGTCGTACCGAGCCTCAACATTTTGCTAATACGACTCAGCCATCGGATTTGTGCTTATCAAAAGGGAACAATTTTGCGGACTTCCCTTTACAGAACCCTTAAATTGTATCGTATGTAGGCTATTAATTTCTAACAAAGGTTCGGGACAGCATTGGTACCGGCGGGCAAGTGAAACATTTAATTGATTATCTAGTTATAATATTCATTGCTACACGCCACATCTCCTATTCCTTTTGACTGTCGCTCACCCCCTAGGTCCGAATTTATCTCTCCCCCCAGCCTTCCGCTTTCGTACAAAGCAAAGATGGCTGTTATTATTTTCAGCTAGAAAATACTGAGCACTCGCTCGCCAAAGTTACGGTTGTTCTGCAGCCTACACCCGTGAGGGTCATATTTGAAAACATATGCTCAAAAACAAGTCAAGTCAAGTGAAGTCAATTCAGTTCTTAATTCATGCGAATATTTACAACTGAGATAATTAATTACCGACACACACTGGTAGGAAGATTCCGTAAATACAGTAAAAGGGGAAAAATAAACAATAAAGCATTTTTATCACAGGAAAATCACACAGCTTTTGGACAAGTTGTTGAAAATAAATATTCTATATCCATAAAGTTCGCTTAAGTTCAAACGTTTGTTTTTTACCGTTGAAACATATTTTTACTTTGCAAATATAGTATTGCTTCAAATTCTCTATAGTAGGCAATATGTTTTGACCACAATCGGCAGTAATGTCGCAAACTGATTGGCCAATTTGCTCTAGTCGATAAGAGTACAGAGAACGCTGCTTGCGTCGACGTGCCTTGCTATGCCTTTATCAGCTCTCAAACATGGATGGTGAATCGTCTTATTTATCGTAGTTATTGTAATATCTTGATATTTATACCCAACGATATACAGTAAAATTAGATTTTCAGTAACCAAGTCAAAGCAAAATATATTAAAGTTCAATGTGCCTAATCTAGATCCAACTCTGGAATTGAGACATGCTCAAGTTTAAGTTTCAATACTTCTTTGGCATGAACAATTATGTGCCTGACATAGTCGACAATGCCGTCCATGAGGTACTCCTCAGGGACCATGAAAAGGTACTGCTCTAACTGCTGTTTCAGCCGAGCAAGGCCTCTGCTACTGCCCTCTCTCGTTGCCACTTCAGCAACACCCTGGAAGAAACCTGATGATTTAAATTCAGGACGGATTGCTTTATGAAGGTTTGGCAAAGTTGAGTTTTCGCCCTCGACGTAACAGTCAACAAAACTATCATCTATAAACTCCAAGGCAAATTGATGGAGGGACACTTTTTCAACTTCATTTTCTGTTAGACGCATATGTTGACGCTCGAAGTTCTCTTTCTTCATAAAAAGCAAGATCTTAAACTTCTGAGCCAATAAGTTCAGTTCCCCTTTAAGTGAGACTAATAATTTCCTGAAGAAATCTTCTGTGAAATTCCATATCTGAATCAACTTGAAATAAGCTTTCTCACTAAGCTCTGTGCAGTTAAGGTCGGTAAGCTCATTCGTGAACCAACCATGCTTTCTAGCGTTTGGGACGTTGTTGATGTTGACAAACACTTTATTCCAGACAACAGAAAGATTCTTTCCACGAAGAAAAGACGAGATCATGTAGTCGAGGACATCAACCATTTCCAAGACCCTTATCTGCAGTTTTCTTTCTCTAGCTTCTTCCCTAGAAAAGGCCATTTCTATTCCTCTCATCACACGCAGCATTTCCTCCAAGACACACTGGCGCAGCTTGTTCTCGTGATCGGATGGAGAAAGCAGGTTGTACCTCCTCAGAAAACAACTCTGAATCTTTTCCGCTTTCACACCTTGTATAACGTGATCCAAATGTTCGATTATCGTTTGGGAGCGACGATCCTTCTGCCAGGGATGACCATTCGTGAACAGCTGAGAAAGAAGAACTGTCTTGAACACGTACGACGGAACCAGAGATGCATCCCATCCAAGATTCTCACACACAACATCTCTCACGATTTTCAGTATTCGGTAGCACGTTTGGAAGCCGTCAGAAGAAGATGCCAGAACTTCTTTCTCGACCACAGAAAACGAAATGCGCCAACTGTCAAGTCCCGCGGGAACGACGTGAAATCCGCACCTCTGAAGAATGCTATTCGCCTCGGCCGAAGGAATTTCTGCCAAAGGAACAGGGAGTTTGGATATGGGGTAATCTATGGACAGTGTTAGATCAACACTCATCGTTAAATCCTTATAACTACTTCCTCCTTGCCACCGTATATAAAGTGTTGTAGCTGGACCATGATTTTCCGAGTACATAGCACCAGATTGGCTTTCTTCACCACTTTCTCCGAGCAGATCTGCATACACAGGCCACCACGTTTCTTTAAATAATGATGGTCTCGTTCGTAGTACGGCCAAACCTTCAGGTACTTTGATATCGTCAAGCGATTTATTCACAAGCTTCTTGAAGAAGCGGGACAGCAGATTTGGACTGAAAAAGCCATCGGCATCTTTGAAGTCTTCCCATTCACGGCTTTCGAGGGAGAGCTTCGCATATTCATCGCCTTTGTCACAGGGACAAAGTAATGGCGTATTCGTAAGAGAATCCATTTGAATCATGAAGTCAAACTCATTTGGCTCACGAACTTTGGTTCCTTCGTAAACGCTTCCGCTTTTGACCAATGTACTCTGAAATCGGCTGTCGTGCTTTTCCACCTGGGTTACGATGTTTCTTACGAGGATTTCGAGTTTCTCTCGAATCAATTCGGCTTCGCTTTCGTTTATAAACCTAGCTTTTTCTTCAAATCTCTCCACAATGTACGACATGACGGCGGAAAAACTCTTTCGCTAAACAAGCAAGAACTTTCCATATGCGTCTCACAGAATATCAAATATTGAATATTTGAACTTCCTAATATGGGCTTTTCAAGTTGTTGCGTTGTTTCCGGTGCCTATTATCTTGTGCAGAATCACGGAAGTCACACTGATATAACTCAAACAAGCGCTGTTTCTTGGAACATAAGGCAGACACGGTATATAAGGAGAGACTATTCTCAGAAATGGGACATTTTAGGTACCCCTTTCTTTCTCGGAATAATTACAAACAACTGGACGATCGGAAATTGTCCTGGGCAATGGTAAAACAGGAAAATAATGTGGACACATTAAGCTTGTTCTTACAATTCAACTAACCAAAGTTTTTTATCTAACGCCTCCAAGGGGTTAATTTATTTGTTTGAGGATTTACCATTCAAAACTTTAAATCATTAAGCTTACAAATGAAACCAGTCTAATTAAATACAGATTTAAGGCGAAAAACAAAATAAAACAAACAATTTAAAGCAAAAAGTAGTTAAGGGAATAGAAGGGTAACACGAGATGAAGAGCGAAAGCCATCCTCATAGTAGTTATTTAACCCTGAAAATGTCAGTTGATAATGCACTCTGACTGCTCCTAATCCGGCCGACGGTTCATATTTCTCTCAGCAGTTGTGCGAGCTGGGAGAGTTAATCTTTGTTGATCTCAGTTTTATTTTTATTATTTTTCATAGATCACTATAACCCCAAAAATTATAAGCTTGATTGTACATCTACGTGGAGTGTAAACTTAAAATGTGTCTGTGCAGTCACTCTTCTTGGTTTCGTGACAGCGTGACACTAACGAATTATCATCTCTTATAAACAAGTTTGTCTAGCTGTGTAAACTGCGTCATGGGTTGTCCCCCGATTCCACATGTTCCAAAGAATGATTATGTCAGTGTTTTTGCCCATCTCAAATAAATTATCATGTTGTTCTTGTAGTCAGCCTCTAGAACTGAATGCCAGGATATTTATGACGAGTCACAGCAATGTCCTCCCACTCAGAGGATAAACCGTTTTCTTAGAATGGCGGGGCAGTTATGCATCACCAAGAATATCCGGTACACCAGGCTTCTTCTCACATCAGGTCGACGTCTTTACGCTCTTGAAGATTGTTCCAAGTGTACAAACTACATTTTGGATAACAGTCTCCTTTTTTAAGTGTAACTGACGGCAAATTTCCCCCTTTTTTTGTCCCAATACATTTCTCTTACGTTAAAGAATCCTAAAGGAGCAAATGAACCATATCTATCGTGCAAAACCAAATTTTCTATAAACCTTTTTGACGTTTAATCGACGGCCATTTGGAAAGGTTCCGATCCAGGAAACGTCACACGTATGTAAGGCAGCAAAAAAGGTCGCGTTAAGAAAGTAACAACTTCGTCCTTGCCGTCCTGCTGCTACCTACTCTGAGCAACCCAAGGGCATTTGACTGTCCTCCACGCAAGGGTGGGTGAAAATTTAAACCTGCCAGGTAGTGTCGCAGAGTATGTGACACCAGATGCATTTTCCTCGCCACTGTCACGTAGTATTCCACGAAACAGGAGCCACAAACGTCCCTCCGACTCGTCTGGGGGAGCTCTGTAAATGTTCGATCCTTCAGGAATTTTTTTTTAAGTGAAAAGAAAGCAAGTATGGCTTGAAGGAGCCTTTTTTCATCTCTGAAATCTTTCCACTGATCTTCTCCAGGAAATAGTTACACGTAGCAGGAGGAGCTCTGTAAGATTAATGGTTTGTCTGTAAGAGGGGTTATCTTTACCATGAAGTCGTATTCATTCGGCTTGCAAACTTTCGTTTCTTCGTAAACGCTTCAGCTTTTGACCATTGCGTTCAAAAATCTTGGATCACGCTTTCTTATGTCTGCCAAGATGTTGGTGACAAGCGTTTCGAGTCTCTAGTATCAATTCGGGTTTCGTCTTGAAACCTGGCTTCAGCTTCGAAATTTTCTAAAATTTTTAAACATAAAAAGAGTTCTCACCGTTTTCGTAAGGACAAGTTTACAATAGAACGTGACGGAAGCTCTGAGCGACCTGGGTCCCAGTTAAATGCGTAATATGTTTTACAATAAAAGCTGGCTTTTACGTGGGGCATTTTAATTGCTACTTACATAGGATCCGTCAGAGGAGAGACGTTTAGATAACGTCATTATGTTCAAGTTTACTTCCTGGTTTTTTATCTCCTAAAATGGTTAGATTCCATGTCACTGTGTTTCTCTTCAGAAAAAGATGAGGTCAAATGTGTTTCGAACGTCAGTAATACACTTGCCTAGTGTTCCACTTGTTTGAGTATCATCTATAATCTATTTCTGCACAGATCATGATGAAAACATGATCTGAAAACGTAACCTTAGAAGCTGCCACGCATAAGAAACATGGTAATTTTGTCGTGTGATAATTTGTCCTTGAGCAGTGAATGCATGAGGAATTCAGTTGTGTTTCCCAGAAAATTAGGCCATCGCTCGTGGGTGTCGTACCTAACCTCATCAACATGTTTCCAATACTACTGGGCCATTAAATTTGTTCTTATTAAAGGAGCACATTTTCACTTTACGGAACCTTCGAGTTATATCACAGCCTATTAATTCTATTAGTTTCTAACAAAAGTTCGGGGCAGCTTTGGTAACGGCGGGCAAGTGAGACATTTAATTGATTATCTATTAGTAATATTCACTGCCCCCCTTCTCTCCCTCCTTTTGACTGTCGCTCATCCCCTAAGTACGAATTTCTTTCTCTCCCCAGCCTTCCGCTTTCGTAAAAAGCAAAGATACCACTCGCTCGCCAAAATTACGCTTGTTCTGCAGACTGCACCCGAGAGGGCCATATTTAAAACATGCTCAAAAACAAGACACGTGAAGACAATCAAATTCTTAATTTACGTCAATATTTACAGCTGAGATAATTAATTACTGGCACACACTGGTAGGGAGATTCCGTAAATACGGTAAAAGTGACTGGAACGATTTTTTATCATGTTGCGTGACAAATAGGGCCTGATGATTTTGACATAAATGTAAGCTAACTAATAGATACGAATCGACAAGGACCGGAAATTCCTGTCTGACCAAATTATGACCATAACTAATATAAGAATAGGATCCAGTAAAATTACGCTCTGTGTGTGAGACAGAGTTGTACTTGATGTGATCGAATAGTGCCTGTGAGAATAAAATACTGCTAAAAACATTGTGAATTTTGGAGATCACTTAAGGAAAGGGGACATTCTCCAAAAAAGAAAAAAAAACTTAACAGTAAAACATTTCATCATCAAAGGAAAATCACACAACTCTAAGGGCTAGACTTGGGCAAGTTGTTGACAATAAATATTCTATATCCATAGAGTTCGCTTAGGTTTAAATGTTTGTTTTTTACCTTAATTACTTTGTAAATATAGTATTACTTCAATACAGTAATGTCGCAAACTGATTGGCCAATTCACCCGAGTCCATAAGAGTACAGAGAACGCCGCTCGCGTCAACGTGCCTCGCAATGCCTTTATCAGCTCTCAAGCTCTCATCCATGTTATCAAACATGGATGGTGAATCGTCTTATTTATCGTAGCTATTGTAATATCTTGGCATTTATACCCAACGATATAAAGTAAAATAAGATTTTCAGTAATCAATTCAAAGCATTTTGACAGTTGTAAATCTAACTGGTTAGCAAAGAGGCCAAGGAAAGGTCAATGTGCCTAATCTAGATCCAACTCTGGAATTGAGATATGCTCAAGTTTAAATTTCAACACTTCTTTGGAATGGACAATTATGTGGCTGACATAGTCAACAACGCCGTCCATGAGGTACTCCTCAGGGACCATGAAAAGGTACTGCTTCAACTGCTGTTTTAGCTGAGCAAGTCCTCTGGTACTGCCCTCTCTCGTTGCCACTTCAGCAACACCCTGGAAGAAACTTAATGATTTAAATTCAGGACGGATTGCTTTATGAAGGTTCGGCAAAATTGAGTTTTTGTCCATGACGTAACAGTGGACAAAATCATCCTCCAAAAACTCGAAGGCAAATTGATGAAGGGACACTTTCTCAACTTCATTTTCTGTTAGACGCCTATGTTGACGCTCGAAGTTCTCTTTCTTCTTAAAAAGCAAGATCCTAAACTTGTGAGCCAACAAGCTCAGTTCCCCTTTAAGTGCGATCAATAATTTCCTGAAGAAATCTTGCGTCGAACTCCATATCTGAATCAACTTGAAATAAGCTTTCTCGCTAAGCTCTTTGCAATTGAGGTCGGTAAGCTCATTCATGAACTCACCACCCTTCCTAGGATTTGGGAGGTTGCCGATATTGATAAACACTTTATTCCAGACAACGGAAGGATTCTTTCCACGGAGAAGAGACGAGATCATATAGTCGAGGACATCAACCATTTCCAAGACCCTTATCTGCAGTTTTCTTTCTCTAGCTTCTTCCCTAGAAAAGGCCATTTCCATCCCTCTCATCGCGCGGAGCATTTCCTCCAGGACACACTGTCGCAGCTTGTTCTCGTGATCGGATGGAGAAAGCAGGTTGTACCTCCTTAGGAAGCAACTCTGAATCTTTTCCGCTTTCACACCTTGCATGACGCGATCCAAATGTTCGACAATCGTTTGGGTGCGACGATCCTTCTCCCAACGATGACCATTTGTGAACAGCTGAGAAAGAAGAACTGTTTTGAAAACGTACGATGGAACCAGGGAAGCATCCCATCCAAGATTCTCACACACAACATCTCTCACGATTTTCAGTACCCGGTAGCACTGTTTGAAGCCGTCAGAAGAAGATGCCAGAACTTCTTTCTCGACCATAGAAAAAGAAATGCGCCAACTGTCGAGTCCGGCGGGAACGACGTGAAATCCGCACCTCTGAAGAATGCTATTCGCCTCGGCCAAAGGGATTTCTGCCAGCGGAACAAGGAGTTTGGATATGGGGTAATCTATGGACAGTGTTAGATCAACACTTATCCATAAATTCTTGTAACTACTTCCTCCTTGCCATTGTACATAAAGTGTTGTAGCTGGGCCATGATTTTCCGAGTACACAGCACCAGATTGGCTTTCTTCACCACTGTCTCCTAACAGATCGGCATACACAGGCCACCAAGAAGACTCTCTTAATGACGGTCTCGTTCGTCGTACGGCCAAACCTTCGGGTATTTTGATATCGTTGAGCGATTTATTCACAAGCTGCTTGAAGAAGCGGGACAGCAGATTTGGACTGAAAAAGCCATCGGCATCTCTAAAGTCTTCCCACTCACGGTTTTCAAGGGAGAGCTTTACATATCCATCGCCTTTGTCACAGGGACGAAGTAATGGCGTGTTCGAAAGAGAATCCATTTGGATCATGAAGTCGAACTCATTTGGCTCACGAACTTTGGTTCCTTCGTAAACACTTCCGCTTTTGACCAATGTACTCTGAAATCGGCTGTCGTGCTTTTCCACTTGGGTTATAATGTTGCTTACGAGTATTTCGAGTTTCTCTCGAATCATTCCGGCTTCGCTTTCGTTTATAAACCTAGCTTTTTTTTGAAATCTCTCCACAATGTACGACATGATGGCGTAAAACTCTTTCGCTAACCCTAAGCCAGAACTTTCCTTTTACGTATCACTAAATATCAAATATTGAATATTTTCTCTTTCTAAACCGCGGTTTTGTGCGCTGCATTTTTTGTGGAGCCCATTGTCTTGCGCAAGGTCACGAAAGTCAAAGTAATACAATAGTCAAACATCCGCTTTTTCCTGGAACATAAGAAAGTCACGATAAACAAGCAGAGATATTGCTCAGAAATAGGATATTTTAAGTCTCTCTTTCTTGAACAAGCGAGAATTGCCATCAATGGTAAAGCAGGAAAATAAAGAGGACGCATTTAACTTGTTCTTTTAATTCAACTAACCAAAATTGTTTATAAAACGCCTCTTAGGAGTTAATATATTTGAGTGGAGGATTCACCATTCAAAACCTTAATTCATTAAGCTTACAAGTGAAACTAGTCTAATTAAACACAGATTTATGGTGAAAAACAAAATAAAACAAACAAGTTAAAGGCAAAATTGGTTTAGGTTATAGAGAGGTAACACGAGAAGAAGAGCGAAAGCTATCCTCCTAATCGCTATTTAACCCTTAAAATGTCAGTTGAGACTGCACTCTGACGTTCCTAATCCGACGATTCATATTTCTCTCAGCAGCTGTGCGAGCTGGGAGAGATAATCTTTGCTGATCTCAGTTTCATCTTTAAAAACTTTTGTAGATCACTAAGACCCACAAAACTGCAAGGTTGATTGTGCATCTATATGGAGTGTAAACTTAAAATGTGTCTGTACAGTTTTAATAGAGTTTTAAAAGTCGTATACACTGTCACTCTTCTTGGTTTCGTGACAGCGTGACACTAACGGAATTATCATCTCTTGTAAACAAGTTTGTCTGGCTGTGTGAACTGCGTCATAGGTTGTCCCCCGATTCCACATGTTCCAACACCAACCTTGAAAGGTAAGAATAATTATGTTGGTGTTTTTGGCCATCTCAAATAAATTATCATGTTGTTATTGTTGTCAGCTTCTAGAAATGCCAGGATATTTATGACAAGTCACAGCACTGTCCCCTAAATCAGAGGATGAACCGTTTCCTTAGCACGGTGGGTAGTTATGCATTACTAAGAATATCCGGTACGCCTCGCTTCTTCTCACATCAGGTCTTTACGCTCTTCAAGATTGTTCCAAGTGTACAAACTACATTTTGGATAAGTCTCCTTTTAATCATCATCCTTCTCTTCATTATAAATATTATTACTATCATCATTATCATAAGCATTATTATCATCATTAAAATGCACACTTTTCTTATTGTTCTGGTCCATTAGTCTCGTCCCTGAGAAGAGGTTAAAATTTTTGAAAACGAGGCCGTCTCCGTGATTTATTTTGACAAATTTTCAGGGTGAAGCAAGAATTTGAAAACATCGCCAGCACATGACTAAACTTAACTAAAATTCCCCGGCATGCCCAACTCGCACGGGAGTAGCGCAACGCATGACAGAACACATATTATCAGCAATATTATCAGTATCATCATTAAAATTATTATCAAGCCAAGACTCGCAACATTGCAGTAGAATAACTCACCTTTCCCTGTATTGATTCTGGGGAGGCAAAAATGCTCTTTTTTGACACACCCTTTAGACTCTTTCCAGATTTGCTGGATCCACCTCCCTAAATCAAGCAGAAAAAAAAAGTCTGATAACCACAAACAAACGTGTGCTTAGCTAAGTGTGTCGTGACTGCAGAATAACACAAGTTCCCTCCAAAAGAGGCTATTCAACATTCCTAATTTCTAAAAACATATTACAATTGATCTACAACTGCAGACAAAGACAGTTGAAACAACTTATGTACATAAGCTTTTATATCCGACTCTTCCAGTTCCTTCACAACCTGTCAATGTTGTTTGATGTTTTTTATCCTAGGAAAACATATCTTGATATGCAGTAGGTGAACAAGATCAATTAGCATTCACAAAGCAAGAGGAGGAAGGTATTAATATTTGGAGGCATCTTCTGCTCACGGACAAATTGTCTCCACAGGTTTTGTCCCTAATTTTAACCTCTTCCATTCCTGGGTTTGGGAGTCCTTAAGTAAGTCTGCATAACTGCGTCAAAGGTGTCAGTTATGCGTGTGTCTTACTGGCCTAGCCACCCATAACTGCTCTTGCTTGTCCCCAGTTTCTGCAACATGAAGCACGCTGCTTCAAAGCAGGTTAGGCAACACACCCCCCCCCCCCCCCCCCCATTATGAGAGAGAGTTGTCATGCCAAACAATAGAACACAATAAATTGGCCATGGCTTGATGGCTTAAATCTGGATCCCTTGATCTGGGGTTCAGCTTATAACCATCAGCCCTCTGCATCCCTCAACTGCACAAGTGTGAGTCGAGTAAAATGATTTTCATGATGATGTACCCAGAAAAGTACACATTTCCATGACACTTTGGCAGAAACCCATTCAGGCTTTCTGACAAGAAGGAGTAGGTAAAACAACTGTACAAATACTGCCACAGTGGAAAAAAATTGATGATGATGATAATGATAATGGTAATTTAAATTATCATAAAACACACACACTCTGCCTCACTTTTGAATTATGGAAGAAATCCAACCAGTTCTGTTTGTCTTTTTCCCTTTGTTCTTCAATTTCCTTAGAAGAGATGTACAAAGCAATTTACAAACATGCACTATGTCGCAACAGTATAGTTATGACTGTTGCTTGCCAATGACTCTCAGATTAATCAATGGACAATACAATACTGTGTAGAGCAAGAATTCTACAAGATATTAATTTTGTAGATTTGCAATATTTTGGTGTCTTGCTGGAGCAGGTATTGTAGTTTGATTTCACCAAACCTCTGACTTCCCTTATTTAGAACTCTTTACCTTGGCTCTTTGTTTCTTTTTCATCATTTTCTTCTTTTTCTGTTCACGAAGAGCATCCTCATTGGCCCTACCGCAAAAAAAAAAAAAAATTAATGAAACAGATGTCTTGAAATCATTGAAAGAGACTGCAGTTTAACATGAATTGCACAAATTGAATAAATTTCGAAAGTTAAGGATATTAGAAAGTGCTTTAAGTCAGAGTAGAAGACTTTACATGTAGTTTCTCCAATTTAACCCTTTAATCCCTTGGAGTGACTAGCATCTAATTTCTCCCAACAATTTCATCCCTGAAATTCACACATTAAGGTCCCAAGAATAAAGGAAATGATCACCAACTAAAGAACCTCTTGATTGTTAAACAAATTCTTCTAGTCTGTGCCTTAGGAAATGTGTAGCGAACAGTACAGAGAATATACAAACTGGTGTCAGGGTGTAAAGGGTTGAATTTCATCAGAATTATGACTTGACCAAGAAAGTCAGGTCATTGAGCAAGAAGTAAACTTTCACAAAACCTCCTTCTCCTCCCAGGAATAAAATGATACTAGCTAACTGTCGGGAAAACCTGATTGACTGGCAACCCATCCAGGGGGGAGTAGCAGCAGTCCTAGATGATTCAAGCTGCTGAAAGTGAAACACATAACTCTGGAAGTTATTGGCCCACTGGTTTTCACTTTAGCTATTGTTTGTTCTTTAGGTTGAGGCTAAATTTGGTGAAGGTGATTCTGCCTTTGAAACCAAACTTCTCTTTCATGCCTTTCAGAAAGAGAATGTTTTCCAATTGTCATATTTAGCAAATAGGCCACTTAAATGATAATCTACAATGTGTGAAAAAAAGGAACAGGACCTGAAAAGGTTGAGTTAACCTCTGGTATAATCTTATCTGATGAGAAGAGGTATAGTAGGTACACATGCAAGTTTATGAACAGCAGTACCTAGATTTCTTTGAAGTGCTTGGTGCAGCCATAATGCTAGTTTCAGCCACCCTTTTAGGTGCGGAGGAATCAGCTTGTTCTTTTTCTCTTAGTGATGAAACCTGCATGAAATTGAAATGCACTGTGTGAATCAACACTGTTTGATTTCTGTTCACTTTGTTTGTGAATATTTTTATGTAAAATTCTTGCTTCTCTTTCCCACACTGGTATGTTTTGTTCACATGTGCTGTGTGTGTGTTTCCCAAGCTTTAATAAATCACAATCATGGAGTGTATAGTGTACAATACACATAATCTGGTAATAGTGAACACTTTAACCCTTTAACTCCCATGATCTTTTTAGTAATTCTCCTTACTGTCTGCTATAAAATTCTTCTCATGTTACTTCTGAGAATTTGGTATTAGATCAACTAATAATCCCCCAATTGATACTTTTCCTGGTACTCATCACTTTTCTTCTTGATTTTGTATTGATGTTGTAAGGAGAAATTCTGTCTTGGTCACTCACAGGAATTAAAGGGTTAAATGGGAAGTGATTTATTAAAAAAGAAAAAAAAAAGAAAAAAAAGAAAAAGAAAACCTGACTTTGCCACAAAGACCAGCATGGCTTGAAACACAGTGCAATATCAGAAGAGGAAGAGAATCAGAGCAACACTTTTCACCTTGGTGGCACTTTGAGGATAAATCTGTGCTCCAGTAAGGGTGGGAAATACTTCTTGTTTCAGAAACTACTAATATAGCTTATTGCTCACTGACCTTTACAATTTCTGTATTTCCATATTTTTCAAATGAAACTGTGCATGTTGTGAAGTCTTCTGATATACTATCGATAGTTGCATCGTAGTAACTGAAGAAAGAAAATAACCATTATAGCTTATTTATGATCAAACTCCATAACAAAAGCACAAATTAAAGAAAGAAAAGGAACAAAGTTAACACCAATTCTTGTGATTACAAAATTCAGCTTCTGTGTTCTCCACCTGCCTTAATCCAAGGAAGGGTCCCTAGATATACTTCATTATCTCCCTCTGGCTGAAACACCATTCCTTGAATATTAATTTTATTAATAAACCCTTTGATCCCTTAGAGTGACCAACATCTAAAATCTCCTAACAGTATCACCTCTGAATCACTCATAAAGGTGATAAGAATAAGGGAAATGATCACAAATTAACGAGGCTTCTGATTGTTAGACAAATTCTCCTTGTCAGCACCTTAGGAAATATATAGAACACAATATAGAGACTATGGATACTGATGTTTGGGTATACAGGGTTAAGGACCTCATTCAAAAAAAGTACAAAATGTAGGAAACATGGTGATGCTCCAGATTTTACCTTCCATCCTGACTCCACACAGCTTGACATTTTTGTCCAACTTTCCATTTGAAGGCAGCCGAGGGAATGACAGTTTTCTAATAGAAAGGAGGCACACACATGTAAAAGATCTTAAACATGTCTGACATGAATCTCAATACGGGTGAAATCTTTCTCACATATGTTATCATACATCAAGTATGTGATCATACAATCCTTAAGTTTGTATATCTGCTGATTCAATCTTCATCACAGACCATCTGGAATTCTTGACAAGTCTCATGTTTTCTATGTACATTGTATAAGAATCAAGAAAGTATACACTGAGGTTTTCAAATATCTCAATCTTGTTTGACATGTTTTTGTAGGTTTGGAGACTACTGTAAAACAAATTGAAAAGGATAAAAAAAAAAAAACAAAACAAGTCAAACTTGTCATTGTGACCAGAAATTAATTTCATACTTCAACCATAAATAATAATTATCTCAGGAAGAATATTTCTTTGAGCAATTTTCAAAGACAATCTCTTGAGTATTATCTAGAATGGGTCAACAAATTAACATGAAAAATGACCTCTGTTCCTTTTCATTTGCTTTGCTTCAAAAAGGTGGCTGTAACTTTAGTATGACTAAAAGATCAACTGAGAAAATTTTCCTTTGTCTATTTAACTGATGCATGATTTATTCTTAGTGCTAAATCGGTTGCACACTTAAAATATTGAAGTTTTACACTTGATGGCGTACTGTGTATTACCTGAATGCCAATCTTAACTTCAGTAAACTGCGCAATGTGCAGTTTACTGAAGTAAAGAGAATGATTGAATATATACACGATGTAAACCTTACCTCGTTCACCTTCAGAAGATCTAAAGTAAGATTTATCACCTCCTGGAGTAAAAAAAAACAACAACAACAACAAAAATAAAGTAAATAACCATGAGTATTTGAGGGAACATAGTAACTTCAATATTCTGCAATCATTTGGTTTTGTGTGCATTTGACCGGAGAAACTCTTTTGTGTGTTGAAGTACTGCACTACACGCTCAAAGGCCAAACGCGAAAGAGATGATTTACC
This sequence comes from Pocillopora damicornis, assembly GCF_964200805.1. Lineage (NCBI taxonomy): Eukaryota > Metazoa > Cnidaria > Anthozoa > Scleractinia > Pocilloporidae > Pocillopora > Pocillopora damicornis. Next base: position 38,887,453 of record NC_142670.1, on the reverse strand, counting down.
AGCAAATAAAAACAATCAAAGAGTAAAATTTACCTGTAAATCTTGTTTTAACTTGATGAGTTCGTCATTATCTGGATCCGTCGTCAGCGCGGCTTCGACCTGGTTCAGGAAAACGTACATTTACATGTTTTCTTCTCAATTATGGACTGTTCGAAAGAATACTCAAATAGAGCTCAATAAAGCTAAAAATTGGCTATCCTGATTCATTCTTATATCTTTCAAACATAAAAAGAAACTCGCCTGTCTGAACTGAGCACGATATTCGGTAAGATTCGCTTGTAATTCTCTCGCATCCGCCATCTTTGTTTCACCCAAGTTAAACGCGTGGCTCCTAAGCTTTCAATGTCCCGGATGGAGAAGCAGGCTGAGCGGCTGCTAAGCTGTTAGGGTTCCAACGAGTAGTGTGTGCTAACACTACAAGGTTGTGTTTGCCTGTTATTGACAGAAATGTCAGACACCAAGACACCAGATGATGGTTCATTCATTTGCAGTGAATGTGGAAAGACATATGAATCACTGTCACATCTCAAACAACACGAAAATATGCACAATTCTGAGAAACCGTTCAAATGTAATTATTGCAAGAAGTCGTTTGCAAAATCATCAGGCCTTCGTAGACATAAGAAATTACACAAAGCAAAGAAAGACTATCAGTGCCCAGAGTGTGATAAGAGTTATATATATTTAAGTTACCTGAAAGAACACTTTAGAATTCACACAGGGGAAAAGCCAGAAAAATGTACTGAATGTGACAAGGCATTTGTAAAACGTTCAGCTCTTGTGCGCCACAAAAGGACTCACAATGGACAAAAACCTTACAGGTGCGACCAGTGCGATCAGAGGTTCTCAGAAAGTGGAACTCTTAAAAAACACAAAAGGACACACACTGGAGCCAGGCCCTACAAGTGTGAACATTGTGAGAAGGATTTTAAGGAGGCTTCAACTCTAACAGTGCATATAAGGACACACACTGGAATGTTACCCCATAAATGTCCAATGTGCAACAAAGCTTTTAACATCAAACGCCACCTGAAGAACCACATCAGAACTCACACAGGGGAAAAGCCAGAAAAATGCTCTGAATGTGACAAGTCATTTGCAGATAGCTCATCCCTTCGGCGCCATAAAAAGATTCATTCTGGAGAAAGACCTTTCAGGTGTGACCTTTGTGATCGGAGATTCCTTGATAGTTGGGGTCTTAAGAAACACCAAAGAAGACACACTGGTGCCAAGCCATTTCAGTGTGAACATTGTTCTAAATATTTTGGGTATGCATCTTCTCTTAAGTATCACATGGGTGTGCATACTAAAGTATTGTCCTTTCAATGTATAGCTTGAAGCAAAGCCTTCAACATCCATCAGGACTGGGAGCTTCAAATGAAAATGCAATAGCAGAAACTGGAAACAAATGTACAGAGTTTGACTAAAAAATTTTTCTGAAGCATCAGCTGCTCTGACTGGTGTTTGTGATAACAGACTGACAACTCTAGTCCATGAAACTGTTCATGAAAGGGAGTGCAGTGCCCAAAAACCTTTTAAATGCTTATATGATCTTGAATAGATCATGAAAAGAAAAACTTCCACATCTGGTTATGTATGTAAGAGATTGGTGTTACAAGTGCAGGTTATATGACAGAAAGTTTTTCAGGAAACAATCCCTTTTTATCCACACCAGACTGCATAATAATGTCAGTGTAAAGATTAATGTGCTTTGTGTAATGTGCACTTTTCTACTGAATCTCAGCCCATTCAGCATGGCATAATTCAAAATGGTAAGCCTCCCTATAAATGTGGTTTTTGTGAGAAAAGGTTCAAAACTTTGAGCAATGCCAAAGTCCTCAAGAGAAGGCTGCATTGTGGAAAGGAAGGTTATCCAAAGGAATCTAAATCCTAAAGGAGCAAACAGAATGCAGCAGGTGTGAAGAATGTTTTGTAATAGTAGCACTGTACACAAACACAAGAAGATGTTATACACTTTTAGCAAGCCCCTTACCTTCCCAGATTGTTGTGAATCTCCTGGTCCTGAAAGACCCCATATGTGTTATCAGTGCAAAAGAAGGTTTAAATCAGAATAAAGTCTCGAAACACATAATTATGTTGTTGCATAATTCTTGGGAGGAGATCGGAGGGGCAAAAGTGTGTTCAGGTTTTTTGAAAGTTGGATTCCACCATATTGAATTTAAATATTCAGAGTTTGGCACACGGTATGATTTATAAGTGAGTTTATTTGGTCTGTACTAAAATCATATTCAAGGTATTCAAGTGAACACTTGACACCTCCTTGACTCCATGTCACACAGCGTGGAATGCCTTCATGAATAAATACAAAGGTAAATATCTGAGATTTAGTCTTGCACTTTTTTTTTTTTTTTGAGATGTGAGCTTGGGATGCCTGTGGTCTACCACATCTCTGACCCAAAATTCCCATGTGCTTAATAAAATAATTTGTGTGGCACATCAGTAAATGTTGTTTTCCTCTCGTTTGATGTTAGTTTTGGATCTGCTTCCATCTAGAGTTCTACTCGTAGTACTAACGTGTTTCATCATTTTAGAACAGATTGAAAAAAACTAATAAACAAAATAAACAACAAAAGCAATGTCCCAGTTTACAAACAACAGTCCACAAAGCCACATTTTCTCGAATTTGGTGCTGAGTAAAGTTCCAATTTAAATTTTTGTCATTAATGTTATTAGGAGTAGTATTATTTTTCAAATATTTGATTTAGCTAACAGTAATTTCATTTACAAGAAGAATGTGTATTTGAAAAGTAGAATAAATGGAATGTTACAGTGTAAGTGTTATACAACATTCATGATTATTCTTGGTGATGCTACATGCCTTCATCTGATTGATTTTAAGAGAATCTTTGTGGTTCTATATTTGTTTTAGGTCTGGCCAAATGTGCATATGCCACTGATAATGACACATTTATCTCCATGTTGTACAACAAAGACGGTTATAAGCCTACGAAACTTCACATAAATCCCAACATGGCAAACAATGCCAATTATCAATGTTCCTCATTTGGCTCAAATTTTGGTGGTGACAATGACATCCACATAAAGTCAAATGCCATCAGCATGGAAGAGTCCTACACTGGTTGGGGTAATACCTACAGGTACGACACACTTCAGGTTACTTGAGCAGTGACCAAGTAGCAGCAGGTTGCCCTTGCAACCACTTTATGGGAAGCTACCAGTTCACCCTAGATGATGTTGGAGTGTTACATGTATTATAGGAACCTGAAGTATGGATTACCTCTTAGATTACCTCATGTGAACGCACACTGCCCGAAGTCACATTGGAATAGGATGGGGTTAGAGAAACAGGTGATGGCAAGTTGCTGATTTGTTAGGATTCAAGTATTATTTTGCATGGTTTGTGCTCCAATGTTGACAATAAAGGTACATGATGCCTTGACTGACAATGGCTTTGTTTCATGCATACAGGTGGTAATGGATCCAGGGGAAAACCCTGAGGTGTAGCCAAAAGAAACAAATAATTAGATATGTGAGTTACTAAAGAATTGAATAATAGTCCCGCCTCTAAACTCTTTATATTGGGTTTGCAACATCTGATCCCCTCTCCATTCCCCCCTGAAAACAATATGATTCCCCCTGTAAAGTTCTCTTCCACACTGGCGATGAATATAGACTGGTCCCTTTTGTTAAAATTACACTCAGTCACAAATTTCTTCAAAGTGATCAAAGTTGATGTGTCCCCAGCCACCAGAGTGATTGTCAATCAAACGCAGTTGTGCCTCTCTATTTTTGTAACCAGTTACATCCCAGCTTCTTTGAGCCATACTTTCATGACAACTCCCAGTCTCTTGGAGCACTACATATCCTTCCACCAACAGCTCAGCTCGAACCTTAGATGCATCGCAACCTCCACCAATCAGAAACTTAAAAGTGTCTCCAGTGATGACAAAAATTGGTGATGTCAGTGTACCTAATTTGCCATCACCTTGATTTCCACCGCCAGGATCAGAGGGCCTGGGACGATTTTCGTAGGTTCCTATCCACCAGTCTCCCTCGTGTCTGGACGGCTGACCCTTGTTTCTTGCTGTGGGATTATCCCCGTATGTTGGCTGGTTGTTGAAGGCCGTACCACTCAAGGTCCAGCCAGATAAACCATGCTCAAAATCGAACAGAGTGCATCCTAATAGTAACAAGTAGAAACAAAACATTTGTAAATAATAAAACCAAACGCTACAAGCAATAACAGAGATAGTATTAAATCTTATCATTCCTACTCATAGGCATTCAGTCTTCTACAGTCCCCTCCCCCCTTATACTATGTTGGCGACGACTGATGTCCCCACTGTTGGTCCTCCTAAAAATCATGTAATCTCCCCAAAAATTCCTCCATGTTCTCTCCCCCCCCCCCTCACGCTCACTTAACACGATTATAGCTACATTTCAACTTCTTTGAGCGTAGTACTGAGTACTGTAGTTCTGCGCCAATTGGAAGCTTCTTTTTCGAAAAGGAGCCTATACACGAAATATCTTGGCTAATAATTGCACTTTATCATTTGTGTTGAGTGTTTTTAAAGATATGAGCTAAGTGTTGTCCGAGAGGTCCGCAACCCAATTTCATATTCTGAGCTGATAGTAATCTAATGGTGGGTAGCATGAAGATCATAGTGGTAGTGTCGGTCGAACGACATCCAAAGAAAACAGAAATAAGCAGCAAGAGTGCACCCGCGCTCAAAAATTCCGTTTCCATCTAGATCTAGAAATTACGGTCGTGGGATTAACATACTGTACCAGCCGACTACTCCATTAAACCTAACATACACTCACATATTCCCTCGTTACCAATCAGCACTTAACCCTTTTATACCCTAACATCAGTATGCATATTCTCCACACTGTTCTCTTTACATTTTTTAAGGTGCTGACGAGGAGAACTTGGATAACAATCAAGAGCCTCTTTAGTTAATGAACCGTTTCTTCATACTCGTGACCCGAATGTGTGATTCAGGGGTGATATTTTTGGGCGAAATTAGAAGTCATTCACGCTTAGGGGTCAAAAGATTAGCTGCGCTTCGGATAGAACAATACTTCTATAAAAATTATCTTAAATTCCCATTACAGTTTACCTTTCTCACATAGTTCTCCTTCCATGCCAGTCGCACATAAACAGCGAAACATTTTGTTCGTAAATCCGCTCTGACACGTCCCATTGTTTAAACAAGGAGCTGATTGACAGGCATTCTATATAAAGGAATATATAAATAAATAGATAGATGCATAATTATTTCGTATTAATGAATCTATTAGTTGAGCAATATATGACATGCTATTAATTAATGAATTAGTCACAAAAAAGGGAAGATAAAGTAACAAAAGAAAATTGCGTCATTGGGTGGTTGAATGCATGACGGATGATTGCAAGTACTCAGAGTTGGCACGAATGATTCACTCATGCATTTTAAAATGGCGCTTGAATGTTTTTCTGCGCAAACAGATGAATAGATTTAAGTTTGAATAGTGCATAAATACATGCATAAAAGCTGATATTAAGGAACTGGATGTATGAAACATGCATGTGGATGGATGGCCTGAAGGATGCATGCATGCATGCAAGTGTCTATACATGCATGCACGCACGCAAAGGTTTTGAACTCGTGCATTTCTACATGGTGCATTTGGTTTCCTTGCATTGACAAACGTATCATAGTAACTTCTTATACATCTAGTTTCTACTGGTTCACCTCAGATCCCATATATACAAATTTCTCTCTCGTCTCCAAGTATCTCTTATCCGTAGAGTTGTTAAGTTCACACACGTTGTTGGCACTAGTTGCACTCAGTCCAAAGTTGAAGGAGACGCAGTCGTTGTCAAGGTAACACCGTAGTTGGCAATAACTTCGGTCTGGTGCACTCACCGTAGTGATCACGTGGCCAGTTAAGGCCTGTCTCTCTATAAGCTCATCAAAATCGATAACTCTGCAGTCATCTTTTGTGCAAAAAGGGAAAATGTAGAAAATAGTTTGATTGTTTTTATGTAACTCCGAGGCTCTTGTTGGTAGAGCAGTTTGTAGCAATCTCTTATCTGAAGCGTTACTAAATACAGGAGCCCATCAATAAGTATTTCAATGGGGTTAACCGTTAGCCGTAAAATGGCCAAAAAATTTAGCCCTTCAGGCATGAAAATTAACAAATATTAACCGTTCGTCGTTAAAAAAGTTAACCGTAAAAAGGTTTCGTTTCTACCGTGATGTGTAGTTTTGTGTCATTTTGGGTTAACCTTAGCCGGAAAATGGCCAAAATTTTTAATCGTTAGCAGTAAAAGCCGTCACCCCGTTAAAACCCTCAGTAATGAGCTTCTGCAAGGTATCAATAATCCGCACTCTCGGTGATAAGTTAAACAAAGCATAACAATTATCGAAACTGACTGCAAAACTTTATCATAGTTCTGCTTCACAACTCTTAGATCTTTATCAATCGTCTCAGTGTTCTAATCTTATGTCTGTTCATTAAAAACCTAAATTAAACGCTCTTCAAACAGTTTATCCTTACCAGTTTTGCTTTCACTTTCAATTTCACGTTTTTTAAATCAAAAACGGAAATGTTTACACAGCTAACATTGAAAACATTTCTTTTAACTGCGCACACCTCGTAGTAGGGAAATTCGATGTCGCGAACGTTTTCGACTTTGTTTGCTTTTTTGTGCCTCTCACTAAGTAAGAAAACACTAGTTGTTTGGACTCGCCTCTTCGGGGGGGATTGAACAACAAATTTTGGAACTATGAGTCGAATTTATCAACCTATGCAACCGGAAAAGGTACTTTCAAATTTGTACCTTTTTGCTGTACGGTAAATGAAAGCACTACAGTGACAAAACAGACCGAATTATAAATTCGCACCTTACCTCATTTAAACTTTCAATTATTTTTATTTTTTTATTAAATTCTCACAGGTCACGCTAATTACATTAGACGAATCGTAAACAATTTAATATTTTTCTTTTCCCCGAAATGATTATACAAAACATTCATTTCATTCATTGCAGCTAATTCTTAACATCTGACCTATTAAAACTTTCAGCGCATCGTTGGTGATGCCACACATCCTATCAAGACTTACCGGTTTTGTTTTCAAACGAGGATCGTAAATTATGAATTGTATCGCACATTCTGATTTCCCAAAAGTTTTTCAATAATTTAATGGTTGCCTGAGGAAGTTGTTTTCCTTTGAAGATCGTCGACGGTCCTAACAAGTAGTCCGTTAAATTTTAATAAATTTTTATTTTATTCGGAGATATCTGCTAATCTACGTCTCGATCATGGTTAGTTAATCTCGTTTATGTTACGCCGGCATTACTTGTTCTGTACAAGCGCAATGAGGGGTTTTAAAAGATAGAAGAAAAAAAAAGTGAAAGAGCTTGAATCTGATGAAATCTATTAAGCAACTTAATTCTTCTGACTGACTGCAAAGCTTTATCATAGTTCTGCTTCACAACTCTTAGATCTTTATCAATCGTCTCAGTGTTCTAATCTTATGTCTGTTCATTAAAAACCTAAATTAAACGCTCTTCAAACAGTTTATCCTTACCAGTTTTGCTTTCACTTTCAATTTCACGTTTTTTAAATCAAAAACGGAAATGTTTACACAGCTAACATTGACAAAATTTCTTTTAACTGCGCACACCTCTTAGTAGGGAAATTCGATGTCGCGAATGTTTTCGACTTTGTTTGCTTTTTTGTGCCTCTCACTAAGTAAGAAAACACTAGTTGTTTGGACTCGCCTCTTCGCGGGTGATTAAACAACAAATTTTGGAACTATGAGTCGAATTTATCAACCTATGCAACTGGAAAAGGTACTTTCAAATTTGTACCTTACTGTTGTACTGTAATGAAAGCACTATAGTGACAAAACAGACCGAATTATAAATTCGCACCTTACCTCATTTAAACTTTCAATTGTGTTATTTTTTATTGAATTCCCACAGGTCACGCTAATTACATTAGACGAATCGTTAACAATTTAATACTTTTCTTTTCCCCGAAATGATTATACATAACGTTCATTTCATTCACTGCTGCTAATTCTTAACATCTGACTTATTACAACTTTCAGCGCATCGTTGGTGATGCCACACATCCTATCAAGACTTACCGGTTTTGTTTTCAAACGAGGATCGTAAATTATGAATTGTATCGCACATTCTGATTTCACAAAAGTTTTTCAATAATTTAATGGTTGCCTGAGGAAGTTGTTTTCCTTTGAATATCGTCAACGGTCCTAACAAGTAGTCCGTTAAATTTTAATAAATTTTTATTTTATTCGGAGATATCTGCTAATCTACGTTTTGATCATGGTTAGTTAATCTCGTTTATGTTACGCCGGCATTACTTGTTCTGTACAAGCGCGATGAGGGTTTTAAAAGATAGAAGAAGAAAAATAGTGAAAGAGCTTGAATTCGATGAAATCTATTAAGCAACTTAATTCTTCATATCTTTACGTAGGTGGAATTAGCAGTACAAGATAAAACGAAACTTAATTTCAACAACGCGGGAAGATTTCTTCAGTTCTATGACATTGTCACTTTGAGCAGAGAACAGCAAATAAGAAAATAAACATAATTATCTTGCTTACCGTTTGAAAATGCGCAAGCACTTAAAAACACGGCAACCACTACAGACAAAAACTTCCTCAAGTGACTTACACCCATGTTTACGTACGTTCGAAGCGTGTGCAATTAGAAACAGGGCTTGTTATATAAAAATTGATTGAAACAGGCAAACCATTCAGATCCATTGACTTGCTTTTAATTATTAATGTCGTAACACAGAAGGGAGGATTATGCCGGTTTTTTTGCGGCAAAACCTCTTGGGGGGCCTCTCTTTTCACCAAGTATATCAACTCTCAGAGAAACAAGCGAGGTGTTATTATGGACTGAGAGTTCCCTGGATTTCCCTTATCCAAAGATCTGTTGTTTACAACTAAAATTTTCAATTTTTTCGCCGGCCAGCCATTATCAAGAGAACATACAAACAAACGAAATTAAACCGCAAAAATTGCATCCATCTGCAGGAATATATATTTGAGAGAAAGGGCTTTAGGATGTATCTTTCCTCCTATTTGACAGGAAACAGTGACAACTAACAACAAGTTAACAACGTGGTGTGCCTTCAAATACCCTTGAAGACAATATTGTAAAGGAGCCTCCCCTCCCCCTCCTGCCTTAGTGGAAAATCGCACCTGCCCCCTTAGTCACAAATCTCCTCAAACTGATCGAAATTGATGTGTCCCCATCCTCCAGAATAGCCATCAACCAAACGTAGCTGTGCCTCTTTATTTTTGTAACTTGTCACGTTCCAGGTTTCTTCGTACATCATCTCTAAACATCTCCCAGTCGCTTGGAGGACCACAGTTCCTTCTACCAAAAGCTCGGCCCTTATTTGGTTTTCATGACAACTTCCTCCAATCAAAAATTTGAAAGCATTTCTGGTGATGACGAAACTGGGTGACGTCAGTGTACCTTGGGGACCATCGCCTTGACGTCCACCGGCAGGATGAGAGGGACTGGGACGACTCTCGTAAGTGCCTATCCACCAGTTCCCTTTGTGTAGAGAATACCACATACTACGTCTGGCATGCGGGTTGTCCCCGTATGTAGGCTGATTATTGAAGGCCGTACCAGTAATATTCCAGCCTGACAAACCATTTTCGAAGTCAAACAGAACGCACGGTCCTTGTAAGAATAACAAAAATAATCCACATGGGTCTTGAAAGGTTAACACGGGACTAATTATTTATCGCCGAGGCAGGGCATTTGGAGGAGTTTGAGGTGAACACAGGGGGGTTTCAGAGGATTAGTTGTCGCCACCAAAGTATAAAGGGGTCTATAGGAATTTGGCTGTCAATTAACTGCCATATGAGCGGAGATCAGGTAAATGTTATTGTGACTCAACCAAAACACTCCAACCCCCCTCCCTGTTATAAATAACGATCAGTCCCTGACAAATTAAAAATTTATCACAAGGGAGGTTCAACAGAATAGACAAAAAGAGATTGGATCCCTGCCTACTAGTTTTGTTATGAAATAAATTCATGTCAAGTTAACATTAGACTAAAATCTGGCCTCTTGAAGGAAGTTTTCGAACGTTTCATGAAGCTGGCGTAATGCTGGAATAGTATGATCGAGGAAAAAGGACACTGCTTGAGATGTCCACGTGAGATGAATTCGCCACACAGGATTTTTTACCGATAGATTCTCGTAAGATTTCTGACTTGAGAAGGCCCTGCTCAAGAGCTAGCAAAATTGTATAAAAACTTAAATACTATGCCCGGAAAACTCTGTGCTACTGTTTTTCATTTGTGATTACTGTTCATAGCTTCCCTAAAACGTCTGCCTTATTATTCGGGCTGTTTCCCCTGAACTTAGTGCGATTGTTATTGGCTCATTATTGATCACGTTACCTCGCAATAATCCGTGTCATCCAACCAAAGATCATCGGACCACCCCAGTTAAAAATGTTTTCGCTTTTGCACTTTTCCAGAAAAGAACAGTTACAGACCTTAACCCCATTCTTACCATTCTCGCAAAGTTTTCCTCCAAAACCACTCGGGCATAAGCAGCGGAATGTTTTCTCCGTAAATCCATTTTGACAAGTTCCATTGTTTAAACAAGGAGCTGAATCACAGGCATTCTTCAGAGAAAAAGACAAGTGATGGTGAAGACATTGTAAAGTTTTACTGTATTATTCCATCCTACTGAAGGAAAAAGTTGACAACTATTCAGCAGCCGTCATTATTTATCGCCTGGGGGGGGGGGGGGGGGGAGGGGTGTGCCCTAAACAAAATTACACTTTATGTATCGTGCACTCAAACGTCCTAAAAAGTCATCGTTCTTCGACCAATCAATTATTCTACAGTCCCTGCTTTGTACTTGGTTTGCGACGACTGATCCCCCCTCCAGTCCCCCCTGAAAACCATGTTTCCCCCAAATCCTCAAACCCCCCCTTCCCCCATGGCGATAAATAATGATTATCCCTAAAGAGACAAAAAGTTTTATCATAATCCTCCCACTGAATGAAAAAGCTTCAAACTAAATGCAAAATTCCACACAATTGTGAAACTATGAGGGCATGTTGATACAATATCACAAACTCGGTAAAACATATATCCACAGAGGCTTTCTAAAATTTGGAATGTTTTCTAACCTCAGATCCTCGATAGACAAAATTCTCTTTCATCTTAAGGTGTGTTTTGTCTGTAGAGTTGCTCAGTTCGCATATGTTTTCGGTAACAGAGTCATTCGTTCCAAAGTTGCATGAGACGCATGCGTCGTTCAAGTAACATTGCATGCGGCAAATGAACTCGTCTGGTACATTCAGCGTGGTTATTATGTGACCGTCCAAGGCTTGTCCGTCCACGTGATCAATCCATTTGATGACTCTACAATCATCTTGGTAAGGATAAAGACAGAAGGAAAAATCACGAAATATTTGGGATTTCTCTGCATAAAAGTAATGATCACCCCTTTAGAAATATTGACAATTGTTTTTTTTATTCTAAATCCAATTCCTTTATCATTCGGGGCAAACATACGGCTTGCCTTGAAGAAGGTCCTAAATTTGTCTTTTAGCTTTTTTTGTCGAAATTTTCTTCATGTGAAGAGAAAAGTTGTCGATAGTTAATTCAAAATCAACTAGAATCTTCATGCTTTCAGAAACGATTTCTACCAAAATCAGATCACAACTTCTATAATTTGCAGCTCAAATCTCTAAATTTAGAGAGAGCTACTTTCCAACGCTGACTCTACTCACTTGGACGAAAATGAATCCTAGCAGAATAAAATCTAGTTTCGGGATCAAACTTTATTCAACGTCACTGGGGCGGAGTTAACTTTTTCGGACAGGTGAAATTCTTGATTTATATAAAGAAAGAATGTAAATCGGACCGGAAAAAAGTTTGATTAGATTCTGTTCTTTTCTTAACCAGTAAACCATCGTTTTGATTTGGAATGAATAGACTTGCTTTTTTCTGAGTGGTGACAAATTTAAATTACTCATTTCTGTAATCGTAGCATAAAATTTTATACAAATCGACAAGAATACTTCTTAATTAAATTGTAGACTGAATATAAAGAAAACTAAAAAGATAAAGACTGCTTACGATTCGAAGATGAGCAAAATACCAACATCATATTTAGATTTCTTAGTAAAACAATCCAGTAAGAGATTCTGGGACGCATTTTACGCAGGGAGGACGCTTTAAGTTGGTCAACGTTAAACATTGAAGGTCGACATAGCAAGGTGATTGAAAATATCATGACATCATAAGAATAAGAACGAAATTGTTTGTGACTGGATGATTAAGTACAGCTCACCAGTTGTTTTTAGCTTTACAAAAGACAACGACAGTAATGAAGTTAATAACAAATATGATTGGTCGTCATTTGCTCGTTCTAAGCACTTATAAGACCATGTAAGCATTTTGCTTATGATCGATGTCGAAAGTAGCATCGAGAAAAGTCTAATTCAGTCTGTAATCATACAGCTGATTAACAAATTAGACTCCGGCTTCGCGGTTTTCAATAATGTTTTAAACAATTTGTTTGATTACAGACCAAATTGGACTCTCTAATAGAAAACATGAATCGAACTTGCTCTTAATACAAGGAGGCTCTTCGCATTAAGTGAAATTTGTGCAGGTCTACACGTCATTTCAATGTCATTTTAACGCCAGTCTGTATTAAAGAAATTGTTCGTTTGATTTGGGGATTCTCTTAGCCACGTAAAATAGAAGGAATTTGTTCAAAATATGGCAGATGTTACTCCCACGGTGTTTAGACAATAGCCAAAACTTTTGATATTCGTATAGCAACGTATTTTCGTCTCCACTCCCTTTTCAATTCACCTTTTGCTTTGCATGAAAGTTGCAGTCACATGCCAGGGTAAGTTACATTTAATGAAGCTTAGTTCCAGATGTAATAACTTAATTTTAAAATTTTTACCGACATGAACAATTTCTCCTTATTAACATGCACTTTGAATAATTTATGTTGTTTGTTGTGATAAAATGCGTTCTTTGAAAATTCAACCTTAAATTTATGCAAAATTTAAGATGAGAGTGATCATCATATGTTATGAAAACTACTTAAGCTGTAGTGAAAATGTAAGGCCTGAAAAAATTGTAGGTTCGCACCGGAGTTGAACCCATGACCTCTGCGATACCGTTGCAGTGCTCTACCAACTGAGCTAACAAATCAACTGGTTGATTGTTTGGTTTGTAATAAAACCGTTAGTGAGGTATGAACGACCTGCTTGTGGTAAATATAACCGGCCGGGCAATTACGATTATTGATCTCAGCAAAAAGCGAGATAATGGATCTTCAAATCAGAGTTGCATGAAATTCCAGTCATGGAGTATGTCGCGTTCAACTCACATTTTAATCAACTCTTGTACTTGGCCTTACACATAGACGACGCCATCATTTAAATTTAATGTCTTCTCGCCTGGAGAGTATCAGCTTAGACTCCCTTGGATTTTACCATATCATTTTCTGTTGGTAAACTGATACGCCTGTTGAATTTGCGTGACACTCGTGATCCGTAAAGCCAAACCACGAGGGTTTTCGCATAACAACATGGACGTTTTTCTTTAAAAGGAGCACAAAATTATTTAAAGAATAAAAACTCTCTGCAAATATTCCATTTTTGGACAGTGTGAAATGGGTATACCTGATAGTTTTTCTTAGTCATTTGTTACGGACGAAATCAATCAAATATCACAAGAACGTATACTGGGGGAGAGAGGGCTGGGAAACAATGGAAACTTTTCAAAAAGAAAAAACGTAAAATATCTCCAAATACCAAAACCTCTGTTCTATAGGACCCTCCCCTCCCTCTCGTACGTAAGAAGAAAATCACACCATCCCCCCTAGTCACAAATCTCCTACAACTGATCAAAGTTGATGTGTCCCCATCCTCCAGAATAGCCATCAACCAAACGTAACTGTGCCTCTTTATTTTTGTAACTTGTCACGTTCCAGGTTTCTTCGTAAATCATTTCTGAACATCTCCCAGTGGCTTGGAGGACCACAGTTCCTTCTACCAAAAGCTCGGCCCTCACTTAGTTTTCATTGCAACTTCCTCCAATCAAAAACTTGATAGCATTCTTGGTGATGACGAAACTGGGTGACGTCAGTGTACCTTGCGGACCATCGCCTTGACGTCCACCGGCAGGATGAGCGGGACTGGAACGATTCTCGTAGGTACCTATCCACCAGTCCCCTCTGTGTCTGGATGGCTGGCCCCTGTTTCTCGCTGTGGGATTATCCCCGTATGTAGGCTGATTATTGAAGGCCGTACCGGTAAGATTCCAGCCTGATAAACCATTTTCGAAGTTAAACAGAACGCACGGTCCTTTTAAGAACAAAAACAAACAACAAAGGTCTCACCACATCGTTCTTGATTGAAAGGTTAATAGTTTCTTACATAAATACATACATACATTTTATTGGATTTGTATTTACAGGTTTTCATGCGTCCACAGTTTACGTTAGCTTGAGTGCTATTCTGGGTGGGTCGAATGTTAGACGTAAAACTATTACGTAAGCGTTCACGAATTACTTATAATCTGTTAATTTTGTCAATAGAAAAAGTTTACTATTGCAGAATAAATAAACTTACAATATCATATAGGGATTAATAGTTAAAATTTTCCTAAGGACTAACTAAGGATATAAACATGTTGGCAGCCAAAAAAAAAACGCCAGAATTAGTTAAAACATTTTAGAAAAGCTTGACCTTTCGAATGATTTGTTGAGTGTCTATATGAGAGTCTTCTAAAGTGAGAATCACAAAGTTTTTTATTGCTTTTTGAATTAATGTTTTGAAAGATTTCTCAACTTTACGGGCATCTCATTTCAAACTTTTGTTTGAAATTCTGGAGAAAGAATATAGTCGAATTGATAGTTTGGAGCTTTGTTTATAAAAGTTGTTAGAAGCAGAAGATCGGGTATTATAAGATAGGATCTCAGAAATATCTTGGAAGAGTTCTTGAATGCTGCAAGGTGCATTTCTATGCCTGATGTCAAACATCAAATTAGCTGTAAGTTCATAGTGGGAGAACTGTAACAGTAAAACTCCGATATCAGTAAATAGAGGAATTGCATGCTGGTTGTGATCAGAAAAATAAATAAAACGGAGAAGTTTTTAGAGCTTGAGAAGCTGGCAAGGTATGATCTTCATGCTTGGCCCTAAGCTATCAGACCATAAGTTAGATATGGTGTAATATAAAACAAAAAAATGTTTGAGAGAGCACGCCTTGGCACAAAATATCGTAATTTAGAGACAAGTCCAACAGTTTGGTTAATTTTGATTGCTTCCTGATCAATATAGTGTTTCCAAGACAGATGGTTGTCGATTAGAATTCTTCGATATTTCACAAAGTCTTGGCATTCGAAGGCTATCCTCTTGTTAAGTTCATTTTCAAATATCATTATTTTGGGTTGGTAAGCTATGATAATTAATCATACAAGAGATTCAACAGAAGAGATTGGATCCCCATATACTTGCTTTGTTCTGAAGTAAATCTGGTCACTCGAGTAAGTTTTTCCACGTTACATGTGGCTGGCGTGATGCTGGAATAGTATGATCGCATGAGTCACCGCATGAGATGTCCACGTGAGCAAAATTTGCCACACAGGATTTTCTAGTCATAGATTGTCATGTAATTTCTGACTCAAGGTGACCTAGTTCAAGGGGAAAGTTTTCTGCAAGCGTGGAGACAACTCGGCTCTGAAAACTTTATGTCTCTGTCTTCTGTTAACTACCTTGTTACCCAGGCTGCTTTCTTTGAACTCAATGCGATTATCACCGGCTCATCATTGTTCACGTGACCTTGCAATAATCTAAGGGTCTCCCACCAGCGATACATTTCGGAAATAGGAACTTCAAATATTTTCCTAGAGGGATGCGTGCGTTTGACAGAATTTAATCAATATCACGTGATCAGAACGTGGTAGCAGCCGGTGGCTTTAGTCAGAAACAAAGTCATCTCACCAAAGACTATCAGAACACCTCAGTTAAAAATGTCTCCGCTTTTCTATTCTATCGAAAGAACAGTTGCAGACCTTTACGCTATTCCGTCCGAAAATGGCTGATGTTTTTTTTCTTCGACACCAGAAAAGAAGTATATATTACATTTACTTTGTTATTCCCCATATATCTTACCATTCTCGCATAACTCTCCTCCAAAACGACTGGGACATAAGCAGCGGAATATTTTCTCCGTAAGTCCATTCTGACAAGTTCCATTGTTTAAACAAGGAGCTGACTCACAAGCATTCTTCAGAGAAAAAGATAAGTGATAGCAAAGAAGTGAATTGTGTTATCGTAGTATTCGATCCCACTAAATGAAAAGAAACTAGCACGGCCACGTGATTTACCAAATTTCACGGCTTGATGGGTTATTATCATTGCTATTATTATTACAATTTCTGAAGAGTATGGAGCTTCGCTGCGCGCGCTGTTAACAGTTTGAAAAAATTCAGCACATAAAACAAAACTATTAAGATATCTTGTTACAATATTACAAACTAAAACATTAATAAAAACAAGACTTTCTATCATGATAAATATTTCCTAACCTCAGATCCTCGATACACAAACTTTTCTTTCATCTTAAGTAGTGTTTTGTCAGTGGAGTTGTTGAGTTCGCATACGTTGTCGGCAACAGTCTCATTTATTCCAAAGTTGTATGAAACGCATGAGTAGTTAAAGTAGCACTGCATGCGGCAAAAGAACTCGTCTGGTACATTCAGTGTGGTAATCACGTGGCCATACAAAGCTTGTTCTTCCACGTGATCTCTCCATTTGATGACCCTGCAATAATCTTGGTAAAGATTAAGACAGAAGTTAACATTAATAAATCGTCAGTGGTTTAGCGTATCTGTACTCTTATCAACAACGATACTCGTCATTACAACGGTCAAAATGTCGCGGATGTACTCGATTGTGCCTCGTGAGTCCGCCACAAATTTTGAAGACTGTGATGACGAATATTACGGTTGTCAATAAGAGTCCAGTCCACGCTAAAACAACTGTCGATTTGTTTTTTTACCACAATATGGACTTAAAAAAGAATGATTCCTTCAATGCGTGACCATTGCGTGACATGTTGACGCGAGAGCATCGTTATCTGAACTCTTATTGGCCAATCAGATTGTAAAGTTACGGCCAATTGTAAAATTACGAATTGTCTAAAATTACCCTGTGGACAAGTAACCACCGTTTGGTACTTTTAAAAAAGATTGTTTTTCTTCTTATCGATATCTTTAATTTATCCCACTAATAAAATGCTCCTTGTCTTGAAGTGTGGCTTAAATTTGTTTTTCAGTCTTTTTTTTTTTTTTTGTTAAAATTGGCCCTTATGGCTGATAAACTGATTGTTCTCAATCCATCCCGTAATAATTGGGGAAAGAATACATCTTGCCTTGAAGTAAGTCTTGAATTTTTTCTTTTTTGGGGGGGGGAGGGAAGGGCTGGGATTGGCCTCTGCAGCTAATAAACTGCTAACAGGAAACAATTCAAAAAAGATTTCGCTATGCAATTTCTTCGAGCGAAAACTAAATTGTCGATATAATTTCGAAGAAACTAGTTCCTTCGTGCTCTCAGAAACATCTCCCTTCTAAGAGGAAATGAGATCCGGAGCTAATATCTAATAAATATTGGTTATGTCTGCATTTTTCCCAACACTATGATGACAAAGAAGAATCAAAGCGGCCGCGCTAACTTAATCCCTGAATTAAAATCTCGAAGTTGTTGAACATCTCTATTGAACAAGCGAAAATGAGCACGAAAGTGAAAACTGTTTTCGTCTGGAGGAATCAATTGAACGGCAATTCAACAATGCCACTCCGAAGCAACAAGATTGTTAGTTGGAAGAACATAATGGAACTGGCATGGGCTGGAATCTAATGTCAGGTTCGTTAATTTGCAGCTCAAGTCGCTTACTCCAGAGAAAGTTATTTTCCAACCTCTGATTTTTGCTCACTTTTAATCGAAAGTGTATCCTACCGGAAAAAATCTAGATTTGGGATCAAACTTAATCAAACCTCATTAACTCTCTCATTCAGATGAAATGTTTGATTTACATAAAAAAGGCCGAGTGTAAATCGGACTGGAAAATTTTAATTGGGTTCCTTTTCCGTTCTTAGCCTGATAACTAACGTTTTGATTTGGAGTAATTAGAATAGTTTCTTCTGAGTGGTGCCAAAATTACTCTTCTCTATAATCGCAGCATTACAGCACACACAAGTCGGCATGTATACTTCCCAATTAAATGAATGAAAAAATTAAAATTTCTTACGGTTCGAAGATGTGCAAAACACTGACATCATGTTTAAATTTCCCATCAAAATCATCCAATAAGATATTCCGCATCGCATTTTTCGGGAGCAGGATGCAATATGCACCGAACTGGTCCAAGGAAAATTTACACAGTTGACACAAGAAGATGATTGAAAATATTATGACATAGCAAAAAAGAACTAGAGTATGCGACTGCATGATTGACTCCAGATCACCAGGTGCTATTAGACCGTCTACAAAAGACAACGAAACTAATGAAGCTAATAACAAAGTTCTAAAAAAGGATCGGCGGTCATTTGTCCGTTTTAGATACAAATAAGGCCGTCTATGCATTTTACTTGTAATTGACACCCGCATCTGATAGCAGAACCCGAGATCAGACTGATTAACAAATTAGATTCCTGCTTCGCGGTTGTCGATATTGCTTAGATTATTCGCATGATTTACACACTAAATTCGACTCCACTGGAACCATAATGTAAAAAACTTTCGGTGGAGCCTGCTTTAAACTAAAGAAGCTCTTGGCATAAAGTGAACTTTATTCATGTCTACAAGTCATATCAATGGCCAGAGGTAACTAACCCCGGTCAATATTAATGAATTTCTTCGTTTTTGGGGAGGATTTACTTAAACATACCAGCCAAAACTTTGACTATTGTAAGGAAACCGCGATCCTCTTCAACTCATACTCGCTTGCTTTGTATGAAAGCTGCAGTTACATGCCATAGAAAGTTATACTTCTTCAAGCTTACATTTATAGTATCTTATTTTTTCAAATTTCCACGGACATGAACAATTTCTCCTCATTAACATGCACTTTGAATAATTCATCATGTTTAATTACTGTGATAAAATGCGTTCTTTGAAATTTTAACCTTGAAAATATGCAAAATTTTCAGAGGAGGCAATTATCGTCTTATGGCGGCTTACACTACTTCGGGTACGCTGAAAATTTGATACACTCTGCAGCTTTAAATGATTAAATACGTCACTGAGGGTCGTTTGATCATCACGTGGTACAAGAAAAGATCAAACTCCAGTTTACGCTCGTTTTGGCCCAGTCTGCTGAAAAGGGACGGACGATAATCATCAAGTCAAGCAGTTTGGCTATTTGGCATTGTTTATCGAGCTCCAAAAAGGATGAAAACGTTAAAAAAATCTTAACTACTACGTAAGATAGAGAAAATTAAGAAAATTTCGTTAGAAATAAGGAAAAATTTTTATAACAAGTAATTTTTAAATTAAATCAAAGTTCAAGTCAACGAGTTTTGACTTTGAAAGAGAGAAGTACCAAATACTGACTATGAAGAAAAATAAATTCAGTTCTTTAACATACACTTTCTCAGCCCTAGGAAAGGGAATATCTTAAAAAGAAATTTGGGTGAACACATAAAGCAGGATTTTTCGAAAAAAAGGCCTCAATTTTCCTAACAATGAATTCAAGATCTAACCAGGATGAGGGAAAAAATCCCTAACAACTTGCTATGCTTCAAAGTACAGGGAAATCGTGAAATAGATTTAGATAAATGCGTAAAGCGGCTTCAATTGTTGGAAACTCCTCTGTGCGGTAAATTAAAAACTGGGCAGGATCAGGAGAAAAGCTCTTTACCACGTCTTATGCGATAAAAATATAAGAAGACATAGCTTCAAAAAATTTGGAATGGTGATCAAAACATTGTTTTTGAGATTCAATTTTTTAAGTGTAAAACATCTGTCCCATTTCTAACCTCCTTTTTAACAATAGAATGAAATAGATTTTCGTCGCATCTGAATGTCATTGTAGCCTTCGCTTAGCCCACGATCTGCTGATTAAGGACATAGTTATCCCACGCGCCAATATCATTTCCTTGCAATTGTTTTAAGCTTCCTTCTAGCCTCACCTTGCTCTCGGATGGCTCCGTTTGCGCACAAATTTTTACCACCTTGAAACAAAAAATTACATGCTCTCTTTTTTTTGCTTAATTAGAAGTGTTTTCCAAACTTGCATTGGTCATTTCTTTACTCTTCATTGACGGAAACAGCTCCTCCCTGGTGTAGAAGACAGAGAACACGTCACAGTAGAACACCGACTCAAACTTATTATTTTCATTATTTTCCAGGTTCTTTTCTCTTTTTCTTTTCTATTGTTGAACGTTAAGTGTGCCTTCTACACCAAGTAATAGCCACGGAAACACAGGAAATTACTCGGACGTTTTTTCTGTACTTTGGGAGCAGACTTCCTTACATCAAGTCTTGGGACTCGCTTTTCGAAAGTCCCGGTAACTTGACTGGCACGGAACCATATTTTAAAATCAAAATTTAAAGAATAGAAAAGCTGTTTGTGGCTCCCTAGCCAGTCCATTTTATTTCTTTAGCTGATAGTTTTTTTAGATCATTTTCAAAACTTTGAAACCCACACCTGGAATGAAAATTGGGACCTTCGAGAAACGGGGCCCTGGACCCGGCAACACGAAGTTTTCACCGTTTTATTTAATCAGAAGGTCTTACAAATAAAAGCTGAAAAAACTAAACCATTATTGACCAAACTATTATATCTTTTTATTTTTTATCAGAGGGCACGGTAAAAGATCAATGAAAATTTAAATGAGGCCCTGGGGATGAAGAGCTATTCGAAGATCAATCTCTGTTCGCTCTTTATAATAAAGTAAAATGAAAAATCTTTTAGGTGTGACTAAAAGTATATTTATACTTGCTTGAGAGAGGCCGGTACCCCTTGCAGGCGAATGCTTTGGAAAAAAAATTTACAAGACTTCAACGGCTCATACTATACATAAGCTTTGTTAACATATGTTTCTTAATCGTAATTTGGCCTCTCAGTTACGCTCATTGCGGTTCTCACAATGTTCGCTATCGAGGGTCTCTACCATCACGGAGAAGAATGACGTCTCTTGGCACCTGAGAAACGCCTGTAGTCTTTGTCAGGTAATTGCTTGGAAAATTTTATGGGATTCTCGGAAGCATCACAAGATTTTGATCTTACTTTTGATGAGTTACAGGGTTTATTTTCCTGCTTTGGCCGCTCAAGTTTTCTCTTTTTACCGAAAACTACAACCTCTACTGATGCAGTGGTTGTCATGCTCTTGAACGAATTTGGTCGATGTTCTACAAAGTTGCCGCCGCTTTTTTTCTCTAGGGCGGATTCTGACATGCATCTTGTAAACGTCATGAGATGTCTCTCCAAATGGCCATAATGTGCTGTTACGACAGCAAGTTCGCAAGACGCAGATCTTGGAAAGCGAGTAGGTTTGCATGTAGATTGAAACTCTGGTGAATTTTCCTTTAAAGCATATGAGCCTTTTAAGTTTGGCTTAACGAATCGCACGTTATTTATTTCTTGCTGGGCTGGTAAGGCCTAATTCAAACGTCGATCTTTACATGTACCGAACCTAATTGCAATTTGGGTCGACTCGAATAATTAAGAGCGGCAGTTGATTCAAACGTCGATCCGAATTTAGTCGATCCTAATTGCAAAACTGAACATAACTCCATTGTAGTCAGCGGTTAATGCCTACCAAAATGGCGGAAAAAAATGCGGGAAGCACAACTTGTGGAAATGAAGAGCTTGTTTTTCTTGCAAATGCGATTAAGGAGGGTAGAAAAAGGCGACTCAAGATGCAGTTAGCATTAAACAACCTTGCTGCTAGGAGAAGACGAGTTTTGAATTTGGCTTGCCTTCTATTATTGCTTATTTCCCAAAGGAACACCACAGTTCCTCGTCCAGTTCGTTCGTGTCGTCGACTGAAAAGAAATTCTGGCTGGTGGGAAAATGTTTGCAACAATTATCAATTTAAAAAAAGAGGAGCACGAGCCTTCCTCCTTTCCCGCCATATTGTTTGAATGGTTCGAAGGCTTGCGCGCATGGCACTTAAGCGAACTTTCTTGAATTGTGGGTAAAACATAACTATTTTAACGTATGTATAATGTATGCATTAAGTTCGGTACATGTAAAGTACGACGTATTAATCAATGCCGATCTTTTACCGTTCTATCCGACTAGCCGAGTCGGATAGAACGGCACTGTCGATCCGAATACAAATCTGCCGATCCTAATTGATTCAAACGTCGATCTTTACATGTACTTAATAGAAACGTTAGGTTCGGTACATGTAAAGATCGACGTTTGAACTAGGCCTAAAGCATTTCTTCGGAACAGTTTCTTCACACCATTCCTAACACGAGAATTTCTGTAGCAATACAGTAAAGGATTCGCCAGGGAATTCAACTGCTTAAGTAATTCCCACAGGAGGAAAGCTGAACTTGAACGCAGGATAGGGAAAGCTTCTCCTACCATGAACATTGCAATAGCAGGAAAAAATGACAGGCATAGGGATCCAGTTAAAATGGCAGATGTCTTGGCAAGCTTAGATTCAAGTTTTACCTTTAATAAATCAGTAACTCGGCTGATTTCGCTCACTTTGCGCCTTCGAAATCCAATTCAAACCATAGCATAAAAATAGACGATTGCTACAAGGGCAATTGTTCCAACGACGCACCAGATAATGTAGAGGGTTTGTGAGATCTTCTCAGCCAAGCCAAGAATTTCCATCAGGAGGGCTGGAATTGTTAAACATAAGGCTGCAAGCCAGACGGCTACCTTCATAATTTCAATGAGGCGTCTACTTACAATCGTCTTGTATTCAATCCATTTTACCACTGCAACATACCTTTCCCAGCTAATCACTGTCAGGTGAAACAAAGATGACATAGAAAAACAGTACATTGAGTAGACGTTAAGAATGTCCAATAAGCAAATCCGCTGAGACCAAACTTGCTTGACCATTAAGAAGCAAATTGCGACAGATAAGGGCATGTTCACTGTACCCACAAGGAGATCAGCGATCGCTAAGCTGCACAATAAAAGGTTTGAGTTCGTTTGAAGCTCTTTCATTTTCATTATGGCCGTGACGACTACAATGTTCAAGGCTACTGTAGCAGGGGAAGCAACAAATGTGATACTTAATAAAATCCAAGGAAAAGTCCTGTCGTTGAGGCTCCATGTCAGTTCTGGTGCATACGCACAGACAAACACTGTATCAGATTTGACAAAAGTGGACGAGTTCTGGCTGTTGTTGAAATGCATATCCAACTGCCGGCATAAAGATGCGTTTACAAAAACAACTTATGCTCGCTTAAGATTGCTGGACGAATGCGAAATGAATAAGCTACTCTCTGTTCTTTTCTTAATACGAGAGCAAGGAGTGTGTTTCTTCCTTTTATGACAGCCTTACAGGAAGTTTTTAGGGTAAGGTATTCTGAGCCGAATTTAAAACGGGAAACACGACGTAATAACACGTAACTTGAATGGTTACTCAACAAACTAGAATTAGCTTTAAAAATTACAAAAAGGAAGAAAAGATTCAGTCCTACAATAATGGAATTCAATAGCCATTGCGTCAGGATATATATGTCACTGAATGACACAATTCTTGCAAACCAGAATACCACATCACCGCAACGGAACCAGACTCTTGTCCAATTGTTTCTTTAATCTACACCGGCAATTACGTGGCACAAAACGTGTCGCTTTTTGTTATTGATATTCATAATCTAAAACATGATAAATTTTTCATTTCGTAATTATAAATTTCATAATAAAAAATAATGCAGGCTGTAAATTCGGTACAATTCAACCGAATTGTACAAAACAAAATCTAGTTTCATGTTTTTGACTCCTTATACAACAACTCCACACAATCAGAGTCTATGCGTTGACAACTAAATCATTGTGTCTCTCAATATTTGCGTGCAACTCAAATTTAAGGATAGCTTCTTTATTTTTAAATAGTAACAGCGTTCTGCCTCTCTATATCTTTTTCGTATAATTGATGCTTCATTCAATTCTATCTAACTCATCATTCGACTTGTATTCACCTATTTTTCGATTCAATCGAGACCCCTCATTTGATACCTCGAGATGTTGATAACTTCTATTTTCCACCGTGAGAAAGCCAAGTACAAAAGTACATCACCCCCGCGGATGCGAGCTTTAAATTTTTACCGAGAATGTCAGAAGAGAGAAATCAACGCGGTTCGATTTGAGTCTAGTTGTGTTGAGATGGAATATGGGAATTGAATTCGTAGGCAAAGGAGAGTGGGGTAAGTCATGCAAACATTGAAAAGTATAATTCGGTAAGGCTTTGAATAATAATAAGTTGGCTTGTGAGTCCTTGTGATGTGTGAGCAATCGACAATAAGACTTGCCAAAACGGTTTTCATACATTTAACTGTTTATTCAAGAATCTCTCAATGCTAAATCAGTATTACAAGATCACATAACTTGAACGATGAGAGCCGTAGCTCTCTCTTTCGGTTGGAATCCTCTGAGAAGATGCCTACAGATGGGAACCGAACCACCACTGAGTAGTTGAACCTTCTCCTCCAGTGCAGCGGAACTTGTGGTTGATGGCTCCATAGAACCCGAAGTTGTCTTCACTTACTACTGCGCCAGCTGTCGGGTTAAATTCGCAGCCGGGAGCACTGCTGTCGATGTGTAAGGATAAACTGTTTTCTGCCTGCCAGAATTTGGCTGTCAGATGTACACCACGGTGCCCGCGTATGTTAACGTATTCCACATCCTTACACTCACCGTTTCCAAGAAAGTCGACAACGTTGAAATCCTTAAAGTTACCACGAACGTAGTCTGTAAAATCGACACCATGGCTTGGGTAGCTGCAGGTTGCTCGCCAATGAGTGGAGTGGGCTGCAAGGGACCTAATGCGAGACAG
The DNA here is from genome assembly GCF_964200805.1 of Pocillopora damicornis. Lineage (NCBI taxonomy): Eukaryota > Metazoa > Cnidaria > Anthozoa > Scleractinia > Pocilloporidae > Pocillopora > Pocillopora damicornis. Next base: position 38,862,393 of record NC_142670.1, on the reverse strand, counting down.
ACCCAAGCGGTAGACATTCCAGTTTTGGGAATTTTCGTTGACTGGAGCGTCAAACTTAAACGGAGTCTTGGAGAACTGGGCTAAACCCCTATTCTTCTGGTTGTAGGACATAACTAGGGTCCACGCAGTGCCAGGCTCGGACGTGAAGTCACAGTAGGCTGGAAAGCTATTGCCATAGTCGTCAAAGAGCCGGTAAATACCACACGTTGTCTTACCAGGAACATAATACTCAATGCAGGACTTAGGGCGAAATGGGTTGAGTTCGATAGTCTTTGACTTTGGGCAATTATCTCCCTAAAAATAGATCGAAACATCTCAAGAAATATTACATTTTACGATTTTCCACATAATATGGACTAAAAGAAATGCTCCTACGCCCAGCAGACAATACGAACACGTGGGGATTTTTTCTTGGAAATACGAATCCATAAGAGGTGTCGACCTGTATGCAGGAAAATAGGCAGGAGTGTCGTATTTTTTTCTGAGCTCATAGAAACGCATAGCTCTAATTTTTGTTCTTTTCTCGTCAAAACAGGAGACTCGGAGATATATTTTGCACCAGTGATGTAATTCTCATGGGTCTCAAGTTTACGAAAATGAACCATAAATAACAAATAAAGCTCGACCGGTAACTTTTAATCTCCCAAACCTATTGTGCATTACTTCTCCTGAGAACAAAAAACAGATGCACCTGTTATGAACTACTTAATTTAGAAGTGTTTGGAAACTATTAAAATTAGGAATGTTTTTATTAAGTTTTTGGGAATTGTTAAGGCCTGTTAGATTAACTTGAAATCCTTATGTGAGTCTTGTGAGCCTTGGTTTGTTATCGGTGCTGCAAGATCACATTTTTATTTTTACCTTTTGAGTAATGTGTCCTTGACTGTTGTAATATAATAGGGCTGAATTCTCGTACGATAATCGTCATCGCTAGTCGTGTTTGGGTTTGTCCCCGACCTCGCTGAGATTCCTCCACGGGAGGTTTGTTTTAGTTTTAATTCCCGAAGATTAGTTGTTTTTCAAGTACGTTGTTGTTCATATGGAAATTCTCGTGAAATTGTCTGAGTCAGCGTTCTATGATTACTCTGCCAATCTCAGTTTTCCCGTAAGCCCAAATATGCCTACTGATGGATATTTAGAAGCATGTACTTAGCGGGCTGAATTAAAGAGACAGATATATATTCAGAGAGTGAATAAAAGTTCCTGATCAGACTCCTGGTGCCTCCGTTTGCGCGATTGACTGAGGCTGGTTAACCCCAATAGTACAACAAACTTATCAGCTTACAAAGAAATGCATAGCAGTAATAAGAAAAATACTTTATGATGACTGAAACCCTGGGGATTGAACCAGTACGAAATAAATTAGTCTACTTTGGTAGATCGATGTTATTTAAATGCATATCTTTAAATATCGCACCTTACATTCCACAGAACGTTTTTCTTTTTTATGATCAGTCGCCTCCAGAAAAACCTAAGGAAAATAATTTTTTTTAAAAATCCGTTAACGTTTAAAGTAATTAAAAATCCAAAAGAAGGATCCATTTTGGCAAAAAAGAAAATTAGATTAAGTGAAAAAAGTGAAAAATAATTTCGGCTTTAGAATGCTGTCCATTCGCAGCTCAAGCGATCTTGATTATTTTGCTCGGCTTTAACCACTTGGCAAAGTTTGATACAAGATAAAACCACACTATTTAGTTAAGGATATAGAGAAAAAGTTAAGGATCATGAGGAGAGTAGGGGAAAGAAGTGAACTGATTTTAGACCATGCATTGATTCATCTCTTAAATGCCCACGTCTCTACATGGCATGTGTACATGTATTCTCTTCAAAACTGAAGCTTATTTTCAATACAATAAAAATTCCATTCTTTGATTTTCAAAAGATCATCAAGTGATCAGCATTCAGGAGGCTTATCACAGATGACCTAGTGTTTGACTTAACACAAAAAACGAATTTTGTGGTGCTCCTATGGAGCCACGAGATCCCAAGATCTGAGATTTGAATCCTCCAAGGGTACGGAGATTCTTTTGGAGACATCAGGTTTGCTCTTTGGCCTAAATCTGATGGAAAAGCTACAGAGTTATCAATAGATTAAGAAAAGAGATGAAAGAAACTTACTGGTAGAGCAACAGCAAAGAGACACAGGATAACGATATAAGAACGTGGTGACCACATGTTGACTTGCTCGCTTTTTGGCTTACTAGAATGATTAGAGTCTTTATAGAGGCTAGTGGCTTATTATTAAGTTATGCTTGATACCTTGAGAAGCGTCAGCTGCACTACTCTAAGTGGTTTGTATTTTGTCAAACCCGAATTTGACAATGTTTAAACATTAAGGCACGATCATGCAAATTGCTATTAATTTGTAGCTCTAATTCTTTTGATTAATAAAGATAATCAATGTTCGTGAATTTAGCTGATATACTTCAAACCTCCTCACTTGTACGATGAGTCCTTGGATTTCTTCCGATTTTAATGATTAAAGATTCATATGGAAATGTTTTGGCATTTGTCAACGTTTGATTCAAGGCCTTAAACAGCTAAGCAAATATCACTGAGGAGAGGATTTGACATTATATCGATATATCTCAGTTTTGTAAACAACTCATTCCTTTGGGTGAAGTTTCTAATCCATTAACGCAAGAACAAATAATATGTCAGCTGGAAAAGACTTGACGCCTTCAATAATACACTACTTGATACATTTCAGAAAGAGAAGAATGCAGAAACACGTATATTGAAAATCTAATTCTCGATCTTTTGCCGCCTATACTACAAAACAAAACTTGAGTAACTGGCTGGGAAAGCGAGGCATCGCGAGGAGTGGCTAGGGAAACGAAGAAATTGGCCTTCTCACTTGTAAAGTAAAATTTTCTTGTATGAAACTTGCTATTTATTGTCATTGTCACGCCCATCTCATATATTGTGAACCGGCAAACATCATTTTTTTTCCTGTCGAGTTTTATTGCAAGATGTTGTTAGTAAGTCAAAGGAAGTAAAAGGAAAGGCTCATTATCGACCACTTTGCAACCTTAGGGTGTATTTAGGAGCCAACTTAACTGTTGTAAGACCCTCATACCTGCGAAACCACCATCAGGGCCAAGATCAATTCAATATTTTATTATATCGATTGATTTGGTCCCTTTTACTTCCTTTCCACCTCCGTCCTCCGCCTTGTTGCTGCACAACGCCCCAAATACAATCCAAGATACTGGATACTACCGTCTTAGATTTTCTAAATACTCTTTTTTGCCATTTTTGAGCGCGTTTTCTCCTCCTTTTCTTGTGTCAAATATTAAGTGCACTCTGAAAGGAGTTTGATAGCAGCTAACCTATAATTTCTGCCAGAAAACATTTGCCTTTAACTTTTCAAATGATACTGGTGAGTTGTCCACAAAAATATTATTGAGTAATTTTGTGATCTACTCTGCTTCAATATTTGCAGAGCTGTTTGCTGTCTTTGTCATTTTTCCATTTGATGTGAATACGTGGCCATCAGGTTGATCTTTGGTGACTTTTCCATTAGATATAGTAAACATGATGGAGTTTTGAACAAACATTTTAAGTGGGAACTAACTTTACAAGATATCAGCTGAGTCAACCATAGCCTATTATCAGGGGAAATTAGAAGGTGATCCACGAAAACAGCCACGCAGTAATGGTCGATAACGTCAAACTCGAGTTTAGATAAAACACATTGATTTCAAAGAAGTGCAGCTGTCATTTTCTCAAGGTATTCTTCATAAAATTGGTAAAGAGGTCAAGAATTCGAACCATTCTAAAGAAGTTCACAAGGAAAACCACAACCCGATATGTTGTCACCAAGTTCCTCTACAGTGATACTTTGCCTCTTTGCTGTTATTTTCCCAGTAAGTTTGTTTCATTCCCATTCTCTTCAACTGGATTCAGACAACAAGTATTTTTCTGTTCCATATTTATTTCATCTTTCCATTTCGTAAACGTAATCGCAGAGCAGCGGAAGTGGCACGAATGTAGGCTTTAGTAACTTAAGAAAGTTAAGCTAAATCTCTGACCGCACTTAATCCGCTGAAGGGAAGCTTTTCAAGCATTTCTGATCTGTGACAAAGCATGAAAATTTCAGAATTATGATGCTACTGAAGGTAATTTACTTTGCTCAGTTAATATCTGGAGCACAGCCTTCGTGAGGATAGTCAGTCGGCTTACGCGCTTAAAGTTTCGTTTAAATTTTGTTGGTCTTTTAGGTCAGGGGTGATCATCATATAGACGAACATTCAGTGGAGTGTAAGGTGGGAAATTCTGATATGTAAATCTTTCTGTTATCCAAAGAAATCTCTCTTTATCACCATCCCCTTTCAATTAGAGGTCTCAACGATTGGTAATTATCCGCACGAATTGGAAGACCTCCCTCTAAATTAGCTGAGAGAATCTGTTATTGTATCAAGTAGTTTGCTTTGATCGCCTGTAGAATGGTGTTTTGCTACATTGAGAAGAGGTTACACGTTAATGAACTTAGGGAATGAAGGATTTTTTAGAGCTAGACTGAGTTCTTTTTTTCGCATTTACGCAAGTTATCACAGGTTTGAAACTGTTAAAATGATAAAGTAAAAAAGAATTAAATCTTGACAGAATAACACACCAGAATTTGGGTTGTTAATTTGTAATAGTCTCCCTGGATTAAATAATAAATACTTAAACTGAGGTATTCACTGTACCTGCATAAAGGTGGACGTCAAAGAGCCAAATTTAAGTTTTTAGTTCACTTCCGGTTGAAAGATAGATATCTTGTATCTTGTGACGGGAGAAGCGAGAAGCGAGAGCTTCTGATTCCGCCATCCGTGGATGTACCTCTGAACTACAGAGGCTCCATGGTGAGCCAGGCTACCGAGCACGAAGTTTAAATGTGACAGGTGCCTGCATATTTCTAATATCAGCAATTTCGCGATCGAAAGCGTCAAGTTCTTAAAGGTAATAAGAAAGCTCGGCTTTGAAATTATTCCATTCAATTTCTGTCCATTACCAGGGAAATCACTGTCCCAAGCCGATGCCTGATGTTTATCAGAAACCATTTCGCCCTAAGTCGTGCGTTGATTACTATGTACCAGGCAAATCGACATGTGGCATTTACCGGCTTTTCGACGAGCATGGCAACAGTTATCCCGCCTACTGCGACTTCAAGTCTGAGCCAGGTACAGCATGGACCCTGGTGATGTCCTGGGCTAACATCAATCGTGGGCTTCCTGAGTTCAGACAAACTCCTTTCAAGTACGACGCTCCAATCAACGAGAATTCTCATAACTGGTATATGTACCGCCAGAGTCTGAAGCGAATAAGGTCCCTTGCAGCCCACTCAACTCACTGGCGAGCAACCTGCAACTACCCAAGCCATGGTGTCGATTTCACAGACTACGTCCGTGGTAACTTTAAGGACTTCGACATTGTTAACTTCCTTGGGTCTGGAGTGTGCAAGAAGGTGGAACACGTGAACATCCGGGGACATATTGGCACTCATCTTACAGCACGCTTCTGGCAGGTTAACGACACTTTCACCTTGCATATCGACAGCGCTAGTGACGGCTGTGATTTTGACCCAAGGGCTGGCTCGGTGCCGTCTGAAGACAACTTTGGGTTCTATTCTGTTATCAACCCTAAGTTCCGTTGCACCAAGAGAAAGTTCTCCACCACACAATGGTGGTTCGGAGCTCATCTCTAGCCCATCCTACTAAAGGCTCTTGCAGAAACGGATAAGCCATTGGCTTCATCATCTTATTGTTGTGATCCTGTAGCTCTGATTTAGAAAATAGTATTGACAGATGTTAATAAGTAGATGCTTTAAAAAATAAACAGATTAAAAACAATAAACTGTTTTGCAAGACTCCATCATGTTTACTATTTTGCAAAAATTATTTTACAGCGTAGAAGGCAGTTTACTAAATAGCATCTGCACATCGCTCCGTGATTCTGTTTATTAATCCAAACATCACAATTAAAAAAACCAAACAATCATGGCACATTAATGTAGCCTCACAATGGATTTTATCACCAAGCAGTTAATAAAACTGCTCTGAAAGCAAAACGATGGTAACAAACTTTTCATGTTATCTTGAAACAATTTATAATAAGAACCTTTTGTAGTGTTAATAAATTGAAGAAAGAAAACAGTTTTGATTGCCAAACTACAACCTTATGGTCAGTATATGCGTGAAAATCGTCCGACTGAAAAAAGGAAAGCTGGTTTTTGATCGCTTCATATATATCCAATGGGAGTTGAGGAAAATTATCTGATCGAACTAACCTAAGTACCAGATGGCACAATGAAGAAAGATGATATATTAAGGGCCTGTTTACATGGAGGTGGGAGACCCCAGGTAAGTGAGGTAACCCGCCTAACCATGGTCGTAAAAATAGCTCGCGTTTACATACAATCTTACAATCCTGGGATCCCGAGGTGAAATTTTTTAAGATTGTTGTCGCACTTGAAATTGTAAAATTATCGATAATAACCGGTTAGGTGGGTTACCCCACGTTGAGACGTTTACATGGCAAATTGTGATCCCGGCTGGCAGGGGTACCCCACCCATCAGACCGAGCAACCTACCTAGGCAGGTTACCCCACCTTAAGACGTATACAATTGTTGACAGTGCTATCCTACCCGGCCGACCGGGTAATCCGTCCACGCGGGTCACCCCATCTATCATGTAATCGAGATCAAGAAAAGATAAAAGATTATACAGGTAGGCAGGTTGCTTAGTTCGTTCTCCTTTTTTTCTGGTCAGCGTTTTACCTCAGTTCTCATCTTCACAATCAGAGGAATTCCTTTATCCGTCGCTCAACACTTCATTAAACTTCTCTAAACGACTTAACTAGGTAAATAAATGATACGGGTAGGTGGGTGGCTTTATGCCACTAAATTGCCAAGTTGAACGTATTGATTTTTTTGCTTTTTGTTGAAATCGTGTGTTGAAAATAGAATTTTGCACGCGATTTATACCTTTCATTTATCGAATTACGTAATCGAATCTTGACTTCTCAGATTCCCTCTCTTTTCTCAATTGTCTCCCTGGAAATCCGGGTACGCTTGTTCTTTATGTATCGAAAGGGCTGGCCTAGGGTTCCTTTGTTTTCTCTAAAGAGAAGACACACAGAAAACAACTCTTCGCCTGTGTTCATGAAACAGCTTTGAGCTAACCTTCTCAGTTAGCGGATCATGCATCAGTATAACGATGAAACCGAAGGACTCATATTCTCCATCATTTATTGTGCATGGAGTAAAATACTAATTTTACAAATTGAATATTGAATCCAAAGTGATACATCGCCTTTTACCCGCCATGTAAGTTTGCATGTTTATGAAATTGCTCAGAAATTTTTGCGTAGGTATTCGGACCTATGCTAATAGTATGCATTAAACTTAAACCTTCACCATTGTTTGGAATTGGAATTAATGAAGGTGCTGTCAGCCAATCGCTGCGAGTTTGGCATGGCTATCACCAGAAGAGAACTGAGTATTTTCTACGGGAACAGTTAAGGGTCTCAATGGGATGATGGCTTTAAAGGCTAACTGTTCATTTCTTTTCGTTGCAGTTAAAAGAAATATTTTTACGCTTAACTTTTTTACGATTACCGGTTAAAAGTTTGTCAACTTTAACGCATAACAGCTAATTTTTTTCTTTTGCCTTTTTACGGCTAACGGTTAATCCTGCAGTAGGATTTTTGCCATTTAAGTCACAAGGACGCCAAACTTTTTAGTCTTAAACAGGTTTATTTTATTCGATCATGTCTTTCTTATGAAATGTATTCTACTGACCAAATTCACTAGCGTCGTCTGTGCTCTTGGGAATTGAATTTTCCTCTCTAGCGTTTATCACTTTCTCGAAAACAATGACAAATTGTAAGGCAGCCATTTTGAAATTTAGCACTCTCGCTATAACCACCTCGTGAGGGGTGATTCTATATAGCGAGATATGGCGCAATCCCCAACCAATCAGTCCGAGCACATTTCTATAATCCCTTGAACAATTATACTGAAAAGTGTTGTCAATGCGTTAACGAAAAAAAATCATACTCCACCGATGGGTAAATATTTTTGAAACAATGAGTTGGCTATCAGCGTAGAGTTTGAGGAGAGTAGTCTCACGCAATGGCGATTTCCTTGAAGCCCAAGTTCTAAGATCTCGTTTTGTATCAAACATCTTTAACCAAAATTACTCGAACGGTAAACAATGTCAAGAATCCAACAGTAGCTGTTTGCTCTTCAGTCGTTACTGCAAATACATTCATTTTCAGTTAATGCGTAAAGGATACTGAAAGGACAAAGTACAAAAACCACAAGCGAATCTTAAGGAAACATTTTGACGGTTGTTCTTCTTTTCGACGTAGTTCTAATTTAATCTACTTTACCAGACAGTTTGTCGTTCAATTGTTTCATCATTCACTCGACTTCGAATAGTTCCAAGGGAAGGGAACCAAAACAAATATTTAATGATAGCAATTTCACTCGAATGACGCATATTTTAGTGTTTTGAGTGGGAAAAAATTCAGCTAATGGCACTCAAAATTGTGACCAAAATCGATCCTCTTGCGCATGCTAGACTAGCAGGAGACTGGCAAGGCAAGGGAAAAGAGCCGGCTAATATGCTAGTTTGTTTTTAATAAAATGATCTCAATATGGGTGGCCACCTGAAATTTTTGTTACTTACTCTTAAAAATTACTTTAAAGGAAGGGATAAGGTCTTTTTCATTAAAACTTCACCTGAAAAAAGAGACAAATTCATTTTGAACCATTTTAGTTGCGGCTGCGAGTGATCAGTAAAAGTTAGCTACTAAATACTATAATTGTACAGTTACCAAAGTCGGTTTCTGATAGTTCGAAGCGGAATAGTTTTCATTAGCTTTACAGATCTTTTAAAAAATAAAAAAGCGTACGATCCATCCTATTCGACTCCATTTCAGTGATAATCAATTGGTGTTCTTTCCTCAACAATTTTCAGACATGCAAAATATTTGAAAAATCATCGGTTGATTATCAAGCTGTTTAAGTGCTGGCAAATCTGTTATTAAACTCAATTGTGTCAAACTCTGACATTATCTGTCAGGAGATAAATGTTATGAGCTTTTGGCGCACGTTTGGGTCGATCACGAGATGGTCACGAATAGAAACTCTCAGTGACAGCGCTTAATGACTGATTTAGTGTCAAGTGACCCACTTTTTTGTCTGTTTGTTTGACTGCCTTATTATGTGAAATTCTTGTAGAACTTGTGAACATATGATACTCAATTTTGTCCAATTTTCAAAATGGCCCTCATGGTTCCATCGGAATATACTAAATACCTTAACAGAATAAAGTTGCAACTTTTAGCAATGCTGAGGACTGGGACCAATGGACCTGCTCTGGGGCAATGAGCATGCTAGAATTTACGCATATGCAGAACTGAGAAACTGTGTACAAACTAAAGGATTGTGGCATTGAAGTTTTTTTTAGTCGAAACTGCTTATAAAAGGAACGCGAAAACGGGTAAGAACTCAAGAATACACTCAGTTCTTGGAGATCTCAGTCTTTATTGAAGAGTCTTCCAAAGATTACATTCTTATTTCCTAAGTCTAGTTTACAGAATCAATACTTGTGTGCTGAGAGTTGTTTTCTGTCGTTTTGAAGACCCTTTGGTGCGCGCCATTGTCGCTTACAAATGGGCACCAAACCACCACTGGGTGGTGGAAAGATCCCCCGCTGTGCAACGGAACTTGGAGTTGACGGTTCCATAATAACCAAAGTTATCTTCACTTGACACTGAGCCGGACCTCGCGTTGAAGTTACAGCCGGATGAACTGCTGTCTGTGTGCAAAAGGTAGGTTTTAGCCACCTGCCAGAAGCGTACGGTGAGATGCACGCCAATGTGCCCACGGATATTCACAAACTCCGCCTTCTTGCACTGACCAGACCCAATAAAGTCGACAATATTAAAGTCCTTGAAGTTACCGCGGATATAGTCTGTAAAATCGATGCCATGGGTCGGGTAGCTGCAAGTTGCTCGCCAGTGAGTGGAGTGGGCTTGTAGGGACCTCATTCGAGTCAGACTCAGGAATTTCTCCGGAAGGCAGACCAGGCACGATTTTTATTAGCCCAGGACATCACCAGGGTCCATGCAAAACCAGGCTCGGACTTGAAGTCACAGTATGCTGGGAAACTGTTGCTGGAAGAGTCGTAGAGGCGGTACATTCCACAGGCGGAGGCGCCCTTCAGCAAATAATCAAGGCAGGAGGTGGGACGAAATTTCTCGTTGCCTTGTAAGTTATCTTTTGCTTTAGGACAAGAATCTCCCTGAAAGTCAGCGGAATAAAATTAGCGTGGTCTGCAGTCATAAAAAAAAAAACCAATGGGATTGAAGGGTCGGGCTGAAAAACAACTTACGAAGGGGGAGAGTGAACGAAGGTTTCCATAGAGACCATCCATGGCGAGATTAGGAAATCTTAAGACTTAGAAATGCAAATTAATACTAAATTAGGTGGGAAGGCATGTTAAAAGTTTTAGTTTCCACTCCTTAACCCTCAGTGAGAATGGAAAATAATCCGGAACTCTCATTAACAGCGCACTTTTGTGAATGGTGCTGAGCGATTGCGTCATCCTTTCAATCAATGAGATGCAAAATCAAAGATCTCTTCAGCAAATCCCGACTTACTCGCATGAATTACGGTTTTCACGCGTTTGAGGCCTTGTTTACTTTGGGCTCACGTTGCCTTCTTCTGATGTGTACCTTGTCCTGATTTTCTTTGCCTGAATCAGGAAGCAGGCTTAATATGTTACTTTTCCGTTTGACTGAAAAAATTAATCAAGTTTACCTGACACACAACACAACTCCGGTCATTCTCAGTTTGTCCTTAACAGCGGAGAAAGTGGGATTTTTTGGGTTTTTCTTTCGTTCGCAGGTTAGTAAACCAAACTGAATGAATCTTAAATTAGATTAACTATTAAAGCATTCTGTGCTCCAAATCAGAATTTCAAACTTCATAAAATTAATAATTTTCATTCTTTTATTTTCTAATCAATGCCTTAATGCATTGTGATCTTTGCTGCGCGATTTTAGGGAATGAAATGACTAAATCTTCCTACCTTGCATCCTGACGAATGTAACGGGTTCTTGTTGTTTGCTTCTGTAAGTGCCTAAAAAACAAAATACCGCGGGTAATCAACCATATATACCAAATTCGTCATGAAGTCCACACAGATTAAATTTTCCTATTTCTGAGTTTGGAAACTCTTTCGAACAGATGCATACGACCATTGTTAGGAACTCAAGTGTAGCAGTAAGATATTTTCAAATGTTTAGTTCTTATGGTCAGCTGTATTTTATAAACAAACTTTGAAGTTAGTCCGCAACAACTAAATATCATTTTCGTGATATGCTACCCTTGCCTGAGAATTTTCTCTTGCTTTTTTTTTAATTAATCCGGTTTTAATTGTTTTTATGCCTTTGATCTCGAGAACCAAGTAATGAGTATTAGGGCACGAACCCGAGAGCCGAGGCTGTTCGGTTTCAAAACTTGATTCACGTGAAAGGCCTAGACAGCTTTGGGAGCTTCTACGCGAAAGACCTAAGTCTCTTTCAGTATCTACTAAATTTTTTTCTGGTTGTAAATTAGTTTTGAACTAGATCCGGTTTTGTCCAAAATAACAATGTTAAAAATATCGGTTTACATGACTAAGCCTCGACACATGATGAAAAAGTCAGTAAAAACCCACTCACCAAGAAAACGATTCCAATTAATGCGATTGCTTTCAACTCCATATCCGTGTTTTCTCGCGGTGTCTAGCCGAGCTTCGATATTGGTCAGCTTCGAACAGCACAGAAACTATAAGTTCCTTTCTGGAAACCGTTTCTAGTTCGATGGCAGTCGAAAATATCCTCAACGACTGTTCAGATCGATCTTAAGGTAAGTGCATACGTGTACAAAGGAAGTAAACAAACGGGTAACATGAAAATGTCTCCCCAAAACACGCACGTTTCAGGTAAAGTGAGACATGTAACTGAAAAGCCTCAACCGTAAAAAAACTATGCATCAGCCTTATGAAGTTTGTTTTTTACTTTTCCGTCGATTTAATTTGTTAAAGTATTAAAGTTTTATCCTTTTCAACCAGTTAATTCTTTCGCAGCTGTCTGCCTAATGTTGTAACTGAGTTGAGAGGCAGACAATGGAACGAAACTCTCAAACATGAAATGCAACCATACACCAAAGAATTTGCATGTCCATATTCATCAACAGACTTTTTACAAATTTCCAGAAATTTTCATCTCATTTTTTAGAAAGGAGGAAGGTTTTGTGGGGGAAAAGAAATTTATAAATGATACAGAGTTATTTTATTTAATGCTTTGACTTCTCCAGGGGGTAAATATTTGTGAAATTGAGTTGACCATATATCAACGTCGAGTTTGAGTAAAACAGTTTTATGCATTGCACAGCTAACTTTCCGAGATTTCATTTCTTTCAAATGTTTAAGATTAGCCATTCGTCTGAGCAAAGAGGCAGGTAAGAAATGTTTTTAACCAAGTTTACGCGAACGGCAAACAACGTCAAGAATCCAACTGAAGATGTCTGCCCTTTAGCCATTTGTGCAAATATTTTTAATTGTCATGCATAGCGATCTCTGCCACGTCTATTTATGGACTGATACAAAAACCGTAAGCGAATCTTAAACAAAATTTTCTCTGTTGTGCTTTTTTAAGACATTGTTGAAGTTTGATCTGCTTTACCAGAAAGTTTGTCGTGGAATTTTTCCACCATTTAGTCGACTGCGAATAACCCATCAAATAAAATTATTAAATTATGGCGATTTGGCTTGAAAAGGCCTCATAATGTGCTAGTCTGCCCTTGATGTAACGTTAAACGTGTAGCTTTTAATCAACGTGTAACGTTTATCGTGTAACGTTTACGAAACGTTTAACGTGTATAATAATATCGTACCGAGATCTTACCGCTTAAATGCAACTTAAATTTAGGGTTCAAAGCGTTTTCGTCGATCACGACAAAGTCAGGAAAAGCTCTGCTTTGTAGCGCTTAATAAGTGATCTCGTATGGAGTCACCCCATTTTTCGCTTGTTTGTTTAAATTTTGACTGCATTTTTACGTAAAATTCGTATAGTCATTGGGAAGATACGATGCTCGATGTTGTCAAATTTTCAAAATGGTCTCCATGTTTTTCTCGGAAATTCGACTAAATACCCCTTCACACAATAAATCACTATCTTTTCACATCACTGATATTGAACAAAATAACATGTGACGACGAAGCATCAACGGTTTAGAAGCTGTTAAAGTCAATCTAAGTGTTTGCAGTTTCATATCACATGGTTGTATTAATGTTGGAGGAATGGCTTATGATAAAAAAAATCAAAGAATATCTATGCCCAACTCGTGCATAAAGTACTTAATCTGAAGAAGAAACATGGTTGTATTAATATTGGAGGAATGGTTGTGATAATCAAAGAATATCCATGGCCAACTCTTGCATAAAGTACTTAATCTGAAGAAGAAACATGGTTGTATTAACATTGGAGGAATGGTTGTGATAATCAAAGAATACCTATGGCCAACTCTTGCATAAAGTACTTAATCTGAAGAAGAAACATGGTTGTATTGATATTGGAGGAATGGTTTGTGATAATCAAAGAATATCTATGGCCAACTCTTGCATAAAGTACTTAATCTGGAGAAGAAACATGGTTGTGAACTTGTAATTATTGATCATGTGGCAATGCAAGGTTGCTCTTATCTGAAAAGCCAAGCTTCGGGACAACCACGGAGCGTACCACAATTATGGTAGCCATCCAACTCTGCAGAATGATGAACGCATATAAATTCTACAAAAAAAAAAACAGCACATAATAGTATCCTGTGTTAATCGAATTTCTCTCTGCAAAATTCGTCAAATTCAGGCGCTGCAATCCACATCTTTCTCCGCCTGCACAAGCCAAATTCGACAATTTTCCATTTCGCGATGTCACGTTTCGCCTCACGGTTGCTTAATAAATATTCGCATTGTAACGCAATGACCTTTGTCTACAGCGTTGGCTTGCATGCAATAGTGTTTCTTTAAATTTTCTGCCTCTGAAAGAACCCACCACAGAACGCATTTTATGTGACCGCAAGTTTCTTGGAATGATTGAAATTGAAGATATGCGGCAGTGAATTCTACAAGTTTTCTTTTATCAGATAATCACAGGATTATTTTCGTCCGCGTCTGATCGCTCCAGTCAATGTTTTCATGGGATAATTTAGTTTAATCACGGTTCTTGGTGTACATCAGATCATTAACAGTCGAAGCGATTCACAGTATTAGGTTTGTGCCTGAACTCGATAAATTTTTGTTCACTTGGAAGCACAGGCAGCCCAAGCTCCACCAGTAAGATGATCATCTTAAGTAATACAAGTCATGGCGAAAATGTAAGAGTTTGTATGGGAATATTGACGACCTTAGGAATAAAAAAATTTCAGATGGAAAAACATACTTGTCAATAGGAAAGTGTTCCGACCGAACTCTTTCAACCCCAATATCTCATTAGTAATTCTCCTTACTGTCGGCTATACAGTCCTTGTGATGTTAGTTTGGAGAATTTGGTGTTGGATCAACAATTAAATCCCCTAATTGACATTCTTCTTTATTCTCATCACTTGTCTGTTTAATATGGTATTGATATTGTAAGGAGAAGTTCTGTCTTGGTCGCTCGTAAGAGTTAAGGGTTAAGAGTGCTTAGGGAAAAGTCAATCAACAGGAGATGTTTACATTTTGAGGCTCAATGTGTAATTCTAGGAAACATTGTTTGATTCACAGATTTTACATAAACCTTGAAATAAAGTGAGAGTGTAAAGAATGAATTAAGAATCAGCTCATACGTTTTTAGCAGCTAATATTTATTCTTTTCAGAGTATGTTTTAAATCACGATTGATGTAAAATGTTAAGAGGGAAGAGTAAGATAAACAGATCATCCGAAAAGCGACGAAAAGAATTTCGAATATTGATCTGGTAAGTGATCACGATTAATAACTGAGTACAAAAATTAACTGCTGTAATTAAAATAATAATTGTTCTGTTGATTGAAACAATTTTGTGATATTATTGAGTTAAATCATCTATCAGTTCATAAATCTGGTAACTTTAAGTGTGCCTTTGCTAACGAAATGAATCAGCTTTACATTGTCATGTTCGATTCCTATGTATCACCAAACAATTCAGCACCGCTTTTTCAATGTATTTTTGGGAGATTTGAATCGTCTGATCTGAAAATGTCATGAACCTTGGCAAACTGCCGAAACCTGCATAATCTCTTTCTTCTTACAGACTTTTCTTTATTTCTTCAAGTTGTACCAGATTAGCGATCTTCCTGGCGAAATCGACAGCAGCCAATACGATCAAAGTAATCTTTGCTATCAGCGCTGCTCCTTCTGTGCCAAGGGCTGCTATGATCATGGCGCTCACCTTCTGAGGTCTCCAACCAGTCGTACCATTTCATCTCTCTGCACAAACTCTTGATGATGGTCCACAACAATCCAGCTGCGTAGGTTTCTTTGAGGAGGAAGAAAATGGCTTTAGCCTTGTCAGTTGCATTGCCTCTCGCCGCTTTCCATGAACTGACAAACTTCTGTATCGCTTGCTGGAATGCTGAAGACTTCTTAATTGCTTAAAGGATAGTGCCAACTTAGCAACAACGTGGTACGATTCTAACTTATTGGCGGGAAACCTCAAAAAGTACCAAGTTTTGAACTTGGGCTTCACTCAAAATGACAGCAATATTTGCGTGAATGATGTTGTGATTGAAACTAAAGATAATATCATACTTCTAGGAGTAGTGTTAGATTCTAAGCTAAATTTCTCTGAGCATGTAATCTCTATCTGTAAAAAAGCCAGCCAGAGAATTGGTGTTCTAATGAGACTACGTAATTTAATTCCTATGAAATCTAAGTTAATATTATTCAAAAGCGCGATATTACCATTCCTCACGTACTGTCACCTAGTGTGGCATTTTTGTAAAGCGAGTGACACTCGAAAGCTTGAAAGACTACAAGAAAGAGGACTTAGAGCGGTTTTCAAGGATAATAATTCTAGTTATGAACAACTATTAGAGAAGGCAGATCTGCCAACACTACTAAATAGTCGCTTACAGGATCTGTGCATCCTTATGTATAAAGTAAAGCATAAACTGTGCCCTGCATATATAAGTAACATCTTTAAAGAACCAAATACTAATTACAATCTGCGGCAAGCAGATTTCTCTATACCTAGGTATGAGACAGTCACCTATGGCAAGCACTCTATTAGATATTTAGGGCCTAGGCTATGGACAAAACTACCCAAGAGTATCAGGGACGTCACAACCCTAACGTCGTTTAAAAGCAAGATACGCCAACTCAATATAAGTGAACTTTTAGATGACGGCTGCGCAGGCTGCAGCCTTTGTTTATTTTGACTTCTGTGTATTTTTACTATAAATCTCTTAATGAGCTAACTATAGATATTTTACCTACTACTGTATATAGTTTTTTTTTTTTTTTTTTTTTTTTTTTTTTAGTTTGTATATTCTCCCCTAATTGGTGTCCCCAAATTAGTAAGGGATTTGTTCCCTGGCTAGACGGTTTTTGACACTTTAATAAAGTTTCTATTCTATTCTATTCTATTAAACTCGTGAACGAGCTTTACTTCCTCATCGGCGGCTTCCCTCGCTGCTGTAGTGATAGCATCTTCCAATTTCCCGTCTGCAATGAGCTTGGAATGCTCTTCAGGAGCGTTCGTTTTAATATGCGCCAACGCCCCTTCTACAGCTTCCGAGATTTTCTTATTATCTGTTGTCATTTTTGATCAAGGAAACTTTAGTTTGAAAAAAGCATTCATGTAAAAAGCATTCAAGACCAATTTCAAAATGTTATGCAGTAAATTGTAGGAACGCAAATACTGCCGAATAATCTAATTTAATTAAAATCAAAATTAGACATGCAAGATATCTCCAGATTTGGACCTCGAAGAAGCTAGATGACGATCACTTCGGAAGGAAGCTGTTTCCATACGGCATATCTAAGTATCACTTCAATTCATTTCGAGGGCACTTTTCTGACCAATATTACTGCTAGACAATCGAACGGAGAGATGAGTACCACAACTATAGGTCAAAACTATCTAAACCTTTTTTAAAGTATCACGAAAGTTTGCTTTAGTGCCCACAGATATTTCACTCATGTGGACAAATATTTTGACATCGATGGTAAAGCAATTCTCAACAAACGAAGTCGAATTATTGTTAACTAGTTCCGCATATATGCTTGGCCTGATTTTCTCACTTGTTCACGTCTAGAACTGAATTTTCATTGCACCTCATGGTATGGCTATCAATAGAAGAGAACTGAGTATTTTCTACGGAAACTGTAGAGGGTCTCTACTGAGGGAGGATGGCTTTTAAGGTTAAAATTTTGCCATTTTATGGCTAACGGTTAATTTCTTTTCGTTGAAGTTAAAAGAAAAATTTGAATGGTTATCTTTATTGCGACTGCCGAATAAAGGTTTGTTAACTTTCACGCTTAACGGCTATTTTTTTTTTGGCCTTTTTACGGCTAACGGTTTACCCCACAATACGATTTTTGCCATTTCAGCCCCAACTACGCCAAACTTTTTAGTCTGTTATCTCAACCTCTCGGACGAGAATAGTAAGTTCATGAAAAGAAGATGATTTCTTTTTAGTTTTGATCTCTATCTTTATTGAAGAGTTTTCAAAAGGTTACATCATTTTTTTCTAAATCCAGTTCATGATCAACTGATTACATGAGTGTTGAGATCCTTGTCTTGTGTCGTCTAAAAAACCCTTGGACGTGAAGCTCACAGATGTGCTCCAAACCACCACTGGGTGGTGGAAAGATCCCCCGCTGTGCAACGAAACTTGGGGTTGATGACTCTGTAATGACCAAAGTTATCTTCACCTGGCACTGAGCCGGACTTCGCGTTGAAGTTACAGCCGGATAAACTGCTGTCTGTGTGCAAAAGGTAGCTTTTAGCCACCTGCCAGAAGCGTACGGTGAGATGCACGCCAATGTGCCCACGGATATTCACAAACTCCGCCTTCTTGCACTGACCAGACCCAATAAAGTCGACTATATTAAAGTCCTTGAAGTTACCGCGGATATAGTCTGTAAAATCAATGCCATGGGTCGGGTAGCTGCATGTTGCTCGCCAATGAGTAGAGTGGGCTTGTAGGGACCTCATTCGAGTCAGACTCAGGCGGTACATATTCCAGATAAGGGAATTCTCGTTGACAGGAGCGTTTTCCTTGAAGGAATTACTATCGAAGGCAGACCAGGCACGATATTTGTTAGCCCAGGACATCACAAGGGTCCATGCAAAACCAGGCTCGGACTTGAAGTCACAGTATGCTGGGAAACTGTTGCCGGAAGAGTCGTAGAGGCGGTACATTCCACAGGCGCGTGTGCCCTTTGACAAATAATCAAGGCAGGAGGTGGGACGAAATTGCTTGTTGTCCTGTGAGGAATCTTTTGTTTTAGGACAAGAATCTCCCTGAAAGTAAGTAGAATAAAATTAGCGTGGTCAGCACTCACAAAACAACCAAAAAAAATGGGACTGGAGCGTCGAACTGAAAAACAACGAAAGAAGGTGGAAAGAGAACATAGGTTTCCACCCATGACGAGATTTGGAAATCTTAAGACTTAAAAATGCAAATTTATACTTAATTACGTGGGAAGGTACGT
This sequence comes from Pocillopora damicornis, assembly GCF_964200805.1. NCBI lineage: Eukaryota > Metazoa > Cnidaria > Anthozoa > Scleractinia > Pocilloporidae > Pocillopora > Pocillopora damicornis. The sequence goes on along the minus strand of NC_142670.1, from coordinate 38,843,673 downwards.
TAAAAGTTCTAGTTTCCACTCCTTAACCCCATCAGTGAGAGTGGGAAATGATCCAGAATCTCATTAACAGCGCACTGTGACTGGTGCTGAGCGATTGCGTCATCCTTTCAATCAAAGAGATGCAAAATCAAAAAAGCTCTTCAGCAAATCCGATTTATTCGCATGGATTACGGTTTTCATGCTTTTGAGGCCTTGTTTACTTTGGGTTCACGTTACCTTCTTGTGGTGTGTACCTTTTCCTGATTTTCTTTGCCTGAATCAAAAAGCAGCCTAAACATGTTACTTTTCGGGTGGACTGAAAAATTAAACAAGTTTACCTGACACACAACACAACTCCGGTCATTTTCAATTAGTCCTTAATGAGAAAGTGGGATTCTTAGTTTACCTTTCGTTCGCAAATTAGGAAACCAAACTTAATGAATCTTAAATGAGATTAGTTATTAAAGCATGTTGAGTTGCATTCTGTGTGGCAAATCAGAATTTCAAACTTCAGAAAATTAATGATTCCCTTCTTTTATTTTCTAATCAATGCCTCAATGCATTGTGAATTTCACTGCGCGATTTTAGGGAATGAAGAGTACTAAAACTTCCCACCTTGCATCCTGACGAATATGGCGGCTTCTTGTTATTGGCTTCTGTAAGTGCGGCCTAGAACACAAAATGCCGCGGATTATCCACCATATATACTGAAATCGTTATGAAGTTTTCACGAATTATTTTTCATTTTCATACGTTGTTTTGTTACGAAGTACTAAAGTTATAAGTGTTTACAACGACCTACCAACTAACTACTATGAATGTTCTTGCTAAGTGCTTGGGAATTGTTTAGGCCTGTCAGATTATCTTGCGATCCTTGTCCGAGTCTTGTGAACCTTGGTTTGTTCTGTGTTCCAAGACCAAATTGTATTTTTACCTTTTGAGAAGTTATAATGTGTCCTTGACTGTTGTAACAGGGCTTAATTCTCGAACGATAGTCGTCATCGCTCGTCGTGTTTGGGTTTGTCCTTGACTTGATTAGAGTCCTCAACGGGAGGTCTTGTTTAGATTTAGTTTTCCAAGATTTGTTTTGTTTCACTCAGATGTCTTGTGAGACTGCTTTGGTTAGCATTCTAAAAAGATGATTACCCCGCCAAGTTCAGTTGTCTGGTAAGCCCAAAAATGCCTACCGACAGGGTATTTAAGAGCACGTACATTGGAGAGAGACAGTCTCAGAGAATAAAATAAAGTTCCGGAACATACTAATGGGTCTCCCGTTTGCGCGTGGTGTTCGAGCTAATTTACCAAAACTGTTCGACAGTTTTTACTTATTATCATGAGATGTAGTTTTTAAGGGTCAGAGAATGGAAAATTTCATGTTTTATTTTATCTACTGTTCTTGTCTATACAGAATGAATAAATTTTTCTACTTCTGAGTTTGGGAAACTCTTTCGAACAGATACATACGACCATTGTTAGGAACTCAAGCGTATCAGCAAAAAATTTTCAAATGTATAGTTCTTGTGGTCAGCTACATTTTATAAACAATTTAAAGTTAGTCCGCAATAACTAAACATCGTTTTCGTCATATGCTACCTTTGCCTAATAATTTGCTCTTGCTTTTATTTTGATTAATCCGGTTTTCACATTTTTTTTAAATGTCTTTCATCTCGAGAACCAAGTAATGAGTATTAGAGCGAGAACTCGAGAGCCGAGGCTGTTCGGTTTCAAGACTTGAGTCACATGAAAGGCCTAGACTGCTTTGGGAGCCTCTACGCGGAAGACCTAAGTCTCTTTCAATATCTACCAAATATTTTTCTAGTGGTTTATAAGTTTTGAACTAAATTCGGTTTTGTCTAAAATAATAATGTTTAAAAATATCGATTTAAACGACTAAGCCTCAACACATGTAGAAAAATTCATTAAAACTCACTCACCAAGAAAACGATTCCAATCAAAGCAATTGCTTTCAACTCCATATTCGTGTTTTCTCGCGGTGTTTGGGTGAGCCTCGAACAGCACAGAAACCATACGTTCCTTTCTGGAAACCGTTTCTAGTTCGATGACAGTCGAAAATATCCTCAACGACTGTTCAGATTGATCTTAAGGTAAGTGCATACGTGTACAAAGGAAGTAAACAAACGGGTAACATGAAAATGTTTCCCAAAATCATGTACGTTGCAGGTCAAGCGAAACATGCAAACAAAAAGCCTCAAGCGTAAAAACTAGTATTTGTTAAAGGTTAGAGTGTTATCCTTTTCAACCAGTTAACTCTTTCGCAGCTGTCTGCCCAATGTTGTAACTGATTTGAGAGGCAGACAGTAGAAAAGAACTCTCAAACATGAAATGCAACCATATACCAAAGAATTTGTATGTCCATATTCATCAACAGACTTTTTACAAATTTGTAGAAAATTTTGTTTCATTTTTAGAAAGGAGGAAGGTTTTGCGGGGGAAAAGAAATGTATAAATGATATAGAGTGATTTTGATGCGTTGACTTTCCTGGTGGGTAGATATTTGTCAAATTAAGTTGACCATATATCAACGTCAAGTTTGATGAAAGTAGTTTTACGCATTGGCGAATTTCCTATAGCTAACCATACGAGATTTCGTTTCTTTTAAATGCTCAAGATTAGACATTTGTCGGAGCAAAGTGGCAGGCAAGAGATATTTTCGACCAAATTTACGCGAACGGCAAACAACGTCAAGAATCCAGCTGTTGATGTCTGCCCTTAAGCCATTTGTACAAATATTTTTAATTTTCTTGCGTAACGATCTCTTCCACGTCTAATTAAGAATTGATTAGAAAAACCGTAAGCGAATCTTAAGAAAACTTTTCACTGTCGTGCTTTTTTATGACATAGTTAAAGTTTGATCTACTTTACCAGACAGTTCTTCGCTGATTTTTTCCACAATTTAGTCGACTGCAAAAAATCTCATCAAATAAAATTGTTAAATTATGGCGATTTGGTTTGAGTGACACGTACCCTCTAGATAATTTTGTGTTTTAAACTACAGTTTAATGTGTTCGAGTGGTAACGAATTGCTAAAACATCGTTCGAGTTTTTGTGGAAAAAAGCTATACATTTTAAAAACCATTGAGATTTGGAGATTTCGTTCTCCTTCTTGAGGTCGAAAATCATGGTAAGGTTTTTAAAAACAAAAGTCAGTAACAGAACATCAGTCGCGCTCCATGTCTCCTATATACTCGTTTCACCATCCTTTCTGAAGTTTCTTTGATTTACCTAATTTCTCTAAACGCTTCAATTTTTGCGTTAATTTAGCGCCACAACAGTAGTTTCTAAAGTTTCCATAAATATTTTGCGAGGAAAACTAGCTCGCAGCGGCTGACCAAAGTTGATCCCTTTGCGCATGCTCGACGAGTTGTCGAGAAATTAAAAATATAACTACTGGCAGTGGATTGACATGGGAAGGGAAAAGGGCCTCATAATGTGCTAGTCTGCCCTTGACTATGTAACGTTAAATATGTAGCTTTTGTAGCTTTTTGTGTGTAAAGTTTATCGTGTAACGTTTGCAAAACGTGTAACGTGTGCAATAATCTCGTACCGATATCTTACCATTTAAATGTAACTGAAATATTGGGATCAAAGCGTTTTTGTCGATCACGAGAAAGTCAGGAAAAACCTCTGCTTTGAAGCGCTTAATTACTGATCTCATGTCAAGTAACCTCGTTTTTTGTTTGTTTGTTTAAATTTTGATCGCTTTTTTAAGAAAAATTCGTGTAGTAATTGTGAAGATATGATGCTCGATGCTGTCGCATTTCAAAATGGTCTCCATGTTTTTCTCGGAAATTCGACTAAATCCCTTCACACAATAAGTCGCCATCTTTCACATCACTGATATTGAACAAAGTAACATGTGACGACGAAGCATCAACGATTTAGAAGCTGTCAAAGTAAACCTTCGTGTTTGCACAAGCCAAATTCGACAATTTTTCATTTCACGATGTCACGTTTCGCCTCACGGTTGCTTAATAAATATTTGCATTGTAACGCAATGACCTTTGTCTACAGGGTTGGCTTGCATGCAATATCAATTCTTTAAATTTTCTGCCTCTGAATGAAAACACCTCGGAACGCATTTTATGTGACCGCAAGTTTCTTTGAATGATTGAAATTGAAGATATGCAGCAGTGAATTTTACAAGTTTTCTTTTATCAAATAATCACAGGATTATTTCCGTCCGCTTCTGATCGCTTCAGCCAATGTTTACATACGATAATTGAATTTAATCACGGTTGTTGGTGTGCATCAGATCATAAACAGTCGAAACCGTTCACAGTATTAGGTTTTTGCCTGAACTCGATAAATTTTTGTTCACTTGGAAGCACAGGCAGCCCAAGCTCCACCGGTGAGATGATCATCTTGCGTATTCGGATCATGGCGAAAATATAAGAGTTTGTATGGGAATATTGACGACCTTAGGAATAAAAAATACTGTCAAATTCTCATTAAAAATACCTCACCTTACTTTCACAGTGCATCGCTTGTTGTCTGACCGCTTGCTATGTTGAAAAGAAGTCATCTTAGCGAGTTATCCATCTTTAGGTTTACTACTCCTTAGGAGTAGCAAAGGAACGAATTTTGAAAAGCTGATTGTGTTGGAAGGAGATATTTTACGCAACGATGCCTAGTATAAACTGTAACAAAGCCTCTCTATCTTTTTTTACGCGCGGTTAGAACTCCAATATAGCTTCGTGCTCGGGTGAGTTCGGGTGACCAACTGAAGATGTCTGCCCGTTATTCCTATCGACTAATTGCCATTGAGTGAGTGACTCGATTGCGTATCGAGTTCCCATATAAATGTATATTTTTGAAAATGTATATTTTGCTTCTGTGTTATTTCGAGCCCCTAATCTAGCGCGCGGTTGTATGTTTTAAAAGTGAAATATAATCTCCATGTCAATGAACTGTGTGTTCACGGGTCAGAGTAGAATGTTTATTTCAGATGGAAAAACGACCAAAAACACTTGTCAATAGGAACGTGTTCCGACCTAACTCTTTCAATCCCAAGATCTCATTAGTAATTCTCCCAACTATTGCTATACGGTTCTTATGGTGTTACTTTGGAGAACTCGGTATTTGATCAACGAGTAATCCTCTAATTGATATTTTTCTTTATTCTCATCACTTATCTGGTTGACATTGTATTGATATTGTAAGGAGAAGTTCTGTCTTGGTCACTAGTAGGAGTTAAGGGTTAAGAGTGCCGCGTAAAAAGTCAATCAACAGGAGATGTTTACATTTGGAGGCTCAATGTGTAATTCTAGGAAACATTGCTTGATTCACAGATTTTACATAAACCTTGAAATAAAGTGAGAGTATAACGAATGAATTGAGAATCAGCTCATACGTTTTTAGCTGCCAATGGTTATTCTTGTCAGAGTATGTTTTCAGTCATGTTTGATGTAAAATGTTAAGAGGGAAGAGTAAGATAAACAGATCATCCGAAAAGCGACGAATTTATTTAAAAGAATTTTGAATATTGATCTGGTAAGTGATCATGATTAATAACTGAGTACAAAAATTAACTGCTGTAATTAAAATAATAATTGTTCTGTTGACTGAATCAATTTTGTGATATTAGTGAGTTAAATCATCTATAAGTTCATAAATCTGGTAACTTTAAGTGTGCCTTTGCTAACGAAATGAATCAGCTTCACATTGTCATGTTCGATTCCTATGTATCACCAAACAATTTAGCACTACTTTTTCAATGTATTTTTGGGAGATTTGAATCTTCTGATCTGAAAATGTCATGAACCCTGGCAAACTGCCGAAACCTGCATAATCTCTTTCTTCCTACAGACTTTTCTTTATTTCTTCAAGTTGTACCAGATTAGCGATCTTCCTGGCGAAATCGACAGCAGCCAAAACGGTCAAAGCAATCTTTGCTATTAGCGCTGCTCCTTCTGTGCCAAGGGCTGCTATGATCATGGCGCTCACCTTCGCTGCGGTCTCCAACCAGTCGTACCATTTCATCTCTCTGCACAAACTCTTGATGATGGTCCACAACAATCCAGCTGCGTAGGTTTCTTTGAGGAGGAAGAAAATGGCTTTAGCCTTGTTAGTTGCACTGCCTCCCGCCGCTTTCCACGAACTGACAAACTTCTGTATCGCTTGCTGGAATGCTGAAGACTTCTTAATTGCTTCCGCGGTGTCTTCAATGGTGGCTTTCATGGTGCTGCTGCTTACAGATACTCCGATCCCAACTGCCTGCATGACAAGCATCACCGCCTCTACCACAACACTGGCGTACTGAAGAATCGTGGCCCAAACGATGTCAGCACTCGCTACCAGTTCCCTGGATGGTAGGAACTCCTCTCCTTCTCTTGTCAACTGCACCAGATGTTTGCCGTTGTCCATCTTGCTTATTTCCATGCGGAATGTTGGAATGGTGAGCGCCTTTTCAATCAGCCTGATTCGATCTTCGGGCAGATGCTTCTCAAGGCGCTTACGGATGTCTTGTTCTGGTTGAGAGGCAAACTCGTGAGCGAGTTTCACTTCCTCATCGGCGGCTTCCCTCGCTGCTGTAGTGATAGCATCTTTCAATTTCCCGTCTGCAATGAGCTTGGAATGCTCTTCAGGAGCGTTCGTTTTAATCTGCGCCAACGCCCCCTCTACAGCTTCCGAGATTTTCTTATTATCTGTTGTCATTTTCGATCAAGGAAATTTTAAGTTGCTGTGAATGTAAAGCATTCAAGACCAATTTCAAAATGTTATTGCAGATTATACACCAAGGTACGCAAATACTGCTGAATAATCAAATTTAATTTCAATCAAAAGTAGGGGAAATATCTTCAGATTTGAACCTCGCAAAAGTTAGATGACGATCACTGCTGAAGAAAGCTGTTTCCATACGGCATATCTAGGTATCACTTTAATTCATTTCGAGGGCACTTTTCTGACCAACATCATTGCGAGACAGTTGAACGGAGAGATGAGTACCGAAACTATAGGTCATAACCATCTAAACCTTTTCCAAAATACAGTTACAAAATGTGACAAAATTTTCTTTAGTGCCCACAGTTATTTCGCTCATTCAGACAAATGTTTTAACATCGATGCTAAAGCGATTCTCAACGAACGAAGTCAAATCATCACTAATTAGTTCCACATATGCGCTTGCCCAACAAAACGCTTTACCAGCCCTAATTCGAAGAGCACTTTAACTGAGCTATAGAATGATCTTTTGTTATTGTCAGCTTAACTTGAAAGAAATCTAAATTGATCAACATAATGTTCCACTAGGAAACCTGCATGCTTACCAAATTTAACTGTGCCAAGCTCAGAGTTCAGCTTCAAGGGAAGAGATGTAAAGTGCTTTTGATGTTCTGAACGTTCAGTTTATACGTATCAACTCGTCCATCACGTGATAGACACGAGTAAGTTCTCATTCTATCTCGGCGCTTGCTGATTGGTCCATTGTGAATCACCTGATTTTCTTACTTGTTTACATCTAGTGCTAAATTTCGTTCCACCTCAAGAAACCGATGAACTTCTTGCTTTACTCAGAATTGAACATAAATAGCTCCACACAATAGAAATACCCAATATCACTGAGCCTAAATTTCTCGGGGCTCTCTGATTGGCCTATTGCGAAGTTACCTGATTTTTTTCATTTGTTTGCATTTCAACATCTAACAATAAAGGTAATGAAGGTCAAAACTCCTTGGCGTAGTTATTGAAAACATATTCTATATCCAAATATATTACAGAACATCATTTTTTTGCCAATTCAGGCGTAAACACAGAACCTCTCCTCTAACAATGTCAGTAAAACAAAACAGTCGTCTGGGTAATTTTTACAAAGCGCACAAAATTCGACATTGTTTGAAGAAGAGAGGGATTTTAGTAATACTGCGATAAGTGTTCCAACACTTTTAATCTCCCTTGTAGATTTTTACACTCGGCATGCTCGGTTTTCAAGACAGGTTTCAACAAGCTTTCTAATTTTTTTGGAGAATCTTAAGATTTTTAATATAACGACTTACTTGCACGGAGGAGCTGAGAATGCCACATCAAAGCAAAAAATACAATATTTAGAGACATCGCATCAAAATAAGTTGACGAGGCACAGACACTGCGTTGCTTCTTATACTTGCACATCAGTCATACATGATTTGCACACCTAACTGAACAAATCACAAAGCCATTCTGTATACTTACACTTATTGTAGAGACAGTCTCTTTCCTACTGATCGTCTTCGTCAAATATAATCGATTAAGTTTGCGATTGTGGCTATCAAAATCTCTTTTCTCTAGCGCTTGCAGATTGATTTAATGTCAAATCTCCCAATTTTTTTTTCTTTACATTTGATACTTGATTGCGTTGCACTTTCAAAATGAGTTTCCTGTTTTTCCCAGAATTTGGGATAAACAGCTTATCACGAAAAAAAATCCTGACTCTTGTCATCACCAGGCCTGACTTTTCGGCGTTACGTAGAATACCATTCGAGAATGAAAAATGTACGCTTCATACACAGGTCCTTCAAAAGATTAGTAGATTATGGCCAAGTACTTTTTGTTTTTTTACTTAACTCAATTTTGTGTCCATCCATTGGAAAAGAGGAAGAACAAGGCCGATAACAGGCCAGTTTGATGAGGATGGGTTGTTTTCACACGACAAAACTTTCGGTTGCAGTTCAATTTCAACTGAAGTCACAACAATGAAATCACCACCTTTTGACACTTGATACTCCATTTCACGTTGACAGGTTTTAATCCCTTGGTTTTTCTCGGAAATTAACAGACAACTGCAACAATGGAATCTAAAGGCATATCTGCCTGATTGCCATATTAAACTGTTCCAAACTCAGACGTTGGCTGCAATGGAATAAATGGGTATACCATTGATATTGAGAACTTTCAGGTTATGCGCGTGGACGTGTCGATCACGGAAAAGTCACAAGTTAAATTCGATTTGTCTATTGCTGAGTTACATGATTTTTTTTAACTATTTACATTTGATACTAAAAATTGGCTTCCGAGTTTTCTCGGAATTTAACATAGCTTAATGTCTTAAATAGAGATAGCTCAGCACAATAAATTCGCCAACTCTTGACATCAACTGGCCTGATTTCTTGGAATGAAATAGTGAGGTATGAGAATTAAATTTCTGCGGTACAGAAGCTGATACCAAATCGATTTTCAGGCCTCGCGGGAGCCTTGCCTCGGCCTCGCTCTCGCCCTCCTCAACTATCACGCGATGTATGTGAGACACGTGTCACATGTGAATCTGGTAAGTTCTAATGATGGCTTCGCTCACCGTAGAGTCTCTGTAGCTCGGTAACTGAGCTTCGAAAATTTTGTTACAATTTGAAATTCAAACTTTTACAATAAAATATCTACGTGTGTGAGTGCGTGTGTTGTTTTTCTTTTTTTTGGTTGCTATCGCGAAACTTGTTTTGATACCGTTTCCCGAGTGTATTGCGTTTGCGTCCTGCGGATCAATGCTTATGTCCACTTTTTAAAAAGCAGCGTCGTCGTTTTTTTAATGCCTGTAAAGCTATGCGCCTTTAAGGTAAATGTTTCCTTTATTGCGAGTTTCTTTGAGTTTTTGTTCTCGAATATGTATTTTATATTAGTAGCATAGGCGTTTGTATGATTTAAATAAATGGATGAGCACAATTACGCGTGACTTCGCCCATAGTTGTTGTTGTTTTCGTTTTTTGCGTCGATGCAATCCAGATTATTTCTGTTAAACTTTACCTAATTATCTCTGAATAAAGCATTTTCTAATAGAATGGGGGAGAGAAGGAGAGTTTTCAGGACCACTAAGATTGGGATATTTCTCAATCAGTACTCGAGGTCATGAACGAGGGGAGGAATATTGAGTAACATACACTCGGCGTTGCGGAGTCATCGCGGGTCTGGGTCAGGGATTTGGATTGGTTGTGGAGACTTGGGCGAATTAAAGGCTTGTATGTAAAGAGAAGTTTTTTGTTTGAATTCGAGCTTGAACGAACGAGGTAAAAAACCTTCTCTCCCCATCCCGTCCCTGAGCTGCCGAGCCTTAAAAACCGCCCTAGTCCTCACAACCAGTGCCAGTCTCTGGCCCAGACTTGCGGTGACTCTTTGTCTCTCCTTAATTTGACATTTATGATATGTGGCTAAGGAGAGACATTTCCTTTTTTGGACGAGAAGAAGGTGGAAAGGAAGGAAGACTATTCTACGACACTGAACCTCTGTAAGTGAAACTGTTTTTGACAAAGTTGGCTCGGGGTAGTGGAGTAACTAACTTGCCCTCGAAGTTTCTTAAAGAATAATTAGAACTGAATTCCATCTCGATAAATAAACATAGAGGGCAAATATTGCGGAGCAAGGCCATTTAGAGACTTGCAGATCATAGCCGCTGTTTAAATTTTCCGTTGCGTTTCAAGTTTTCCCAATCCAAAGATTTGAAAAGATCGTCAGCACTGACATCATAGGAAGAGTAGGTCACAATGTTGAGTAGGGATTAAATCGAAACAAAGGATTTGCGTCATCATTCCCGCTCGCAGTATCAACAGTAAGGGGTTAAAATGGAAGCCAGGAAAAAAAGGCCGAGGAAAACATTGATTAAAAAAGTTTTTTTCATTTTTTTTTTATGAAATTTGTGAATAGCTGGTTGTGGTTTATCGTCGCTAAAAGCGCCAACCTCAACCTTAGCATAACATATGTTAAACTGTTCCATGCGTTCAGTCAGTGAAACGAAGCGCGATGATAAACGGCGATAACATACACGGCGGGGGAGTGAAAAACGAGCGTCGCTTGGGTCGAGTCGTGTAATGAACGTCTGTGTTCTTTTTTCGCTTTTTCACTCTGCAGCTATTATGGTGTCGCTTAGTGTTTCGCTTCGATTTGATAACTGACGCCTGGAACATGCTAATCATCACTGAAAGGTTAACAAATGTTACGTCGGAATTTGCAATTTAACCTCCAAGCTTCGCTTTCATGAAACAGTCTGGGGAAATCCCAAAACATGTCCGATGTCCATGGCAAAGATTCAAGAAAAACTTAGTGCTTGTGAGTTCTCGGTGACATCGTCGTGTTTAAGAGCTATTTGCCGACGGGTTTTTTTCTTGGAAAAAATTCGTTTCACGGGGAGTTTGACGTTTTTTTACTTCATAGGAAGGGCCTTTCAGACGCTACATTCAGTTTAATTGACTTACCGATATTGGTCGAGCTGAGAAACCGGTCTGCTCATTAAATTTTTTGTATATTAACACTCTCGCTGCCGTCTTCGTAATGCCGAGTTTCCTTTAAAGTCTAGTAAAATTGTTTACCTCTGTGCCAGATCTTTTGAAACCAAGCCATATATTTGAAGTATTTGTGTACATTAAAAATACCCCAGCTCCTTAGGGGTTAGTAGACGGACTAATTAGGGGCTCGGAACAGTCCTCGACCTCGTGACGTGATGTCTTGAATATTCTTGCACGGGCAGCTACCAATGTAATCTGTTGTCTAGTATGTTTTGGTTTTCGATTGAAACAATATAATTAAGGGGAAAGAATAATTCAGATATTCTCAAAAGCGAGGATTTTTTTAATAAAAAAAGAGTAATCTAAAGAACGACTAACTCATTTTAAACAATTTTATTTGCTGGTGCTTCTGATCGAGATAGCCGGTTCACTCAGTTAAATTCGGCTGCTATATACAATGATTTCATTGTTTACAAAGTCGATTTTCTCACATCTCACGGTGAAATAATTTTCATTACTTTCATAAACCTACTAAATATGTTAAGAGTGCGCTCCATAACAGCTGGAAATCACTCTACAATAACTCCTTGCCGGAAGGTAACAGTTCACTCCATTGTCTTCGATTCCTATTCATTACTAATCGGTTGCTGTTTTTTTCTACAATTTCGAGGGAGTCTGGCATATATTACAAAAGCTTGCAGTCTGACTGTCCTCTTAAAAATAATTTACTCATGTAAAGTATACACATAGACTGTAATACCTGTTCTAAGGTAGATTATCGGAACCTGTATGATCTCGTTCTTCTTGTAAAGTTTTCTTGATCTCTTCTTGTTGTACAACATTATCGATCTTCCTGGCGAAGTCAACGGTCGCTAGGACGGTCAAAGCAATCTCAGCTATTAGCGCTGCCCCATCTGTGGCAAGGGCTGTTACGATCATGGCGCTAACCTTCGTTGTAGTCTCCAACCAATCGTACCATTTGGTCTCTTTGCACAAACTCTTGATTATGGTCCACAGCAATCCAGCTGCGTAGGTGTCTTTAAGAAGGAAGAAAATGGCTTTGGCTCTCTCGGTTGCGCTGTTCCCTGCCGTTTTCCATGTGCTGACAAACTTCTGTAACGCTTGCTGGAATGCTGAAGACTTTTCGATTGCTTTCGCAGTGTCTTCAACGGTTTCTTTCATAGTACTGCCACTTACAGATACCTTTATGCCGGCCGCCTGCATGACAAACATCACTGCTTCCACTACAATACTAGCGTGCTGCAAATTCATGGCCCAGTTGATGTCTTCGTGTGCTGCCAGCTCCCTGGAAGGCAAGAACTCCTCCTGTCCTCTCTTTATCTCCACCAGAGATTTGCCATTGTCCATCTCAGGCTTGCTGATTTCCATACGGAATGTTGGGATGAAAAGAGCCTCTTCGATCAGCTTGATTCGGTCTTCGGGTAGATGCTTGGCAAGGCGCTCGCGGATGTTTTTTTGAGGTCCACATTCAAACTCGTGAGAGAGCTTTACTTGTTCCTTGGCTATTTTTCTGGCCGTCTCCTTGATAGAATATTTCAATTTTTTAAATGCAGCTAGCTTGGAATACTCTCCAGGGGCATTATTTGCAATATGCGCCAATGCCATTTCTACCGCTTCGGAGATTTTCTTTTTATCTGTCGCCATTTTGCAAGGAACTCACGTTGCTGCATAAGAAGAGGCAAGAACGATTTCATAACACTTCATCTTAGTAGCTGTCTGTCAGGAATACTTAACATTACAACCGGGAGTGTAAATAGAGTTGCATAACATTAGAGATTAAAATAACCAAAACAAAACAATTTGTCATTTCTTCATATATGGAACTTTAAAACACAAGCTCGATGAGGATCTTCACGCAAAGAGCGTTCTTTTAAAGAAATATATCATACTTATATGCAATTCTTACGTCATTACTCTCCTGTTAACTTTAGTAAAATAACGAAACAGTAGGGGATTTAGGGGTACAAGTAACGCCTTATGAGTACTTTAAACCGTTCTTAACTACATACAGAAAATGTTTTAAAATCTTTCCAAAATTTCCTTGCATATTGCGCCAGAGATCTTTTTAATCGCTCGATCCCTAAGTGATTTTAGCAAGTTCGGTTAAAACCTCTCCGAACTACTTCAGTCGCATTTGCACGTACGTTCGTTTTTTTTTTCTTCTGCTCCGAAAACAGTTTAACTAGTCTAACAGTCTAGCATATGATTTTGCTATGCAAAGGTAGAGAACTTTGAATCATTTTTCATATATACTAGAAGATGTACTTACCAGACACAGCTAGGCCAAGCTTACAGTTTAGTGCAATGGAAGAAATGTAATGTTCTGGAATAGATGTGTTGTTTTTATACGCTGGAAGTTCAGTTTTGGCGCGGAAATCGTGCTCACGCGATAGTCATGAGCATCACTTGCAAGCACCTGCTGACCTTTAAATTATATAATCAGCTGTAATTCACATGTTTCATTTTCACTTTAATTTTTTAAACTCTCAAATCGACCCGCGTGATTTTCTCGGAAATCGCCAAAATAATAATTACACCACAAAATCGCTACCTGTTCACCACATGATCGTTTTTCTCGGAATTAAACGTAGTTACATGTACAATTATAGCAACAAAATCTTAAAGTTTTAGGAGCTGATAGTCAATCTATGTTTTGCAGTTTCAAATCACAAGGTTTTCTTGACGTTAAATATCGAACCAGACTGTACTGCAAGACCTTTTTCAACGACATTATTCAGTTGAAAATGTAGGAATTTTTTCTAGTTTTATCTCGAACCAAAGATGCGTCTAAGTCCTTTTTAAGACAGGACTAGTTGTCGGATAACACAATTTTTCATGTAAGGCAAGAAATCGTTCCTGAATCACCCTTTCGTTCTACTCCTGGTAGGTCTGTATAATGCAGAACTGTGACAGAGGTCAAGAAAATGCTGCCGATGTCACAGATTTCTACTCTTGTTACAGTTTTTAGTCATTCAGATCGCCAGTTTATAACATACGTAGTGTTTCTCCTCCCTCTCCCAAATAACTTAAACGTTGCTGAAATTTCTTACATACGGTAACAAACACACAGATACGCTCATAAACATCGTGCTCAGCGAATCTAGGAAACTGCTACAAACTTAATGTTTCAAAGAGGAATATCTTTACTTGAGGCGAATTTTAGCCTTAAGAGATCAGATGTTCTCGATCTTTTTATGAGTTTGCGCCGTGGATTCTCTTAGCTTGTCACTTTTGGTTCTCAAATTACTTTTGTTCTCTTCAGTAATTGACCAAAAGCAGAGAACGTGGTAATTTTCGCCGTCAGACAGAGACTGTTTCGGTTACATTTCATTGTGAGAAGCCATGTAAGTGACGTAATTTCAATTAAATAGGGAGAAAGTTCTTGCTCTATTTTTTCCTGTGAGTTTCAAGAAATTTCAGCCAATCTTAAGGTTTTAGTTTGCCTGTCTCTTGCAAGAAATACAAATAAAAGCTAATTCTCACGCTCCTTATCGGCACAGCGCCTGCGCTTTGTTGTAGGAGGTCTAAGTTTATCAATATGGAGACAACTATTGGTCCAATTATTGATTAATTTTATGACTTCCCTTCGCGACCAAAACGAAATCTTGAGATCATATTCTGCCTGTCTGTGGCAAGAAATTCGCTTCAAAGCTAATTCTCACGCACGTTATCCGCACAGCTTTGGATGACCTAACGCCACATACAAAGATACGAACATGAAGATGAAAAATTTTTCAGACTTGAATGCGGCCTTAGGCGTCAAATACCACCAAAATTTGTAATCCTAGGTGCTGGAAAAAAATTGCTAGTGAAGAAGTAAAACCACAGACCAAGTTCGAGCAATATTCCTTATTAATAATGTGAATATGTTTATGTGACGCAGTAAGCGAAATACTAAGACCGATATATGTAGATTGTTGAGAGGGCGCATTTATAACCCAACAATCTGACTTAGTTTTGAATAAAATCTCATTCAGTTCGCTTGTATGTCAATACGTTTGAAACTTGCGCGTTTTCTCAGTAGGCTTAAATACGGAAGTTTTTTTTCTCATTCAATTTTGCTCTTCTTGATTTGAAGGGATTACGAAAAGAGAACTAAAAACCTACTAAATAGCTGTAAATAAGCAAGAAAACTCATGCAATCCAAGCGAACAGGCAAAGATGCGAGGAAAGTTTGTTTTTTTATTCCAAATCAGATCAGATTACTAGGTTCATGAAACGTGACTTCCCGACTTGCACAAATCTCTATTTTTGCCTATTTCATAATGTAAACGTGTTTACATAACATTGCAGGCTCGCTTTCGTGCGTGCTCTACGCTAAGTGGAACATTTCACTGTCTTAAGGCCTATTTACACGGCACGACTTTGTCGCATGCGACAAGCTTACGACAGGCCTACGACATGACTTAAGAGTCGTAAGCGAGTTGTAGGTTTGATTTACACGAAACAATTCGTGTCGTAAGCCTGTCGTAAGCTTGTCGCATGCGACAAAGTCGTACCGTGTAAATAGGCCCTTAGTAATACATGCAATACAAAAAGTATTTAGTTAGTTCAGTATAATATATTCATGCGTTTAGGTACATTTAGTTACTCTATGAATTTTAAGTCCGAAGTTATTTTAGCTCAAACTATGGCGATGAGTTTCTAAATTGCGACTGTCTTGCCTAGCGGCCTCAGTTAGTGGACCTGCCAAGTTTGTCCACTGACCTCAGTTGCTTTGGACCCACACGAAAGTTCTTGTTTTGGCTTAAGCTGTCAAATGTTGATTCGGTTGTGATTGAGAGCAGAAATACATTGTTGTTTATGTTTGGGATTATTGTAGAAGTGTCTGGATTAATGTTCTAACAACTTATGTTTTACCTTCCAAGGTCAGATAGCCAGCATGCCCACTCTTGCCTGCTGCGACAAATATATGAGCAAGTAATTTTGAGTTTTAAGGGGGTAACTTTTAAAGAAACTGTGGTGCTGCGTCGGTGGGAGAGTATAACAGGGTAATTTAGTATAATCAACTGAGTTGATAACAAAACAGCCACAAAGCGCGCTTCGAAGATTCTTATAACTAGTCACGGTATCCTTAAATTACTTGAGATTTTGAAAAGGGAAAATAACTCATTTGAGAATTTGCTTTTCAAATGTCATTTTATCTAAGTGGGAAAAGCGTGAACCACAGGAAGGCCTCGTTTCCTTCGCAGCCGTTGTTTGGTCTCGTCACGCAGCGTTGGGGAGAGGACGTTGCGTGACGAGACCAAACAACGGCTGCAAGGGCCCCGCTAATAGCCTTTAATTTGCTTGCTTTCGCCCCATGAGCTTCCATTGAAGGGGAGGGGGAGGGGGTGGGGGAATCTGAGTAACCTGTGTCCTATTAAGTTTTTGGGATTTGAGTATCCCCAATAATTCCAGTTTGAGAACCTGGAATCTCCATTTTAAATAAGAACAATTGATTAAGAAAAAAATGCATGTGAGGTAGTTCTCAGTACACACGCACAAGTCCTACATGACTTTCCTCAATTTGTAACTAAGATACTTTTTTTAAGTTTGGTGGGCACCAAAGAAAACATAAAATGAAAACATTGCTGTGACCACGGGTAAAGACAGAAAAATCAGCACACAATGTATCGGATGTTAAGGACCAATCAGAATACAGGATTTGCTTCTGGGCTTATGTAGAAAACAATAAGTGTAGTTTTAAGTTTCAATACTGCTTGTATTTCCTTCATTCCATTCTATATTTTGAGACAATTTGACCAGTGATAAGTTTGCCAGAAATGAAGGTTCTTTTATCTCTATGGAGAAAGGTACAAAAAGAGGGAGAGGTTGATAAGTTTAAAAAAAAAAACAAACAAACAAACAATACCCGAGTCTTTTTAAATTTTCATTGTAATTTCATATATGGCAGCAAGTTCCTTTTAAACATGGCCATATGAATCTCAATAAATAAGTATTCAATAATGACACAAAAGCTAACTAGTATGGTTTGTTGTTGACATATCCTAAATAAATATGTCTAAGTTTGTTCCAAGTCCCATTTTAAATCATTGTCATTAGCTAAACCCTGGCCATATAAAACTACTATAAAAGGAAGGATAGTGTTCTTTCTAAACCCTTTCAAAATAGGGGTCATCAAAATGGGTTTGTTGAAAAAAGAGAAAACACATCCTTACAAATTTGGAGCAGACATTTTTATCAGAAAGTTCTTCTGTACTAACTTTCTCCCTCTTGGAGGAGAAATCATTTCCTCATAACTACAAGAACTGCGAACCTGTGAAATAAATTTAGTTACCCTTAACAAAAGTTGAGAATCTGTCTTTTCTGTAAACTGACTGAAATTGATTTGTTTTAAATATCTGCAACTCTTCACAAGTGAGGAGATGGAAGCTTCACTTACACCAAAACAGCCAATAGCATCCAAGTAGGTCAGATTTGGACAATTTGCGGCAAGAGAAAATACCAAGTTACTTGTGATTTGAGCACAAGATTGTGACCCTCTAAAAGACACATCAAGATATTGCAACTTGTTGCAACCATGAGCAATACTGATGATGCCAGTGTCTGTGATTCTATGGCACCCAGCGACACAAAGGTATTTTAACCTTGGGCAATTCTTAGCCAGTTGTTTTTAAGTTCTGTCTGTGAGCTTGGTGCAATAGGAGAGGTCCACATGATGAAGGAGAGTTAATGAGCCTTTAACTGATTTAAAATCCAGGTCAGAAACATATGAACATACCTGCATATCAAGCCATTCAAGTTGGTTGCAGTTCTGCAGAATATCATTTATACTGCCGTCTGTTGCACGCAAACATTCAGATATCTCTAAGCTTGTTAAACCTTTACAGAAGGTTGCTAAAAGTTTTAGTGAAACATCAGAAATTCCTAAACAACCGTAAATGTTGAGACCACACAACTTCTTGCAATTTGTTGTAATGGCAGCAATTCCAATGTCTGTAACCCCCTGACACCATTTGACATTTAACTGGTGTAAATCAGGGCAGTTTTCAGCAATTCTTTGTACTGCTACATCAGTAATGTTTCCTGCAGGCTTTGGCAGTTCACAGCCACACACATTCAACCACTGAAGCTTTTTACAATGTTCTGCAACAGTTTCGATTGACACATCCGTTACACCAGGACATCCTTCAGCTATAAGCTGCAATAGGTTTGGGCAAACCTGTGCAACAACTGCAATACCTGCATCATTGATACTAGGACAGAAGGAAACATCGAGAGATTGTAACTTAGGAGAAGTACAAACCAATTCCCATAGTACATTGCTGTTAAGTTCAATACAACCTAGCAGGCCTATGCTGAGCAAATTGAACATATTTAAATCAGAAGTCAGATGTTCCTCGTCAAAAATTCCTGCGCCGTGGAAGTAGATTCTTTTCAAACTGTCACTCTCTTTCGCTGCCTTGAAGAACTGATTCGTTAAGAAAAAATTAGATTCGTCTGAATCCTCTTCCTTCTCACAAATGACTGTCAACTCTTGGAGTGATTTACAAGATGTGATCAAATCCTTTAGAATGTTACACGTTATACTTGTTTTATATGCCACGATTTTTAAGTCACGAAGGAGTCTGCAATTCGTTGAAATCACTTTCAACCCGTAGTCAGACAGCAATCGACAGCCTTTTAGATCAAGAATTTCTAAATTGCCACACTTTTTGGCAATACTTTCCACACATGCATCATCCACTTGGTTACAGTTCGAAAGAATAACTTCTTTAACGTTGCCACACCAGGACAAGACGTGATCCAAGGCCTTATAACAGAGTCCTTCGCAGTTTGGAAAATACAACTTCCTCCATAAACTTGAATCTGTTGACAAACGAGACCATTTCTTACACACAACTCGAAGTCTAAACAAATTATATATACGCTCTCCGGCTACAAAAGCGAAAATGTTTAGGATGACAGCCTCTGGTAAATCTTGGAACGTAATTTCTGCAGTCATTTCTCCCGAAAGAGCTGCAGAGGTTGGCGCTCTACTTGAACTAAACTTCCTCCATTGCGAGTTTTGCTGAAAACAGAGAAAGGCTGGAATCTAGTTTTTAGCTCCCGCATCTCAACAAAATGTCCGAGAGCATCAGCTGATTAACAATTCCCTGGTAACAAGTAATTGTTTTGGTAAACAAATAGTTATTCAAGATATTCGCAATTAGAGTTGGCTTTTATTCATTAGTTTATTAATTGATTTGGCGCCATTAGGTCGAGGAGCTACCCTGACAACTCCACCTTTTAATTTGCTCGCTATTATTACTGAACAACGAACAACAGTTAACTGTGTGATGTTTGACTAAATATTTCACAAAAGCAATTGATGGGTCAAGTCCGGTCTCTTCCAAACAGTGTGTTACCGCCACCTATCAATAACTGCTGCTCAACTTTGGAAGCCATATAAATGAAAGAGGGGCAAATTAACACTTTGGAAACTAATCACCGAACTGAACGAAAAAGAATAATTGTTGCTTCACCTGAAGAACTCTGAGTGACTAGCATACAAATTCACTCCTGAATCACACTAGAATAAAAGATATGATTTTAAGCAAAGTCTCCTTGTCAGCACCATAGGAAATGCCTAGAGAACAGTATGGAGATTATGTATACTGATGTTAGGTTGTAAAGGTTGAAACAATGAAGGAATACCCACCCAACAATGAAACTCCCCATGAGAGAGACAATCCACCCGATCATTTAAAATCGCAAAATGTGAAGCTTTGTAAATCTTAGCGCGGAAAGATTTGTTTTGGATTAACTCGCTGTTCGTCATTAAGGCGTTAGAGGTCAGGGCGATGTTTGCGTAGCAGTTTTCAGTATATTAAATTTCAAGAAAACGTGGAGATCATATTTCACTCCCACAGTAATCCAAAACGACAATTTTTCCCAAACAGTACGCCACCCTGTGAAACGAAATGATGGGTCTATTGATTCTCAGGAAGAACTGTCAAAATTCTGAAATGACATGGGTAAGATTCCTCATAAGTTTCATTAAAATATAGTAACAAGATTGGAATCGAAATTGTGTTCTCTTGTTTCAACTTTCAAACAGACTGACATGACCGTTAGAAAACTAAAATTGCCTCCAAATAATTTGTAATTTGAACAACTTTGCAGAAGCTTCAAATCCCAAATAATTCATTTACGATACGTGAAATTTGAGAAAAGATAGATGAATTTCCATTTATTCCTTTGCCAAAACCTGTGCAGCGCGAGTGCGAGGGAATCATGCATGTTGTACTTGCAAGTGCTCCAGCTTTTACGCATCAGCTGTGGGTACTGAAGCACAACGAATGTACCAGATGTTGTAGACCTGAAGCTGAACGTCAACAAAAGCCTTTTACAATCAACACACAATAGAATACCTAGACAATTGAAGTTTGAAATGTTTATTTTGAGATTGTACAAACTGCTCTCCTCCTATCTTCTGGTTATTCATTTTATGGTCGATACACTTACTTCTCAATAACAACTGCGAGTAGATAGCAGCCTATTTGTAGCACAGGCGATATTATTAATATGAAAAAGAAGAATCGAAACAGCACTTTTTAATCGACAGTGTAATTTGCTTTCGCGGCTTTGCTGCGAAGAACAATATAGCCGTCAATAATTAACTCTTACATAATTATCCAACGCGTTTATGACACCAGTTTAATTGCTGTCTCGGTGACGTAGAATTTCTTAAGTAAATCAATTTGCATTACAACAAAAAGTTGTCGGATTTTGGGCAGCTCGCCTCAATCGTGTTTTTCAACACACCGTTCTCCTAGCTACAAGAGACAATGAGTGAGACGTTGATAAACACATCGAGAATGTAGTTCAGAGGAAAAATTTATCAATCCAAGTGCAAGGGGATGGGGTGCAGTGAATCCAAGCCATCTCAAGGCAATGGGAGAGCCGAAGCTGAGGCAATTATTTCATCCAATGGAAACGGATTGCAGGAGACAGAGCCGGCAAAAACCAAAGCAACGGATAATTCGCTACACGACGTGAACCCAATCCAATTAAATTCCACTCACGGAAGCGTTAAAAGACCTGAAGAGTCGAACATTATGAAACCACTGAGAGCAAGGCCATCCGGTCTGGAAAACGCCTGGGGTAACACAAGAGTCGTAAATAAAAACCTCGAAAATACTTTCAACAAGCCGCAAGTACAAAAGGTGGACGACTTTGGCAGCGAATATGGAAAAGATGGTGTTGATTTAGCTTCAAGTCACGTCCAAAGCGGGCAGGATACTGAGAAATTCGTCAGTAACTCGCTTGGTGCGCGAACATCCCCCGATGGTACATACAGCGCTGATTACAATGAGAGACTGAACCATGAACGCCCTGGTATCCATAAGGTAAATATAATGCTAAC
The DNA here is from genome assembly GCF_964200805.1 of Pocillopora damicornis. Classification (NCBI taxonomy): domain Eukaryota; kingdom Metazoa; phylum Cnidaria; class Anthozoa; order Scleractinia; family Pocilloporidae; genus Pocillopora; species Pocillopora damicornis. Next base: position 38,822,121 of record NC_142670.1, on the reverse strand, counting down.
GACCTGAAAGAGCGTTTTAAAGCACGATGGATTGGCAAATAAGACCAAATAAGCGTTCATTTAATTTATTTTACGTCCAAGTCCTGGTTTGTTTTTCAGGATTTTTTTCCCGCCTCCCATTTGGCTTCCACTGGCCGATTAGTCAGATTTTTTTTAAAGCAAAAATCGCTCTCTATACGATTTTGACACTCCACAATACCTTTGGAAAAAAAACTTAAATAAATTTTATTCCCCTGACAGGCTGTTGAAGTCGCAACATAAATGGTTTATTTTTTATTTATTTTCTCTTGGCAGAAAGAATCAGATGAATCTTTCGATCCGTCGAAATTAATAGATATTGAAAAATTCAAAGCGGCAAATGCCCCAGGAAAACAGGTATGAATGATCAAAACAAATTGTTATGTTCGTCGGATTTTTCGTCGATCTTTTTTTTCCCAATTTTAATTTCTGCCTTTAGCCTACCGAATTAAACCTGATGAATAAAATTTTTCTAGCGATAAGGTCCTATTAATTATATCTCACGTAGGGATAATTGTTCATTAGTTTGAAATCCTGGTAAAATCCTTATTTTTGATCAGTGAACTACTGTAAAGAAACTGATGTGCAAAATAGACGCTTCCAACCCTAATGTCTTATGTTTTATTCCTAATGTTATTCACAGTTGTAAACCGGTGTTTTATTCTTTGAGGAACGGAACAGATAAAACATGGAAAGATGGCCGGTTAAAAGGCTGATCATTACCTCGCCGTTGTAATATCTGATAGAATTTACTGATGCACCAGACAATGCAGTAGTTGCTAAATGTGCCGTGCAAAAATTAATTAACGGAATGAATTATTTCCTAGCTACATTTTTCCTAACGTAAAATTATAAATCCCTCTCCATCATTTAACAACTTATATTTGAGATTAAAAGCGTATGTATTTAATCAATAAAAAACACTGTTACTTAATTGATCGAAGACAAATTCGGTTATTTTATCACAAATTTTCTACAAGAACTAATTTTAATTGATTAACGAGCTCTGATGTAACTGCTGCTAAACCACCCCCTAAAGTTTTACTAACTATTTTTTTTTCCTGGGTAAATAGCTGTTATCTAACAGCTAACTCTTACTTTTCCTTGTTTTTCAGGTGCAAACGACCACCGCAAAACCAGGTAAGAATAAGAAATATATTTGCGACATACGCATTTTAAATCAGCCTGAATGATTATCATATTAATTGCTCGCCTTAACGTTGTTTTGAACAATAATTATTTGCAAACATAACTAAACTCCGTGATCTGAAAACTAAAAATTTTATTTTCTAATACAGTTTGAAGCGAATCAAGTGAGAAATTAGGTTTGCAACTCTAATCTACACAAATAAATTAGATATATGGGAAACGAAAAGAACGTGATGCTGTGTAATTATGTAAATGAAAAGATGTTTTTTTTTTTTAACAGTTTTATGTCTCACGGTTACTATGAAATGACTTAGCTTGAAGAGAAGAAAAGTTATCAAAAAAGAACAGCACTGAAATGTATTAAGGCCAAATGAAAATTTAAAATAGTTTATCGTAAACTTTGAAAAACAGGGAACGGAGGAAATTTTTATAATTTACATATAGGTACTATGTAACGAAGCCTGGAACTAATATCACATTACACGTAATTATACAGCAAAATAAAGCAAATATTGAGCTTTCGTGGCTACAGCAGATCAGGCGGGAGGATGGCTGACTCACTCCACATCTAGTGCCTTGTTTTTTGAGTTTAAGTCCTTGGCTCTCTTTAGGCGGCGATTGTGTTTCGCAAGAAGCGCGCGCAGCGTAGCCTCATAGTTCAGAAAATGTGCGCTATATTGTTGTGAGATACTCGTTAACTGCCTATGGAAGTTTGAATAATTTAAAGGCAGTAATGTCAACGAATTGGAGCTCCACTTTTAGGCATAGGTTAGTTTATCTTATGAGATCGTCTGGTTTGCTATTTGCAATTTACTCACCACTAATGTGAAATAAAACCCAAGCAAAATAAGAAAGGAAAAAAAAACCACCTCTGTTCGATAAATTGGGTTACCGAATTTTCGTATTGGGTATCATTCAAATTTCTTCGTAAATCTTTCTTCTTATTTCAGAATTGTCAAATTTTGATACTGACGTAAACCACAACGTTCTTGATGTCTCGAGAAAAGCAGCCAGGTGAGATTGTCCAGTTATTTCAGAATTTGCCAAAATTTTTTGCACCTTTCTTTTTTTTCGTCTTGTTTCATTTTTTGCTCGCTCACTGTGTGGCTTACTTAGTCTCTTTGCCTATCTTTCTGTTTCTCTGTTCGTCTGTCTGAGTTTATGTCTTATTACCCTTGGGCCTGTTTACATTATAGTCTGCCCGCTCGCGCCCGACGGTCCGTCGGACAAAGTCCCTGTCTGTTTGGCTCAAGAACTTCTTCCTCTAACCTATGACCGTAAACTCAAAGACCTCGTTTTCTTTTTCAAATGTCTGAATGGTTGTACCGATCTCAATGTTCGTGATTTTGTTTCCTCTGTTTCTCACAGCCAAACCAGACTAAGTACTTCTTATAATCTTAAAACACCTGTACGTAAAACAAGTTCCTTCCAAGTCTCTTACTTCAACTGCAACGTTAACTTTGGAATTATATGTATCTGAAAATTATCACCTCCTACCAGTTTTCCAACTATAGAGTCCTTTCATAATTTTTTCAGTCGGCAGGTTTCATCTTCTTTAGAATTGCTTTGATGTAAACTATTCCTGTACTTGGAAAATTGTACGATCCTACTCCTGTCACCTGTAGTTTCTGGTTTCTTTTTCCTAAAAATTATTCACCATGTTTTAGAATTCTTTGTGTTTTCTTTTGTTATCTCACGGGCGGTGCCTGGCACGGGTCCTTGTGTCCCGGTCGCATCAGCCCCATTGGGTCCACGACGTTTTTTTTCCTGCTTTGCTCTCTCAATAATTGTTCTTATTGTGTCTTGTATTTTCGAATCATATCGTATATTGTATTAGTATTATATGAGCCATACCCAATAAAGCTGTTAAAAAAGTCTGCCATGGTCTGTCAGTCAGTCTTTTCGCTTTTCTATCTGCTGCCTAGTTATGTACCTACGTGCCTGTGCGTCTGTCTGTCTATTAGTCTGCCTTCTTGCTACCCCCTAACCCGTCTGTTCTGTCTGTCTACTGTTTTGCTTTAATATTCCTGTTCGTTCGTCCTTCCATCTCGCAGTATATATTCACCTTCTGGCGTCTACTAACTTTTCTTATGTTTATATCAATAGTAATGATGTAGAGAGGCCGCTAAACTATAACGAAATTTACGACGACGATGAAAAGCAACTGATTGCCAGCATAGAGAATGACTTTGAAACAGCTTTGCCAGGATCTGTGTTCTAACAAATAACCGTTCCCTCCTAGGTAATGAACGGTAATTTATAACCGCGTATTAAAGATACACGTAATTTACTTCGCCAAGAAACTCACTCATTTTGGATGAAACTACCATTTAAGCTCCAAAAAAATCTCATTGAATCAGTGTAATGACTTAAGGGATTTTCATCAAATTGTTATTGTGGCTAAGACTGTTTTTATAGCGATTAGATCGGTTTTACTCATCCTCACGACAAACGATATTCTGTTTTCTTGTGTTTAATTTTTGTTTGTTTTTCAATAGAAATCCAAAAGTAGAGAAACAGCTCGATTCTCCTGGGAGTCACTTCCGTGAAGCTGCGTTTCTTTTAGCTTTAAGAAGTTATTTTTGAATGCGATAGGATAAAGTCATGTTTTCAGTTTCACATCTCCATTCTACGGTTTCAGATCCACGGTATTTTCGGGCGTTTCACCCTGATGCATCAACGAAGTCAGAGAAGAGAAACACTATGTATTGTGAACGAAGTTTACCCCCAGGTGGACATGGTAGACTAATAATAGCCATACCACAGTCATCAGTCTCACGAATTCCACTCACAGCTCAATTTTCCTAATGAAATGAAGGCGACTCATTCGTCTGTACCAAATAAACGGCATAAAATCGTGCACACAACTTACGCTGTTTCAAGGAATTCAAGTCGTTTAAGAACTATTTTTTATAAAGAGAAACATAAAAGAGCCTAAGAATTTATCAGCGTCAAGGTTTTAACAGCAAGGAAGTAATGTCGAACTAAGTTTGACTTTATTTCTTTCAGTTACGGAAAACCTTGTTTGTCTCACTACAGGGGCCTTTTGAGTATATGCATATTAGAAAACGTCGAAAAGTAAAGAAGTATTTAAAAACTGTGCATCGTTATTATCCTGTACAATATCAAGCACAGTCTCAGAATAAAAGTCAGAATATAAAATTTTGAGTGGCTGCCCTTTCCTACTTTCCATGGACTTTCATCAAGAAATCTTCAGCAGGTCCAAGGCATTTTGAAGGATGTGTTTCTCTTGGTTTCTTAAGCTCAAGGCCAACTTTGCATTTTCAGATCGTTGGATATCTGAACTCAAGAATTTAGCAATATTTTTTTCATCTAACTCATAAGATATTAGAACCCTTTCAATTAAGTTTTGTCTCCATTGTGAAACTCTATTTTCAACATCATCCCCAAGAAATTCACCAGTCAAGACTCTTTGCCAATGCCTTTTGAAGTGGTCCTCCTTCATTGCAAGAACCCTCAACAAGACAAGTAGATTCCATGACAAACCACTTCCCTCTGAACAACATAAGTCCTTGTGTAGCTTGTTAATGGCAATTATTTCCCTCTTCTTTCTTGAAATACCAAAGATATCAGGTAGAACAACTGAGTAAATTAGATCTTCAGAGAAAGCAACAGTATTGTGCAAGTTATGTGGCAAAATAAAACCATATTCTAAAAGCAGTTTTCTGTTATTGTGGGGCCCATAGTTAATAAAAACCTGCATTCCTTTCTTGTAGGGTGTAAAAGTGCAAATTTCATAATGTTTACTTTCTTGGTTGAATCCAGCTTGGACCTACAAAACAATTTTGATATTCCTGAAAGAGTTTTAATCTACCCTATTATTTATGTCAGCAAGAACAAACGATAAAATCTAAGGTGACTGAAAAAAGTTTGACCAAGGGAATTAATGGGATGAGTACCAACACTGGTAAAAGGTGAATAAAATGATGATAGTGATGATAATGAACTACAGAACAATTACATCGGGGATGACAATAATGAGAATAATAATGCTGATGATAAAGGTGTAATTATGAGAGTAATAATCCTACAGTAACTGATACTGCTTATGGTGATGGTAATCACGGATGCTGAAGGGGTGTTTAGCTGTAATACACACTGGATAGGCTTCAAGATTTTTCCACTCAGGTTTGCAAATTACTGAAAGGGGCTACTATCAAAATGGCCGAATTTTCAAAAAGAATACTCAGACACTAAGGTTACATTCTTGGACTTGATCATGAAGATGACAAGATCATAATGCTGTTACTGCTTACAGTGTTGAAGATGATGATTTAGTGTACAAGTGGGAAGGGTTATTTTCATTGTGTCTATTGTCTTTGTCGTTATCATCATCATTACCATTGTTAAATTGTTAATTAGTAGAAATCTATATACCTCTGTTGTGTCATTATGGTTCAGCAAATCAAGAACTGGGGCAAGGGCATAGTTATCCTGTGTCTGCAACCTGCTGCCTGGTAACAAATCCATGCAGTTGGCTTTGAACACAGACCTTGTGTTAACTACAAACCACGCCCATCTGAACTCATCAAAAGTCAAGAAATCCAAAAATGCTTTATCCAGCATAGTTGAATCATTTTCAACATATCCTTTCAGCTCTTCAAAAGATTCACGCACAGTTTTTATCTGGGAAACACACTGTTGCTGTAAACTAGACGGCAAAGCACTAAGCTCTTCTGCTTTGAAGTAAGTAGGAGTGTTAAAAGATGTGGGTAATGTTCTAATGTAAGGGTACCAGAAAGAGCTTCCTCCCTGGAATTTTTCATACAAGATAAAAATGCATAAAATCTGAATCGCTGTCAGGGAATACTTCGGTTGTAGTTTGATGAACGTTTTCACAATCTGGCTCCTTTCCGCTGTTTTTGTCGTAATTAACATTTTCTCTGGAACAGATATCACTAAATCACCTTTTGAAAGCTTTCTACAAGTCATCAAACCTCTTCCTGTCTGTCGAAAGTACGCTGGACGAAGTTTACCGAAGGAGATGCCATTTCGTTTCGCCCACTTTAGGAGTTCAATATAGCCTTGTTCAAACACAGCTGCACCAAATTCCCTTCGATAATCACCGTCCCTTTTACGCTTACGCCTTCTTCCAGTTCTACCATACGATCCCATTAATATCATTTACAAATCAACCCAAAATAGAGCACTAAAATTGGATTGTAAGGTCTAACACGTTCGCCATTTTGAAATTCCAAAACGTCAGGGTCTGGGTTCTAAGATGTTTTTTCCATAGTGCATTGCAAACTGTGGAAGAACCAAAATAAAACATGGCGGACTAGTTTCCGCCTCTGTGAAGAAATATAGTGAATTCAGTTTTTTACGCCAAACATGTCCTTCGAAATTCAGAAGTGGAAAGCTGAGGCTCATGAAAATGCTGCAAAGACTGTGGCAAATATGCTCCAAGTAAGATCCTTACTGCGATGTACAACGCTTGTTCAAGCACCTAAAAACAATATTCAGCTGATCGAAATATATCAAAACATGTTGCCCCACAAATGTATGGGTGTGGAATTTACTCTTGGCAAAACTTGCAATGTCCCTTGTGCTAGGATCATTGAAAGAGATAGCAGTGAATAGTGTGATCGTTTTATAAACTGTCAATTTCTGTTTTCATCGATTTACAATCGAGTATTCAGCACTAAACAGCTTTGTCTGAGATTGTATTTAAAAGGGTTACACTTCAAGATAAACCCACATAAATCAGTTTCCGTCATGCCTGATGGCCAAATTTTGCCGATTTTTTAGCATCCTGACAGCCTGGACAAAGTGGAACAATGGAGACGGAGATATATGAGAAACAAGGTTTGTTGCAGTTCATCATTGCCCAATGCACATTCTAACCTCATTCTGGTGGCTGGAACCTGGACCTTTTTTCTTGATCATGAGCTCAACCCGTCCTCCTTTGATATGTGGAATGGAAATGTCGTCTATAAAATGTAAGGCAGTGGAGGACTATCTAGTCTACACTCCTCAAAGAAGGAGAAATGACACAATGGCCATTATTGTGCGTCAGTGAGATATAAATAGGTCGTCTTGTATTCTAAAGTTCTACAGAAGTGATCATTAGTGTTTGGGTTATTGAATACATGTTAAGCCAAAGGGGGAGAAAAGCACATTCAGTCTCATTAGGCATGCTTTGTACGGAGAAAATTTTAACTTTGTAATACTTCACAGGCATCAGCTGAAGCCAGACTGAAGACAGCTGTGCAGTCCCAATTGGATGGTGTCAGAACAGGGCTTCATCAGCTCCATGGGTGAGACAGATCTTGTATATGACAGAGTCAAATTATTATTCAAATTTATCACAGTTTTAATCCTGGTTTTGATTTCAAGTTTTTTAATTTGGAAAGTTTTTCTTTTCAGAGCTCTTCAAGATATTAAGGAAATTAAGAAGAGGTAATTAATAATATTTATCTTCAGATGTAACAGTCTGTTACACCTAACTGTTTAGTTGAAATCATTTTGACTGGTTTAGAACATTTTACTTTGAGTTTTCAATTTTTGACAACCTTAACTTTGTGAATTGCCAGAAGTTTTAAATTGTTCACTGCCAGAGTTATACCATACAAAAAAAATTTGGGGGTTCACAACATGTTGATCTCATTAATTTAGTCCCGTTATTAAAAAAAAAAAAAAAAAAAAAAAAAAACACAGAAAGCATCTGTTACTGGATTTGTTCAGTTTGGAAATTTTTGAAATTCTGCTAAAATCTTAAAATGAAATTGAGTTCCTGAAAGTCAGAAACATTTTGCACTAATTGATGAACCTCCATTATTTAATTAATTCTCATTTGATTCTAAAAAAAAAAAATAATACCTAATTTTTTATCAGCATGAATGAAGTGGATTCTATGTGCAAAAATGTGGAATATTTAGCAGATGAGCTGCAGACTGTTAGGGACTGTCAATTACACCAGAGCAGGGTATGTATGATCATGTAAAGGTTAACCCCTTACACCCTATCATCAGTATGTATATTCTCCATACTGTTCTCTATACATTTCCTGAAATGCTGACAAGGAGAATATATTTGAAAATCAAGAGCTTTATAAGCTGGTGATGATTTCCTTTATTCTCATGACCTTAAAGTTTGATTCAGGGCTGATATTGTAAGGAGAAACTAGAAGCTGATCACTCTTAGGGGATAAGGAGTTAAAGGTCTGTATACAAACCAAGTGGCCCATCCAGCCTGAGCTTATTCAGTTTTCTGTAGCATGAGGTGATTAGAAGTTTTGCTAACCCTCCCCCCCCCTCCCCCCTCCCCCCGAATGGGATCCTACTGAAAGATTACTCCCCAGCATTTCATAAAATAGAACAAGTTGATAGGTCTGTTAACTTACCAGGACCTTCAAGAAAGGGGTCCCAGGCCAGGTCTTAAACATGGGCCTCTCAATCCACAGAGTCCAGTGCACTAAGCGTTTGGCTGCTGCACCTCCCACTCCAATTACCTCTAGGGGTAAAAATTCATGTTAGCTGTAGTGTATTGACTTTTAGTATAAATTAATTTCTCTAATATTATTTCTTCAACAGATATCTAAGGCCTGTGAACATCTTAATCTTATCTTCACTGTTCCAGACAGTGTAAAAAAAACAGAAGCCTTGATCAATGAAGGAAAACTTCTCCTTGCTCACAAATGGTAATGAGCATTATGTTGCATTGATCATGGCAATCATTTAGCAAACCTTACTGTAAAATGGAAACTGAAATTTTAAGCAGATGGATACTAAACTGCATATGGAATGACGTATATGAGCACCAAAATAATGTATTTGAAAAGCAGCTAACCATCTAGCCTGAGTTTTGACCAGTTAGATTTGTTTTTTGGGCTAAGAAAGTGTTATTTAAGTTGGAAAAATTGCAGGCATATGCGTGGAAGAGGGTATTTGCTAGACCTTCACAGTTGTACAAATGGTAGTTGTCATAAGTTGTAGTTAAACATGGTTTCAAGCTAGACTTGATTTGTAGTTTCTTTTGCTTCAGGATTGTGTTAAATGTACCAGGAACAAAGATGAAAACAAAGACATTTAGTTTTGGATTATATACACCTAAAATTCCTTTTCCACTACATTTGATAATAACCTTATGCCCAATGTAAAAAAAAAAAAAAAAAAAAAGAAAATAAATGGATGTAAATGGATGTAAAAAAATCCTGTTGAATAGATATTAATTCTGAGCACTGTGGTCAAATGTAGTTTATCAGACTTGGAAGCCACCAGAGATGAACTCCTGCTGGAAGTTCACAAGATGGCACAGGAAGAAGAGGGTCCAAAACCTGATAAAACAGTGAGTTTGTTGTAACATTTACTAAGCTTGCAATATATACAACGACTTTAAGATATTGTTTTGCTCTGCCTTGAGCTTCTTCTCTCTGCTCCATTTTGATATGTCAGCATTTTGGATTCCATTTGTAATTGAATATAACACCATGCAGTGTAAAGAGACTGCATTTCTTTATGTATGAAATAAACTACTAGTTTCAGTTTTATCCTTCTAAAATTGAGCTGTGATTTGCTGGTTTTAATGGGACTGTTGAGCTCAATACAAGTGTACAATTACATTCTACAAAAATTATGTACTAGAAGCAATAGACAAAATGATATTAAAATGTTGAAAGAACCTTAAAGTTTGTAGTGTCAATATACCTTACTTACTCTGTGTTCACTTCTTCTCTCTCCCAGCCACTGTACCAATACTTTGATGTAGTCAAGAAGTTATCAGTAAGTAACATGTGTGACTTTATGATTTTTTTGTCTTCTTGTACAGCAAGCCACTTATGTTTAACCCTTTACACCATAACATCAGTAAAGGTATTTTCCATGCTGTTCTCCTTTAACTCCTATGAGTGACCAAGACAGAATTTCTCCTTACAGTATCAATACAATATCAACCAGAAAAGTGATGAGAATAAAGAAAAATATCAATTTTTGGGATAATTAGTTGATCCAATACTAAATTCTCAGAGCTAACATTACAAGAATTGTATAGTTGACAGTAAGGAGAATTACGAATTTGATCTGGGAGTTAAAGGGTTAAAGGGTTAAACCAAAGAAAATATTTCAACATCCAAATTGAATGGGTAGAGGAAGAAATACATCATTGCATTTACGAGATGTTTGATGAATATCCATGCAATTATTTTTCCAATTTTTCAGGATTCCCTTGGCAAACAGTGCTGGGTTGTGTTGGGGAGAGTGCTTAGTACAGTTCGCAGTGACCCGGCCCAGTTGGTGACAGCCCTAAGAATTGTTGAAAGAGAAACAAGGTATCATCTGCTTTGCATTATATTCTATTTTTTTGGATCAACTTATTTATTTTCAAGAGTCATCTCTTAACATTTTTACTTATGAAGTTTAGAGAACTTGCCAATATATGGAAAGTATTTCATCTTAGTTGATCATCTACAATTTTCTCCTAACCAGTTTAGTCTAAATCAGGATTTATCACAAGGAGAAAATAGCAAATGATCACTGTGAGGTTTAAGCAAAGAAATAATCCTTGCAGTTGGGTAGCAAACATGAAAAAATTCAGGCTTTGGTGGGATTTAACACTTTAACTCCCAAGATCTGATTGTTAATTCTCCCCTGTAGCTGCTACACATTTCCTTGTAAATAAGTTATGAGAACTTGTTGCTAGATCAAGATAGCAACCTCTACCTTATAAGTTTGAATATTCTCATTACCTGTTTGCTGAAGAATGTATGGATATTGTAGGGAGAAGTTTTATGTTAATCACTTCTGGGAGTTAAAGGGTTAAACTGTCTCTTGGGTACTCTTAGGGAATACTACCATTACTGAACTATGAAGCTACATGTTGGGAAAAAGGAAAATTTTCAGTTTCAAATGGTTGAACTTTGAAATTCACTTACAGCGCATAATTTTTGAAAAAAAATTGAAACTACTGTATTGTATCAGAAGAGTTTTAATATTCATGTATCATCTACTCACAGAGCTGATAAAAGAGCAGAAGAAAAAAAAACAAATATGGGATTTTCTGTGCCTGGGCGGCCTAAGAAGTGGAGAGATAAAGCTTTTAAGGTTCTAGAGGAGTCTGTCAGTAACAGGTTAATATGCAGTTATGAAAATTCTTGAAATTTAAAGAGAATGTTATTTTGGAATATTTCTCACATGTCACTGTAGATTCTAACTGTGAACAGGTTAAGAAGATTCTGACATTTGTTTCCTCTTCAGCTATTAATAACTTTTGTATAATGCATACTCAAGAGCAATGTAGTGTTTCTTTGTTGTATATTAATGGTGGATTTTACCATCTTGTTTTCTGCACTACTTCTCCTGTCTGTCTCTTAAATTTTTCAAGATGTACACACTATTTCGTACTTCCTCTGTCACAGGGTAACCAGTTCTTTGTTGGCTCTGGTGGCACCACTGTGCCTGGGTCACAGGGGATGCTAGCTTTATGTGTGGTTTACTTGTGGGGAGAGCCCTTGAAAGAATTGCATTTACATTTACATTTAAATTTACCTCAAGCAGTGATGACATGATTTGGGAATTTCAGGTTTGAGAGTCTTGACATGGAACTGCAGGATAGAATGGATGACAAGATGTGGCTGGTGAAACATCTTGAACGCACAAGGAAACTTGTTTTGGATGATTTGATTGTTGTCAAGGTTTGTTTTCTTACTCACCCTTATCTCATTACTGCCAAATGACAAAAATTTCATCATTACTGAAAGAAGCAATTTTATTAACTTTAACCTTTCAACTCCCATTAGTGACCAAGAAAGAATTTCTCTTCATTATGTCAAACAAATAAGTGATGAGAATTGAGAAAAACATCAATTAGGGAACTATTAGTTGATCCAACATCAAATTCTCCAAACTAACAGCATAAGAATTGTATGGTAGACAGTAAGGAGAATTACTAATGAGATCTTGGGAGTAAGAGGGTTAAGAGAGCATTATGGGAGTATTTTTGGAGAGCGAGTGCTCGGTGTTTGTGTGTGAAATGTTTGGCTGCTATCATGTATTTTTTAAAAGGAGGGAAAGGCGAGGGAGAGAAATAAATCCTATCACGTTTTTATTGTAATATTTACGTTCTTATTCGTCTTAGAACTTGTGTCAGGTTTGTTTCCCTCCAAGTTATGACATATTTGATCGCTACATCAAAATGTATCACAAGGCACTCTCCGTCATGGTAAGGAGCTTAGAAGTCACTTCATTCATTAAATCTATTTATTGACTTCGATACGAACCAGAGTATTTTCTTCAATTGTAGTTTCTTCGAATTTGCGAGTTTGTATTGACAAGACGAGGAACGTTTGATTGTGGTTACAACATGAGGGTAAATTACCCAACATCCAGAGGGCGTATATGTAGCTGGACCCGACTATCGATTCTCGATCCCTCGATCCTCGAATCTCGAAGACATTTAGGGTCGAGGGTCTTGTCGAATTTCGAGACGTTCGGGCCTGTGCGGGATATTGTCCGAGATCTTCGTGAAATATACGCGACGAGAAACAAACGATTTTTGGCGTGATTGCGTTGTTTGAGGTTCAATCGGTTTGGAGTGATTTAACGTTCACCTTATTGATTTTGATTTTGCCAGTTGGAAAGATTTGTTCTGGAAGAAAGACTTGATTCGAATGAGTGCATCAGTCTGTTAACCTGGATCAAAGAATACAAGTAAGTAACTGAAGCAAAGGAAAAAATACTGGAACATTGCTGATCCTATTAGTATGTAACTAGTATATGACGTAATGCACCAACAGAGTCTCTCTCCCGCCCCCCCCCTCCCCACTTCCGCGTGACCTCTTCACTGAGGGAATCAGATTTTCCTTTTTTTTCCTACCTTTTTGATCATCTTTGTGAAGAGCTCATTTCTAATGCAACTAGCTTGACTTTCCATTGGTGAAGAGCCAAGCTCGGAACCTATAGAAACTTTATACCCTCAGTATATAGCACTTTTAGTTAAAGGTAAGCTGAAGGCTTTCCTACTACGTATCATACAGTTCATAGGAATTTTTCCTCTCATCTTTTGCTAGCCCATTTGTTGCAGCCTGATCTTGCTATTCATCATTCCCTTAATCACTGTTCCGTTACTATTATAGGGCCTACATTTGTCTTGTGTATCGTTCGAGATATGTTTGGCAAACTGCTTTGGCAGATTATGTTCGCATTAACCTTTTGACCACCAACTAAAGAAATATTGATTTTTAAATACATTCTCCTCGTCAACACCTTAGGAAATGTATAGAGAACAGTATGGAGAATATGCATACTGATGTTAGGGTGTAAAGGGTTAAACTTTAAATTCGTTGAGAGTTGGCGTGACTGCTGGACTTAAATATATCAGAACGAAACATCATTTGACTGCGCTTGATACATTTTTTTTTTACATTAGGGGAACTGATCTTATGATGCATCCAGAGCTACAGATTGATGTTGGTTTCCTAGGACCTCTGTTATCGCCCAAAGTTGAACGGGAACTGCTAGACACGTAATCAAAACTTTGTTATGTACTTTCAAATTGTCCCTTTTACGTACTCCTCATCGTAATATGCTCGTGATGTCTCGCCACGTAATCATACTGTCTGAATGAACTTTTAAGGAGCCTAAGAGAATTGGGGTTGTAAGCAAGTAAAGAGTAGGGATCGCATGTAGTCAAGTTATAACTGGTTTCATTTTTGTATCTGATTGGTTGAGATATTTGCGCGAGTTTTCGAGACCAATGAACAGAGCGAAATCCTCGATCATTTTCGACACGAGATTGAAAGTTGTTTTTTTAGTGAAAGGTAGATTAGTATAAATTACTACTACTGTATCACAATTAATTCAACTTCTTTTTCATCAGCTACCTCACGACCACTAAAAACAACATGATGGAGTGGATGACCAGGCTGGCCGAAACAGATCTTCAGGTGATGAATTAACGTTTGTATGGTGCCGGTTTCACAGAGGATTTGGACTCCCCGGTTCAAATCAGTGAGCGGATATGGACCCCCTCTCGCTGATTTGGGCCGTTAAAAGACCGGGGGGTTCAAATTAAGGGGCGTCCAAATCCGTTAGCACACTGGCAGTTGCTGATACTTTTTTGAATGTTTACTTTTGGTCGAATTATCAGTTTGGCCACCCTCTAGCTTTAAGAAGTGATTACTCTGCAAATTCACCTCTTCATTCTAATACATTATGCAGTAGACAGGCTACGAGATTAGACAATGTTATCAGTTGAAGAGTGTTGTTTTGATGCAACTGCAAACTCTCTCAACTTATTTACAAGGAAATGTGAGGCGTTAAGAAGGGAGAGTAACTTATCAGATCTTGGGGGTTATGAGGACAGTAGCTTGCTGTTACTTTTTGTTGTTTTTTTTTTCATGGTAACTGCTGAGAGCTAGGTTTGAATATCTGTTGCGTTTCTAATTCCAGGACTGGAACAGGGACGCACCGCCAGAGACAGACATGGATGGTTTCTACAACACATCGCTTCCAGTTTTCCTTTTTAAAATGGTCGATCAGAATGTGAGTTATTCTCTTATTTTTGCAAGAAATACTATCCAAAGAACAAGATTTGGCCCTTTTTTCCAATTTTTGGCCATCCCAGTAAACATTACTTTTTTTTTTCAGCTGCAAGTTGCAGCGAAGGCTGGAGAAGAGATCAAACTACAGGTCAGCTATAGAAATGAATTATTCGCCGCATTAAACGTAAACCTCTAAAAGGGTTGTATGGTTTAGTGATGTTACACTAGGACCGAAGTGATCACAGTAAAATATTGACAAATTTCTTAAAATCTAAAGTAATACCTTGTGATTTTCTTCTTTGCTCAGATTCTGGATATTTGTCTTGAGTCTATGCAAGGTTTCCAGAGGGATTATAGAGGTAACTAGTTATTTAGATGGTAAAGTTTCAGCTTGTCTTTGAAAACGAGCTGAAAGAAAGGATCATATAAGAGAAAGATGTTTTTCGTCTGGTCACGAGCGTGGGAAAAAGAGAAAATTCTGCGTCCACATGAGGAAACGAACCTCAAACTTTCGGATTCCGCGCTCCGATACTCTACCACTGAGCCACTGGGACTCCACGGGGTACATTCATATATGACACGCATCCTGTATACTTCTTGGATCAGCTATGTCGAATTGTGTCATGTTTTTTAAATAGGATAAGAAAGATGGTAAGTTTTAAGCTCGGTTAAGATATGTAGAAAGATGTTTTTCGAATCATGTTATTCGTTGCGTGTGGTTTTATCTGTAGGTCAAATCAGAGCTTTCAAGAGCAAACACTTTGAGGACAGAATGCAGCCTGTGAGATTTGTGGAATACATAGTAAGAGTTTTGCTCAAAAGTTTGCGAAGTTAATATTTGATAGGCACTTATGGTAGTCTTGTGACACAATTTGGTGTCCCAAATTCGACACAATTCACATAGTGCAGTAGTTTTTTCCACATTATTTATTTCTTTGGTTTGTTTATTTTGTCTATATGTTCCGTATACTTTATACTAATGTGCGTGACGCAGTTATAAGAAATAATCATCCTTATCCGTATTGGTGGGAGTTACAGATAAAACTGACTTACTTGACTTCGAATAAAGGAGATAAATTTCTAGAGAAACTGTGGTGCTACGTCGGTGGGAGAACGTAACAAGTTAATTTGGTATTGTCAACTGAGTTGATAATGTCAATTGGCCACCGTTAAGAGTTTCAAAGCTGACTATTCGAGCGTTAGCCCTTCGTCAGAGCGAACGGAGGAATTGTGGATTTTGTGTGTTTTTATATGCAGACTTCGTCTGATAATAACGTGTCCGGATGTCACTGCTGGTGTACATTACAATAGTTATCGAGAGCGTATCGGAATCACTAAGATCGAACGAGTGTCAGCGACAGCGCACGAAGATCACCACGAGTACACGAAAGGGTCAAACTTTTCATCAGCCCTTCCCATTCATTTCTTTGCTCCTCGCTCATTCACACAAGTAATTTCAAAGCCTTTACTCTACGTTTGTCTTGTAGAAGCTACGCTGTTCTTGAGTTTACAACTGAGTGTGATTTTTCCCTCTTTGCTAGGTGGCCATCGTAAACAACTGCAAGGCGTGTATGGACTTTACAGATCAACTAAAGGTAGGCATCAAGATGCTAGAGTGCTTTTCGATTGAATGTCGTGAACCAAAACTAAAATGATCACAACGGCCATTGAGAAGAAAGGGATATGCCCTAACCTGCCGATGAGAACTCGAAATAAAAACTCGCAAACTTCCTAAAGCGCGGGAAAACGCGGTTACCAAGTGGTGATTGGTTTTTAACATGCATCTGATTGGTTGAGGGGTTAGCGCAAGTTATCCGGATTAATCACAGAGCGAAGGCTTGGATCAAGCGCGCACAAAATTGGGTAGCTACAAAGGCGAAGAAGTGTAAGTCTAATCGACGTGAATGTATGTTTTTGCTCTTACCTTTACCAACTTTTAACTCTTGTTTATTCTCTGTAGGAGCGGTTAGTGGCTGAACTTGGCCGAGCAACGTTTGGAGAAGATAAACAACGATCATTTAAGAGCGTCGTCGACTGCTTCGCACAGATAGGAGAGGAGAGGTTTGTGCGCTGACACAAGTTTTATTTGTCAAAATGTTGGTTACTTAAGTGCTTTTTATCGGAGTATCGTAAAACGAATTCCAAAGTAATTACAGAGGCCAATCAGAACAAAGACAAATATCTCTTTGGGAAGTAATGGTAAGCCAGAATGAAGAAGAAAAACAATTTCCTCGAGGCGCGGGAAAAAGGCGAGGCAGCAAGACGCGTTTTGTTTCAATTCTTCATCTAATTGGTTGAGAGGGCGTCGCAAACTGAGATGTCTCGACCAAAAAAATTTCTTTGAGGCGCGGGAAAAGGCGAGGCAGCAAGACGCATTTTGTTCAATTTTTCGTCTAATTAGTTGAGAGGGCGACGCGGATTAAGATGTCTCGACCAATCACAAAGGGGAAGCAATTACGTCGATCCTGAAGCGCGGGAAAACACGAGCGACCAAGTCGCGACTAACTCTTGGCTTGCATCTCATCTTAATTTTACTTATTTGCTGTTTCCAAATGAAATTTTTTTTGTTAATATTTTTCAGTGCTGGATACCTCTTGGATGAAGCATTCTTGGACCTGGAGCCTTTTTTCTCACAAATTATGACTCCCGCATGGTATTGTATTTCATGTCCAACAAACTTTGCAATTTTAATGAAAAGTTGTTCAACCTTTTAACTCCCATGAGTGACCAAGACAGAATTTCTCCTTACAATATCAATACAATATCATGCTGACAAGTGATGAGAATAAAGAAAAATATTAATTAGGGGATTATTAGTTGATCCAATACCAAATTCTCCAAACTAACATCACAAGAACTATATGGCAGACAGTAAGGAGAATTACCAATAAGATCTTGGGAGTTATAAGGTTAAAACTACATTTGTGACAAGTTTTGTATTTGGAATTAATTTCCGAAGACCAGACAACTGAAACCTTTGGTCTTTCGACGACTGTTTGGATGCTATCCCACTGAGCTTCGCAGAACTTGATTTTTATTGTTGCTATTTTCTTAGGTCTTGTTTGACATTCGTCCTCCTGCCCAAATCCTTCCTTGATTTTTCACTCCTCTGAAAACATCGCACCTTTAACTATTAAGCTTCGTTTACTAACTGAAAGAGAAAACTTCAAAGGGGTGGTGGTTGTTGGATCGTTAGTTGATCAAGGAAAGGTTTTAATCTGCTTACTCTTTTTAATAGCAGTTTATTTCTAAAGGCCTGATATTTTCTGTTTTTTTTTTTGTTTTTTTAGGATACCAAGTCCAGAAGCTGTGGACACAATAATTGTCACAATAGAGGATTACTACAATGACTTTTTACACTTGAAAGACAAGTAAACTGAACTTGAATGTTTCTTTTATAGCTTTGGGAAGTTTTAGTGCTAACGGCATGATGTCTTTACAACGTCGCGCACACCGAGATACCACTCGATGTTTTGTGAACCGGCGTGAACCGAGAAAGTGTGAGCGCGACGTGAAAATGCTTTAAAGTGAAGTGAAAATTGTGGAAACTGGTTTATGATAAAGGAGAAGACTCGGTGACTGTTTGGGTTTTCTTAAGCTGATTAGTTTTTCAATAAGACTCTTTTTTCGACAGATTTTTCGATAACCTCATGGAACAAGCTCTGAAGAAAGTGCTGCTAGAATATGTCCGTGCAATGCTGAACAAGTATGGTGTTGAATATTTTTAACTGTTTTGTATTTTGTGGACTTAACTTCTGGCATTGCCGTATTGCTTGAGAAAAGCGGGAGTGTTTCAGATTTTCATGATGGTCGGCGATCATTCACTTTGTAGTTTTGTCTGACGAAGACGTAAATGAACGCGTGGTGAAAATGCGCGCTCGTGGGGTTAAAAGGCATGAACATTACGTGAAAATTTCTCAACGTGACATTTTTAAAAATTGAATGAGTGCGTCGTGAAAATGCGCGAACTTCAGCGACGGTTCGTGAGAATCTGGTACACTAACTGATGTAACTCAAAATCTGAGATTTTGTGTGTAAATCCGCGATAGTCTTGGACCTTCCCGGCATAAGGAGGCACACCTCAACTTAAGTTTTACAAGTTCTTTTTCATTTTTCTAGGCGTATTACATTTAAGGATTACGAAGGAAGGAGGGATGCGGCAAAAAAGATCACGGAGGAATCCAAAAAGATCGAGAAATTCTTCAAGAAGTTAGCCAAAGCTAATTTGCAGCCAGAAACTCAATGCTCCGTTCTTTCCACACTTGCTGAGGTCATCAAACTTCGAGATACGTCCATGATGGCTCTTGAAATTTCGGTAACTAAAGAGCAAATCACATCTAGCTAGAATAGTTAAATTTGTTATCATTTTTGGGTTTGAGACAAAGAAAAGTCATACTATTTTATGTATGTTTATTTGTATCATAAAATTTATCTCATGATAATTTATAATAGTTAATGATAAGCTGTTTGCTAAGAATTTAAATGGAAAATGTGATCAGAAATATTGCTTATTGTCGCCCTCTTTGCAAGATAGGAAAGGTAATTTTTGAATGTTCTCAGCAGTCATGGTTTGTTATCAACATGACATTCGGTTTTAAGTTTACTATGCCGGTTACTTTTCTCCTCAGGGAATTGCCAACAAGCACCCAGACTTCAAATCTGACCATGCCTTGGCCCTGTTGTTGATGAGAGGAGATCTTACCAGGACAGAAGCAAGACAGGTGTGTAGAGGATTAATCTCTCACAATCCTAAGCACAAACTTTCAGCTCCTCCCTCTGGGTGAATTAAGTTGACACATTGTGTCTTGGTGGTTAACTTGTTGAACTCCTAATCTAGGGTTCAAGCCCTGTCTGTGTCCCTCTTTGAAGTTTTTCAGACAAGATTTATAATTTCTGCATTGCCTCTCTCAGCCCAGGGAAATAAGTGGGTACCTGAAAAATGTCAGAGAAATCTGACAAATTCCAGGTGGAATAAGCATCCCATTTAGGCCTTGGTTGGTTGAAGGATGAGCAGTGCCATACACTGGATAAATATCTGTCTGATGGATAGCACCCTTGTTTTATGCAATGGAAATGGGATGAGCTGTAGCAGTTAGCTTCAGGCTTTCAGTTGTCAACCTTAATGTTAATTTTTTTTGTTGTTATTTTTCCAAGTTAATTATGGAAACTCCTCTAGAAGGCAGACAGGATACTTCAGCTGATGACCCTGCTGCATTTTTCATTCAAATCATTGTGCCACCATCTGTGTTGGACAAGCTGGAAACATTGAGAGAAACAATGATGAAAAAGAAATGAAATTTGCATCAAATTAGCATGTAATTCATTACTCTTCTTCACTCTGTGTATTTTAAAAAAAAGTTCATTTTACATCTACTACTCTAAACAGGAAATTAAACTTGCAACATGTATTTTGGGCTCCAGACATTGATCTGCCACTTTTTTTTCTGTGAAGATGTCAGTAAAAAATAAGTCTACCATAAAATTGCTATTAGAATGTGGAAATTGTTTATTAAAGATAGTTTAAGTGTTACTGGATCTGTATCAATCCACTTCATTAATAAAAATGAAACTTACAGTGTAGTAGATCTAAACATCTTTGAAGCTCTTGAGGACCCATCTTACAGTCCCTAAATTTACATAACCCTATGGGCCCCTTATTTTTACAAGAGCATATCTGGCTTTCCCGGTGTTTAGTGACTTAGGACTCCCTTGCTTCCCCTTTTCTGCATTCAATCATGTTCTTCCTGGCAGTTAGCTGGTACACATGACCTTTTACAGAGGCAAATAAGAGAGTTTTCCTAAAAGGGCCCTACTATTCTGAAGACTTCTTGTTTTATACATCAGGGCTCAGTTGTTCAAAGGGAAGATAGTGTGATCTAACAGTTAACCCTTTAACTCCCATTATTGACCAAGACAGAATTTCTCCCAACAATATCAATACAATATTAAGCAGATAAGTGATGAGAATAAAGAAAAGATCACTTTGGAGATTAGTTGATCCAATACTGAATTCTCTGAAATAACATTATAGGAATAGTATAGTTAAAAGTACTGGAAGAGCTACAAATTTGATCTGGGAGTTAAAGGGTTAAATTGCTATCCAGTGCATAAAACGTACTGCAATATCCAACAGATAGAGATTTATCCAGTGGCTAGCATTATCCACTCTTTGAGGAACAAGAGCCCAAATCTCTGCACCAGTCCTGCAGAGTCCTCATGAAACTAATTCTCCCAGCCAGGTGAGAGGAAGGAGAAGACCTCGCTGGTGCTACCAGAGTCTCTTGAAAGGGCTTGTTTAGCCAGCTGCATTCTAGAAATACTTGTTTTGATGCTTGATAGTGTCATCTCTTAGGGTAAACAGTTTTTGGCATTTTAAAGGCTGATTTTCTGCCGGGTGGTTGGGCATAGTTCCATGGATACGTAGCATGTGTTATAGGGGTTAAATACGTGTGCTTCTTGATAACAACTCTTCCCAGCTGACTGTACAAAAACTGACTTTCTGGACCCTTGAGAAGGAAAAAAACAGACGGCTAAGTCAAGCTGATAAGGTGGACGAGTTAATTCTGGCAGTCAAAAGTCAAATGTCAAATGCTTGGTACAGGTTGGCATAATCCAAAAGTCACAATTTCAATTATATTTGTAGTCGGTTTTGAAACAAGCATTTAGCATCTCGGGTCGTGAAAATGTGCATTATGTTCGATCGTA
The DNA here is from genome assembly GCF_964200805.1 of Pocillopora damicornis. NCBI lineage: Eukaryota > Metazoa > Cnidaria > Anthozoa > Scleractinia > Pocilloporidae > Pocillopora > Pocillopora damicornis. The sequence goes on along the minus strand of NC_142670.1, from coordinate 38,800,754 downwards.
TACCTTTTTAGAATTTAAAAATTTTAAAACATCAAACACATCGAAATTTTACTGACTGGAAGCGAAGAAAGGCATAAAAATAAGAGTTATTCCGATATATTAAAGTTCACATGGCAACCAGGTGGACAATCGGACATGGTTTGATGCTACTCTGGTTTAAAGATCTAATGAATGTAACCAAGAAGTTATTAGAGGAAGCACTAGACAGGATTGTAGAAACGTTGGGACTATGAATTGTAACGTCTCGTAACATTCATCAAATCTTTAAACCAGAGTAGCATCAAACCATGTCTTAGAGTTGTTCCGTTTAAAACAAAGCTTTTAAAATACCTTGTGATCTTGATTTGTGTGCCTTGGTAACGAGCGATTTTCGTGTTTCTCTGGTTTGCTTTCCTGCCTTTGATGAGCTCTGTAAGTTCGATCGCATAAACACTCTTCCTCAGTCATGATCCTGTTTACTTTGTCAACAATTTAGGATCTATAATTTTGAGAAGAAACCCTGCGAACTGTACATCGTCTCCGAGTTCAATCACTCGCTGTAAACAAAAGAAGTGCCAGGCGACTCCTTGGACCCAGTCTCTAAACCGCGGGGTCAACATGGCGGGAAGTTTACACGATGAATGTATCGCTCCAAAAGTTTTTATTCGCTGAACTTAAAATTTGGTTCCTTTAAGCTTCAGATGGAAAGGAACCGGAGTGTAGCTTGGATAATTTCTAATGGAGTCATATTCTCTGCTGGAAAAGCTAAAAGAGACCATAAAAAGAGATTTCCAAGGTAAGGTGTAAATTGTTCATGTTATAGAATCAACATACAAATAATACTTTATTTTTCTTAGGTGCATAGAGATAGTCTAAGACCTTATTCTTTCTCACGGCCCCAGAAATTAATCTAGCATATTTATCGAAAATATGCTATTAATCTAAAGCTGTCTGCCGTAAAGAATTTCACTTGAGAAAATCTAAAACACAACTGCAGCACTTTTCGAGTTTGTAAAAAAAATCGAGATAGAGATATATTATGTCGAGTTTTTCTCAACTTCTTTACAAACTCGATCACCAGCTCAAAAAGAGCTGCAGTTGTGTAAAGAATCTAGATGGGATCTAACCCTGAGTTCATGGTAACTCTCCTTGCCTCAATTAGTTGAACAAATTTGTAAGAGTTTTCTACCGTGCCTTTTAGGTCCATCTGTTCGGTTTTAAAAGATTAGCATGCACCCAAACTAAAGCTTTAATAGAGTTTAACCAATAGTATAGAGCAGGACAGGAGTTCTTCTGCATTTATCAGGCCTACACAGGGAAGTGCAAGACACCTGCTAGAGGAGAAGTGAAAAGAAAATTTTCCCCTTCCCTTGCACATCTCTTGCCTCTTGCTTGCCTCCTGCTTGCCTCCTGCTTGCCTCCTGCTTGCCTCCTGCTTGCCTCCTGCTTGCCTCCTGCTTGCCTCCTGCTTGCCTCCTGCTTGCCTCCTGCTTGCCTGAAAAATGAAAAAAAAGAAGCCCAATCTATGAGTTAGGCTGACCATGTCTCTACATAAGGGACAAGAATGTTAAAGCTCTTGTCTTGACTCTTTGGCAAGAGTTGTACATCATTCTGACTTATGCATCATTCATTATTAGTATGCATTGATAAAATTTGATCGTTTCGCATTTTCCAGATCTCAGTGACAGATGTACAGAGTCTGATAAAAGGGTTTGGTGCTTGGAGAAAGAAAATACTCAGATAAAGGAGCAACTCAAACAACTTCAAGATGAAAATAATCAGTAGGAATTAAATTTTAAACTTAATTTTTAACAAAGTTGTATGACCTCAGTTATAGAAATGCTTTTGGTTCAAAGCAGCAGAAACTGAGAGTATGTTATGAAATTAATAGGATTTCTAATTTTGCAGAGATTGAGGTGCAAGATTTGCAGAAATTTAAGAATAATATCTGTATGCTGGAGGGAAAATTATTCCACTTTCTGTTTGACTCTCAGGAAGGAAAGGAACCATAAATTCTTGAACTCAACTGTTACTACAATCATCAAATATTGTATGAACAAAATGTGCAAGTTTATATGTATCTCCCATATGGTTTTCTCAGGATATCCATATTTTGGTTACAATATATGTTAATAATAATTATTAGTTAGATAAGAGTATTGTTTAGATGCTGATTGTGTTTTCTTGTTATTACTTTCAAACTATTGCCTCAAGTCTTAAAGAAACTTTGGCAAAGGTCGAAAAAGAGCTGGCATACAAGGATGAAAAGCTAAAGAGGTTAGAGTAGAAAGATGGGTTGAGATGATGGACTTCTATCCATTAACACTTTAACTCCCAAGATCTCATTAGTAATTCTCCTTACTGTCTGCCATATAGTTCTTGTGATGTTAGTTTGGAGAGTTTGGTATTGAATCAACTAATATTCCTGTAATTAATATTTTTCTTTATTCTCATCACTTATCTGCATGATATTGTATTGATATTGTATTGATATTGTAGGGAGAAATTCTGTCTTGGTCACTCACGGGAGTTAATTCTTCCTCCCCTTTCCCTGCATGTATGCTTTTCGTTTTACATCAGTTTTGTGACAATAATATTTCAGGAAATATGATGAACTGCACAGGAAAGAACAATGGTGGGACCAATTTCGAGATGAAACTCAGCGGAGGTTTAAAGGTTGGTTTTTACATTCATGATGATATCAAAGTCTTAGACTTGGTCAGGAAATTAAATATTTGGTAAAAACTTTATTTACCTCTTTTCCTTGATTATGATTTTGCATTTATAGATACTGCAATCTTCGAATAGTTCTTCTCTTTTTCTGTAAATCCCTAGAAACAGATTACAATATTATTACCAAATGAGTGAATTAACTAAGTATAATGAATTAGGCTGTCGTGTTAGTCTGTTTGTTTTTCTTTGTTAGAGAAATGGAATGGTTGTTTGCGTACAACTTCTGTTTAAATGTTTTTTCCTGTATTTTGCTCTACAGCAATGAAATCATATGGAACGTTCCCTCAACACATCCTTGAAAAATATGTAAACAAGGATATTTTCCAGGAGTTGATGTGAGTTGAAAAATCTGTTACTTACTTTTGCATTAAAGTAAACCCAGGTTGTAGTCCCTGTGTCAATTTTTGGAGGACTAAATTCTAGTTGGCTAATATAAAACTCATGAAATAATTTGAGAGTGAGGGGTGCTAACGAAGAAATTGGTAAAGAGGGATAAGGAAGACTTCAAGTTTGATTAGGTAACATATTTGTCATCTTTTGTTTTAATCCTTTAACTCCCAGATCAAATTTGTAATTCACCTTTCTGTCAACCCCACAATTCTTATATAATGTTAGTTCAGATAATTTAGTATTGGGTCAACTATTTATCCTCAAAAGGATAGTTATTTTTTTTTATTCTCATCTCGTATCTGGTTGATATTGTATGGATATTGTAAGGAGAAATTCTATCTTGGTCATTCATGGGAGTTTAAGGGTTAATCCTCTACACCCTAACATTAATATCCTTATTAACGATACTATTATCTATAAACATTTCCTATGGGACCAATAAGAAGAATATGAGAGCTTCTTTGGCCAGCAATACTATCCTAAATTCTCATAATTTATCATTAATGCTTGTTTTGGGGATGATACTGTAAGCAGAAATGAATTTGATGTAAGTTACTCTAAGGGATGTAAGGGCTATGAAACTTTTGTGAATTTGTGTCCTCAGGAATAATAATTCTGTTAGCTCTTCCTTATACAAAGAAGATTGCCTCGTGATCAACAAGAGGAATGGCAAACTCTCTACCCTTAAAAGCAAGAAGAAGGTTAGATACAACAAAGTGTCAGCCTCGCAGTCGACTGCTGCAGAGGAAGTGAAAACAAATTCTCAAGACAAAGACGAAACACACATCAGTGAAACTGAAGAAAAGGAAAAACTGATAACCGATGATGACGAGGTTTATCCTGATAACAATGAAAGCACAAAACTTTACCATCATTCTCCACCTGATCAAAGGCAAGGAGGCAATATTTCTGCTCATCCCGAGGTTCTTGTTCAAGAAACTGAGGATGTGTACACAGAAGAAGTTGGTGATGGTTTCGGTTGCTTTATAGGGGCACCTTCTGCAGCAAGTACTCCTCTTGCTGCCGCAAGTTCACTTCGTTTTGATTATGATAATGTTGACGATGGTGATGGTAATGATGATGATGATGATGTGAGTGTCGGTATTCTAGATAATCCAAAACAATATCCGAAGGATGAAACTATGGATATTTTAACTAATGTTAAGTCGCAGCTAGCAAATTTGCCTAAATCAGATTCACAATTTCCAGTTGACTTGTCGTACACACAGCCAGAATCTCCAACGATTCCAAGCCGTACGCGTTCTCTGCAACAAGACATGAACCTGACTGCTGATTGCTCAGTGTCGCTTTTGCCTCATGGACTCAAGGCCGAAGAGGAATCTGAGAAACAAGAATGCAAACCCAATTTTGATTCTAAATTGGTTGAGGACAATGTTAAAACAGAAATCGAGAATGAACAAATGGAAAAACAACCTCCACCAATGAAAGCTGCAAGCACTTGCAAAAGCAAATCAACCAAACAGACAACTTTGGACACAAACTTTTTCAGCACGAAAGGAGTTTTGAGCAAAAATGATTTTACCTCTGGGAAGAGAAAGAGGGACACTTCAGGGGAATTTTATGATCAAAAGTCCCATGGAAAAAATGAAGATTTTAGGGTTAGTTAATTATTTACTTTTACGTTCAGTGTTTCAGTTAAAGTCTTTTTCCGTCAAAACTAAGACAAACTTTTCACTTTTGGCGAATTTATGATTGTGTCGTTTAATCTAGTTTGACGATTTTACGCATTAAGTAGCGAAACAGCGCAAGACCATGGTGCAATTATTGAGAGTTTATTGAAAACTGGTGAAGCGGAATTAGCACGGATTAGTAAGGATAACTTTGACAGATTCATTATTTTTTTGGAACCATGTATTTGTTAGGGGGAAAAATTTAAGACTTTGTTCAAAGTACCTACGGCGCCACCGCCAAAAACACCCGAAGTGATTCTACTGGAGGAATTTCCTTCACGCAGAGCTGATAAGAAGTCTTTTACCACTCCGTTGGGCAGCAGTGGAGATATCACAGGGCTGTACACGAGTGGTATGGACCTTTTTGGTAATATGGATGAACATTGCTCATCAGGTAATCACTAGAATTGAAGAACATTGCTTTCTTAAGCGCTCTGCGATTTGTTAAGAGCTCGCGCCGCTTTTGCAACCAATCAAATGCAGGACCGAACCAATCGTGACTTGGTCGCACGAATCGTTTCACTCGGGCTTGGACATGATCATGTAATTCTTCTTAGATTCTTCACGGGCTTATTGTTGCATTTGCATTGCTTTCAACCTCTTCGTCGATTGTGTCGAATCTGAAATTAATTCCAATGTGCAAGTAGCGGCTGAATCTTAGGTTTTCTCAGTTTTCTTTAGTTATTATTTTTGCTGCATGTGTATCTTTTCATTGTTAGATGTGCAACAGGACAGTGAAAAAGAAGGTCTTTGCCTGGAGAACGACGGAAAAGAAAATTTTACAGGCAAAAATGAGGTACTGACTGAGCTAATAGTTTGGCTATACGCACTTTCACCAAAGTTTTAAATAACAAATTACCTTTTTTTCTTATAAACAGAAATATAGCAGTAAGTCTTCGCAAGAAAACAGGCCGAAAGATACGAATGAGTGTTCAAAAATGGGAGTCAGGTATTTGGTATTTGAATTTATCAATTCCATCCAGTAGTTGAGCTAACGAGACATATACAGGTGTTTTGATAAGCTTTTTTCCATGGGGCATTAGGCGGCTGTACCCGGGAGAGGTCTGTAAGTCGAAACCTAAACACGAGCTTGCTCGTATGCTAAACGGAAGGCGGTGAGAGGAGTAATGGGCAGCGGTAGACCGCTGTAAATCAGCTCTTTATGAAACTTACCCCTGCATACGAGATATGCCATGATGCTGATTCGTATAGCTACCAGAACTTCCTCCCCTCGGATGAGATGCTAGTCTATACTGGGTTACCCGTGGTCTCCGTGAAGGTTTGCAGTTAGCATAGGTAACAACATGATTTCGAGTGCAATTTGGTGTAAATACGCACGAGTAAATTTTTTCAAAGACGACAAAATTGTACGAGACCGTAGGGCGAGTGCAATTTGTGCAAATTTTACAAGTGTTTATTACACCAAATTGCTCGAGAATTCATTTTATTAGTTTTTAATAATGTACATGAAAGAACATCGCAGAAAGTCAAGACCGACGAAATTTTGAAAGCGTGCGCGCGCTATTTGTAATTTGCACCTGTGTTACAACTTTGTAATCGTATTACAAATTTGCACGCGTGTTACATGAGAATGCTCTCGTTTTCAGCCAATCAGAAGCGCCTTGCTTTTTCATGTACATTATTACAGAATTTACAGGTAGGCGGGAAAAAGCCCTCTGAGTGTTAGCCTACGTGTAGCCGCACCCTTCCTCCCCAAAGGTGAAACAGAGGCGCCTACATTTTACCTTTGGGGGAAGGGTGCGGCTACACGTAGGCCCTCTGAGGGTAAGTTGTATACAAGTGACGAAATGATCCTCGAGGGTGGGCTGCAACTGAAGAAACTGCGGAAAAAGTAGCTTTAACCCTTTATATAGTATATATATTCTCCATACTCCTCTCTATATGTTTCTACTGTACTGACAAGGAGAATTGATATAAAGATCAAAACCTCCAAGGCAGCGATCATTTCCTTTATTCTCATAATTTTAATGAATGGTTGAGCAGTATTACTGTGAGGAGAACTTAGATACCGGTTACTCTTAGGGTTTAGCCCTTTAACTCCCATGAGTGACCAAGATAGAATTTCTCCTTACAATATCAATACAATATCAAACAGACAAGTGATGAGAATAGAGAAGAATATCAATTTGGGGATGATTAATTGATCCAATACTAAATTCTCTGAACTGACATTACATGAATTGCATGGTTGATAGTAAGGAGAATTTCAAATTTGATCTGGTAGATAAAGGGTTAAAGGGTCAAGAGATTTAGGCCTCGACGAGATTCGAGCCCATGCCTTCTAGGTACTAGTTCATTTTAGCAGCAAGGCCACATTTTGAAAGTGAGGCAAATTTTTGAGAATTCTTTGTTCCCATAAAGGAATGCTTCTCTTGGATTTGTCTTTCTTCCGACATATGGCTTTTTAGCTCAGTTAAAAATATTGTATTAAACGCGTACATCAATATTATTATTGCTAACGCTGGTGAATCATTCCCTCCTAAATTTGACTAGGAATAATGACGCTAAACCAAATTATAAATACGTAGAAGTTGTCCGGAAGAAAGATGAAAGAGCCAAGCTGAACGGCTATAAATGTCGTGACTGCCAAGAGGTAACATGCTAGATTACTTAGACAGAAAAAAATAGTCCACTGAGTGAAAAAGTGAACTAAGACATTCCATGCTGGAATTTGGCCCAAAAGGCACTAAGTACAGGAAAACTTAGGCACGAAGAATACAGGAATTTTAAAGGCTTTTGAAACGAACAAAACATACTAAAGAAGCAAGGCAGATCTTTTCATCGGTTTTTTTTTTGTGGAAGTAATTTCTTCCTTGTATAGGGGGAATATGCATCATCAAGAACCTGTAGATTACTAAATAAGTTTAAAGTTAATAGTGTTTCAAATGGTATTTAACATGACAGTGGAGATCTTCCTAGGAAGACCTTATTCCTGTTTTCTCGTCACCATATTCCTACCAATAACGTAGCTCCACTTTAACCTAACCCTCAAAATGTCAGCTTTTTTATCCTTTACGGTGGCCAATTTACGTTTTCAACTCAATTGTTAACACTAAATTACCTGCTATACTCTCCCACCGACGCAGCACCACAGTTTCTTTAGAAACTTACCACCTTTAGACCTAATCGCTGACGAGAGGTCATGAAAGAATGTCTGTTTTGGTTTAAGCTTTACAAAAGTTGGAACATGTGACCTGTTTTTCTCTCATTTTTGTTTAGTTTGAGAGCAATAGTTAAAATCAATTCAGCCGTTGGCGAAATTTATTCCCTTGTTTTTGTCCTTTTTTTAAGGATTTGTATTGTATTGGCTAATATGCTGTTCTTCACGATGGGCGACTTTTTTTCAGTCTGTGCGTCAAAGTTTCGGTGTTTCGTGACGAGTCAGTTAGAGTTGAGAAATGTCAAGCCGATTGTTGACAGTGGTCTCTCGAGTTCTCTTTTACATATCTAGATAATTTCATCTGTTTTGCAAATGTGATAAATTAGGTTTTGCTATTGTGATTGCCAATCGAAATGCGCTCCAAGACAGATATCCCTTTTCTTTTCAGTACTACCAGGGCCTTGATCTTCCCGAAGATGAGCTGAAAAAACGTTTGAAGCACTGTTCTCGTCACCGAGCGAAGTTTTCACCACCCCCGTCCACTCCGCCAGGCTTTTGGAATTTAAGCTTTCCGGATACCCAAGAGTATATGGCTAAGGGCTATTTAAAGACTGAGTCGGAAGCACCGGCTCCGAAGAGACTTCGGAAAACACGACGGAATAGGATCGCAAAGTGAAGAGTCTTTTCGAAGATTAACGATGAATTGCGAAGTTGACATGAAGATGTCATGATCGCTGATTGCTCGGGTTATCCGTGTGGTAACGAAGAAAACTGATTGGTGGAAGATGATACGAGGCATAATACAAATATAGAACTGTATTGTGAACAAGCCTCATGCATTTATACTAGAATGTACTGCTTGTCAATTTTTTTCGTAAGTGTGTACATGTCGAGAAATATTACGAGGAGCCGATGGCAACTCACTACAAGAAAACATGCCTGCAGCGCGGAAAAATGCGATTGAGCAAGTCGCCATTGGTTTAAGTTTTGAATCCAATTGCTTTTTAAAGTGGCGCGAGTTTCCAAGATAAATCTCCTATTCAGAGCAATCTTGGATAACTTTCAACACTTTTCTTTAGAGCGTATTTCGATGGAGCGTCATAAAACCAAAATCAGCGTAATCACAACGACCTATCTGACGAAAAAAAATGTCGCTGGGGGCAAATGGGAACCCAAATATCAGAAGATTGTCCCCTTAGTTTAACAAAGTCTGCTATGAGAAATGATAACGACTGTTTATGAAAATCCTTCCGTAAATCTAGATGTAATTTACTGATCCACGAGTGTATTTTCAGAAATTCCAACATGCGTTCTAAAAGCATCCTGATTGAACTAAATTATTTTGAATCAAATACTTCCCAATCACCTTTCTCGTTCCACTCCCTGTCTTGCAAGAGACGACGGAGAAAATTCCTTGGGGACCTGAATCCAAATAGATTTGCATTTTCAGCGCCATTTTTGAAGCGAATAGGATCAACACGAATAGCTCACTTGCCCTTGCAGTTCATTCCTGCATTTAGCAGAAGGGCGATTTAAAGAAGCGTTAATTGTCCTTCCTTGCCCATATGACAGTGATTGCGTTTGTCCTTGAGAACCATATTGAATACGCGACAAATACGAGCAAAAAATATTTTTACACATTCAAAATAAATCGATTAACATTTACCTATGGCGAAAGAAAAAATGAATGGCCTAACTTTTATGGAATGTGCAGCTAACATCCGCCAATTTCCGCTGCTTTAACCGAAAATGAAATTCATTGAAAATGAAGCTACCACAATGCAACGCAATCGGAGTGCGCACATCTTTTTTAAGAGCGATTTTGCCGCAATTCAGCATTGAGTTCCTGCTTTCTTGGAAAGGCCTTTGGATAGTTCAAGGCATTGTTTGTACATGCAAGTGTTTTCCAGTGTTGGATAGCGGTTTTGTACATGTCTAAGGTAAGTGAATGAGGCGAAGATCGACTTTGCAGTCTTGGGAACGTGCAGACTGACTGCACTTCAACAGGAAGTCTCGTTAGTCTTTTCGCTTATGATTGCATTTCTCGTTTTGGTCACGAAACATCTTGCTCGGGAATTCGAAAGTTCAGAGAGCTCATCTCTCGTAATCTTTCAAAGAACGTCTAATCAAACATTTCAAATTTGTGGATAAGGGCTTTGATCAACTTTTATAGGTATTTGTTTTCGATCACAGCTGTACCTAGTCATTAACATAAATAAACATCTACGTACTAGTCGCCGGTTCGATGCGGTTGTAGTATTTTGGAATGTTTCTCAAGCTTTTCGCGGTATTCATGACCAGGAGATAGTTTACTTTGCGAAAGGAAGCAAGATTGCTGGGAACATATTCCAACGTAATCAACGAGAAAAGTTCATTTGCAGCCATTTATAGTAACATAAACAACGGAGCTATTTTCTCGTCCATACATGTATCATGTATGAGCATCGTGTCTTGGCGCAACATAGAGCCATGGTGTTGTAATTAATTATGAGCTATCATAGCATGATTGTTTAACCTCTTACACCCTAACATCAGTCTGCATATTCTCCATTCTGTTCTTCATACATTTCTTGAGGTCATGACGAGGAGAATTTGTCAAGCAATCAAGAGTTTCTTTAGTTGGCGATCATTTCCTCCATTCTCATGAACTTACTGTTTTATTTGGGGGTGATACTGTAAGGAGAATCTAGATGCTAGTCACTCTTAGAGGTTACAACATGATTCTGCCTTTCTTCTTTTAATACCATGAAAGGTTTTAGGAATAAACTTTTTGATTCAAACAACAGGTGCTGGAAGAGCAATTTTATAGATAAAATTTAGAAGATCTCATACAATGTGAAGAGGGGCATATCATTCCTATGAGTTTTAAGGATTTTTACTGTTTTATTTGGGGGTGATACTGTAAGGAGAATCTAGATGCTAGTCACTCTTAGAGGTTACAACATGATTCTGCCTTTCTTCTTTTAATACCATGAAAGGTTTTAGGAATAAACTTTTTGATTCAAACAACAGGTGCTGGAAGAGCAATTTTATAGATAAAATTTAGAAGATCTCATACAATGTGAAGAGGGGCATATTATTCCTATGAGTTTTAAAGGATATTTATGAAAGTATCAATGGACTTAACATATGACTCGCTGCTTTGGAATTTATTTTCCATTGTCCTTCTACTTTCAAACTATGGTCAGTCCAATAAGGAGTCTCAAAGCAATATAAGGGGATTTTGGTCTTTTTGTGTATGAGGAGAGAGTAATATCTTGGATATGAATTCAAACTATATCAACAGAAACAGAAGTTTTCTGGTATGATTTGAGTTTTTGATGAGATATGTGCTTTTGGTTCATTTTTGAGTTGTCTTATTGTCAAGCTGTTAATAAGTGTTTCTAGAAGAAAGGGTGTATTATAGTGCAAAATTCTTTCATGCAAGGCTGACTGAAATATTTCTAAACAGGAAACTCTTTCTTCTTTGTAATGTTTAATTTACATTCTTTTGTTTTTAATATTCCTAAGACATAGACTAGTATAGTTATTTTGAGATGTCTTGATATTGGTGTTGTGTTGGTAACATTTTGTAGCCTCCTTTTGTGTGATGTATGATATTTGTAACAAGTTCGTGTCTTACTGTTTATTATTTCATTGCAGGATACTCATGGTATTAAGCATCAATAAATTTCCGTAAAACCGCTGTGTGTGCATTAGCGTTATCAATTATGCCGATTCAAAAACCTCAAGGAACAGAATTTCTTCAGTGTCCAATATGTTACAAGGAATTTGACAATCATGATCGGCAGCCAATCAGCTTGGGATGTGGACACACATTTTGTGTTTCCTGCTTGTCAAAACTGTCTAAAACACAGTGCCCTACTGATCAGGCTTCTGTAGAGACAGATATATCCAAACTTCCGTACAACTATGCTTTGCTTCAATTAGTTGGAGAAGAAATGCCAGACAATGGGCTTCCCCCAATTGACAGTCTTAGAGAATATACCACTTATTATTTAAATTCAAAAAGCTGTATTGAAAAGCTTGCCCTGTTCTTGAAACCTGTCAGTGGCTCTGGTAATGGTACAGTGAATGGAAAAGTCAATGGCAGCACCCGTAATGGTTCCGTCAACAGCAGTGGGAATAACGTCCTTACGAGACCCATGCAGAGGAAGCTTGTGACATTAGTTAACTGTCAATTGGCTGAGGGTGAAGGAAGATCTAGAGCCATGCGTGCAGCCAGAAGCTTGGGAGAAAGGACAGTTACAGAGCTCATTTTATTGCATCAACAAGTCTCAGCTAATATATGGGCTGCTATACGGAATCGTGGTTGTCAGTTTTTAGGACCAGCTATGCAGGAAGAAGCTTTGAAACTGATTTTGTTGGCCCTTGAGGGTGGTGAGGCTTTGTCTAGAAAGGTTTTGGTTCTTTTTGTGGTCCAGAAGCTGGAGTCTGTGTTTCCACAGGCTTCCAAAACAAGTATTGGCCATGTAGTGCAGTTGCTTTACAGAGCATCCTGTTTTAAGGTGAGTTTATGCTTTATGCTCCATTAAGGTGGATTTCAGTGGATGTCTGTTAAATTGTCACTAAAAAGTGCACTGAGATTTTTGTTATGTAGGAAATTGAGTATGCTTGTAATATATATTAAATGTAATTAAGAGGTCTCTGTGTATTTAAAAGTGTTGAACTGCAAATGTTGACTCAATTTTTTCATTCAGGTCGAGGAAAAGAACAATGAGCCATCTCTAATGCAGCTCAAAGAACAGGTACTGTTTCTTTGAAAAAAGTGATTTAAGATGTAACTGCCATTAAATTCACATGTTGGTTATTTCTTTCCATTGAATAAAGTGGTTAATAATTGTGTTGGTTATGCTTTTTAGACTTAAAAACATTATATCATTCTTTTTTTTTTCTTTTTTTTTTTGCTATCAGTACCGTACTTATGATGCACTGCGGAAATTACATGATGCACAGATAGTGCAAATTGCAACAGAGGCAGGGCTGCGCATTCTCCCAGACAAGTGGTCCTCACTGCTCTACGGTGACATGGATCACAAGTCTCACATGCAATCTATCATTGACAAGGTGTGTTGTTAGTTATGGCTTCAGCTTTAATGAAGTAAAACTGTACATTTAATACAATGGATCTAAGCTAGTTGAAATTTTTGATATCACTATTCAAGATTTAAAGCAGCAGGGCCATTATTGTATTTCTATCATGCGAAGACCTGTGAATTTTTTAATGGAGTGTTATGGTTTGCATCACAAGTTTATCCCAAAAAATGGTAGCATTACAGTTAAAACTAATTTCTTTTATTTTGTTTTCAGCTCCAAACCCCTGCCTCATTCTCCCAGAGCATCCAAGAGCTGATCATTGCCCTACAGAGATCTGGTGATCCTGGGAATCTCTGTCAAATGAGAGATCAGTTTGAATTACTGTCCCACATTGATGCATCTCCAGGTTTGTGTAGCAGTCTTTTTTGCAAGAATGGCAAGTTGTTGCATACAGAAGCACACAAATTTTCATTGACTGAAGCTTGAATAAGTTCTTGACATTAGTGGCCTGTTTTCACCAAGTTGTTCAATATAGCTTTGGGATCATATACATGTAGACACCCCAGTTGCACAGTTAATTACAGGTACATGTACTTCAAGGCCAAAAACAATTGCATTACCAGTTGAGATAACATGTGTCTTTGATTTTTTTTCCTGCAGAGGCATCATGTCCAGCTTGGGATGAGCTAGAACAAGCCATGGTTTCTGTACATTCTGTGGTCCATGGATTTGTTGATTTTTCAAAAGTGAGTGATGATGTTTTTGTTTTTCAAAATAAAATCCACTGATTTCTTGATCTGAGTCTCTTTTGATTACGTGGAAACTACATGAGAGCTCTTTTGGCAGATGCAGGATGATCATTATGATTAATGTTGCTTTTGGTTCTGTTCTTTCATATTCAAAAGGTTAGTTTGAAACATCTGCAGGCACATTGTTACAAAAGAGCAGATTAAAAAAAAAAACCAAATTAAAAACAAAAAAAAAAACTAGATGCATGCAGAACCATCAAGAGCAGCTGTTGAACATATAAGGGTCTTGAGTCTTGCATTTTCAAAAATATATCATAACCATTGGTAACAGTTTAGTACTTTTAAAAGTACTGAGTAGTCTAAAGGATGGATTATGTTTTTCCTTTATTTTGATGATATCAGTCACATGGCAGAGGAATGAAAGGATCTGGTGATCCACCACAAGTAAGTACAATTTGAAGTTTTTGTTGTTGTTGTTGTTGTTGTTGTTGTTGTTGTTGTTGTTGTTGTTGTAAATTTCTTTAATTTCCAGTGATCTTGATTTAGTCTAGCTAACTGTAGTCGTATTTGTGCATCAGTTCAGGCAGGTGTACTGGTAAACTTGGTCTAGATTATCCTTAAGAGTCAAGTAGTAAGCCTACTATTTACATTGGTTCTTTTTGGGACAGTAGCAATTTTTTTCCTTTTCTTTTTTAGTCACACAACAACAAGTTCAAAACCAGTATGTGCAGGGATCACACTTGGGGGGGATGTCCAAGAGGTCCCCGCTGTACATTTGCACACTCAAAGGAGGAGCTAGAGAAGTGGGTGTTGATGTGATTCATTGCTTTAAAGTTTGCAAATTAATGTTTTTCATGCTGAGCTATTCTCAGGTCCAAATACTAATGTGTGTTTTTTTTGTTACATTATCCTAAAGTCTAATTTCCAAATCCTACAATAAATATTTGGACATGAATCACAAATGACCTCTTACTGACTAGCATTATCGGCCATGTCCCAAATTCAAGTTTCCTTCTATGATCATGGGCTGTTTATTATGTCTTGGAAAAATGATAATAAATACTGATCTAAACATAATTTTTTTCAACGACCAGGGTTTGAGCAGTAATCCTTGTTCTTCATTAACGCGCGTCACTTTTAATCGCAGATTTGGTAAAAGAAGAACTCAGAGGCCTCGGCCCACACCCACTGGTAGAGGACCAGCACCATCTGTGGCACCAGATCAGTTTTCACCCCTTGAAAACGGTTGTGATGGCAGTCCAACCGCTACCCAGGCTCCTACAAATTGTGTCAACGGCTCTGCAAGATCATCTCCTCTTTAAATTTCTCCTGGTAAGGAGAGATGAAAATTTTTGTTCATCGGTTTTTTTTGGTGTGGAAGTAATTGCTTCCGCGTATAGGGGGAATATGCATCTTCAAGAAACTGTAGATTACTAAATAAATTTGAAGTTAATAGTGTTTCAAATGATATTTGTTTTGACGGTAAAGATCTTCCTAAGGAGACCTAATCGCTGACGAGATGTCCTGAGAGAATGGCTGTTTTGGCTTAAGCCATAAAAAAGTTGAAACATGTTCCCTGTTATTCTTTCATTTTTGTTTAGTTTGAAAGTAATAGATAAGAATCAATTCAATCGTTGGCGAAAGATCTTTTTATCCCCTTTTGTTTTTTTTAGGGTTTTTATTGTATTGGCTAACGTGACTTTCTTCACGATGGGCGACTTTTTTCCTGTCTGTGCGTCAAAGTTTCGGTGTTTCGCAACGAGTCATTTAGAGTTGAGAAGTGTTAAACTGATTGTTGACAGTGGTCTCTCGAGTTCTCTTTTACATATTCAGATAATGTCGTCTGTTCTGACTTGCAAATGTGATAAATTAGGTTTTGCTACTGTCATTACTAATCGAAATGTGCTCCATGACAGATATCCCTTTTCTTTTCAGTACTACCAAGGCCTTGATCTTCCCGAGGATTAGCTGAAAAAACGTTTGAAGCATTGTTCTCGTCACCGAGCGAAGTTTTCACCACCACCGTCCACTCCTCCAGGTTTTTAGAACTCAAGCTTTCCGGATACCCAAGAGCATATGGATAAGGGCTATTTAAAGACCGAGTCGGAAGCACCGGCTCCGAAGAGACTTCGGAAAACACGACGGAATAGGATCGCAAAGTGAGGAGTCTTTTCGAAGATTAACAATGAATTGCGAAGTTGACTTGAAGATATTTCGCTGATTGCTCGAATTATCCATGTGGTAACGAAGAAAACTTATTAGAGGAAGATGATATGAGGCATAATGCAAATAAAGAATTGTAGTTTATACAAGCCACGTTTAAACCAGAATGTATTGCTTGTCAATTTTTTTTCTTAAGTGTGTACATGGAATATTCAAGGGTCGGCAAGAGGAAAGAAAGAAAAAAGTTATCAGTAGCGAAATTTGCTGGTATTGATGGTGTCAATTACTTGGTGGGAGATAGGGGGATACCCCCCCCTCCCACCTTAAGTATTCCCTTGAAATGATACACGCAAAGAATTTTTTTTTCGCTCAGTATCTGTATTCACCTTTGTTTACCTTTTCCGTCTTTTTAAAGTTTCAAGAAACAAAGATGAATGCTTGGTCATGAGGCGAAATAAGCTGCTCTTTGTGTGTTAGATATGATTCAAGCTCTTTTCAAGGTTGACTTTTCTTTAATGTGAAGAAGTGCGAATCCTGCGTTTGGTATCGCGAATGAAAGCGACAACTTCTTCCTAGTCGTTCATTTCCTCTGTTCGGAGTGGTTTAATCCTCACTCTACGACTACAATGAAAAAGGCGTTTTGAAAATGAAAGCGACATATCGAAAATGTAATATTGAATGTAATATTAAAAAGGGATCAGACGATAATAAAAGAATTATGAAATGGGGAAGTTTTAAAGCCAGCATAACCATCCTTTATAAAGTTACAGTAGTTCTGTTTAAATGCGGTAACACTGGTGCTAGATCGTATATTAAGGGTTAGACAGTTCCAAAGTATTGCAGCTGTAACAAGGAAAGTTTTTCCACCTTCTGTGTCACGGTTATACTTTATAGGACAGCATATAGCTATATCAGCATAGCGTGAAGTTCTGGTAGACGTGTCGCTGATACGCACTGATCTACTACCTAAACACTCTGGGCATTTTCCATTTAAGCATTTGTAGAATAAGCGTAATTTATTTACCTTGATCTCGTCCTAAGAGGGTAGCCAGTCTACTCTCTTGAATAGGGTCACAGTAGGTTGGTCTCTCGTTTTATTAAGGCTTAAAATAAAACAAGCTGCTATGTTCTGAAGACGAAAAATTCGTCTAATGTTACATTTTGGTGTTGAACCCCAGACTGCTCCGCCGTATAAGAATGCAGTTATAGTTAATTACTGGTTGTGTTGTAAAAAAGTATACACTCGTCTAGAGGAAGATGTCTGATCGATCAGTTTCTTACATAGATGTTCAACATGTTCATTCAAGCTGAGGTCTAGATTAACATAGACCCCAAGTAACTTGTGACTTGTGGTCTTTCCCTTTACTGGTCAGAACAAGGGAAAGTATTACGAGGAGCCAATACAATACAATACAATACAATATTTATTTGCCATATACGACATTTACACATGGAAAAAAAAAAAAATGAAGAAAATTGATGACAGAAAATAAATGGCGAGAAAACCTGAAAGAAACCACGAGGCTTATAACAAGTCAGGTTTTCTCACTTAAAATAACTAATCTTATATTAGAATTACAATATGGACTTATGGTAATTAACTTTGACCGCGCACACGTACACACACACACACACGCACACACATATTAAGTAAGTTAGTTAAGAATTACTGCCTTACAGAAGCTAATACTTAGAGAGAAGAAATTCCTTAAGCTTTCTTTTAAAAGAAGCGGAGGAGGGAGAACTAGTTATGTCAGAATTTAACGAATTATAAAAGTTTGGACCTTGAAAGTAAATTGAAAACTTCCTGGTGTTCGTTCTGCACAGTGGCAAACGGAAGGACTGAGCATTCCTAGTATTATAATTGTGGATTTGACTATTCAGTAAAAAAAAGTTATTGAATTTGGAAGGGAATGTAGAGTTCTCGAATGAAAACATAAAAGTACCTAATTGAAACGAATGGATATCATGAAATTTTAAGAGTTTAAGTTCCTTTAAAATAGGGCCAGTATGGGCAATGTATGTAGAATTGCTTACTATTCTTAACGCACGTTTCTGTAAGGTTTTCTTTGAAGGTTTGACTTATAGGTACCAGCCCAAGCTAAATTGCAATAATACAAATATGGAAGGATCATAGAATTGTATAAAGTACGAAGGGAGTGAGTAGAGAGAAAAAACCTAGATTTATGAATAATACCTATAGATTTGGATAATTTATTTGCTGTTAAGGATATATGCGATTTCCAGGTCAAATTGTCATCTAATAAAACACCCAAAAACATGGTCTCAGAAACACGAGGAATAGGCTGCTCATTTATGAAAACTTGAAATTCAAAGGATTGCTTCTTTTGCCAAGGCTTGAATACCATAAAATTAGTCTTGGCTAAATTCAAGGAGAGCCGGTTTGCTGCAAACCAGGTTGACAATTTGTTTAATTCTCTATTTAATGTGTTAATTAGGTAAACAGGGTCATTATGGGAGATAAATAAGTTTGTATCATCAGCAAACAAGATTGCATCAAGCAGGGAAGCATTGTTCAAATCATTAACATACAGGATAAAAAATAAGGGACCAAGAATAGAACCTTGAGGCACCCCACAGGGAATCCCCTGTGGGGCAGATCTAACGTTATTAAATTCGACAAATTGTGTCCTCTCAGAAAGATAACTTTTGACCCATTCTAGTGCCAGACCACGGATCCCATAATGATTGAGTTTTTCAAAAAGAATGTCGTGATTTACCGTATCGAATGCTTTCGAAAGATCTAGGAATACTCCAATGGCATGTTCTTTTCTATCAAATGCAGAAGAAATTTTGTCACACAAATCGATAAGCGCAAGGCTAGGAGAGCGATTTTTTCTAAAGCCATATTGATTATCACATAAGACATCGGAGTCATTGAGATAATTCATAATACGGTTGTAAATTATTCGTTCCAAAAACTTTGAAAAGCACGGTAGAACAGAAATAGGTCTGTAGTTGCTGAAGAGAGCTTTGTCACCTGATTTAAAAATAGGTATGACACGAGCAATTTTCAAATCATCCGGAACGATACCATGAGTAATGGAGAGATTTACAATGTGTGTTAATGGAGAGGAAACGCTGCATATAGATCGCTTTATGATAGACATAGGGATATTGTCATACCCAGCCGATTTTCCCGCCGGAAACGTAGATGCGATATCTATAATCTCCTCCTGAGTTGCTAAATTTAGGAACATTGACTGAGGGAAATGACCAGGAAGAAAATTCTTATACGAGGTCGTAGATTGAATTCGTTTAGCGAGGTTTGGTCCAATATTGCTGAAGTAATGACAAAATCGACTAGCAATCTCCATTGGGTCAGAAATATCTTGATCATCAACCTTAAACACAGAGTTGGGTTTAGGTCTCAATTTCTTGCTGTTTAGTACCTCATTAAGCAGACGCCAAGTGGCTCTTATATTGGATTTTGACTCGCTTAGCCTCTTATCATAATATAAACGTTTCGCGATTCGTAGGGAGTGATTCAGTTTGTTCTTACAAGTTTTATATTTCGCTTCGTTCCAGAGAGAGGGGTTTGAAATATACTGCTTGTATAGTTTGTTTTTCTGCTTGACAGATTTAAGAGCCAATAGGAACTCACTACAAGAAAAAATGCCTGCAGCGAGGGAAAATACGATTTAGCAAGTGACTATTGGTTTAAGTTTTGAATCTAATTGTTTTTAAAGTGGCGCGAGTTTCCTAAAACAATCACTTATTCAGAGCAATCCCTGATTACTTTTGACATCAAATTGGAAAATTTTCTCTAGAATGTATTTCGATCGAGCGTCATTAAACCAAGGTCAACGTAATCACAACGACCAATCTGAAGAGAAAATATATAACTAGGCAAATGGAACCCCTATATAAAAGGTAATTTAGTGTTAACAACTGGGTTGAAAACGTAAATTAGCCACCGTAAAGGGTAAAAAAGCTGACGTTTCGAGCGTTAGCCCTTCGTCAGAGCGATGACGAAGGGCTAACGCTCGAAACGTCAGCTTTTTTATCCTTTACGGTGGCTAATTTACGTTTTCAACCCAGTTGTTAACACTAAATTACCTGCTATACTCTCCCACCGACGCAGCACCACAGTTTCTTTAGAAACTTACCCCTTTATCCCTATATAAAAGGATTGTCCCCTTCAACAAAATCTGCTATGAGGGCTGGAAATAATAACGATTGTTTATGAAAACCCTTTCGTAGATTTAGATGTAATTTACTGATCCATAAGTGTAATTTTCAGAAATTACAACATGCGCTCTAAAAGCAATGATTTGAACTAAATTCTTCTTTACCGATCTTTATGAGCCCAGTCACCTTTCTCGTTCCACTCCTTATCTTGCAGAGACGACGAAGAAAATTCCGGGGGTCTGGATCCAAATAGATTTGCATTTTCAGCGCCATTTTTGAAGCGAACAGGATCGACATGAATAGTTCATTTGCCCTTGCAGTTTATTCCTGCATTTAGCGGAAGGGTGTGATAAAGACAAGTTAATTGTCCTTCCTAGCCACTGCTAGATGGAAACTGATCCAAATTACGAGTTTGAAGCTCCAAAATGGTTCGACTTTACGGAAGATTTCGAAGATGAATTCAATGACTCGGGGTACGTTCAGTATTTTGCGAAAAGTTTGATTTGATGTTCTTAAAAATGGCATCGACTGATTGAATTGGTTACGATGTTGTTTGTAGATTTACTATATTAATTTTTTCCTTTGTATAACTTTTGTGTAATGCACAGAAAAAATATATTTAAAACATGAAATGTTTCGCTTTGCAGTCGGTAATGTATCGCCGTACGTTAATTTATATTGAAGCTTAATATTTTGTAACTTTTAACGTCACTTCTTAATTGAATTTTTCTCAATACAGGAAGTTAGAGTAGGAGAACTTAAGCTTATAAGCTCCTCTTTTTGTTGCATCAATCGCGTTTTGGTTCTGATTTCTTAATGAAAGTTGAGCATTGCCATTATAATCACTTTCCTTTAACTCTCATTGCGGCAAAATGCATTATGTACAGAAATCTGCATGAAAACTAAGTGTCAGATATATGATGTTTTCAATAAAAAAATGAGATTTTAATGTCGTAGTTCCTTGGCTTAAACACTTTCCAATGTGATGCAAACATTAGCAACATGTACATGTGTTTTGATTGGTCATTAGTTATGATCTACTGGAGGACAGATGCATAGATGACGTCACTATTAACCCTTTAACTCCCAAGATCTCATCAGTAATTCTCCTTACTGTCTGCCATATACTTCTTGTGATGTTAGTTTGGAGAATTTGATGTTGGATCAACTAATAATCCCTTTAAGTAATTAATGTTTTTCTTTATTCTCATCACTTGTCTGCTTGATATTGTATTAATATTGTAAAGAGAAATTCTGTCTTGGTCACTCATGTTGCCATGTGTCTGTTCAGGTACAGATAACAGAAGATGATGAAATGTGGCGAGAACATCAGTGAAACATTCTGGTGCAGTTTGTATGCCTCTGTTTTCGTTCTTACCACATCATGACATCATCTCTGATCCATTACTGAACAGACACAAGGAAGCATAGAGTCTATTTGTGAAACTGATTTTGTAACTGAATTTCTTCACAGACTGAACAGTTCATGGTTTGAGAAAGTCCATCCACTTCATGAACCAAAGGACCCATCACATCACGATGCAACTACCAAGCCACTGCTTGCTGCTGCCCAAGTCGACAAGCCTGCCACAAGCTCAAAACCACAGCCCAATAAACTGAAGAAAAATTACAACAGCAAAAAGTCTCTTGGTATAAAGTCAATTCGAACACAACGTGGAGAACATGAGGGCATGAATAATAGAGAGAACAGTGGAAAAGTGCAAAGAGATCTGAAGTCATCAACAGCTAAAAAAGATGAAAGGAAGACCACACAAAGAAGTAGTTCTGAGGAGGGGAACTTAACTCCTGAGAGATTAAGACATCACAAACAGTGCAGTTTTACACCACCATGGATAAACTCCCCTCATAACAGACCAGGTAAAGATACCTCTCACTAACTGAGTTCAAGGTCTGTACTGTACATGTAAGTTACTGACCAGGTTTTATCTGTTTGGATTTTTGGCATGTGTGAAAAATGCAAGGGCCATTAATCTGAGCAGGAAAAAGCAAGGTTCTGTAACTAACAGCATGGACTGAGAAAATGAGTTTATATTTGTAATATAGTTATTATATTTCCAGGTTCAAATAGAGGCAAAAAGATTTTAATTTAAAGAAACTTTTGAATTGTATAGAGAACAGTCTGTGGAATATGCATACCAATGTCAGGATGGAACTGGTTAAAATTTCTTTTTTTTACATTTCAGAAAATGCATCACATGCTAATAAGAAAGATGATAGAAGCAGTAGCCTGAACAACATGGCTGTCTTTTCTCCCCAACGTGTGCTGTCTAATCAGTCTCCAATGTCCCCTGTGCCAGTGCGAAGTGTTAAACGGTCTTACACAGAATATGCTTCTTCACCAAAGACATCTCTGCTATCAAAGGCTGTCAGTGGATATCAGAAAGGAAATCAACCTGGAAGGAAAAGAAGACTGTTGCCTGCCATTCCCAGTATAAACAAGAATAGTCCAGGTAGTATTTGTACAAGTCCTGCATCACCTACTCAGCTACATCATCAAATTGAAGGCAAAGAGGGCAAAATGAATGATCAAATGTTCTCCAGAGAGGCTGCTTGTAGTGTTTCTAACATGCCTCTTCGAGCAGTAGATTTGTCACAAGCCACAAGTCAAGATCACCCTCTAGGACACCTTCAGAGTAACAATACTATTAAAAGAGAATTTCAGGACAAAAATATGTTTAGCCAAAGACCTTTAGAAGCAATACATGAAAACACTGCAAGCAAAGAAAAACCAAGCCAGCCCCTTGCACAAACAGATGGTGAAAAGAATACATCCTCAAAGCATAAAATGGTAACACAATCTCATGATGTTAGTCTGGAAGCACTGTTAAAACAACACAACAAGAAAATTGCAGCTGCAAGGAATAAGTATGATGAAAATGGCCGCAAAATCAGAACTGCAGAGCCAAACTTTTGTCCTGCACCAGGCCACAAGTCCATATCTTCATCATCCACAGTATTGTCGCCATCTGCTGCTTGCAAGAGACCCACAACAGCTGTGGAACCTGTGGTTGGTGTGAAGCAGAAGCGCCACTCTTGTGTTGCTGCTGTGAGCAGCACACAAAGTGAAAAAGCTACATTTAAGACAAACTCATCATCATCAAACATAAATAGGAAGGGCAAGGAGGATGTTTGTAAAGAAACAGTAAAGCAGAAACGTCGTTCATGTGTTGCTACATTTGGAAATAGTGGACATGCAAAGTTAGACAAAGAACTGCGAGATTTAATTGCCCAACATAATTCAAAAGTTAAGGCTAAGAGGTCTTAGATTTTTTTTGTGTACAGAGTTCAAGTAATTTAAATTAAATTTGTAGGAATGTGGGATTGTAAATGTACATATACTTGTCAGTCAATTATCAAATGATTTAGATTTGATACTGGAATGCAAATCAGCACAAGACCATTTTAAACAAAGTGGAAACAGAGTGCATTATGATTGGCAGTGTTTGTTACAGGCATTTATCCAATCTGTCTTTCAACAGCATGAAACTGAATTAAGAAGTTGTCCTCTATGTGCTCCTTGTAGAAGTTGGCAAATTTTTTGCAGGTTTGAGATATAAAATAATATAACATTTTTCTTGTGGATTTTTCCCAAGATGTGGTAATACTTTGGGAGAATTTTAACTTCAGGAGTTAAATACATGCATGTTTGACCAGATTTAACACTGGTTTGAGATAATTTTTTGTGATATAGAGGTAGCTCAGTTGTGAATGCACAATCTTGAATAAATATCTCATTATCCAAGATGTATCAGTACTCATAATCAATTAATTATTCACAATTTTTAACTTACAAAGATGTAATCTTAAGCCTGAAAACAATCTTTTCTGTACAAAAAAGTTGTAATTTTTTTTTAAAGAACTTCTTGCAAACAGGATTTACCCTGTGGAATGCATGACTGAAGAAAAATAGTTGATTTTTGGAAATTTTTGGAATACTGTTTTTCAAGACAAAGACATTCTGAATTTCGTTTCAATATCACCCAGTTTTGATTCACCTGAAAAACTGAGGTTGAAATGCCCAATAATTTTTAACGGATGCTGACTTTGTGCCAATTACGATGATCAGGATTTAAGACGATCTAAGATGAGTCACAGACGATGCTGTTTTCTAGGTCAGCAGTTGCTTTTCGAAGTCCACACGATAACGAGGCCGCACCGCCATCTTAGAATTTCTCCAAGGTTTTTTCCAACTTACGGTGAAAGTTGAATAACTTTTGTGGAGATGTCGTTACTGAATAAGAAAAAGAAGTCTTTTATTGGAGTACCTGCTCCTCTTGGCTACGTACCCGGTCTTGGAAGAGGGTTCGTATTTGAAAATAATTTCTGAATTCGTGTACTAAAGGAATCAAAAGATGTCACGCATTTCATGCTAGTGAAGTAATTTTGTAACCGCTCTAAGCAACAATGTGCTTGAATTTCGCAGTGCTACTGGCTTTACGACCCGGTCAGATATCGGTCCTGCTAGGGATGCTACGGATATAAGGTGAGAATCTTGCCAAACTTATTCAGGTGCTTATAATATGAACATGATAATATGATCAACATGATGATTGCATGAACGACAATAAAAAGTAATTTTGTATATGATAAATTTGGGTATTCTCATTACTTTTTTGCCGGATAATGTAAGGATATTATAGGGAGAAATTACGTTTTAATCACTTCTGGGAGTTAAAGGGACAGCTGAAATATTATCAACCTGGATGGGGGAGTTCTTCCTCAACCCTGCGTGTCATGTGTTTGCCTCTCATTATATGTTATAGATTAATACTCTCATTTGAATCAACAGTGATGAGAGGCATGGAAAACCAGGCTTTGCAAATGAAAAGAAGCCTCAAGAGGAAGATGAAGAGGAGGATTTAAATGACACAAATTATGATGAGGTACATCAACAGGGATATGTATAATTTTGTAATGTCAGTGGGGTATAGTGGACAAGGGGTCACTATGTGGTGTTGTTTGGAAAGAACAGGTGGAAATAATAACTAGATGAGTTGTGGGTCTGGGCCAGTTGTTTGAAGGCCGATAAGCACCAACCCAAGGTTAAATTTTAATCTAGGTTTCTTTATTCCTTTATTCAAAAGCCTTTTTGGGATAATTTTCTGTGTTCTTTTAACCCTATAACTCCCATGAGTGACCAAGACAGAGTTTCTCCTTACAATATCATTACAGTATCAACCAGACAAGTGATGAGAATGAAGAAAAATATCAATTTGGGGATAATTAGTTGATCTGATATTAAATTCTTTGACCTTACATTATAAGAATTTTATGGCTGACATTTAGGAGAATGACAAATTTGATCTGGGAGTTAAAGGGTTAAGAGCATCAAAGAGCCATATTCTAGACAAAAAGAAATTCAACTGAATTTTCTTTTAAAGCTGTTGGATCTGAAATCAGATTTCACACTAACCCTGGGTTATCTTAACCCAGCTTTGAACAACCTGGCCCTGGTTAACTTTTTATCTGATCGTAAAACCTCATCAGCCTTTGCAATGAGTCTAAAAAAATCAGATTTAAAATAAAATGTTGTCACAAAAATGTTGATTGCGATAACTGGGATAAAAGTTTGCAGGATATGGTGGAAGCTTGTTCTCAAGCTGTCCTTATGAAAAAGATGATGAAGAAGCAGATGCCATTTATGATTCCATTGATAGAAGAATGGATGATAGAAGAAAAGAGAGAAGGTATGATATTCCACACGGAGAATAATTACTTTGTACAGCTTATATATTGTGTGGGTGTTCTTACTGGATCCTCTGAATATAGGTAGTTAAGTGTGAATTTTTTTGGCTTCATTTTCATTTTAGAGAGAAACGTTTTAAGGAAGAGATTGAGCAATATCGTCAGGAAAGGCCCAAGATTCAGCAGCAGTTTTCTGATCTCAAGGTATTAGTTTTTGGTGTAATTTTTTGAGTATGATGGCATGGTACATATTAATAATAGAATTGCTGAGGGTATTCAAAGCAACCAGTCAGAAATTGGATAAATGCTTGGATCTTTGTTTTCAGCGGAAACTGGGTGAGGTATCTGAAGATGACTGGTTGAGTATTCCAGAAGTTGGTGACTACAGAAACAAGAAGCAGAGAAATCCAAGGACAGAAAAGTGAGTTGATTATTACAGAATTCACCATAGAAAACTCTGTATAACTGTTTGTTAATGATTACAGTGCTCTTTTCATTCTTTTTACATGGTTTTTTTTGGACAATTCTCCTGTAGATTTACTCCAGTTCCTGACAGTGTCCTGCACAGTGCACTGATAAGTGGCGAGAAAATAACAACTCTTGACTCACGGCAACAGGTAGTGGAGAGTGTAAAGCCAAATCAAATTGTTTTTGCTGCAGCAGCATATTTATTTTATGTTATTGGAGTAAAAACTTTTATATGCAAATATATGCCAGCTTTCCATGAGTGTATTCAACTGATGAATCTGATTCCATGATTTTTGCTTTTAAAAGATTATTTGGTACAAATGGAATTAGTGTCGACTCACAATTCTCTTTCTTGTCACAACAAATCATCATCCTGAGTGCACCATAATTTCTCCTTTTTTTTTTTTTCAAGAAATTTGGTGGTTTCCAGACACCTTTCCCTGGAGGTATCACACCTGGAGGAATGACAACAGGTTTTTCAACACCATCAGCAGATCTTGACTTGATCAAAATTGGAGAAGCTAGAAAATCACTTGTTGGTGTTAAGCTAGATCAGGTTTGTAACTGTTTGTAAGGTATTTGTATGCCTCTTTGATTAGATATCAACTATTTAACTCCCAAGATCTGATTGTTAATTCTCCCCTCTAGCTGCTACACATTTCCTTATAAATTAGTGACGGTAATTTGGTGTTAGATCAAGATGACAACTTCTACCTGATACATTTGAGTATTCTCATTACCTATTTTTTGGATAATGTATGGATATTATTGGGAGAAGTTGCTTGTTCGTCACTTCTGGGAGTTAAAGGTTTAACACATTCAAAAACTTATATGTGGCATTTATTCAGGGGATCCTTATACACTTAAGTTTATGTCTACATAAGGCAGGGTGTGAACTTGACATGTTGGGCCTGAGAAACAGTCAAGTTACAGTGTATTTACTTTGCAGGCATCTGATTCAGTGAGTGGGCAAACAGTAGTGGATCCCAAAGGTTACCTAACTGATCTTCAGAGTTTAACTCCTTCCTCTGGCGGAGATATTGGGTGAGTAATAGTCATGTTTTTGGTTGGTCATCTGATGCTGTTCAGTATGCAAAAGAATGAGGGCAGTATTAAGCATACAGATTCCATGAATACTTCTTTGATTTGGGGTTGTTGTGCTTTTACAGTGACATCAAGAAAGCGAGACTTTTGCTGAAGTCTGTGATCACCACCAACCCACAACATGGACCAGGTTTGTAACATGTTTTTAAAAATGAAGAAAGATGTTCAACATTTTTCACATGCCATTTTGGGCAAACATTTATTCCCCTTACTAGATTTTTGCCTCTGACTGTATTATTCTTTTTTTTGTTCTATAAAAAAATTCATCATGTTTCGAATTGCAGTGTATTTCTTGATATTGATTTCTTTTCGTGCAACCTTAAAGTCAAGACTTATCTTTAAGATTCATTTGTTCTCATAGCACAGATGCTGCAGGCCAATCTCATTTTAAACTTGAATCGGCAAGAACCCAGAAGATCGCACGTTCGTGCTTGTTGCGAAATTTATGACAAATTATTTGCACTACAAGCATGCGTTTGCGTGTAATCCCGCGGAGCGTGCGTGCCGCACCTGTGTAACGCTTGAGAATACCACGTGCTTGACGTGCGTGTCATGCGCAGGTACACTAGAGTGGTACTGTAACTGCACACTTTCCTTAGGTTGGATAGCTGCTGCCCGATTGGAGGAAGTGACAGGCCGCATGCAAGCTGCACGAAACACAATCATGAAAGGGTCAGAAGTTTGCTCAAAGAACGAAGATGTGTGGCTTGAGGCTATTCGTCTGCAGGTTTGTTTCTCTTTCCAAGTTTCAAGTTTCTAATCTTTGAAAGATTAGGAAAAAGTTGAACGAAGGACCTCCCGACCCTACCAAAAGTACATTATCGTAGTATGGTCTTGTGTTTTGTGAGATAAGGATATTTTCTCGCGAGAATCACTGAAAGTGCACATTTGAAAGAAATCCTGAACAACGACGGATGGCATTAGAGCATAGACTTGCGGCCAAATAACGTAGTTGGTAAAGGGCTTTTGTTTTGCAACGTTCTGCAGCGAGTGTTTAGGAGGCCAAGGTAGAAAAGTTTGGGAAGTTCTTGTCTTGATTATTTGTTACTACATGCTAGCCTTTTTGAAACCCTATCTTGGTCTTGAAGAATCTATTCTTGATCTCATTCCAACTTACCGTGTTGCAAAACATTTTAACACTTGTGCAGCTTCTTGTCGAACAGCAGAGGGGAACAATCCCTTTTTAAACCACGATATATATGTTTTGATTGGTGTGATAGTCCGAAAGAAAAATGGTGTAGATGTTAGCATTCGAGCTTCATTTGTTATAAGAGGATCAGTGATAATCAAATTGAATCAAGATTGAAAAAAAAAAGGAAGGAAGATGTTTTGACAATTTTAGGCCATCTTGACCCGATGAAAAATGTAAGTTGCTTAAATATATTATTGCATATTATTAAAGCACTAGTGTCAGACAGGAGATGTAGATGCGCTTGAATCGAATAATCTCCTAATCTCCTCTTCGTAGCCCCCCGAGACAGCCAAATCCGTTTGCGCTCAAGCAGTTGGTCAGCTTCCTCAATCTGTCCGATTGTGGATCAAGGCTGCTGCTCTCGAAGATGAGACTAAAGCAATGAAGAGAGTGTACAGAAAAGGTAAGAGAAGGAAATGATCCCATCTGCAGGTAAATTCCCTTTGACGTATTTGATACAAGTAATTACTTTCGAGACACATCACGCGCGTTTGTCTTAAAAAAAAAACAACAACAACAAAAACAACAACACCAACAACAAAATAAATTAATGTAAGACAAAAACCGCCCTTTACATCAGGAGTGAGTTAGTCGTGAGACAAACATTTTTTGAATTTTCACAATGAATAACCACGGTCTATTTGTTTTTTGTCGGTGTTTCTTGTAGCTTTGGAGCAGATTCCAAACTCGGTTAGGATTTGGAAAGCTGCTGTTGAGTTAGAAGGACCTGAGGATGCGCAGATTATGTTAAGCAGAGCAGTAGAATGCTGTCCCACAAGTGTTGAGGTAAGGGTCTAAGTTATTGCTCAAGGCGTTATCAATTAATTTCCTATTCCGGTCACCCGAGAGAACAAAGGAAAGCATCTCACGGAGTCAACGAGAACTGAAAGTAACTATGAGTAACCGACTTAAAGCGCGGGAAAACGCGGGTGGCCAAGCGGCATTTGGTTTTAGATTTGCTTCTGATTGGTTGAGAGATGGGATTGGTTACTTATCTCGTCTAATCTAGTCCCTGTCCCAGTAAATGTGAACTGTCAAAAGTTATTTGCAGGTTTGCTGACCCCGTCCGTCTCTCTGATCATAATTTCACGTGAAAACTGGAAACAACTCATTTGTGTCTGTTTTCTTCATAGCTTTGGCTCGCGCTTGCGCGACTGGAGACTTATGAAAATGCAAGGAAGGTAGGCAACACTCAGTGTATAAAGAAAATTTAATTTATTTTAATGCAGCTGTAAAGCTGAGCATTGTATTTCTTACGCCTTGTGTTATATATGTTTATGTAGGTTTTGAACAAAGCTCGTGAGAATATCCCAACTGACAGGCAGATTTGGATAACTGCAGCCAAACTGGAAGAAGCTAACAGCAATCTTCCTATGGTGGAGAAAATCATTGACAGAGGTACAAACCGACCTATAAATACGTATTTTCCAATTGGTAATTAATCCAAGAAATGAATACAGAAGAACTGTCTCGGGATAGCTCTCTTTTCCGGGTCGGAGTTGTTTGCTATGTTTTCCATTGAAATTTTGCGCGCGAACTGGACGCGTGGCTGGCCGAAATTAATCCCCTTGCGCAGGCTTGATGTTTATTTGACCGCTGCGTTGAGGAGAGGCAGCACTCTTAGTTACTTCATGCCACGAAAACCGAAATATGCTTCAGTGGTTAGAGCCTCCTGGCTTGTGCGTAAGACTTCGCCTTACCTCGTTACGTTGTCAATCCTCTGTGAGCTGTTCAGTTTCACATGCGCATTCTTTGTTTCTCTTCAGCTGTAACGTCATTGAAAGCTAATGGCGTGGAAATTAACAGGGATTTGTGGATAAAAGATGCGGAGGAAAGTGAGAAAGCAGGCAGCGTGGTCACATGTCGAGCCATTATGTAAGTAATAACTTTTGAGGAGTTGAAGCGGTTCGCGATCGAGTGTTGAAAAGTTAACACCAAACTAACCAAATAGGCTAATAGGAACGAAGGAAAATATCGGAAGGAGCTAAGGAGAAATTAAAGTAAAAAACAAGCAAACTACCACATGTGTGGGAAAACGAAATATATTCTTCATTGAGAAGAGTGCAACTACAAAACATAACCGTTTAATGTCGCCCTAAATCCATGAATTTTGTTTTCAGAGATACTGTTATAGGTATTGGTGTTGAAGAGGAAGACAGAAAGCACACTTGGATGGAAGACG
Organism: Pocillopora damicornis; assembly: GCF_964200805.1. Taxonomy (NCBI): domain Eukaryota; kingdom Metazoa; phylum Cnidaria; class Anthozoa; order Scleractinia; family Pocilloporidae; genus Pocillopora; species Pocillopora damicornis. Next base: position 38,770,087 of record NC_142670.1, on the reverse strand, counting down.
CAAATAGTGTAAGTACAAAATCAAATCAGCGCATTTTATATCACATAATTATCCGCACATTTCTTTCGTTGGAGACGTGCTACCCTAGTGGTAAGCAGGTTTAAATCTGGCCGTCGTCAATTAATTTTTCCACTCAGTTAGGAGATTGAATGTCCGCGAAACTGGGGATGTACTTTCACGGACTAACAGTCGTTCTAGGCAGTACCACAAGTCACTCCACTCTACTGAAACCACGATAAACTCGCGCAGCTATGCAAACCTGTTTAGTAGCTGGCGTTGATATTTTTCACCAATCTGCTGAAGAACTTTTTCTCTATCATTTGCTAATTTTGAGAGCTGTCTTTTATTTATTTTTTCGCAGTGTGTCGCCAATAATGCATTTGAATGTGCAAGAGCCATCTATGCGCATGCTCTGTCCGTGTTCCCCAGTAAAAAGAGCGTTTGGCTAAGAGCTGCACACTTCGAAAAGAATCATGGGACGAGGTAAGTGATTCGTAACCTGTGGTCAAAGACACGTTTCTCAAAAGACCCTGTAACTTTACAGGCCCGACAGCTGACTTTTGTTTGCCGTGTTTCACTGATTCGAGATTGAGTTATTGACAGCTTTGAAAGAGGAATAACAAGATTATCAGGAAACGAGAAAGAAGGATGACCCTGTTTTAAAATTGTGTTTCTTTGAGCCCGTGAATCTACGGAGACTCAGGCCCCAGGTCGATGATTCTCCTTACAGCTCTCCATACCGAAAAGTGGAGAGTAAAGAAGAATGCAACCAGCATTAGACTCGTGCTCCATGTTAGTCACGAGGGTCTCGTTTTAGTTACGTACGAGGTTTCGTCTTGAAAACTTCTTTAATTGGGAGAGGTCTTGATTCAGATTGTACATTTGTGAACAGAGCAAAATGATGATGATAGTAATAATAATAATAATAATAATTATAATAATTATAATAATTACAATAATTATAATAATTAATAGTATAGTAATAATGATTATCATAACAGTAATGATAACGATATTGAATAAAATTGTCTGCGTTATTCCTTGCAAGTCTAGTTAATGTCATAGTATCTCTCGACTCAGTTACTGCTTGTCGTCTGTAAAACATTCTTTAATATTTTCCCTCCCTTTTAAATCAATTAAATGTTCTTATGCAGGGAATCTTTAGAGGCTTTGTTACAGAATGCTGTCAAGCATTGCCCCAAAGCAGAGATACTGTGGCTCATGGGCGCTAAGTCCAAGTGGATGGCTGTAAGTTGAGCTCGATTTTTAAAAGGCCATTTATCTGGAAGAAGCTTAATGTGTTCCTTTTTTAAATAGATTTGTTTTGTTAAATCAAGTTTTCACGAACCCGGAACGAAGCGAGAAGAGCACGCAAGTTGAACGCGCAAAGTGAGCGTGCGAGGATAGCGCAAGGATTGCGACCGTAAAGAGTGCGCGTGTCTCGCCCCTCGCGCGTCTTCTCGTAGGCTAGGATGTAGGATAAATGTTTGATGATACCTAGATACCGTACCCTGCAGCTTCACCACTCACACACCCCGCATACTATTATTAACAGTTCTTTCGATTTTACATTATTTCCTAGGGTGAGATCAATCAAGCTCGTTCAATCTTGGCGTTGGCTTTCCAAGCCAATCCGAATAGCGAGGAGATTTGGTTGGCGGCCGTCAAACTGGAGAGTGAAAATAATGAAGATCAGAGAGCCAGGTCAGCCGTAGATTCGCTATTTAGGAGCAATTTTCAATCGAGTGTCGAAAATATTTCGGGAATGCTTACATTTTCCTTTACTTGCCTATGTGATTGGTCTAAAAATCTCGCACCATCCTTTCAACCAATCAGATCCAGAGCTGAAACGAATCAAAATTTAGACACGTGTTTTCTGCTTTTTCATTGGCTCCTGTGGTGTTTTTCTTTCTTGTTGCTTGGCTATCGTTACTACTTTATGTAGGTATCACGAAACTCCCTCGAAATGAGCTTTATTTTGTCAGATAGTAGAGAAAGATGTTAAAAGATATTAATCAGCCTGCTATTTGGTCGAAAACTTGCTTTCTTATTCGCTTTTGCAGGAAACTTCTTCAGCGAGCAAGACTTAACGCTTGTACACCAAGGGTAAGTTTACAAAAGAAAATTAAACACAAGTAAGACAGAGACTATGTACTTGGTGCGCCGGAAAATGTGTTTTAAAACGCTAGAGTCCTGTGTAGAGATGGTACATTTTGAAATCGATCGTAAGATAAAGAGGGGAAGGCAACAAGTTTTCAAGAGGATTTGACATGGTAAAAATATGAGCTCCCGCTTAATGATTTGGCGTCTGGATGCTCTTCCAACTGAGCTTCAAAAAATTCGTTTTCTACCCTGTAAACGGCCTTTGAGATAGGCCAGTAAAAGTTCCGAAGTGACAACCGTTCTGAGACTACCCAGCAAAGATGAAAGCTTCCTGTTCGGAGAAAAGAAGGAATTTTAGAAGAGCGACTTTTAAGGATAGATCCAAGTTTCAATTAAAATATATTAACAATGGACAATTTTTTTGACATTGTAATAGATGGAGATTTTTCTCCTTGTTTTTTTTTTTTTTTTTGCAGGTCATGATGAAATCCATCAAGCTGGAATGGGTGCTGAGGAGTCTTTCTGAGGTAAACAAATCAAATTCTTCAGTCATGCGGAATTGATCTCAGCTTTTCAATTATTTTATTTACTGTCATCACTTTTTCCTTCATTTTATTTATTAGGCGGAAAAACTCTTAGGCGAGGCTGTTCAAAAGTATCCAGATTTTGCAAAGGTAGGAGCCACTGTCAAGGTTAATTTGCTTATTCTATTGGACCTATAGCCAAAAATTTTAGAGACTGTTACTGTTCATCAGAAATGAAGTTTTTAGTTTTAATTTTGTAGTGGTTTCTGTAAGATTTTGGTTGGCAGTTGCTGAGGTTTGAATGAAAGCCGGTTGCCGTCGGTCTACTGCATACCTCCTATAAGACCTCTTAACTCCGTCTGTTTAGCCTGCACCCAGATCCTCTGGACAAAAGGGTCACAGCCGCACGTTACACCATCGGCAACCGCTGATGGAAAGAGTTATTGAAACCCGTGAAATATAGTCGTTGTATTTTAATGTGTGTGAAGTTTAAACCCACGAAAATGTCACGGAAACAAAAGGACAAACAAACAAACAGCAATGGGTTTGTCTTGTAGCGTTTCATGATTGGTTGAGTGTGCCGCGCGCTTTTTTTTTTTTTTGTAACCAATCACTAGGCATATTGAGCTATCCAATTCAGCATTACCCTCGACATTCGCCACAGCCCTGTTGTCGTGTTATTGATGAAAGTCCTAGTTAATTGTCGTCGTCGTCGTTGTTGTTGTTTTTCCTCTTTATAAATAAAGTTGTGGATGATGAAAGGACAAATATATGAAGAGTTGGATCAGTTGGATAATGCGAGAGAATCATACAAACTGGGGGTATGTCTTTAGTTTATCGCTCACGTCATGTTCTCTGTCCTTCTATTTTAAAGGAAAAGATCATTGAAGGATACGTAATTAACCCTTGACACCCTAACATCGGTATGGGTATTCTCCATACTGTTCTCTATACATTTCTCAAGGTGCTGACAAGGAGAATTTGTTTATCAATCAAGAGAATATTTAGTTGGTGATCATTTCCTTTTTTCTTATGACCTTATTGTGTGATGCAGGGGTTATTCTGTTGGGAGAAATTAGATGCTTGTCACTCACGGGTCAAAGGGTTAAATAAATGTTTTTGGATCTTCGCAGACCAAGAAGTGTCCTCACTCCGTCCCAATCTGGCTATTGTTGGCTAGGCTTGAAGAAAATGCAGGTATGTAGGGATCGTAATTTGGGTGCTAAAATATGAATGACATAAAGGAACTGTGATATAGATTTTCTTAAACTGTATTTACTGAAATGGAGTGCAATGTATTATATCCTAGGGCACGCCACTAAAGCAAGATCAGTGTTGGAACAGGCGCGACAGAAAAATCCAAAGTGTGCAGAATTATGGTATGACTGTGTTCCCTCTTCATCATTTTTGGTGTGAGAGTTTTCGAGTCAGTGAATAGGGTATATCTGGCTTCCAAATGAAGCCACGGGTGTAGGAAAAAGAGGTTATAGTTGGTGTAGGTGATTGGTTAGGTTAGCCGGCAAAAATCAACGATGAAAACAACGGTACTGCAGTTTATCTTAGGAGCTCTCTAACTGACTACACTCGTTTTGTGTGTGTGTTTAAACATTGTGTCTTCATAAATCAAAGGAAAGTTTCTACAGGTCATTTAGTTCAAATAATACTTAATACTGAAATCTGTACAGCTCTCAGTTACCCATTCGAGTTTATCCTTGTTTCGAAAGAGAGGATTTGGACGGTTTGAAAATTACTCTTTTGAAGCAGTGGTGGCTTTAAAGATCTTCTCGTAAGGAGAATTACGAATCAAATTATGTCGTTCGAATTGAAGGAGCGCTGTGGAATTCTCATTTTTTCTGTCGTTTCTTCCAGGCTCGAAGCAGTTCGAATCGAAACGAGAGGAGAACGAAGAGAATTTGCAAAAACCTTAATGGCCAAAGGTATTGTTGTTGAAGTGACATTAATAAGTGACATTAACGTTCTATTTTTATAAAATTAATAAGATTGCCTTATTTCATCAAATACTGAAATATTAGCACGTCTGTAGGTCAACTTCAAAATCAGTATTTCTATCATATGATTTTCGAGTTCTCGGTTTTTTTCCCTTTTTTTTTCGGCGGTGTTATTGTAGATATTACGCTCTATGCTATGTTTCGATGTTCTTACATTCGACTTCCCTAAAAAGAATAGAGAGAGAAATGTTTGGGAGCGTGTGTGCTCCACCTCCCCCTCGATCTAAGCTGATCACAAAACCCTCCATAACCTCTCTTTCAGCCATGCAAGAATGTCCCGCTTCAGGCATTCTCTGGGCGGAAGCAATTTTCATGGAGAACAAGCCACAGAGGAAGACTAAAAGTGTTGATGCTCTCAAGAGATGTGAACATGATTCACATGTGCTGCTTGCCGTGGCTAGGTATAAAAATACTTCTAACACCGTCTTGTTTTAGTATCTGGGCAAAACCACTGGCTTGTCTTCCATCTTCAGACGGCTTCTTTCCGCTCATTTTACCACAACAGATGGATAATCGCACAATTATTTATATACCGTTGTAGAAATTTGTACCGCAGCCATTCCCTAGTTTTGAGCGGAATTGTATGCGTAGTTTAGATGTAATCTGCTCAAAGGTTCGTGTCAACTTCACGGGACGTCAGGGACATTTTAACTGAACAGTTCTTAGTCTTACGTGTAATCTGACGAAACAACATGGCGCCTTTAATGATCTGGACGCTTACTATTTCTTGTTTGCCCTTTACTTTCCAACTTATCGACAACCCTAATATCCTCTGCTGTGTCTTGAATGTGCTTGATACTTCGTAGGTTGTTTTGGAGCGAAAGAAAAATTAATAAAGCAAGAGAGTGGTTCAACAGGTAAGAATTTGCAAGTCGAAGTGTCCTTGGTCATATCTCTCCGAAGCGGCAACCGAAGTTGAAAATCGATCTAAAGGAGGAAATTTTCGTCTTGACGTGTTTAAAAACATTTTACGTGGGCTCTCACAAAACATAAATAGCTTCTCATTCGAAGCACCCGTGATAGCTATGAAAGACCGAGATTTTGTATATTTTTAAGTATTGTTATACTGTACGTAAATTTCTAGATTAGTTTGTAACTTTTATTTGTCAATGAACCTCATTTTATTGACTTGTACTGAATTCAAATACCTTCGGGTGATTTTACAAATTATTTTGTTTATTATTTCACGTTTTATTAGTTAATTGTAGGTCCACATCAGCCTCATAGCTGCCACTTTTGTGACCTGCATCACTAAATAAAGTCATTGATTGATTGATTGGGCGACAACGAACATAAAACTCCAAGTCCCCATAAGGAATGGAACTCTGCACCTTCGGACTTTGCTCTCCGATGTTCTACCACTGAGCCACAGAGACTCAGTGGTGAGCAGAGTCAGTACTTTTCCCCAGTCCGAGCTTGTAAATATATACCTTAGTTTCTATGTTTGTACTTTTATTTGTTTGTTTGTTTGTTTTTTTTTTTAATCAAAGTATTCTTGTGATATTTTTCATAGAGCTGTCAAACTCAACCCAGATCTCGGCGACTCGTGGGCTTGTTTTTACAGATTTGAATTGCAACATGGAACAGAGGTCTGTTTTATTTTGATTTTAGCTGTCAATTACGTAAATGTTTAATTGATAAAATCAATGCTTTTTATTCGTTTATGTTTCTTTAACATCGGAGATACATCCCTGTTAAAGTTTCAACTCCATTATATTTTCATTTGTAGTCTCGTTTGTAGTTACTACTTTTCTATTATCTGTGTAATTTCTGTTTGTCATTGGTATCAGCTAGTTTTAGTCAACAGGCAAAAAACCGGGCACAATGGATACACTGTTGATAAACCACTATAAGTGTTATTAATATCATTATTTTCTCTTTTAAAGTCCTCGTGAAGGAAAACAAAACTTGCACGAAAAACTTTTAATTTGAACGGAACACCCACCATTTTGGCACACACAGCACACACAGCACACATCACTCTCCAAAAACGGGTGCATCCATAATTCATATCGACTTCCGTTCTACACAAGAAGGGATTTAAATTCTTGTCATGAAAACTTCAGGTGGCGCTTCTTGTTCAGACTGTAAACGGTAAAGGAATGGTTTTTGTAGATGGCCTGAGATTTATATTGGAAGCTGACCCAAATGTGAAAGCCAAAGCAATTTTCGTTGACATACATGCATTCATGTGGAAGGGAATTTTGTAGTTGATCCAAGAATTAGTGGGCTTAATTTTTTATTAATTAGCGACTGTTTAAGTAAACTTCCTCTTAATGAGTAAAACAAAGTAAGGCTTCGAGTTTCCAGACAGAATTGATAATAAGTCCCTTTATATCGGTAAATGTGAAAGACAATGACTTCGTTGTACGTTCTTATATATTATTTTTCTGTTTTTAAATTTTTTTTCAGTTCCCTGCCAACATTAAACAGTTGCGGCCAAAATGTTTGTGTTTTATCAATCACGTTTTGGTCTTTGGGGAGAAAATCACAAAATAATTGTGGCTTTAAAGAGATATGCACTATATTCAACTCGAATCGTAACTAGATCCGACAGTTTTTCACGCTGCGCACTGTTGAAAATGGCGTTTTCAACGGAAAGCTTTCAGAGTTGTTGAGTTATGTTATGAATATGTGGGCGGTTTCTGGAAAGATAGATGGCTGACTTTAATATCGTATTGTTTCCATTGTCAGCGTAATCGCTACAGGAGGTAGTCACGGGGAATAATGTTTACCCAGCTCGTGCAATTTAAACCGCAGTTTTTGTTTCTTCACAGCAGGTATAGGCACGATAACTTAAGCGGTGGTAGTTTTAAACCGCGCGCGACGCCCACGAATTACACCCACGCGATTTGTTTATTTTCAGTGGTTAGCACGCCGCTATGGCTTGTTACTCCCACGCATCACGCCTACATGAAACGCCCACGTGCTGAAATGTCGTCATTTGTTCTGACATCAATATTATTCATGCTGATTTCCCTAACTTGGAGTCCTTATCTGATCTAGACTGTGGGTCGCTCGCATTTCAAACACTGTCAACAGCTCTGAGTTAATACTTTGACTTAAAAAAATAGATTTTTATTTTCTTACATTACTGCAAGATTCAAGCTGGTCCTCTGTGTTAGAATTAAAACTAACACTGGTGCAAGATAAGAAAAGCTTCCTCAGAGTTCAATACAGTGACATGCTCAAGCGATTAATCGTATATTACTTCTTAGGCATTAAACTGTTTAAGGTCGTGTTAATACTTTTAAGATATTTGCGATCACTGATATTAGCTGAGGGATATTTTTGCTTCAGTTTTATATAATTACTGATAGCTGCATTGTGTCTTTGATCGCAGCGGTGACTATCTGCTCTGTAAATACTCGAGAACTCAGTATTTTGTTTTCTTTTGAAAATACAGAGTTAATGATCTTTCGTCAACATTATTAGGAATATGTTTTTTTGCTGAGAAGCGTTTAATTTATGGGCTTCTTATAAACTTGGACTTGATTTGACGAATTTCTCCATTTCCTACGGCTAAGGAATTAATTCCAGTAAAAAATTGTTGAATATTTTTCAAATTGAAGTTAGAGGCATGAAATGTTGCGGTCCGGAAATATTGAATATTTCATGCTCACATGAAATGTACGTCATCAAATAAATCAGTTATTCAACGTACAATCAAAATAAACAGACAAAGATTATTCCAGTTCAATTTACTACAACCATTGTTTTTAGAAATTGCTACATCCTGTGTGGCAAAATTCCTCTCAAAATTCAAACATTGGTTACACTATTTTTGAATTCTGAAATTTCGTTTGTACAAAGTAGGGAAGCAGAACTTTTGTTTAGTAACACTAAACAAGCCTCGAACGTATTTGTTATAAATTTGGAATTATTCGCGGAAACTATCAGACTTCTTTGTTTCCCAAATCTTAATCTTGTTGTTGATTAATTTCTTTTCCTCGTCCAGGCTCAACAAGAGAGTGTTATGCAACGGTGCGTGCTGGCCGAGCCTCATCATGGGGAGAACTGGTGCGCGGTTTCCAAAGCTATTCCAAACTGGAGGCTCCGAACCAAAGATATTCTGGTCATTGTGGCTAAATCGCTGAAATCCATTGAGAAGGAATAACGGTAATGAAGTGTAGATAGGTAAGATGATGTGGTGCGAAGTCCTGGATGGATTGAACAGTTCATCGCTCGCGTAGACTGCTATTTAGGGAGAGATCTCTTCAAGAACGACGCACCGCACGCGCGTGTTTGTAAATACACGCGTGTGTAACTCGCGGAAAGACCGACCTTACAACAGACTGTTGTATACTAGTAACTCTTATTAAAGGGAGAAAGGCCCATTTTCACTCACTGTAAGATATCAACGACAACGTTCTTGTTTTTGCATCAATATTACGACAGAATTCTCTTGTTCTCTTGTCACCACCTCTGGGTTTTGTTCGACTCATGTTAGACTCAGAATTAAAAAGGACTCGTAGTCTCAGGTCTTCTTTAAAAGGAGCTGTTTGATATACTTTTTATCAACGCTAGAAATGCGTTATTGCAAATGAAACAGATTGAAACATCAGATTTTATGGTACCTACCATATTTATTACTCCCAAATTTTCTTCAACCTTTTCGCCAAGTTTTCTACATGATTTAGGATGAAAAAAAAATGTAGTATTTTTCCTTGACAGACCGCTCGCCTATAACTAACTTGCCAGGTTTGTAACGAAAAAAAACTTTTAAACGAAAACAATTGCTTGTAAGGACTCCTTTCAAAGAAACTGTGACTGATTTTCGAGGGGAATTATATTCCAACAAGTTTGATTTGATACTGTTGGCTTGAATTTCTTATACTTTTATTATGAATACTTTATGTTTACTTCTTTTTTCGGTGAGCGTATCTTTTTTTCTGATTTTAAAACGTATTTCTCCTACTTCGTTACTGACGTGAAGTTGTCTTGGGGTTATGAAGCGCATAGATACTTTGACGCTGTTGTTAGCAGTTTTTGCTCTGCCATCTGCTCTTTGAAGGAACATGTGTACCGTGTGATATTACCCAGACCAATTTATTAACTGACTCTATGTAATATAAGCTCATGAAATGTGTATTTTATAATGCGCAATAAAGTCATGAAAATGATGATGGAAAATTAAGATGATGTCTGATAGATTCCTGCCAGATGCTACCAATATGAACCAGGCTTTATTAGTGAAAAAAATATGCTAGGGTAAACCAAAACTGCAAAAAGAGGCCGGCACCTTTTATTTAAAAATTTACGTTCTATTGTGGTACGTATTATTTTTCCTCTCTTTTCTGTTAATGGGAGTCGTTGATTTAATTAGAACTTTCGATGCAGTGTTGTTTGATGTTTGTTCTCGAAAGAAAAGAATAAAATATTTGCCCTGCTTGCCAGACCGAAGAACTCTTTTTGTTTTGATTAAGGAATTAAGAAACATGAATAAAAACAATTTTTATTGTTCTCCACCTTGATTTTTATCATCGTTACAAATTGTGTTAATCGTTCCTGATTTGTAATGCTTTGTTCAACGTCGCTCGCCAGTGTTTGTGATATCGAAGCCCCGGCCTGGGTCGATAAGATCTGTGCGCTTCAAAATTGTATGGAAATAAAAACACAATTGTTAAGTGTATTACGACTAGGGAAACACTAAAATGTAGCCGCCATCTCTTAATTGCCCGACAAAATGACAAAAAATATTAATAAAAAATCAGCCCTAATCATCTGTGGTGAAGTGTTTGTATCGAGAGAATACAGGGAAATTGTCTAGCAAGCTCTGGCGGGGAATCTTTTCATTGATACAAAAACCTTATCTTGTTGTTTTCGTGGTATTCATAATAGGATAGTTTTAAGCCCTTAATGTCACAGGTGTTCGTGAAACCTGTTTCTGTGGTCAAATCTGTCTGTCGTGTAGACAGCCATCTTCTTGTTTGTTTTTCGTTTTTCCTAGAATTCTCCGGACCAAATTAGTTTGGTGGGAGTTCTTGTTAATATGACGCCTTTACTTCCGTTTATTATCAGGAACTCAGCTTAATTTATTACCTTCCACGTTGTGGTTTCTCAACTTTTTAGCAGGCGTTTTTCATCTAAAAGCGTATGAAAAACTATTGATGATTTTAAATTGCATGCATTTGTCAGACCTGTCGGGTGATGTCTACTATATTGCGACAGCAACTTGAAGAAACTGTCCACGAAAATAAAAATTTGGATAAAAACTGAAGATCATCTTGTTGCTATCTTTTTATGTTTCTTTCTCAATTCTCCCAAAAATTTCAATAGATTATAATCTCTTATCTACGATTCAGTCCAAGAAACCATAGACAAAACGACTCATTAGTTAGTTTCTGCTTTTTAAAGTGCTTTAAACTTAAAATGTATTTCGGGTCAGGTCGAATGTTTACAATTGTTTTATAGCTCCAGGGCTTTTATACACTCCCTCTGTTTCACGTTCGTGACAAGATACTGTTTTCAATAAATTGAATCTTGATACAAGACGAACTTCTATTATCTATAATAACGCGCAACACAAAAAATGAAACATCTTAGACTAATAGGTTGTAATCAGCTAATCTTTGACGCTTTCGGCGTATTGAGGAATCACTTTTTCAATTGCCTAAGAAAATCGATTAATTGAGCTAAGTCAGTCCCAAAAACAAACTTAATTTCCAGAGCAGGCCGCCAGTTTAACCGCTTAAGTCGTTTACTTCTCCCTTTCACTCCCAAGATCTCATCAGTAATTCTCTTAACTGTTTCTCAAGATCTCATCAGTAATTCTCCTCACTCTCTCCCTTAAAATTCTTTGAAGTTAGTTTGAAGAATTTGGTATTGGATCAACCAATAATCCCCTAATTGATATTTTTCTATATTCCCATCCCTTGTCTGTTTGATATTGTACTGATGTTGTAAGGATGTTGTCACTCGTGGGAATTAGGAAGTTAAACAATGATTCCTGTGTCAAAAACTTTGCTTACGGGTCGGAGTTGTAAACCTTTTGGATCGACTTCTCTTTACTGTTTGGTACCCCAAAATTCCTTTTGATTAAGAGAGCTGATCAAAACGCCAGACCGTCTGAATGTTTTTAAAAATCCATTTTCAAAATTTTGTGCAATTAATTGAGAATAAGAAGTAAAGCGATGTTTTTCTTATCGCGTGACCTCTCCTGTCTGGTTTTTATGGAACTTGATGGTTTTTTTTTCTTGCTATTTTTAAATGGTTTTTCTTATTAAGAACTGAAAGGGGTTCTGTAGGTTCTGACGGTCGCTAGTGGATGAATTATTCTCCAATATGGCCACTAAAAGGGTTTTAATTACTAAAGGACATCGAAAACGGAGAAAACCATAACTTGTTATGTATGTCTTCACTAGTCTTTAGATTTTATTCGACGCCTTCATCAGATATGCGCGCAATATTTTTAAGTTCTTTCTACCTAAACGACAGGTTTCAACAAAGTCTCCAAAACTGAGTCACCTTTATAAAGGTTTATTTAAAGCAAGAGAGCAAAGCTTGTGACGGTTCATTTCTTTCGTCTGTAATATACCTTAACGAAGGTTAAACAGGCGAATGTGATTTTTCCAGGGACTTTTTTAAGTTAATATTAATGTTATCCCAACAGTTGCGTGCAAATAACGTGCATTTATAGAAAACCAGGCTCGTGCGAGACGGTTACCAGCACTTTGTTCTTCAAAGATATAGAAGATTTCCTTTCTTCTTCTTCTTCTTTTTTTTTTTTGTTATTGTCAATTTTTTTTTTTTGAAAGCACCAGCTGTTTTTTCGTTTGGCGCAATAAGAACTCTATTAAGACACTTTCGAATTGATTACCTAAACCGAAGGCACGGAAGATAAACATCTTTGTTAATTTTCTCGTCAAACTTCTTTTAGTTCTGATATTTTTTTGCACTCTTCCTGCGCGAATTTATTTTTTTATTTTCTTTCTTTCAAAGGAACCCATTAAAACATGTCGTGCACGTTGGTCAAACTTTACAGCTGTCACGCCTATGACACAAAGTACATTTACATTTTGTTTAATTGCATGTACCAAACTTTTGTGAACGTAATTTATCAAAATCTTCAACCCTCCAGCAGGGCTGCTCGCCAAACCACTTGTCAGAATAGTTGACAAGAAATTGTTTTGCCCCCTTGCGAGACAGAGCTGAAATTATCTAATACTTATGCACGCGTGTGAAGCTGCATCTTCACTTAAAGGAACGGAACAAAAGCCGAAGTTGCAACACTATGATAATTGTCTTTAAAAAACAAAAAAATATATTGCTGACGCATTTATTTCCTTTCTTCTCGAGTTTCCTATGGTGAAAATTTTATGATGATGCTGAATTTTATTCGCTGTGGGAGCTTCAAAAAATGGCCAAGCGAATGGAGTTGTCTTATCTCTTCAGACAGCAACCTAGCAATATGAATAACTAATTTCTCAATCCGGCGGCATTCGACATTTTTCTGTAATCCAAGAAATGCCAACGGGTCTTGGCTAATGAGCCGGAATGAAAAGTTGTGTAAATACAGGGTTGAGCAGTAATTAATAGAGATAGAAGTTGTATTGAGCAGGGTTTGAAAACCTGCGGAGCGGGAATTGTATCTACTGTTTGGCATTCAATTTCGAGGCGTTGTAACTCGGTGAAAAAATAGATTCTCAACGTCAAAGTGGTGTTTTCTTTCTCTTTTGTTTGTTTGTTTTTTGTTTCTTTTTGTACTAATTTTCATGAAAAAGCCACGATGCATGTCATGAGGTTTTATGTCGTTTTTTTTTTTTTTTTGGTGCATTAAAATTTTGGCAAACCCAGAATCAAGATAATTTTAGTTGTGTTTATTATCCTCATGCGACCCTTTCTCGTTATAGTACACAGTATTTGAAATTCGCTTTACAAAACGCGTTACTTTAAAGAATTCCCTCAGTTTTGCGTGCAAAACAAAAGTTCACGAACACGAGCGAGCGTTACATGTGAAATTTACAAATGAAAGTAGTCTCTCAAATGTACTTTGTTTGTCTCTTACGTAAAAACATGGGTTCTTCCAAATGGGACGATGAATAATTGATGTTGCAAAATAGCAAATAACATTGCTCAGAATAAAGCGCTCTGAGACATCGACAAAATGGGAAGACGTTTAGATGGAAAGTTAAGAGTTGTCGGTCAGCATGAAGCAGTAAAATTCGTAGTAAATACAATTTGAACAACGTTTCATTTGACTATATTTTACGAAAACATGTCTCCTTTTTCTAAACGTATTTTCCGATGAAAATATACACCTATTGATTGCATTTGTTTCTTTGCTAAGGCCAAACATTGAAAAATGTTTATGTTCGCATCTCTAGAATTGAATTCGTATAAAATTTTGAAACGTATTAGCTTTACACTTAAAATCAAACTTTTGAGCGTATTTCTTAACGAAGCGATCTTTAAATTTTCGAAGATCTAAACAGGAAAAACCATAGCGTATTGTTTCGTCTCTGTGAGAATTAGTTATTTTTTTTCTCCTTTCTCTTGTGCAACACATTTTATGTCAGTTGCCACAGCGACATGGTGAACGCTTAGAAACGCGTGTAATTAACGTTTTTCATCAGGGCGGTAGACCGTCTTGAAAAGCTGTTTACAATGGACAAAAAAATTCTCGAGTTTGAAACGCCGATATTCACGTACATCTTTCTTATTTACAAATCTCTGACGTTCTCACAAGTAAAAAGAAAACACTACTTGTAATTTGAAGGTAAAAAAAAACCTGTCTTTTTTTCATGTCGTACTAAATATTTTTAGAAAATGCTTTCAGCGTCCTATTGGGTTTTTGTTGACGGAATTCTGTGTATTCATAATTTTCCCGTATGTTAGCGTTCTGTGCGCGACGAATTCGAAATTTGCCGTTGTTTAAAACAAGTGGTAACCGTTTCGTATGTCTCGTTTGGATTTGGGAGTTTCAAATAAATTAAAGAGGATGTTAAATTTCAAAACAGGCTGATTTAGCCACGTATGATTTCAATGGCATAGCGGGAACTCTGCCTATTTATGCTTTCTACACCTCCGATGGATCATAACAAAAAACAAAAAAGCGAAAAAAATTTAAGACAAAATCTACAATACCCTTTGTTTCGTAGAAAGTTTTAATTTCACTTTTTTCCGCTCTAAAGCTCGCTTTAAATACATGTGTGCAATTTATTTTAGAAGATTCGTATTTAAGAAACGCATCCGTAGACGAAATATTTGCATCTCGATTACAGTGTGAAAACACTCTAGCATTTTTCTGGTGTACTATAAAAAATATATTTTACAAACATCGATTGGAGGGTAATTTTATATACACTAGCAAATGTAGAATCACGTTGAGTGGTCCACGTTTTTGGTAGTGAAATTGGAACAGCAAATACTTCATTTCTTATACAAAATGATACAAAATTCCCTTTCTGTTCGTCGGAGAAGTGATTCATGCGAAAAATCCCGGTCATAAAATATTCACATCAAGAACTCTCGATTTTGTTACCATCGGGCGTTATTCGACAAATTTTGACTTGTACTTAAAACCCCTTTAACTCCCCTAATCGCGATCTAGGCTGATCGGAGGTAACATAAAAAGCCGTTATTTTTACCGTGAAGTTTTTGTTAGAGTTCTTGTACACAAATTTTTTCTTTTGGCATATGATAAATCTGTCTGCATACAAATGATATGATTAATTAAACTTTCATGGCGCGGTAACAGGTGGTAGATTTTGCTATCACCGACCAGAATCATTTTGTTTGATTGAATTTTACTTTGTAAAATTGTTCAGAACCTTATCTTTGCAAGCCATAGCCTTTGAAATTATTAGCCAGCGTTTTAGGCTAAGAGAAAGCTATTTTGTGAAAAACGCATTTCAAACAACAAAATACACAGCCAATTAAAATTTTCAATGTTTTGGCGTCCATCCTCGTTTATCTTGCAAACGGCTCTAACATGGCTTTCCGACGCCGAACGAGCGAGCTTATCAATAAAGTAACTCCCATACCTATTTTGGCTCGCTCGCGACGCTACTGATAACTAAAAAAACAAGCGGTGTTCGTAGACCAAACTAAGAAATGAGTTCTATAATTTACATAGTCGAAAAATATTCTATTTCGTGAAAGTTTTTCTTACCAGTTTGATTAATAAAACGAGCGGCTTAATTTAAAGTTACCGCTTGTGTGGAATGAATCACTCGAAGACTTTAGTTAAATTGAGGCGCGCTTCCTATGAAGGCCTTTGTACGTTGTAAATGCAATCTCTTCCTCGTAATTTTTTAGAAGTGTGGTCGATAAGTCGCTCGGATAGAGATTAAAAATGTCGATAGATTCCCGGCGACTGCATTTTTCGCATAAACACGGTCCCTCCACCAAAAGTTGGTCTGTCGTTTCTTTGGTTTGACTTGCCGTTAACAGCCTCAATGCCAACTGATTCATTACGGAGCCTACAATTGTCAGTCCAAAGAAAATAAAAAGAAGAGAGATACCCACGTATGTATGATCAAAGCGCGTCTCTCGGCTGTCTTGTAAGGCAACGTAGTCGCCGAATCCTATTGTTGTAACAGTTATAAAACAATAGTAAAGAGATTTAAAATATGTCCATTTCTCGTAGTAACGGAAGATAAATGCTCCAAGGCATACAGTGACCATCATTGCGAATAAACCGAATAAAACCACCATATTCGCTGTATTTGAAACTTCGGTGTTCTTCATTCCCAGCTTTTTCTTCACTCGTCGAAACATATGCGCTAAAAACGTGTTCAAACGCTCGCCAATTGACTGAAACATCGTTAGCGCAAGAGGAATTCCTACTGCCGCATAAATCATACAAAATACTTTTCCCCGGTTCGTCTTTGGCACCGTGTGTCCATAACCTGTGGAACAAAGAGGAAAGCTTAACCTTCATATCAGTGTGTATTTACATTGTACAACTTTGTGTTTTTTTGTACAACAATGCTGTGTGTAGGTGTAGAGGGCTGTCTGTTCCCGAGTTAAACCGCTTTCGACAAGCGCTGATTAAACCTCACGAGGATTTGTTTATTATCGCAAAGAGGAAATTCCCCGGTAACTTTTATCGCAGTTAAACATTATTGCGCGGAAATTGCCAGAGGAAGCATGTTCCGATATACATAAGTGTCGCTCGAGGTTGTTACAATTGATCGCGTCCCTTTTAAGTCTAGTGTGCGTGGTTAGGACTATCTTTTCGTCTTTGCTAGACATTTAGCACGACTTAATGCTTCTAAGATACTACCCGCTCGCTTTGATAAAAGACGATAACGGGTTTTAGTGTAAGTGCCGGCCTTCTCTCTACTCGAGCGCGTCCTAAGGTACTTTCTTTCATACCGCAGTATTAATTGCTGCAAAGCTCTTGCGTATTGCATTAAATCAAGCTAATTTTTTCGCGTCCGGCGCTCGTTAACCCTTACCTATAGTTGTTATTACGGTGGTGGCGAAATAAACCGAGCCGGCGAAACTCCATTGGTAAAGATCCGCGTCTATGTTTGCTTTGCTATCGAGATATTGGAGCCATTTCCCGATGTCTTCGTCGCTGATGTTGTACTTCTTTGTCAGTGTTTTGTGAAGAATTGTCATATTTTTTCGCATCTCTTGGTCTTCTTCGTATTCTAAGGCGCTGAAGATTGCCGCGCCGACCAAGAGATAAGATACGCAGCATATCGTTAACAGTATCGTTCGAAGATTTTGCGTTTTCATCGCGTCGCTTCACTCATCATATCTGTCAGCCGCAAAAATCACTTTGAATAGGTTCGTTTGGCGCGTAATTTTGCTAGCGATCTTCGTTTTTTTTAAGTCTAATGTTTGTACCCGAAAGCCTTGCACATTGTTGCACTAAGTGTCCTGTGATTGGCCATCCTTAAGAACTAATTTGAAGCAATTACGAATGTGTGGAGAGGGTAACTAAAGCGCCTGGTGGATACCAACTTGTGTCAACCACCCCAAACCACGCCCATTCCGTTGAACGTGCTGTCATCAGTTTTGCCCCTCTGAGCACATCTAAGCTTGAACTAAGTCTCCGATGTGAAATATAAAAGCGAAGTCTTCTGCCAATAACTTGCTGGACGCTTGTCACCGTTGGAGGTGTGTGCGCCAAGCAGCGCGAGGTTCAAAAACACTCTTGGCACAAATTAATTCAGCATGGCCCGCATTTGTGACGGTGATATGAGTTGCCATGGAATCCAACCTGTTTCGAGTTGGTTTTAATTCGGCGATTTAGTTATAAAGCGATTTATTTGAAAATAGCTTAACTCGTTAACCACAGTTTTATATTTAAGAGATATTGAAATTTTATAATTTTACCGAGGCTTTTGGAAGAGGTAGAGAGCTGCGCTAGTTTAATGCAATAATAATAACAATTATAATGGAGATACTCGACAATTCTATTGCCCTATTTTGAATTTAATAGCCTTGCTCATTAGTAAAGAAACCATCCAGGTAACATGAAAATTACAAGAAGCTTTAACGTTGTTTCCTTTTCCTTTTCCTTTTTCTTCATTTAAATTTAGGAGCACTTAGCTTTGCAAATGTTATTAGTAAAACGCTCTACGTGCCGATGTGGTTGAGACAATTTGAATTTCTCGCAACATGATACAAGTTTGGGTTTTTCACGCAGAGAATCGCATGAATTATTTTGTTTTTCTCTATAATTTCCCCTTCATAAATTTTTCTCACTCGCAATTTTTTTCGCGGCTCTTGATATGCAAAAACATTATTGCCTTTTATCAATCAATACTTTATTGAAAAAGGCGAATTTGTATACACGCTAGTGAACAAGTTTTCATTTCAAGCCTGAGGCGTATGGAATTAAAGAATGAATCAGTTCCACTTCTGTCCTTCTTGTGTTTTTATTAGTTACTTGTAACTTTAAAGGAAGTTTTCGGTTAATAAAAAGATTCGCGTCGGACCTTTAATATTCAAACTAGTTAGGCATGAAAACGTTTCTGTTTTTTAATCACCACTTTCGGCATAGAAGAAGATAATTGCGCAAGATGTTATTTTTGATGGAATAAATATGACGTTTGACAGCAACGTGCGAGGAATGTCAAAATAACGTAATAGTGATGTATCTGTCCCGCCGTTTTACAGTGATTTTGGTCAGAAATCGCCAAGCCATCTTTCAACGAAACAAAATTACAGGTTTATTTTTATGTGTATCATCTGAGCCGGGCGAAGTATTACATGGATTATGTTTAATCCAAAATAGGGTTTTTCATTTATTCCGATTTAGCGGTCAAAAAAAAGTTTCTGAGGAGGAAGAGATGAATTGTTAACGTTTATGTTTCAATTCAAACCTATTTATTGCTTACGCTTTTACAAGGGGCCCCTTAGAGACCAGTTCGTTCCCACGATCCCAATTTATATTCTCCTTACATCAATACATCAATCACAAAAACTTTAATTGATCCGACAGCAAATTCTCAGAATTAACTTTATGAGAAATGTATGAGTGATAGTATCACTCATACATTTCTCATACAGTTAATTCTGAGAATTTGCTGTCGGATCAATTAAAGTTTTTGTGATTGATGTATGTATTTCTTTATTCTCATCACTTGTTTCCCAGGCAATGTGGCGATATTGCAAGGAGAAATTATACTTCAATCACTCAGGAGAGACGAGGTCAAAGCAAACAGGACATTTTCAGGCGGCCGTTGATCCACAGACGTTTTCCAAGAAGTTTCTTTAGCCTTCGATTTTGTATAGATCTCTCAAATTGAATTATTCAGACCAGTTCAATTCTTGAAATTCCTCACTCTGGCATTTACTGACCGTGGGCTGTCATGTAGCGGAAAAAAGATTTCCTGTCCACTCATCCTTAAACTCTGCGCGGACGACGAAATGAGAGAAAAAGCCTGGGAACTTGACTAATGTATTTATAACATGTACACCCTTTTGGCTGTAAGAAATGGAATTTCACGACGGAATGAGCTCATTAGATTCATAAAGAGTTAAGCAGGCGAATTTCTCTTACTCTTCTATGTAAAGTCGATATACTTTATGGAGTGATAACTCGCATATTTTGAAGCAATAAAATGATCTAGTAGCTTAAAAACAATTCGCTATCGAAAATTAATAGAAACAATTTTTCCTCATCTTTGTATTATTTTCACAGCACTCCACACCAATGATCGTAGTCGACGTAAAAGCTGTGGTTTGTTTCGCATGACTCGGAACAGATCTATTTGAGAAAAAAAGAAAAACGTTTACTCAACAGAGACTTTAAAGATCAACCTATTCCTCTTGATCTGATACTGCACGAGGTTAAGGTACAGTTCAGTTGCAGTCAGGTTTGATTAGAAGACGAAACAAAGAGAATGTTACAATGTTCCTCTTCTTTTTAACATCTTGACCTTAGAAACGTTTTTAGGTGTGTAAATGGATTTCTGAAGCGAATTTTTAAATATCTTGATAAGTGTTTAAAATGGGTGAGGTCAAACATAGATAAGACTTCCTTGCTAACAAGTTTGGTGTGACTGATTTCGTTGTTCAAATTGGTCATAGCTTCTCGAGAATTGAAGTATCTTTCCAATACAGAGGCTTTATGGGAGACCAGACCCACATCTGCATGAGTGATGTATGGCGCGTGGGATGGTAAAATTTAGGAATGGTCTTTGTTCGGTGTCCACATTTATTTCATCGGTGAATTTTCCCACGGATCCGAAATTTTTCATGTGAAAGCCGTGTGAAAAGCATTTGAAACACTTAAGAAAAATTCGATCCCTTCCCGAAAGTTTCTTCACAAGTGTTTCGAGTTGTTCTTGAAGCTTGCGCATGTAAAGACTAACTTTCATGCATGCGCTTTTGAGCCTAACCAAACCCAACAGGAAATTTTTAACTCAAACGGGAGACCTGAGAAATACTGACGGCGCGCGCAAAAAGTTGACTGCGCGCGCTTCTTTGTGAAGCAACGTCATAATGCAGTTCCTATGGTGATTTTGAAAACTGCTATGGTTGTCTGATATCAGAGAGAGCTTTACGCACAAAAACGATATATTGCTTGTTATAGTCTCAAATTTCTCAGATAACTCAGTTTGCGTCAGAAGAAGTTTCAAGTGTATTATTAGACAATCGTAAACAATGAGGAAAGCTATACAGTCCGAGAAAGTGTTTTCTCTTCTTCTTGATACCATCAGTTCAGGAAAGTACTGGCGCTGTATCAGATGGTCCGACCAAGGAACAATTATTTTGATTACGAGTCCAAAGCTCTTTGAAAAAGAAGTGTTGCCAGGAGTATTGAAAGAGTTGAGGTTGAAAGACTTCTTGAGTTTTGCAGATGTTCTTTACAGAATTGGATTTCAGAGAGTGTTCACTTCAAGGCCATCGAAGGTTTACAAATTCCGCCATCCACTTTTCCAGAAGAACAGCAACGGTAATTGCGCCAGGGGAGAAAACGCGAATAGTGTTGCGCACTATGGTCTGCGACAAAATCGGAAGCGAAAAATGGTAGGCGAACTTCCACATAATTCTGACGGCAAAGAAATTTCAACAAAGGAAAGTCATTCAGAACTATCGGAGCCAGATCTTAAAAGACAGCGCAAATCAGAGGAAAGTTGTCCTGGAGAAAGAGTGAAAGGTGTCGACAAAGAAAGCAAGATTTTCAAGCAGGGTGTTAAGAAAAGTCTCGTTAATCAGTGCACTGCATTTACTGAGCAAAAGGGCAAGCAGCCAGTTACGAATCATATGTACAGCCCTTCAGAAATAAACGCTGCCCATGGTCTCCTCAGTCTGGCGTCGACGACAGCTGTGCAATTTGGAAACAACGTTTCCCAGATGGGAATTGAAGCCGCGAGAAGTTTATATGATTTGTTCAGCTCTACTGTTTTCTTCAGGGAAAGAAAAATCCGCGAATTAGATGCAGCTACAGCTCTGTTGGAACTCTCACAGAACACAGTGAAAATCTTGCAGTGAATTTGTAGCTGGACGTTATAATATTAACAACTTATAGCATGGAAATGCTTTTTTATATTTATGGTATAGTCCCACAAATGTACTTGAAAAGAGTAATGTTTAGTTGATCGTGATTAAAATTTGTTTGCCCCATGAAATATGCATGTAAGGGTAAAACAAAAATTTTCTCAGATTTGACTCTTTCTGTCTGCGTGTAAGTAACGCCTAACTAATGTCTTGGAGGTCGGGCTTGACTCCTGTCGAAGCATGAATTTTTGGAGGCTTCTTTTAAAAGTAGTATTAGGCCTCACTCGAACTTGAGCAGCATTATTTAAAAAATTTTATTGGGGAAGAACTTGCATAGATTATAACAATAACTTTTCATCTACGATCCGTCCTGTAACACACATAGCTTTTCTATTTTATTTCGGTTGACGATCTACTTTGCCGATTATCTCACACTAACTGGTTGCCATATTTTGAGCCAGCTCTCCAGGAGAGAGGTGTGGTGGGGGGGAGGGGAGGGATGGGGGCATGGGCAGTGTTAGGGATGGGGCTGAGGGAAGACAGAGAGCGGGTCTTACCTCTGTTAACCCTTTAACCTCTAAGAGCGACTGGCATCTAATTTCTCCTTACAGTATCACCCCAAAATCACACATTAAGGTATAATGAGAATAAAGGAAATGGTCACCAACTAGAGAAATTCTGGATTATGAAACAATTTCTCCTCATTAGTACCTCAGAGAATGTATAGGGAACAGTATGGAGAATATGCATACTGATGTTAGGGTGTAAAGGATTTATTAAGAAGCCTGAAGGCGCATTCAGCTCGAGCCGCTACTATCAGGTTCCTTGTTATCCCCTGGCTGGCTAAGGCCTGTCAACCAGACTAGGCACTCTGTGTCCTTCAGAGTGATCCTTATTTTTTGTGAATCATTCTAACCACAATATCGTCATTTAATTTTTTGTTATGTATTTCTAAGTAGTTGACCAGAGATCCTCATGTCGTGTGCGTGATCCTTTTGTGGGTCAAGAGCCGAACTTCCTAACCTGCTTTATTTTGAGACCCAGGTGTTGGTTCGGCTTAAAGCTACAACGCTTGGCTTCTCAGACGGCAGTTGCTGCTGACGTAGTTTTAGTCTCGAAGAGAATAACAGAAGTCATTTTTGTGCGTTTATGAAGTGAGCGAAAGTAAGTGGGGAAAACTGAAGCGAGCAGGTGGAATGAGAGGCGCGTTGGAAAGAGCGCGTTTCTGGTTTCTCGCATTCTCCTTTCCCAAACCTACAAAAACAAAAAAGCAAAATCAGAAAGAAAGTGACTCTTGAAATGCCAACAAGCATGCCAATATGCACCCGAGCCTCGTGTTTCTGTAACAGTCTAACAAACCAGTGACTGGGGAGGAGTTTGAACTAAAGATCCAAACGGAGTGTTGAAGCAAAGATAAGACTGTTGACAGGCAGAAAGTCCCAGTCACCACTGCCATGAATCACTAGAATTTCGAATAATTACCCGTTCAAATGTGTCGGCGAGTGATCGAACAAGTTGTGTTTTTCATTTTATTATTGGTAAAGGCTCTTGTCTAAACCCAGACGATTTCCTTCAGAGCTTCTTTGTCGTGTCTGCATCGGAACCAAGAGAGGAGCACAGAACCGTTTGTTAGGTTGCATTATAAATAGGGAGGTCACGAAAAAATTAGCGTACAAATTTTGCACTATATAAGTATTAAATTTATTATTATCATTTCGGCTCTATCGCTTGTTTTTAGCCCACATCCGGAATGGATGGGGAACTGGGCACTTTGCAAGGAAGGGCTGCTAAGCTTCAACATGGCGGACGGAGTATTAAAAATGACAAAAATCATTATGGCAAGTAATTGATTTTAATTCGAAATGTATGGTGGTCCTCGTCGTCCGAACTTCTCGCCTTTTCAAGGGCGAGCGAGAGCACCTCATCCTAACTTTAGACCGCGCTTCGAGAATCCGGCATCTCTTCCACCTGGTCAAATGATTTATCCATCTCAAAGACAACGATTTCCATCCTCACCACAGAGGCCGCAGTTTATGAATAATCCTGGTCCACCAGGACCGAGACCAGGTTTTCAGCCGAGACTTTTCCAGACAGGTGGACCCAGACAACGCTCTCCACAAACGGAATATTCTGGTCAACCGAGATGGCCCCACAGGGTACACGGAAATAAGTTTAAAATTATATAAGTAAACTTGTCAGATTATTATTAATGATGCTGATCATCCATCTCGATAAAAATGGCAAACTAAAATCAAAAGCACAAAATATCGACCCTTTCACTTACAAGTACCGCATACCTGTTCTCTTTTCTGTCTACTGTATATTTCTCCTTATTTAGCTTTGATGTGATATCAATCAATATAAGTCCCCCCCCCCCCTTATTTTGGGTAAGAAAAAAAAGAATTGCAGAAGGAAGAAAAGTCATTAGGGCAAGCGACAAAAAACCAGGTCCCCCTCTTAGCTCAAGGTGTGGAACATCCCAACAGTTAAAAAACAGGCTTATTTTAGCTTGTTATCAGAGAATTCAAGGGTTTATTGAAGAAATTTACTGACATTTTGGGGTTTGGAATATTGCAATAGTGATCATTAACTCTATTACAGTAAATTATTCCAACCTAGTGGTGAAATTTTTACTTTGTAGTCTGATTATCTGCCTGAGAGTACTCCTGAGAAGGAATGATATTGGTAGTGGTTATTGTCAATATATTTCATAACCTTAATGGAGGTCATCATTGCACTCAAGTTATCTCTGAAGATTAATTCCACTAAAGTTGTGAAAAAGGAGGCGAGCGTGGCCTAGTGGTTAGGGCGCTGCACTTGTAAGCCGGAGGTCCCGGGTTCAAGTCCTCCTCCCTGCCACTGGATGGATTTGTCTTCGGTGGCCCCGAATTCAACTCCTGCACGCTTTGTAAATAGCCAACTGGTCTGCCTCCTACCAGTTGGGGTTTTTAACGAGTTTCTGTTCATTTACGATATTTGTTTCCTTATTTACAGTGTCCCCAATTAGCACAGCAGTGCTAAAATACACTGACACTTAAATAAAGTTATTATTTATTATTATTATTTTAAAAACATTCACTTCTACAGCCACTACTACCAAAACAGTCATGATAAAATATAGGAAAATAAACACAGTCTGCACAGTCTGCAGACTGCATTTTAGCATGACTGCTACCAAAAGCTCTCTTGGGACTATTCTAACCTAGACTATCAGACTACATGACCAATTTCCTTATTTATTAAGCTTCTCCCCCCACCCCACCTCAGCTGAGTTTGGCTTAACCCTTAAACTCCCATGAGTGACCAAGACAGAATTTCTCCTGGCAATATCAATACAATATCAAGCAAACAAGTGATGAGAAAAATGAAGAATATCAATTAGGGGATTATTAGTTGATCCAATACCAAATTCTCCAAACTAACATCACAAGAATTGTATGGTAGACAGGAATGAGATCTTGGGAGTTTTATGGTTAAACTGAGGATTTCTCAGCAATCTACTTCCTTTCACCTAGCAGAATACATTTTTTCTGTCACACTAAATCAAGATTACACTTATCAGGCAAAATTATTTCCTCTTTCCTTCCTTAATGTCGATCACTCTTTCAGTTTTCATGGTGAAGTCACACTTCATTTTTCATGTTATTCGCAGGGTAGAGGAGGCTTCAAGAGAAGAGACCAAGATTCACCGGGAATTGAAGCTTATTACAGGCACTCCATGGTTGAAAATCCATGGAGAGAGCTTGAAGAAAAATACAAAGACAGAACTCAACAAGAATGAATGGCTTTTGAACTGTTCGCCATTGTATAAGAACATTTTTTAAAGAAAAAATTTTTTTTTGTATATATTTAAAAAAGAAACATTTGTGAAACATTTGAAGAAGTTTCAATTATCTTAGCTTTCTATGTACACAGTGCTTCTTTGAAACCCTGAGAATAGTGCAAATAGTCTTTGAAAGCACACTTATGTTGATTTAAGTTTAGTTTGCCAATAAAAATCAAGTTGCTGGCATCAAAACAATACTTTTAACTTCTGCTCCAAAGACTCCAAAAATGATGATGATGATGATGCTTCTGATGATGATGATGATGAGGATAAGAATATTAATGAAGAGAATTATAGTTAAAAAAATGATAATGAAACAGATAACAGAGGGTGGGTGAGGGGGAGGCTATAAACATTGTGCTCTTCTGACCATACAATCATCTTACTTAAGTGATTTTCTGTGGGAAAATGGCAATACATTTGTTTCTACCATTTCAAATAAGAGGAAAAGTAATAAAATTACCTTGTAGGTGAGATGCATGTAAAGAAATTTCAGAAAAAGAGTGTGAGTGTAAAGGCATGGGATTTGAATTTTTCAAGTGTTATCTTTCTCTAAAAGTATGCAACTTCTAATATATAGATTTAGGCAAGCCTAAAAGCGGAGCTTGCATTTTTTTCCCAGCACATCTCTTCAGTAAAACTAAAGCCCCTACTATGGATAAAGTGCGTGGTAATATTAATGGATTTTCATTTGTAACTTATCTGTGTCTGTGTAGAGGACTGATTATAAGATAGTGCCCGTGGTACAGTTGGCCGCACATGCTAAAAGTAGCATCTTGTACGGTTGTATGGTCGTACATCCAAATTTTTTCGGCTTGATGGGTTACTACTATTTTGTATAATTATGGGGCTACGCTCTGTGAGCTCTGCTGATAATGCTGTGCATTATTCGGCAAACAGGTATTGAGAATACTCTAACTTATCAGTTATTTTGATTTAACACCAAATTCTCATCACTAGTTTACAAGGAATTAGGTAACAGCTAGAGGGGAGATTAACAATCATCTTGGGAGTTCAAGGGTTAACTGAATATCATCAATGAGGATCATGTTCTTTTCTTGTATATTATCTGCTTGTCAAATTTTCATCTAATTATGCTTAAAATAAGAATAACTGGCTGAACAGGAAATGTTTTGAACATTTGAGATACATTTCAGATAAACTGTTATTGGATATAAACTTGTGTTGTACCCAGACCTTCCACGGCCAATTTCAGTTTTACGGTTGGATCAGGGTACGAGATTTGACATGAACAAAGGATGAGAAAATGAAATGAAAATGCCTAAGGCAATCTTCTTAATTTGTCTATCATGATAGACTCAAGCTAGACTTCCAACATTTTTGTTTCTCTCATACTCGTCTTTGATGCATAGCCTTGTAGTTTATCGTTGTCCTCTGCAATTTGTCTGAGAACGTGCCTTCCATACCTTAGCTAAAAACTTTCAACCGGAAATGCTAATTTCCTCGTGGAGTCAGCTCGTAAAAGCACATGACGTAACCGGAAGTGATAATTGACCAATGAGGCCTTACCCCTGCAACTTTCGGTGGGAGCCCCCGAGGATATGTAGAACTCGTGGCGACAAACTTCCTCTCACCTTCGAGAAATCGTTGTCGGTTACGGTCCGTATTAAGTATTTTCAACGGCTTTTTAGCGTTCTTTTTCTTCAGCGACGCTAAAAGCCGCCAAAAAAATTCATAAAAAGTAAAAAAAGGTTCAAAAAAAATTTAAAAGCGGAGAAAATCTTGAAAAAAATTCGAAAATCTTGAAAAAATTTCCAAACAACCCTGTTACAAGCAACAGTCATCGCAACTCAAGTAAGTGAACCCGAAGAAGTTTGAGGAAGATGAATCCCAGCACTACTGGCAATCCGAACTATCCCGTGGCGTCTCTGTACGTCGGTGATTTGGCAGCTGATGTCACTGAAGCTATGCTGTTCGAGAAATTCAGCACAGTCGGTCCTGTTTTATCTATCCGAGTTTGCCGTGATATCGTTACCCGTCGTTCGCTTGGTTATGCTTACGTGAATTTTCAACAACCGGCTGCTGGTGAGAATGAAACTTGATTTAGGTTTTCTAAGTTGAAATCGGATGTTTGACATCCATGTACGCGAAATTTAGTTTTTAATTTGATCGTCTGTTCATTCCTTAGCGGAGAGAGCCTTAGATACCATGAATTTCGATCCGATCAAGGGACGACCTTGTCGAATCATGTGGTCTCAGCGCGATCCTTCTCTTCGCAAATCTGGTGTCGGAAACATTTTCATCAAGAATCTTGACAAGAGTATCGATAACAAGGCTCTTTATGACACCTTCAGTGCTTTCGGAAACATCCTCTCTTGTAAGATTGCTAACGGAGAAGACGGAAACTCAAAGGGTTATGGCTTTGTACATTTTGATGATGAGGATGCTGCCGAGAATGCAATTGCTAAAGTTAATGGCATGTTGCTTAATGACAAGAAAGTGTAAGTAAATCTGTTCGATCTTTATTTTCGTTTTCACAGCCATTGCCATCAAGTTTTACTCATACATAAATATAAAGCACAGTTTACAGCAAACCATAAGTACACAGATCAACGAAACATTAGGCAAACCTTCGAGAAATTAATTTTGACTATTTTTGTTGGTTTCATGAGGGAGATAACACGTTATCTTTAAAATAATAGGTATTCAAGGTATTGAAGTGTAGCATAGTCAAGAAGAACTAGTACACCTTTTGATCTGTACTTTTTAGCACTTATTCAAGGGTTTGAAACAATGAAACTTGCGGTTGTTAGGGTTGTTCAAAGACTAGTTATTGTCATGATACAAGTAAAATTTAAACAATGGCTTCCTCACAACTCGTGGTGGGTGGAGAAATCCGGTTATTGCGAAAGAGGCATCTCAACAAGATATATGGAATACCAAGTTTACAAATGTAGCTTGCGTTAATCACATTTCCCATAGTTTGTGAAATAAGAATAATCCTGTTCATTGCCAAAGTTGTTATCAGTTCAACTCCACTCCATGTTCTTATTATTATATCTGAGGGTGGGTGTCTATCATCCACGAGAAGCATGTCCTGACTGATTTTCCTAAGTTTGGTTTTTATTAAACAGCTACTCTGCAATTCTGTAGATTTAGATTTTGAAATAATATGGTTGTGGGCTTGTGAAGTTCCTTGGACTTTAAAGAACAGGGGCCATGACCAGTATGTCAAGATCACTTCTGATGCAGTCATAAGTTAACAACAAGCTTTGTAATTACCGATTTAATCTTACAACCAGGGCAGATTTTTTCAAGAGATGACAATTTTTCTCTGACTGGTTGATAGTAAAGAAATAGATAGAATATTGCATTGCAATTTAATTTTGACTTTAACTGGATATCTTGATCTAAGACATTAGTATTCACCAAAAAATTCAGGTCTTCTTGTGTTGCCCTGAGCTCATATAAGTACGCAAACTACAATGAAGGGGGAACAGTAACTGTTTTATTTTAAATGCATATTTCCCAATTCTAGTTTTGCCACGAAATGGATGTCCCGAAGAGAGCGTCTAGAAAAACTAGGAAACCAACCAAAGAAGTTCACCAATGTATACATCAAGAATTTTGGTGAAGACATGACTGATGAGGGGTTCAAAGAGCTCGTTGATGAATTTGGAAAAATTCTGAGTCTCAAGGTGGTTATTAATGATCAGGGACGTTCCAAGGGATTTGGTTTTGTCTCCTTTGAAACACCAGAAGAAGCTCAAGCAGTAAGTGATCAGTTGAAGCTTGTTGGCTCATTTGCAGGCTTTTAGACATGTAGCCAGCCATCTTATGGATAGCCACTTTCTTGGAGAATATCAAATAAGGGGAGATCTTAGTGACTTTCAGTCAATTATTTCATAATATTTTAATTGAGGGAAAAACTAGTAAATACAACTGACTCTCTCACTATTGGAAAAAGGGGGTAAAATTTCAATCAATTTTAGGGTTTTTTTTGCAGAGAAAACAATATATTTTGCATTCAAGTATGTATTAAGTGATCAGCAAGTTTATCAGCTAAAAATCATGGAAATGAACCGTGGACACTACTGATTTTCATCATTTTCAGGGGAGACAAGACCCTAGACCCCCCTTAGCAGGATGGGGTGGACAGCCACTTTTTGAATCCTGGCTTAAGCCTACTTAAATGACTACTTAATCGCATGTTACCACCAAGCTTTTGTTGTTGTTTGAAGGGGTGGATAATGCAGCGCATTTTGTCAACACTTATTGGTTGGAGCAATGCATCTGTTGGATAGTGTTATCTGCACTTTTATCAACTGGACTCTGATATAAAAATGTGTGGCCTTCATTTTTTTTTTGTGTTAACATGTTGGAATATTCATCAGCGGGTGACTTCTATCCCTAGTGGCAAACAGTTTTCCTAGAGAAAAGCATGCTTCTGCTGTTGTTTTTGATAATTCTTCAAATATTTTTTCTAGCTTGGTATAGTATTTACCTCAAGTAATTCTGTGAAAATTGGTTAAAGCTAAGTGCAAGTTTCATGGGTGGTTCCTTGTTCAGGTCCCAGTAGTTCGAAAAGGGAGATAGTGCTGTCCAACATATAAAAATTGCTTTGCAGTTGATAAGAGATGAATATGGGTAGTACCCTATCCACCAGGTAGAGATTTACCTAGTGCATAGGGTCATCCACTCCTTTAGCTGTTCCAGTATTAGCTGCTTGGCTTCAGTGCAGGCTTTTCATATAATGACTATGTATAGTTAAGCATCCATTCTTCACAATTTGCAGTGTGTTGATAAACTCAATGGAAAAGACTGGAATGGACAAAAGCTTTATGCAGCTAGAGCGCAGAAAAGAGCTGAAAGACAGATGGATTTGAAGTCTCAGTTTGAGAAGAGGAAGATCGAGCGTATCAATCGTTATCAAGGCGTCAACTTGTATGTGAAGAACTTGGATGATACCATTGATGATGTGCGCCTTCGTGAGGAATTTACTCCGTATGGAACCATCACCAGTGCTAAAGTAATGATGGATGAGAAGAACAATTCCAGGGGTAAGTTGCTGTATCATGCTCAGGTCTCTAGAGATAAAAGACAGTGACATTAATTTTTCTGTTTTTTGGGGTTTGGGTTATTGTAGACAGTTGACCTAACTGAAAAGTAGTTTCATTTCTAAATTCATCTGGTCTAAAGAGTGTCTTTAAAAAGTTCTGTTAGTGAACATATTTACTTGATTGTTGTACACAGTACAAGGCCAATTTTCCTTCTCCCTTTTGTCTCAATCATCATTCACCTTTGTTGAATACAAAATTTATTCATTGGTATCAAAGTTCAATCTGGATAAGGGTTTATGGTCATTTCGATGCTGTATGCCAAGCAATATCAACTTTGATTTTTGGTCATCATTCCCTAGGTAATCAATGTTTGACACTTGTTTTTTCTCATCACAGGGTTTGGTTTTGTGTGTTTCTCTGCTCCTGAAGAAGCCACCAAAGCTGTAACTGAGATGAATGGAAGGATTCTGGTATCCAAGCCTTTGTATGTAGCCCTGGCCCAGCGCAAGGAGGAGCGGAAGGCTCAGCTTGCAGCACAGCACATGCAACGTATTGCTGGTTTGAGAATGCAACAGGTATGGTATGACAAAGTGACTAAGTATTTTCTATCTGTTGTTTAGTAGAGGTTCCTTCATGTGAGCCCAGGCGATCTTACTTGGTGTGTATTAAGGTTCTGGGTTTGACATCATCAGTCTTTTTCCTTTGTAAGATTTTAATGAGTTGATTTTCAGCTGGTCTTTGAAATCTTGCATTTTTTGAGAGGTATTTTTTGATCAGACTAAAAGATTCCCTGAACAATGAAGCTTGTTTGCTGGAACAAAAGTAGAAAGAGGGTACCCTGGTCATCTTGACAACCAGACTGAAATTTTTCTTTGAATTTTTATCTCAGGAAAGTTTTCAATTTAAAGGAAGAAATAGTTTGTCCAGCTTGGTGGGCCAGCTAAACTCCCACTCTTGTTGTAGAAAATGTGAATGAGTTATGGTTCTGAAAAGTATCTTAAGAGTTTAGATTACCAGTCACTGACTCTTACCTTCTCAAGTCCCCTAAACCTTGACTTGAATAAGTTAGGAGTCTTTACCACAGGCTCCATTTTATTATTACGTATTTTCCTACATAAACAATAGTTAAGTGCAAGGACTGATGTCTGATCATGTCCAAGGGAAGTGTGGCTCACTGCCCAGCGGTTTATTGTTACACCCTTGTCATTTCTAGGTGTGGACAATTGATAATGGGCAGAAAGTTGGCCTGTGCTTCTGCGATAGATTGCTATGTAAACCTGGCACTCTGTCAGTCCAATTGCAGGAAAATTGTCTTAAACGTAATTGTTTGGTTTTTGTCTAAGCTGTCATATCTGGGCCTTTTTCTCAGCATGGCTACATGCTTCTGATTCATGGAACTGTCGTGCTTTGGAAGCATCAGTAACTCTTTTTTTAAGAGCCACTTTAGCTTGGATGATCAGACAACATGGTGATATGTTTCTCCTGCATACAGACTACAGTATCTGGTCTAGTTTTGTTCACATAATCTCTTTTTCTATGCAGGCGGCTGGTCAGCAGGTCGGACAGGTTTTTCCTCAAGCAGGAGCATTTTACATGCAGCCTTTGACTCAGGTAATGAGACTTGGCATAATGCAAGTGAATAACAGGCTGTCTTGTCTTGAAATTGTTGAGATGGTAATTTGGAGGGGAGCATGGAATAAGGACCTGAGTGATGTTTCATAAAACCAAATACAAGACAATTGGAAAACAAAAGAAATGTCAGAAGTCACTGGTTTTTTTTTTCTTTTTTTTTTTTTTTCTTTTTCATGCACTCTTGCATTTGATAGTTGCATTAATTTTTCAAAGGCTTAAGACTAAAAGATGAAGAGAAGGATTTTTTTATCATTCTGAACCACAGAATGCTTTTGTTAGGAGAAGTACCAAGTAGATTTTAAAGGAGCTGGCTGGCTCAACCCTTAATTTTCCCAAGGTAGTGAAATGTAACTTCAAACAACATTAACACATTATCCAGAAAAAAGCAATCATTTGTACTTGCAAACTTAACAGCAAGAGCATGTTACCTTGGTATGACACTTTGTGCACAAAAAGTAAGACTGGTAGAAGGGAGAATTGCTAATTAGACATTAGAATATCAGTTTAGGAAGACTTTGATTTAATGATAAAAAAGATGCTAATGTGAATGTTTTTTCTTTCTTTTTTTTTTCCCACCAAAGGCTGGGCAGCGCCCCTTCTTTCCACCACAAATGCAACAAGTACGCCCTCGATGGCAGCCAATGCAGCCACAGCAGCAAGTGCGACAGCCTGGGATGCAAGGAATGCCAGGAGCAGGACAGGTTCCACGTGCCAGAGGCATCCGTCAGGTTCCACCCAGAGGAGTGCCTGGCCAGCAGCAGACTGCAGGGGCTGGAGGGCCTAACCAGCGTGTGGGAGGAGGCATGGGCCAAGCACAGCAGGTACGTGGTCCTGGCATGCAGGGTCAGGGCCAGAGACCTACCTACAAGTTCCAGCAGAATGTTCGTAACCAGCCAGCACAGGGACACCCAGCAGGAGTGGCCATGCAACCACATGATCAGGTTCAACAGCCCATCGCTATCCCAGTGAGTATCTTGTTTAAATGTTTTTTCCTTATCAAGTCTTCAACTTGGGGTAATAATCTTTTAGAAGAAAACACTGATGACTCACCGTTGATTTTTCAAAGCTTAAAGGGTAAAATTGTTTTTTTTCTCTTTGTGGAGGAAAGATATTGAAGGCTGAGATGAGGAAAAATTTTGAAAGAAATAGGTCGTTTAATTGCTCCTCTGTACTTAACAATTTTTTATCCAGCTTTAACTGTACAATGTTCAAATGCTCTTGGGTTTGGGTTTCTTCTCCTTTTTTTATATACTAAGTTTTATGTACCATCACTTCTCCTAGTTGGATTTAATTTAACTTGTGTTTACTGATTTACAAACTATCGTGTATGTTATTTATTGATTATTTGGACCCTTCTCTTTTTAGGGACAAAACTCCATTGATCCGAGCCAGCTTGCTGCAGCCTCCGCTCAGGACCAGAAACAGATGTTAGGAGAGCATTTGTTCCCACTGATCCAGCTCACCCACCCTGATCAAGCTGGAAAGATCACTGGAATGTTGCTGGAGATTGATAATGCTGAGTTGCTGCATATGTTAGATTCACGGGAAGCACTGTCCGCCAAGATTCAAGAGGCAGTGTCCGTGTTGCGTGCCCATAATGCCAAGGAAAAGTCCACCGAGATGAAGAACTGAAGCTTTGTGTCTGTCCCTCAAGGTTCACTTTTAACCGGATAAGACTTTAAAATTTGAAGAAACCATTACCTGATTGTGTTTTCTTTACCATGGATTTGACGAGTTACTTGAATGATCAATAAAGTTGTTTCATCAATTTAAAAAGTATTTCATAAGTTTCCTTTATTCTCTGTGTTTTTGTTATCCTCTCCCGACATTTAGAGTTAAGAATTCTGTTTTCTGCGGATTTAGTCAAACCTTGTAATTTTGTTTCGTTCTCCCCACCTCTACCGGAAAACATTAAGGTTCAAAATAGAAAAGAGTTTGTCTCAGACGCACGTTGGAACCTCGTCGATTATACAGCTTAGCTCTTGTTCAAAACATCGAGTACGAGTACCCTCCCTAACCCTGCGAGAGAATGTCTAATCCCGTGAACTGTGGAGGTGAGGTGCTACGAAAAATGTCCTCTACAAAATTACTGCATCTCGAAGTTAGGAACCTTAGACGATCTGAGTGTCCCAGCCTGTATGAAATACAATCTAATTTAATTTTATCTGGATACGGCTATCATTAACCTTGCGTATGAAAATTATCAAAATTATGAAAGAGCATTCGTTGGTGTGTGTTACATTAAACGACTAGTCCAAACCAAAAAAGTAAGTGATCACAGGGATCCAAGGAAAACTCTGGAAAAAAACAAATCTGAATACCCGCCTCAATCGGGTGATTGCGCGCGTGATTGCACGCGTGCACGACTGGAATGGGTTTAGGGTTGCGAATGACCGGAAATCGAGGAGCAGGATAGGTTGAACCGAGCTACATGGCCCTTGATCAGCCTAGAAAGCTCACACGATGCAAAGAAACGAACACAGAAGCGAGATAGGGTTGTTTTAATTCAATACCATTTCGGATTTTTTGGTTTGGAAAGCGATCGTTTCTTCCCTTACAAATCCTTCTATTTGGCCCATAAAGCAACGTAAAAATTCTTGCATGATAAGAGAAAAGTTGTTTGCATTTATGACCGGCTCGAGAAAGCAGCGGCTTCGCGCCGCATAATACAATTTTGGCGGGAAGAGATAACTGGCTGTGATTGGCTTACAGCTGTCAGCGCGTTTTGGCGGTTGACTCAAAAGTTTGATTCAGCGTCAGCCTCACCACATAATAACAACATCGACCAAGGAACATACGTGATCTTTGGGTCTGCAGCAAATCTACTACAACATTTATTAGTCATGGAGGAAACAGATAGAGATCAGAAGAAAAAGAGTATCATCCCTCAGCTGCCAAGCTGTTTCATGTCGCCAGAAACGCCGGGCAATCTTCTACGTGATCGCCTGACTCCTTGCTTCGACTCGCCATCGTCAATTTTCCCCACTCCACCTTGTTCGCAAGAAAAGGAATCGATCTCTCATTTTCATTCGTTAGCCCTTGATGAATTTCCTAGGCTTAATTTTGAGCTTGATGAGAGCGATCAGGAGATATCCATGCAGCAAAGCCTTCATCGGTCACCTTTGATGCCAGAAGACCGTGTTATCGGAAGGCTGATTGGAATAAAAAGCGTGGATTTCATCTCCGATCTTCTAGCAGTAAACGGCAATAAGATTTGCCAGAGAATCTGCAGCTATCTGGAACCTCTTGAGCTATGCAGGCAAGATTTTAACTTCTTTTTTGTTGTTTTTGAAATTGGTCGTTACGTTGTCCATAATCGCTGCCAATATGATTCATTCATGAATGAAAATCACTCACTGCGATCCCTTGTGGCAGCCCTAAATTGATTTAATGGATGTCCTGCTTTTTACTGCCGATCAGCCATGCTCTTTACAACTTCAGCGTCGTTTTTAACTAGTATTCTATTGTACCTGACATTCATCAGTTTTCTATTCGTGTCTAGGTTCGCCTCCGTGAGTCGAACATGGAGGAATGTTGTGAAAGGAGACACAAAAACGAGTCAGAGGTGGAAAGGATTCCTCAGAGATTGTAAGGACTATTGTGCTCTCAAGGGAAAGGTAATCAGTCAAAAATATATTTTTGTTGCGTAACCTTAAATTTGTAAATCATACTTGCGGGTACTCAACTCAGCTAAAGAAGCAGAGAAAACACTTGTATTTCAAGTAAACTAATATAATAATGAATAAAGGGGGTAAGTTTCTAAAGAAACTGTGGTGCTGCGTCGGTGGGAGAGTATTACAGGGGTAATTTTAGTATTATCAACCGAGTTGATAACTGACTGTTAATATAAAAAAATCCTATTCACGAGCTGATAACGTAGATTGACCACTGTAAAGAGTTTAAAAGCTTCTAAACTCTTTACGATGGCCAATTTCCGTTATCAACTCGGTTGATGATACTAAGTTACCCTTTTATAATAGAAAACAAACTGCTAAGCTTGGTACTTAGAAGCAGCCATAGTTATAGCCACAGAAACTTCAGAGATGGGCTTTTTACTCTTTTATCCTCCATTTCAGTTTCATTCCATCTATCTCAACTAAATCTCATAAATTATCTCTGGCAAGATTTAGAGAGTAAAGATATTACCTTGATGAAAAGTTTGTAAAATATTTTAAAACTTTTAGTCGGGGCCATGGACCTACATCCCAAGAGTTAGATGCTGTAGCTAATAAAATAATGTGTAAGTTCACTCTCCAATATTTATCTCTTGCAGGAGAATTATGGTTTGCCTACTTCTCAGAGGTCATCTTCTATTAATCCTAAAGGATTTCCATTAAAAAGTGTCGACATCAATAAACCTGAGAAAAAGATCTCTAAACTACCTGCACTTAACAACCAAACTACAACCCCAGTTTGTTCCCATCCAGCAACACAACAGACACTTGAACTGAGACCTTGTCCAAAATGCGTCTCACCTTCATATCTGTCACAAACACAAGGTCACTGTCAGTGTCAGAAATGTGGACTACGATTCTGTTCAGTTTGCCTGAGAGAATCTCATCATCATCAAGGTGAAAGCCCATGTGACGGACTACCTAAAAACAGTGGAATGGCTCTAAGACTCAGATCTAGAAAACTCAACAATGACAGTATTGGAAGTAAGAAAACTAAAGATAGAGTTCGACGGCTTTGACACACATTTCAGCATACATTTTGTAAATTTATGCTGTAGGCTTGTTAGGATAATTTTAAATAGGTAGTTTTACACAAATTTTTAGAGAGTTGTGTTTATATCTAATTAAGATTTTTAGTTAGGTCATTTTTATAATTGACAGTCTTTCATGTCTTTTTGCCAATACAAAAACATGTTGAGTATTGATTTTAGTCAAATTTTGTGTAAAAATGTTATAAAACTGACTTCACTCATTTCCTTCTACTAAGAAAATTAATTGAAATAACCATGTTCTATCTTTTTTAATGGGCAAGTAAATGCAATAATACAGTTAGAAATATATCTTATGGTATTGAAGTCTCACTTCTTCTTCATGCCTGGCAAGATGGTTTCAACATTCTCAATAATCTTTACTAACTTCAAGGAGTGCCTGGAATAAAAACCTTAGTTGACTTTACAGCTTCTATATCTCCCTCTGTTGACAAGGGGGTACAAAGCAAATTAAGAGGAGAATTTACTGGTCTAACAGAGGTCATTCAAGACCTTTTTTTAGCACCCCTCTAGTCATGGGGTCAGGGGTGATGTTATAATGTATAAAGTAACCTTCCTGATGGGATATTCAGCAATTGACCACACTTTTTATCACTTCATGAGGCATTGGGAGGATAAGAAGGTACAAGCCAAAAGGGGATTGATTTAAAAATTTCATCTTAGATCATGCTGACTTTTCCTCAGAGTGTGGAAAAGTTGCCTTTTCCTAATGAAAAAAACTAATCAATTGACCTCTAGAAGTGCTTGCATCCAATTTCTCTTTAAAATATCACCACTGAATCACTTATATTTTGGTCATGACAATAGACAAAATGAACACCAACTAAAGAAACCCTTGATTCCCAGAAATATTATCCTTATCAGCACCTTACAAAATGTCTAGAGAACAGTATGGAGAATATGCATAATGATATTAGGTTATAACAGGTTAAAAAATTCTAAGAGAAAGACTCCTGAACACCCTTACCAATGATTGCCTTTGGCTTTTGCCAGAACAACTTCTGTACTTATCCTAGATCTAAACCAGGTCCCAGGGCATACATAACACCCTTATGATAAATAGAGTTGTTCATTATCTAAGTCTACATTTTATGTTTATCATTATTATTATTATTATTATTATTATTGTTATTATTATTCATCTCGCACATTCATTCTTTCCATTGAGTTCGTAGCAACAATTCACACTCTTGTTTATGGACCTAGTTCATCCAATGAAAATAATTCTCCTCAATTTGATTCAGGGTTCGCTATCAAACCATATTTTTCTTTCAGTTTTAGAGATTTTGCCAGAAACTCTTTCTCAATGCCTTCCTCTTCTTTATCCATTTCTTTCAAAAACTCATCCCATTGTTTTTTGGACTTTTCTTTGATCTCATCTCGTCTCTTCTTTCTAGGATCCTGTTCTTCCCTCTCCAAAATATTATGACATCGCTGCCTTGCATCTTTTAGTTGATCTTGCACATCATTCAGCAGTTCTGCTAGTTGAACGCACTCGGGGATTTTAGACTGAATTTCATTTGCTTTCTGAGACGCTTCTGTCAGTCTTAACAGCTCTCTGTCATTTCTTTTACCTTCAAATTCACGAATTACGTATTTACATTCATTCTGCATGACGGCCCTGTGGTCAAAAAGTCGAGAATAGATACCACAAACATCACGAATCGCCTTTTCGCCCGCCATATTGGATTTGTTTAGCTGCCTATTTTTAAGGGGAGTATACTGACCTATCCCCTGAAAATATCTGGCATAAGGAAATTCAATAAAGTAAAGAGAAGAGAAATCGAGAAATCATAAAAAAAAACCGAAATAAAACGGAACGAAACCAAAGCTTGTTGCAATACCGATTTATTTTTTTCAAAGATGACAGGCTTATATATGAATTATTTTATTTTATTTTATTTTTTTGAGGTTACCTCTTCCCACCCTAGTCAAGTACGAAAATTGCTCCATTTCTTTGATGCCAAATTAGGCCGTCACCATATTTGGGAAGTAGATTTTTTGGCGCGAAATCTGATCACGTGGTCAAACAGTTGCTTGCAAGTCGAAGCTTTGATCAGGTAACTTCTGGCGATAAAGAGCACAAAATTTGGACAGATCGTGGCACTACATTATGGCTTTGGACAATGAACAGTACCTACGGCAACTCCAACGAGAGTATCTCGACTTCCTGGATGACGATGTGAGTAGAGGGTTGATTATTTTTGGATCAAATCCTGCGTGTAGTCTAGCTGTGCGAAAGAGCTTGTCTCGCACATGGTGAACACACCATTTCTGATTGATTTCCGTTACTATGTCCGCACATTTCAGTCGGTGCATAATTTTTTTTTACTTTTAGTGATGAATTTGTGACTGTTAGCTTGCTATTTTTTTTTTCAGTAAAATGTTAGAGACATCCATGCCGATGAAAGGTTTATACAACATCACATGTTCAGTTCCCGGGAAATTTTAATTCCTGTACACGACATTATTTGCA
The DNA here is from genome assembly GCF_964200805.1 of Pocillopora damicornis. Lineage (NCBI taxonomy): Eukaryota > Metazoa > Cnidaria > Anthozoa > Scleractinia > Pocilloporidae > Pocillopora > Pocillopora damicornis. The sequence goes on along the minus strand of NC_142670.1, from coordinate 38,730,865 downwards.
TGATTTTCACCATCAACAATTTCTGTCGATCTCCATCGTGGAACCTATCTTGGCATCTTTTAGTGAAATGATCGCTTATACCTTAACTACATTTATGGGTCATGTATACAGGGCATCTTTTCCTGATGCCGAATTTAAGTGGTTTCAATGGCTTTTAAGCCTTAATATGTATTGTTGTTCTCGCAGGAGGATCAAGGAATTTATCATGGCAAAGTTCGTGACATGATAAGCAGAAATGAATGCAGATTGATTGTTAACATTAATGATCTGAGGAGAAAAAACGAGAAAAGAGCTGTTGAGTGAGTTTAGACCATTAAAGTATTTTTGGTTATAAAATCCTACCATCATTTTGAATGAATTCCCAAATAAAAAAGTTACAAGAGGTGCAGCGAATTGAGATCAAGATCCTTGTGAGACTACATCTATATATTTTTTTGTTTTGCATGGTTTATGTTTGACTTCCTCAACACTTTGACTCCTAAGAGTGACCAAGACAATTTCTCCTCACAATATCAATACAATATGAAGCAGACAAGTGTTAAGAATACAGGAAAATATCACTTTTAGGGGATTATTAATTGATCCAATACCAAATTCACATAATAAGAATTGTATGGCAGAAATTAAAGGGAGTTACCAATCAGATCTTGAGAGTGAAGGGGTTAGTTTGGAAATCTCCTGGCTCAAACTATTCTCTCTTGATTACCCCCTGAGAACACTTAATAATTACTTAATTAATATTCTTTTAATTTTTTCAGAATTTTCAACAATTCCTTTGAGGAGTTAATCGCATTTCAGGTATTTCTTTAAATTCTTAATTTTTATTTTCAATCTTATTCATTGATCAAAATATCAAAATACATTTAAAACTGGTGTTTTATTATTTAAGAGTTACATTTGCCCTCTTTAGAATGCCCTAAAGGAGTTTGTGAGCTCTGCAGATACAGCTTACGGCAGAAAAAATGAAGAGTTCTTTATTGGATTTGACGGAAGGTACTTTTATTGATTGTTTTTGAATAGAGGCTATATTTACCTTAACTTATGGAAAGTGAAGCAGTAGGCCATATTAGTTTAGTTGAAAATATTTTTTTTCTTTTTTGTAGCTTTGGTGCAAAGCATGTAACTCCTAGGTCACTTTCTGCTTGTTTTATCGGGAACATGGTCTGTGTGGAGGGAATTGTCACTAAGTGTAAGTTCAATTTTGATTGTTACAGTTGTTTTTAACCCTTTCACTCCCAAGATCTCATTATTAATTATTAATTAATCATTATTAACAGACCAGCATCTTATTTCAGCTTACAATATCACCCTTGAATTCATGAGAATAAAGGAAATGGTCAACAACTAAAGAGGCTGTGGATTGTTGAACAAATTCTCCTTGTCAGCACCTTAGGAAATGTATATAGAATAGTATAAAGAATATGCATACTGATGTTAGGGTGTAAAGGGTTTATATGTTTAGTTTGAGCTGATTTGAGCCGGGCTTTGTCCACTGTCAAACATTCCAGAAGACAACCACAGGTGTTGTAGTTCTAATTTGTTTTTTTTTATCTGATTTTCCAGGTTCACTTGTGAGGCCTAAAGTTGTACGTAGTGTTCATTACTGTCCTCAGACCAAGAAGACTTTGGTTCGTAGGTACACAGACCTGACTTCTCTGGATGCCTTCCCAACAAGTTCTGTCTATCCAACAAAGGTAACCTATGTCATTCATTTGCTGTTTAACCCTTTGATCCTAATTGATTAGTGATTAGCATCTACCATCAATCCTTTGTATCATGGTAATTTCATTTTGATAGAAATTTATCTTGTTTCTTTAGGATGAAGATGGTAATCCGCTGGAGACTGAGTATGGTTTATCAACCTACAAAGATCATCAGACATTTACAATTCAGGTACAACTATAGAGATGCTCCTATAATAATCATTTATCATACATATGGCTTAAACTCACTTGTAACTGATCCCCTCACTTTTTTCTTCTTGTCTGAGATGAAGTACTCTTGTCTAACTTTTTGTACCTGACTGCATTGTTAAAACTTATTGTAATGGCAATATTATTATGCCATGTAGTTTTGTACACATTTTCAATCATTTTAGCTCTGAGAATTCTGTATTTATAGTCAAACAGGATGCTCAAATCGATACTTTTCTCTCTTCTCATTACCATTTTGATTTAAAATGTAGTTGGATCAATATCAGTATCTGGGAAACTGCCCACCTACCCCTCCCCTAACCCAGCATCAACCCTGACTTGTTATCAATTGACTGTTGTTGAGTTAGGGGAGGGGTAGGTGGGCAGTTGCCCAGATACTGATATTGATCCATGTAGTTAATGTTGTAGAGAGAAATTTCTCTATGGTCATTCCTCAGTGTTCAAAGGTTGAACTGAAATGGAGGTACATAGCTAGTCTAGTCGCAATTTGCTACCAACTCTGCTCAAACCTTACCTTTGATTCATACATATAGAGGCACCTGTAGAATTTTTTTCATATTTATATATAATTGTTTCACTCAGGAAATGCCTGAAAAAGCTCCAGCAGGACAGCTTCCTCGCTCAGTGGACATCATTTCTGATAATGACTTGGTAGATAAGTGCAAGGTACATATTGTTATGGCTGTACAATTTCATCAAAATTTTTTAGAATAGTTTGAAGAAGTGTTAACTTTCAATGCTTGAGCTTGGTTTTATCCCCCCCTAGCCTGGTGACAGAGTACAAGTTGTTGGAATGTATCGTTGCCTTCCATCAAAGAGAGCTGGATTCACCCCTGGAACATTTAGGTAGTAATAATACCTTAAAAAAAGAGCTTTCCTTTAACACTTTCACTGTTGTCTCATTAGTAATTCTCCTTACTGTTCACCATTTAATTATTATGATGTTAGTTTGGAGAATTTGGTATTGGATCAACCAATAATCCCCTCACAGATAAATTATTTTCTCTTTATTCCTATCCCCTGTCTACTTGATATTGTATCAGTGTTGTAAGAAGAAATTCTGTCTTGGTTACTCTTGGTCCACTCTTGAGTGGAATAAAGAATAACTGCCTTTGCTTTTTTGTAAAATTTATAATGATATTTCTGTTTTATTTTCAACACAGAACTGTTCTCATTGCTAACCACATCCATGTATTGAGTAAGGAAATTGCTCCAAATTTTTCTGCTGCCGATGTGTCCAACATTAAGAAGTTCAGTCGTCGCAAGAAGGTTTGAAAACACTAATAAATAAAAAAGTTTGCCTGTCACATTCTTTATTTTAAGTTGGAAATACATTAAAAAATTATCATATTTAACTCTATGTTTTTTTACAGGATGTATTTGAAATGCTTGCCCAGTCCTTAGCTCCATCTATTCATGGACATGAGTACATTAAGAGAGCAGTGTTATGTCTGCTGTTGGGAGGAACAGAGAAAGTCTTGGAAAATGGCACAAGACTGAGAGGGTACATGTGGCCTATACCTACTTGCTCTTCAGTAGATTTTTGAAATTGATTGAGATTAATGGTTGAAAATAAGGTTTTTTTTTCCTTTTTTGGTATTTTGAATGTGAGATTGAAGATCTAATTGCTGTTTTCTTTGTTAATGTTCTCTTGACCATTATTAACTTTAACCCTTTAACTCCCAGATCAAATTTGTAATCCTCCTCACTGTCAACCATACAATTCTTATAACATTAGTTTAGATTATTGCATCAACTAATTATCCCCAAATTGATATTTTCTTTATTCTCACCACTTGTCTGGTTGATATTGTATTGATATTGTAAGGAGAAACTCTGTCTTGGTCACTCATGGGAGTTAAAGGGTTAAACATATTTTGTGGTCACAATTTCTAATCAAAATGTTTTTTTCCCTTATTTTTGCAGGGACATTAATGTTCTGCTGATTGGTGATCCATCTACTGCCAAGTCACAGATGTTAAGGTAACAGAAAAACTCATAATTTTTACTTGACTTTTTTTCCCAGTTTGTTTATTTAACAATTAAAATGTAATAGTGTTGGTGTTTCATTTGAGAAATGTCTGAGAGTGTACTGTAGGAGAAGCTTCTTAATCAGTTTACTTTACAAATGACTCGAATCAAATAAAACTGTTTTTTTTTAATGCTTAAATGTAACCTAGTTCCCACAAGTGTCTCTGTGTCAATGCATAGTTGAAAATGGTGTGAGAATTCATCAAATTTGTCTTGTTCAGGTATGTCCTCCACTCTGCCCCACGTGCCATTCCAACTACTGGGCGGGGTTCATCAGGAGTTGGTTTGACTGCAGCTGTTACTACAGACCCTGAAACAGGTAAAACAGGTCATGAGCAGTATTTAATCCAGTTCCCACCTTATTGGTGACTGTTGCTCAAATAGGAACTTGCATTTGGTTTTGAAGGAGCTACACTGGAAAAGCTTGAAATATTAGGTAGAATTTTTCTTGACACATCTCCTTTAGAGAATTGGCATACCTTGAAGAAGACATATGGCTTACAAAGTGTTAATGACGCCAATTTTTTTAGTATATTTTGCCAGGAAGAAATCAGTATGTAAGAGCTAGTATGTAATAAATTTATTTTCTAGGTGAACGCCGATTGGAAGCAGGTGCTATGGTGCTTGCGGACAGAGGAGTTGTCTGCATTGACGAGTTTGACAAGGTAATGTTGAGTTCTGTTTGGTGATTTGTTATGGATTATAAATGTGATATGTATTTTAAAGACACTTTTTTTCCTGAAAAATTTTAATTTTTGAAGCATCTGCTAGTTAAGAAATGCAAAGACAAAGAAATTCTCAAGGCAACATGATTTAAAGATTGGATATGGTGATCTTTCTAAGTTTCTAAATTTTTTTTCTTCAATCCACAGATGAGTGACCTTGATCGCACAGCCATACATGAAGTGATGGAACAGGGAAGAGTCACTATTTCAAAGGCTGGGATTCATGCCAAGCTTAATGCACGTTGCTCTGTTCTTGCAGCTGCTAACCCAGTTTATGGCAGGGTAAGAGTTGTTAGAAACCTGATGAAGACTTGCCGATCAAATGACATACCAAATGACTATTTAACCAACTGGCTCATTGGGTGGCTGACAGACAGACTTGCCAACTGAATGGATGACAAACAGTTTGACTGACTGACAGACAGACTCAATGACCGACTGACAGACAGATAGATGCTATGACCTTGACTGAAAGACTGACTGACTGATGGACTAACAGACTGACTGGCTGGCTAACAGACTGACTGGCAGACTGACAAACTGACAGAGATTGACTGACAGAAAGACTGGCTAACTGACTGACTGGCAGACTGACAAACTGACAGAGATTGATTGACAGAAAGACTGACTGACTAACTGATGGACTAAAAGAATGAATGGCTGGCTTACTGACTGACTGGCAGGCTGACAAACTGACAGAGACTGACTGACTGATGCACTAACAGACTGACATGCTGGCTAACTGACTGAATGGCAGACTAACAAACTGACTGTTTGACTGTCTGACTCTAACACTGACTGACTGACTGAATGTTAGAGTGATATTTCATTACTTTTCTCTTTGTTTCTTTCCTTCATGCAGTATGATGAGTACAAAAATCCTATGGACAACATTGGAATGCAGGATTCTCTTCTGTCTCGTTTTGATTTGTTATTTATTGTGCTTGATCAGGTAAGACAAGCTTTGAAAAAAGTCATTGTAGTCAATGAACGTGATTCAAAAACCTTATTCGCTATGCATTAACAATTTTCATCACAGAATTGGCTAAGAGGATGATAGAAAGATCCCATTTGGGAGAGATAGTTTTCTTTCCATGAATCATATCATATCTTTTGGGGGATGGGTGCAATTCCATTGTAGGCTGCCTTCCCTTGCCTCCTTATCAGTTTAGCAGGGTGCTGTTTTCTGCCAGTAGTTAACCAGCACCCCAACCTGCTACCTTTTGTAAACAGGGTGCATTCAGTGGACACAGAAGAGTATCTGTATTTCCCTCCTTATCTGAAAGCATTCATTCCTTGAATTTGTCAATCTTTGATGCCATGTAACTGTTCTTTACCTCAGTGTAAGTTAAAGGGAGGATGATCTCATGAGGTGTTTTGAGCAAAATCATAACTATTAACCCCTTACACCCTAACATCAGAAAGCATATTCTCCATACTGTTCTCTATACATTTTGTAAGATGCTGGTGAGGAGAATTTGTTCAATGATCAAGAGCTTCTTTAGTTGGTGATCATTTCCTTTATTCTCATGACCTTGATGTTTGATTCAGGAGTGATGTTGTATGGAGAAAGTAGGTGTTAGTCACTCATAGGGGTTAAAGGGTTAACCTATTTCACTTGTTTTCGTTGTAGATGGATCCTGAAAATGACCGTAAAATTTCTGACCATGTGCTGAGGATGCATCGTTACAGAAAACCAGGGGAACAGGAAGGGGAGGGTGAGTAGTGTTTGGAAAACTTTCTACAAGCAGCAGTTTTTGATTGTTATGAATCTTTAGGAGTAATTTCTTAGGCAATTATTTACAACATACATTATGATTTATTCTGGATATTAATTGTAGAGCTTAAAACAGGGCTTTGAAAAATTACCTTTGTTGGTGACAGATTAGTTTCAATCTCCTATCTCCTCCTTAAAAGCTTCCTTCCCCTACATCCAGCATTTAGTCTTGTCTTCTGCCTTTCAACACAAAAAACACTGCAGAACAATGATGAACAAATGAATCTTTATAGCTATGCAGTTCTCTCATTTCTCATTTTCTCTTATCTTAACAAATTCCTCATTTCTCGCCCTATTCTCTTCTCTCTCCTATGCTGCTCCCTGACCCCCTACACTAGTTAGTCCACAGCTTCAATCAGGGTTTTTTTAAAACTTTTATTATTGTGATTTCCTGTTCAGCTTTACCATTTGGAGTAACAACAGAGACTCTAGCCACACAAGACCCAGAGGCAGAGGATGAGGAGACAGACACACCCATCTATGAGAAGTATGATGCAATGTTGCATGGAAAGCGTAAAGATCGCAAGTAAGTTGACCTATGTGTCTGGTAGTACTTAATTATTTCGCAAGGATGCTAAACTATATAATATACTCCGAAATGAAAAAAAAAATCTTAAGGTTTACAACGGAAAGACGTTTTTAAGATTGAGACACTTTGAGATGATATGAATTTTGTTCTTGGTTGTCTTTCAGGGAGAAATATGTGTCAATGGCATTTATGAAGAAATACATTCATGTAGCTAAAGGCATCAAGGTTAGCAAAAACCATACTGCAATAAAATGTGCCGAATCTGCTACCATGCTTAATAACTGATACACAGAAGAAGGTAGAGTTTAGCAACGCATCCATTGAGTGGTTCTTTGTCTACTGTGTTTGGGTTTGATTGGAATTTGGATTATAAAGGAAGGAAGGAAGGGAAAAACGTTGGACTTTTAGAGAAACACCCTAGAAGACAGGGTGAGGGCCAGCAACAAACACATGTGACGTCAAGTGTGGGAATGGAACCCTCACCACATTAGAAGCGGATGATGGCTCCTACCACCGTTTCATCCTTTCTCTTCGTCCATGTAACCCTTTCACTCCCAAGATCTGATTGTTAATTCTCCCCTCTAGTTGCTACACATTTCCTTGTAAATTGGTTTCGAGAATTTGGTGTTAGATCAAGTTGACAACTTCTACTTGATGAGTCTGAGTATTCTCATTACGTTTTTGCTGGATGATGTATGGATATTATGGGGAGAAGTTACGTGTGAATCGCTACTGGGAATTAAAGGGTTAATTTATTTTGCTGTAACCTTTTTTGAAGGAAGTCAACCACTTTAGAGAGTTGTGCCCAAGTGTTCAAGGATGTGTTTTTCATTTGTTGTGTTTTCTGTCTTAGCCTCGCTTGACAAAACAAGCAGCAGACAAAATTTCCAAAAGCTATTCAGCTCTGAGAGACCAGGAGAACGTTGGAAATGAGAAGGCTAAGGTATGCAGCTTATTAAAAAAATATGACAATAAATCAATCTGTCTATTAATTATTTATTTGTTTGTATTTTCTGATTTAGAATCAATTTACATTCGAAGCACACCACGCATTCTTAAAATTCCTCATTTAACTTAACTGAAAATCCCTTTTGTTATTCCTGCCAATTTATACAAGTTTAACTCATTTTATGACGTTTTCTTCACAGACAATGCCTGTTACTGCACGAACTCTAGAAACAATGATTCGTTTGGCCACAGCACATGCTAAGGCAAGAATGAGCAAGACTATCGAGGAGGTGAGTACTTTAAAATTATGTGTTACAGCAGATTTCGTTTGAGTGTAAGAAAACAGTGTAATCACAACGGCGAGTCTCTGGGAAATCTAACCACTGTCATTTTTTTAGGACGATGCTGGTGCTGCAATTGATATGGTGTCATTTGCGTACTTTCACAAGGTAACCATCAAAAATTGTTTTGAAACAAATATGCCTTACGTGCTTATAGTCACAACGAAGAGTTTTAAATTGAACGGAGCATTTTCAAATCAAAATTTCAAATTTCGTGTGAAGACATGTGCGACGATAATGCAGCATTTTTGGTCGAGTTTCATAAAGGCAGAGTAATTCTGATAGTTCTACAACATCGTAAATTGAATATTCACATCGCAAACCTCATATTCTCTGACAACCAGTCAAATGGACATTAATGACGAAAAACGTTTCCCATATCAGTGTCAATTAATTAGCCTTACCGTTGAGTTACATGTATATATTTTCTCTTGAGAAGGTCTCTTTTCTTTCCAGGTGGAGAAGAGAGAAAAGAACAAAAGGAAGAAAGATTCTGAGGAGGAATCGGGTGAAGAAGAGGAAGAGGAAGAACAAGAAGAAGAAAGTCAAACCAGCCAATCACAGCAAAGAACATCCAGAACGTAAGAGCTGTGAAAAAAAAGAATGAAAGAAAAGGAAATAGACCAACAAAAGCAACGTAAAACAAAACTCGCTGTAGGAAACATAACTCCACTGAATACACCCTATAACTGGGTTAGCGCCCCATATTTGGGTTCGCATTTCTTGAAGCACCAAATTTTTTTTGACAACTTTCCTAGAATTTTCCAATGTTTGCCCGCCCTCAGTTTCTTTAAATTCTCAACAGCAGTTGTGTCAGAATCAGGAGAATATTCAATTCCTTGGGTTAAATTATTATTTCTGTTGTAGAGCCACTAAATCACAAGCCAAGAAACAGAAAGTAGCGAAGAAAGATAGAGGCGATGGAGACGGCGACCCGTATGATTTTGACGGCGATGACGGAGAACAAGAAACCGGAGGTAAGCTTCCGTAAAAACTACAAAAAGAGGGCCTACATTATGAAGTATTAGTTATTAGGTATAATTATTTTTCGCTGCTTTATTGTTGCCTCAGATGTTGTAGAGAAGATGAAAAGTCGTCGTTCAGCTAAAAGCAGTGGCACTGAAGAAGCCATGGATACAAGTGATGACAGAACTCCTGTTTCTCTTTCGCCTGAAAGGTAAACAAAGATCCCAAAGTGAAGTACAGTAATAACCCGCGTATAAGAACCTGAATTTTTCAATTTAGCTTAAATAGGTTCTTATATAAATGGTACTTAAAGGAAATTTAGCCTAAACAGGTTCTTAAATAGGTTCTTAAATTTGCATATGTATTTCATCGGAATAGATTGTATATATATTGCAAATACAGTATCATCTCATAATAAATCATTTATAATGTACCATGTAGAGCAATGCCTATAGGCAGTTCAGTGCAGATACAGTAAAACTATATGTTCTTAACAAAACATAACCGTTTAATCAGTTAGTCATTAGTTTCTGCCAAGACACTTTTACAGCAACCCCACTGATAAGAACCTAACTTAAAATTTTAGGCTAAATAGGTTCTTATGTAGAGGGGGCTTAAAATGAGAATTTTAGCCTAACAGGTTCTTAAAACCCAGGTTCTTATAAGCGGGTTATTACTGTATTTTAAGTGTTTGCTTTATATACCTTGTTATGTCATTGTGTAAATTTAATGTTAGGTCAGGACAATTACTTACATTTTTGCTTTAAAATTACTCTTTAGGGGTTTGCGTATTTAAAAAAAAATAGCAAAACTTTCGAAGTTTTTTCCTTTTCAGTTCGTAATATTTTCCATCATTAAATATCCTCTAGCCTTCTTGGTTTACTATTGCCCTTTTTTTCCCTTCCTCATCGTATAAATGTTTTGTGGTCCCCTTTAACTTGAGGATAGTTTTGCACCAAAAAAATGACTAAAATCTAAAAATGTTGCGAAATAATTATTTTAACTTCAACCTAGCAGAGGGTGGTCAGCAAATGATTTTCTGTCAAACAAAACTCATTTCAGTGTGTTTTTGTTCTTTTTTAAACCTCCAACTCGCCTCATTCTTGGCAGTTAATTGATTATTAATTTTTTATCAAATCTATTTGCTCCCAGACTCGGTGAATTCAAAGCCGCTTTGTTGAAGGCCTTCTCTTCGGCGCATGCTCAGACTCTACCGCTGACCACCGTGAAGGAGTCTGTAAAACGTGACAAGGCATTCCGTGACGAGGAAATCGAGAGTGCGTTACAAGTCATGCAAGATGCAAATCAAATCATGGTGGCCGACGATAACGTGTTCCTTATTTGAAAACATTTGTGAGTAACCAGTAACGAACGTTGTACGAAAGCAGTTGTAAATTGTGTGTGTTTTATAAAACTTTCCTTAACATTGTTGACCTCTGAAGGTCATTCAGCTGTCAGTAGTTAAATACTATACGTAGTTATCAGTAACACAATACTTAGTCTTCCCCTCCCCTTCCCCTTCCCCTTCCCCTCCCCCCCCCCCTTTAGTAAGTCTTCCCGCCCCTGGAGTCGTGGATATCAAAAAGCTTTACGGTTGCCTGATAGACAGAATCAGGTATTCTCAAAAAGTTTAATTTCAGTTTCTCCGAGTATAATTTAATTGTTAATTTCAATTGATCAACCGAGCAAAGACCTTGTTTATGTTAGGTATTTGTTAAGTATTAAGAATTGACGTTGAAATTCTTCAAAGATTTGGATATGGTAGACTTTCTTTCAGTTACATCGAGCAAGCAGATTTCTGTGCTGGATGTTTGAGTTAAGAGTCCATGGGTTTTTGTGGCTATTTCTCTATAAAAGTTTTGTTTATTCATATTGTACAGAAAACTTTTTGTAACAACTTATAATTTGTATTCCTAACTTGGCGTTATTGACGTTATCATTTTATATGAAAAATAAAGACGTTTTGTGTTTGAAATTGACTCAGAGTTCACGTTTTGTTTTCGGGTTTATCTCGACAAATGCGGAGAAATAGCTGAGTAGCCGCCAGAATTTTCCGATCAACAATAATTTCTGACACTTTATTGTATGAAAGGCGGCTAAGCTTTCATTTGTCTGATGAATTCCCACCTCAAAGAGTGTCTTTTTCGCTGAGTTATTGTTCTCGGGTAATTCCTTATTATCGTTTTAATGTTTCAAACTCAGCTCGACCATTTTTGCGTCTGCCAATTAAAATATGATGTAAATCGTTCGCCAAACGTCTTTCTCCTCGGGTTTTACGGGCGCTTTTAGCCAATCATCATACCTTCAACGAAAGCCATGATCCTCGCCGGAAGCCTGAAAAAAATTAACGCCTCGACGGGATGCGAACCCAGGCCTACTAGATCCTACTTGGACGCTTCTTTCAACTGAGATACGAAGCCACATGTTGGGACCGAAGCAAAATTTTCTAAGATTGCAGTTTGCCTGCGAAGTTCATAGCTTTATTTGATTTTCAATCCGCAGATCAAATGAAATTTATTTCATCACAAATTGCATCATTAATCTCTGACCATCCGGCATTCTGTCGGAACGTCTTGTTGGTTTTCCCGTCTATCACAAGCCAGTGTTAAACCATTGTTAAGTAATCGCTATTTTTCTGTTTTCTTTTCGTTTTTTTTTTTTTTGCGCTAATTTACTGTCGATTTATAGATAGTTTTCTGTATCTGTAATCACATCCCCTCCCCTTGTCTATTCCTCTGTAATCATTAAAGCCAGACCTTGTCACCTAATTATATTGCTTTAGATCAAACGTGTTAATGATCTGTTTTGTTTTCATGAAAGCTTTTGTAAGTTGCAGACGTCTGCCTCCAGCAACTTGTCGCTAGGCAAAATACAAATTGTACATAATTGTTGTTGTACAAGGTTCTGGGTGAAGCAATATATTTGAGCTTCGCTTGAAATTGTTTATGTTTTATCTGCCTTTCATATCATAAAAATTAAGTTTCAATTTGTACAAGAAATAAGTCTGCTGCTCGAACACTTATGGGAAACGCAAAAATGTTTCCTCGTCGACTGGAAGTATTTAAATAAATAAGCTTTCGACAGAGCAACAGATCAGGACTTCACAAGAGATTTAGGATACATCATTGAAGAGAAAGTGCAGATGCTTGAGGCAGAAATGGAAGAGATGAATGATTTAAAAGGCGACAAGGTATCGTCTTCTGAAGAAAGGAAATACGTGTCGAAAGATTCTAAGTTTGTTTTGTCAGGACAAGAAACGACGGCAAGATCGCCACAAGGTTCTCGTTTCAATTCTATGTTGGAACAAGAGGAACTAAGTGTTTTTTCTGGTCAGGAAAGTGAAGAACCCAAAATGAGTGTCAAACTACCACATATTGACGCATGTAAACTAAGAGACGATTCCAGTTATAACGAGGGAATAGCGAGCGCTTGTAAAGTTACGGAAATTTTATTACCACCTTTGAGAGAAACGCACTTTACATCAAAACATAAAACTGCCGTTTCTTGTGCGCCTTTCTTGAAAAGCTCAAGTTCGTTACCTTTGTTAACAAATACTGCGTTTAAGAAGATGGTAAATGGTTGTGACTTCAAACAACCTCGCCCGGTCGAGACTCTCGGATCTTGCTTTCCTGAAATACCGATCCATTCAGATGGTAAAAGGATGTCGGATAAAAGGGAATTGAACTCTATTCATTTATTAACAAAGAAAAGTCGTCAAAACTCGCAAGCGTTACGCAGAAATTCGGATGGACTTCGCTCGCCTGTTAGATGCAGAAAGTCATTAAGTAGGGTGAATCAAAAGGATTTGAATTAATGGGCGTCATGTCGAATCAGAACTTATTTGATGCAGAATCGCTGCTGGTTGCACTAATGAACCGGCAGAAATAAAGTAAGGAATTAGTTTACTTAAAAAAATTGTTTTTTCTCGAACATCAACGATGAGTATTGTAACCGAGCTTATTATCAAATCACTTGCTCAGGACTGTGCATCAGTCTAGCAAAAATTCTATGTATATTTCAACTTGTAACAGAAACAAGTTTTTAATAGGACAGGGGAAGTGTCTTTTAAGAGACACCCTTGTAAAACAGTTCTGCTTTTTAAACAAGGCTACAAAGGCCAAACAATAGGAAACTATTACAAAGAAAAGGTGAGAATTTAAGGCACGAAAAAGCAAACTACGTGAAGCGTGAGAAAACCACACTGATCAAGTCACAGGTAGTTTTGGTTTTTCATCTAATTGGAAGGGTTTTGTAAGTTTGGTTGGCCAATCACAAAGCAAGGCTCAGCAAAATCCAAGCATTTTGGAGGTACTCTCGACCTTAAGTTGAAAGTAACTCGATTTGAGCCGAAATTGGTTTAAAGATCAATTGATCGAGAAATGTACAGGATAACGCAAATTTGAGAAATCTACTGACTTACATGCATAAATCTTAAACAATGTTGTACCAGAATACCTGATTTGACGAGGAAATGCGTAACTAAACTTACAACTGAAATGTGTGAAGTCAAAGTCGTTTGCAGCTTAGGATAATTACGACAATTGAATTGCCAGAGTTGCTACGCTCTAAATACTTGCTAGTGGCTTTGTTACGTACAAACATGACTCAAAATTTCAGTTACAGCTAATGAACAAAGTTTAAAAAATTTCGATTAATTGTAAACCTGCTATTCAAGTTCTCGACAAAAGCATTTACCAGGATTAAAAGCCGCTCGCGTAACACACTGTTAGAGGCATGATTTTTCTCTTCTTGACTCAGAGGCGGGGTAAAAAGAGATACTAATACTTTGGGGCAAGTTGTTGCGAAGTGCAATCAGTTATTCTTTGAGAGCGAAGACTTCGAGAGTATCTCACGTCATCGAAATTCAAACCGATATGGAAAAGGTTTCATATCCGTCTGAGGAGGATGAACGAGGCTCACCCGGTCAGAAGTTAAGAAAGTCCCGCTCATTTGTTAAAGATCAAGGGCAGAGAAGAAGGAAACGAGAAAGGTCTCCAAAGCAAGCCAACTATGACAAGAGCAGATATGATGAAATTACGAGCGATTCTGTTTTAAAGAAAGTGGAAGAAAGTAAGCATTATGTCTTCACCTAAGACATATGCATGAAGTCAAAGAACGATCTCCAAAAGACAAGATTCCCTCTGATATTCCACGAATCAAGATCGCTTTTGAAACGAAATCAGGATAAAGGACACAACCCGCAAACAGCAGCAAAAGAATCTCTTCCATGCCTTGACATCAAAGCAAACTCGAACGAGAAGAATCTAGAGCGATCTCAAGTATTTACTACCTTTCCTAGTTTGATGCCCAAAAAAGGACTGATCGTGATAGCTCCACCATCATCGACAATAAGCGAGAACATAAGTTTGTCACCAACGAAAAGTGCTTCGTTTTTCGAAGCTTCTCCGATGATACCACGAAAAAAGCCGACGAGGAGCAACGAAGATAATCCACCGCGAAGACTGACACCTTTTCCCGGTATATGGGGTGAGGATCGCTTTTTCATCACCAGTGTTGGAAGCAGCGCTAGAAATGGAAAGGAAAAACATATTTTAGTGGAAGAAGAACCAGAGTAAAGCTTTGTGGAAAGTAGTTAAAAAAATCACCAGTCTGCTTTTAAAAATATCTTGAAGAATGGACTATTTGTTTTAACACGTTTAGATGTTTACTTTTCTTCGGGTGAGCTAGATTTTAAATAGAGTAGTCCCTTTTTTAGTTTGTCTTGATAAAAAGCTGCTGATGATTTCTCCATTATTCTCAATAGTTATAATATCTTGGGCCAAAAAAAGTCTTCACAAGCGATTGTAAAGAAACCTCTTCGTACAATATCAACACTGACTCCTTTTAAAACATTGGAGATGAAAAAGTTGAACTTATCTCCCAAAGAGTCTCATCAGGGTATGACACCGATTTTTTTTTTGATCGAGTTTTCAAGGAAAGTCATAACAGCTAACTGCGGATTTAATATTGTGGTTTGAAGAGTTAATTTTAGATTAAGGGCATATGTTTTTATTAGACTAGTTAATCACGGTCAAGATGTTTAAAACAATAAACCTGCCGAAACATCAAAAGTCATTCAGTGGCAAAACTGACATATGGGCAGAGTATATGTTTCAGTAACAGAGGTGAAAATAAATGTTCCTTCTCTCGAATCGAATTAGAGCCTCAGGCACGAACACTATTATTATTGATTGCTATGGTGATCTTCTTGCAATCTAAATTAAAGGAAATGGAAAATTTGTAATGGGAATATTGTCAAAGCGAGACGTACTGAGAATGAAACCGAAAGCTTTTTTAATTGCTATTTTTCACTTATTTAGTTTTAACCTTTTTAAACCTACAAACTTATGGGGTTTTTTTTTTAAATAATACATTAGTTCTGGTTGACATATACCATTGATTTCTTTTTTATTCTACTGTTAAATTGTGAATGATAGATAATATAATGGAAGACCATCATTTAAAAGAAAAACCCTGTAGTTTCTCAATAGCTTCCACGCTGACGGTTTCATTTCATCATTTCACCAGTACTTTCATTCATAGCGACAAAAAAGAGACTTGAACTTGAACTTGTAATGAGGTTTCAGAGTGCTTTTTTAATCCATGAGTTGTTTTGTTGAACTGTTTATGACACACATTGAGACTCTGTTTGATCTCTTTGAATAGAGAGTCAGTTCAAGTCTTTAGAAAGAACTGAATGTGTTCGATCGTAAACTGACAACCCTCTCATGGATTCCTGCGGCTTTTCCCGAATTAAATTGAACTTGAATCTGAAATGAAATTTCAGAGAGCCTTTTCAGTCAATGAATTTTTTTGGCAAACCATCGTTCCAATATGAACTCATGGGTTCCTGTGGTTTTTCCCGAATTAATCTTTTAATTGTACAGTTTCTGTTGTCAAAGAAGACTATGCAAAACATAATCACTCAAGTACACTAAAACAGCATACATTCGAAAGCATATATATATATATATATTTTTTTTTTTTTTTTTTTTGATTGAAGAGAAACAAAGTCAGTGGCAAAAATGTTCTGAGCGCTGATGAAAAAAAAGGACTCGTTCTACGGAGATATGAACTGGAGCTTCAAAAGTTTTCAGGATCGAAAATATACAGACATGCGCGGCTTGGGGTGCTACGACCTGGCATAGCTAATAGATCGCCGAGTTACCGCGATAATTTTTTGGCAGCCTTTGACGGAAAATATGAACAGAGACAAAAAATCTAAAAAGAAATTGTAAATAATTAACTGACGGGAACTTTATTAACTTTAAATACTATATTTAAGGCACCATTAAGTTCTTTAATTTGTCATTGCATTCTATAAGAACACAGGTTAAAAAAATGTGGCCAAACGTCACGACACAAGTTTCTAGTAACTCAGACATGAGGCTTTTTTACTCCTCACTTCATGTTGTGGGAGTAACCTAGACATCACCTGTTGTAGAACTCAGTGTGTAACACAGTTCCAAAATCTGCCAAACTAGCTGATGTTGTTCGCACTCGTCTTGCACTTCAAAATTCGAAGATACTCGTCCCTAAAAGCCTTGTTCATGAGTCCGTAAATCAGCGGATTTGTCGCAGCTGTTATGAACATCAAGTAATCATACATCAAATGTGTCCATTTTGGCATAACAATGTCGCAAAAATACAGCGCACCGATTATACAAACTGGAATCCAGAGAAGGAAGTTGACCATAATTATAACGAAAACCATTTTTGTAGCATTGATCTCATCGACGCGACAAGAAAGTTTGTTCTCATTTCCGGGTTGAAACGATGCTCCTACAATATTTGGACGAACCAGAATCACATGTCTACGAACAACGCGATAAACCTTGAAATAGCAAATCAGAACTACGAACAGGGCGACTACGATAAACGAAAGATAAATAGGCAAAGCAACAGCTCTCTTCATGAGCTTGTTTGTGAGATAAGGCGTGCAGAAAAAATGTGGGGCAAATTTAAAACGGGCGTCCATAACAGACATCATTCCGATGTCCAGACACGCCCAAATAACGAGAGGGGAGATCGTAGTTACCAGTGTAAATCGCTTGGTGAAGATTTTTCTGTAACGAATGGGTCGCACAACGCGATAATATCGATTAATGGCGGTCACTGACACGATTGTCAAAGAAAAACACGCCCACACTTGCATCACGTGACCTTGAAGCTGGCATGTGATGTCACTGTAAAGCCAGCGACCTTTCAGGGAAGCACCCAAAGTTAACGGCATACAAGTGACTGCGACGAACAAATCAGAAATTGCCAAGGTTAAAATGTAGCAGTGAGTAATTTTTCGAAGATCCCTGTTTCTTGAAATGGCAGCAACGACAAACGTGTTCCCAATGATTGCTGCTATGTTGATGATGAGAAACATGAACGATTCCACGCAAACTAACGAAAGTGAACGATCCGTCATGGCTGTACTCGCCGATGCTCGTATTCTTCAAAATATGATATGAATTATAATAAATTAACAGCGAATAAATGTTCGATTATTTAACTCAACAAAAAAATGTCGAAAAACAAAGAAGCCTCTTTTGAAAAGTTTCATTCCTCTCTCCTCAAATGCCTCACCTCTTAAGATTTTGTCCAGTTCAGTTCGTTTTAGCGAAAGCGACACAAATGTAGAAATAACTGCGTTTGTTTGAGTTTTTGTTTTCGACCTGCCCACATGCTCATCTTCCTTGACGGCCAACGTCAGGTGAGTCTTTCATCGATAAAAAATAAAATGAAACTTGTCCTCATCAGTCCTTGTATTGTTTCTCTCTGTCACTCTGTTTTGTGGACGAAACAACGCACTGGCTTTAACTACGTCTACAGCTTCTTGAGAAGAGAAAATACTAGCTGGATCTCAATTTTTCTTGGAACAATTCTTCAGCCATGCAATTTTGAACACCTCGTCGCTTCCTTAAAATCAAATAATTCCTTGTTCAATAAACCGAATGTTCCAGACTGCAAAGTTTGCTCATGTCACAAACAAAGACACTTTTTTTTTTTGTAATTTGCATCAGAACTGACGCATTTCTTTTACGCTAAAAGCTCAATTTAACCCCTTTAATTTAATATTTTAATTAAAAAGTCCACGATGTTAACACTGAATAAACCAACATGCTGTACTTTTCACAAAAAAATTGAACAGTATCCTCCCTTGGGTTCTGGGTAATTACTTTTAAAGCTTTTCTCCGACAGATTATCAGTTCTAGACTGTTTTTCCAACTCATCGAGGAGAACGTTTGGGTGTGAAAAGTACTCAAGCTAAAAATGAAATGAGACAACTCATTGGAAGGAAGTTTACTTTTTGCTCCCATTTGGACACTTATCAGAACCGGATGTCAATATCTTGTTTCCCACAAAAATATAACTAATTCAGCATTAGTTTTAAATTGCAACTGCTACTGTTAAAATAATAATATATAGTATATACGGTTTGTTGGAGAGACCATACCACTCGAATAATAATTTTCTTACTTTGTCAACAGACACAGAACATTTTATTTCAGCCAAGTACAAACTTCATTGAATTTGGTTCGACGAAAACAATTTTAATTAAAGAGTTTTGATGGTAGCGAAAATTTATTCATTGGTAATACTATCTTTTCGTTTGCTCGATGAATGT
The DNA here is from genome assembly GCF_964200805.1 of Pocillopora damicornis. NCBI lineage: Eukaryota > Metazoa > Cnidaria > Anthozoa > Scleractinia > Pocilloporidae > Pocillopora > Pocillopora damicornis. The sequence continues at coordinate 38,711,995 of NC_142670.1, read as the reverse complement.
GGCCGTGAATTGCGTTTTCAATGTTTGAAACACAAATAGAAAAAAAATGTAAGTGAAGGAACAAAAGTCAATTTCGGATAAAATTCTTAGGCATCAATAGCATGAAACAGCAGGATAACGAAAAATGTCTTCTTTTCACGCTGGTTTAAGAGAGCGCCAACAACAAAGACGATAATTGATATAGTGATCATTAGCTTTAAAGGGTTTCAAATAGCGTCGGTTTTTTTCTAAGGATGAGTCAGTTTTAAATCCTTAATAAGTTTCATCTAGTAAAATAACAAATTTCATTGACCGCAAAGTAATATAATTAAATTCTTCTTGAATCGTAGATAAAAAGTATATAAGTCTGTTTTCAAATAAAGTTTTGCCTGACTTTGGTTTCCAAGGTAGCAAATGACAGAAGTCACGATTCTCCGCTTGGTATGGACCAACTCCCCATTTATATCAACAAACACCTTGTCAGTTGTCGGTCGGGATTAGTACAGATAGATAGATATTTTGATCATCTGGAGAGCTTCATAACATTTGCAACTCTGAATATGAGAGTGATTTTCCCAGTAAAGCGCGGTAATGTTTAAAGTTTAAGTACTGGAAAATATTTCATTCTGAAGTTAAGTTTCATCGGTAATGACCGTTGTGATGGACCACATTTTGTAATAGTGACGAGATAACGAGATGTAGGAAAAACTGAAGTCGGGCTAAACGTTTGATCGAGAGGTCTGGGGACAAGCTCTGCTTGGCGCACCATGCCCTTAGTACCGGGTTGAGTTTACGACAAATGAGACACTTGGCTTGATTGGTGAATTAACCTTTCTAATTTTGGTGGAGAAGGTGATCTTCAGGATTTTCGAGTTTTTCACTTCGATGAGAGGAATTTGCACAATATGTGAACTAGTTCTTGTATTTATCAATTAGATCGACAGGTTTTAAACTAGGTAATATTCTTTGTTTTTTCAGAGAGACTTGAGACTTCCTATGTGAAAACATATCCGAGAATTGATTCCAACTAATCATTATTACTTAGGCTATTTGTGAATAAATTTTCAAATAATTGATTGAACTCTCAATATCAATACCCAGGCGATTAGCTTACAGAATCACTTCCTTTTACTAATTTACTATTTTCCCTCGATTTTGTTCTTCATAAACGAAAATTTCTCGGAAAATTAAAATGTTATGATTTATAACTTATACTACATATCTATATTCCAAAACAAAAGATTCCTTTTCAAGGTAATATATTTTGCCTTAGCTTACAATATGTAAATTATCGACGTACGTGACCTGGGAGTTGATTAGACAGATGATTATGGCGATTAGTCAGTTTTGTCCAAGACTTCATCATTTTCCAAGATAAAATTGTTCCTATCATGAATTATTTGCTTTGCATTAAATGTCTTGATGTGGTTTATCTTAGGTGAACAACAAAAATTCGTCTCCAGCACGCTCGTTCAAAATCAAAGTCACTGCTGTCATGAAGAAACCTGGTTGTGATTATGATACCTCCTCATATCGATTAATTAAAGTAATTTTTGTCGTTCCTTCCTGGAAGTTTCACCTCGGACGTGATGATATGTTTGCGTGAACGTGATCGCTCGTGATTGTTTGTCCTATCCATCAGCAGGAGCGATCTTGCTTTTCCTTCTGCTAAGTTCTACTTCAGAAGGTTTATTTTTGTCTGAAATGTTTTCTCCGCTTACGTTGGTTTGGGAAGGGCCTTGGATTCTAAAAAAGTGACAAGCTCGTTTCTTCATCCTTTGTAACTTGTTGCTCCATACAAGTTTAACCTTGAAATGAGAAATGAGAGAGAAAACTTTTTCAAGATTAGTTTTTCTCGGCATCGACAATTTCATAATCTGGCTTTTATTCATCCTATTCTGTTGCTAAGGAAACAGGTTGTGACTTCATTAAGAGTGTGAGAACAAGAATTCTAAAACTATTATTTACATATGAAGTGTACCTTTTCCCATGGAGCCCTTAACATTGTTTCTTTACCGATTTGGTCAGTAGTATTTTTCACTTACCTTTAGTATGAGCAAATGCGATCAGGAAAATCTTACCTCAGTATTTCTCACACAGTGAAAAATGAAAATCATCAATCCCTGGGAGAAAAGTAATTAAATAAACATGTTTAGAATTCCAACCGCTTCCTTTTGCCATGGTTGCTCATGCGAATACACAGTCAAGCTCAGGGAATACTAGAAATTATAGATCAATGTTTCAGCCTCGAGAGATAATTTTCTGTCTTGCCAGCGTGGATTACTATTTTCGCCGATCTTTAAGTTCGTAGCTACTTAATTTGCGTTTAAAGAAAAATTTCTTTGTTGTGTGAAATATTTATCACGAAGTAGCTAAATGAGGATATCGTTCATCATCTTTAATGCTATCACGCATTACTTACATCATTAAGAAACTAATAGTACTCTTAATAATAATTTTAAAAATTAATATTGGTGAAAGGAATCATATCCACGAAATGGATTTTATAATCTTTTCTTATTTGACGTATATTTTGTCAATTTTGTTTTCCTTAAACTCCTTGCTACTTTTGATTTGTATTTCAGAAAGATCTATCAACATTCAAAACCATTTTCCAATCCGTTTCTGAGAACACAGAAACTTGTTCAAAATCCTTTGCAGCTAATCAAATGATCCACCTCAATGTGTAGTGGCACTTTACATAGCACAGCAAATGTTTGAGTTAAACTAGTCTGAAATATACGCAAAAGAATAAGTTGTTTTGCAGAGCGGTATTTTATATTCTCACCTGAAGAGAGTTAAGTAAAGTGAAGATGTACTGTGACGTAACACTGGAATTTATCATACTCAATAACCCAAAAAGCCACGTGACCCCCAACAGAGGAAATAACACAATGCAAGCCTTTACGGTTGTCCTGGGATAAAACGCAGACGAAAACGTCAAATTGTATTGATTGGTCAATCTTTTCCCTCTCAGAGAAAGAAATGAAAAGAAAGAAAGGGATTCCGTTTGAAAATGAAGCAGCTCTCACACAAAGCAGTTTTGATGACAAGAAATGCCTCTATTCGTTATTTTTTTGTATGCCAGTTGTACCAGATGAAATTAAAGACGATTTCTACTTTTCTTTATTTAATTTCATGGCCATGGCTCTGAAATTAAGCCAAAATAATATGGAAGCCTTTGTATCGCATTTAACTTATACTTGGTTCCAGAGTCATAATTTATGTTTCTAGCCGCTCCAAAATTAGGTCCTTCACGTGTACATGTGTCTCTCTGAGTACATTAAGAGTTAAGGCGAAAGAGAGGATGACTACTTCATTACTGATACTCACTTGACTCGGCTTAATTTATTTGACTGCATGCTCGTCATGTTCACCATTTCTTTTACAACAATGCAAAACACAACCATATTCACCTGGATAGAGACAAACCGCAATAAATTACTGGTCCTTAAGGTTTTTTACTACATATAGTAAAGAAACAAAAACTTTTACAGCTTCAGTACGGTTAAGGTGTTATCAATCGCCTGACTTAAGTGACGCGCCCGTCCTAAAAGATCACGCCACCAACATAAGCTACGTCCTATCACGAGGTTTTCCTGAACACTGATCGCCTCTCTATAAATATATTTGAGTCTTTCAACAACAACAACAACAACATACTTTATTGACTTTCCCCAAGGGGGCTTTTCAAAGACAATGTTATAAAAATAATCCTATTACAATTAAAAATCCTATTTACAATTAAAGATGTTTTAAAATCTGAATGTTCTAAAAGAAGGGTGTCGTAAATTTCTTTTACAGTATTTATACTTACAAAACTTATAACTACTACTGGTCCAGCGAACGACCATATATAATAATTCTCTGTTGAAAGCCAGCACCTGAAACAAGTTGTAACTAAAATTACTTCCCTTTACGAGGTAGGTATAATCATAATAGTACATGATACATATTTTGATTCATATTTTCGTGAAATTCTAGTCCTGTTTCATTCGTTCTATTGTCGTTTGATCTTTCATTAGTCATTTCGTTCATTTGATGTGTAGTTCATTCGCTCGCTTGTTCCTTCGGTTTTTCATTCATTCGTTCGATCGATTGATCAAACGAAGCAAAATCTACGAATACGGATTTTAGCTAAATTATGTTTGTCGTGGCGAAGTGCTTTACTTTTAGATACATGATGTTTTAGGAGAAATACGTGAATAATTCTTACCAATTTTTGTTTATGTACTGGTCTATACCCGGCTCGTTTAAAGAAGCAAATATCAGGGTTCCTCCAACAACAAGACTTGGAAAGCCTGCAAGTACCAAAGTGAACATTCTCAAGGAATTAATTTTGTTTTATCAACTGAGTTGATAATTTAAATTGGTCACCATAAAGAGTTACTAAAGCTGACGTTTCGAACTTTAGCCTTTAGTTAGATCGTGATACTGATTGGTCAGTTTTGGCCAACACTTTTAGCTGTAAATCAATTTGATTGGCTAACATCCATCCCCCTTTGAAATTAGGTGTGTTTGTTGCTGTTCCTTTCAGTGTGTTAATGTAGGAAATGAGTCGTTTTCTTTTATCCCAAGCGTGGGAAGTGGTCAGCGACTCACCTTTCAGGAATACTTACCCAGAGAAAACAGATAACAGAGACGCAATCTGAGCTCAGTGTTGTAGACTTCTATGATCAGTAGATACAGCATAACACCTTCTATTAGCATCCAACAGAAGGATGACAAATAGAAGTAATGAATCAGAGCAGCAACAGTTATACATAGTACCTAAAGAGGATAAGATAGCTTTTGTAAATCCTGAGATATTTTCGCACATTGAAACGAAATTTTTGGTAAAAAAAAAAATAAAGATTCTCATGTTTCTGAGAGTTTCAGCTTTCAGTTATCCTTATAAAGACCCTATCCACAATCCTAGTCGATTATCTCGTTAGCATATACTATGCCCTGGCTTCAAAGCCCTACTCAAAGGAATTCAAGAACCATACGACTTAAAAATTTATAGATACTAAGTACCATTGGAACTTTAAAAGGTATGTCACCTGATTATGAGTGGCGTTGATTCCCGCCAAAAATATACTCTGAGCAACAGCTAAGGTGGCAACCAAGTTTATATGCACATGACTTTGTTGATCATGACTGGAACATCTAAAATGAAAAATCGAAACATGAACAAAAACAGAAGGAAAATTATTTTGTTAGTTTAATAAAGAGCTTTAGAAAATACAATGATACTCTTGATACGCCGTTCGACTAATAATTGATGTACGCCTAATTCGTCCAAAGCCTTCCACGTGCAAGATCAGCTTTAAGGAAGAATAAACTATACCCTCGTAATATGGTATCTTATCACATCGCCAACAGCGCCCGTGGGGAATGTAAAGCGAATCCTGTGCTCTGATAGGCAAGATGGACCCATCTTGCTCGCTCGGGATTGCCCGCTTTGGTCTCGCGCACGATAACATTGTGAAGAGCAGCGTCTCCTATTTAAAGACTTGGCAAAGTTAGCAATCAGTTGAAAAATGGTCTATTTATAGGTACTCACAGAAGTAAGAAATATGCTATAAAAGTAACTGTTTCGCCGAGCAATGAAATGCCAACTCCTATGTATGTCATATAGGAAAGGGCTTTCTTGTGTTCCTCTGGAAACTGTAGGGAAAAAAACGGAAAAAAACACTTTTTTTCAAGCCCCTTAAACTAGCTACACAAGCAATATAAATATATAAATATATGTATATATATATATATATAATTGTACCTCTTGTTTCTCGATGTTTATTAAAATAGCGAAATTCGTCAAATGGTTACACGTGCAAACCACGTGGGTCGTATTTGATTTCACCAGTGAACAACCATCGCCTGACCAACTTCCATTAGCTCTGAAAATGAACCAATATCACAGTCAAACTCAGGTCATAAAACCAAGCGCATTATTTATCAATTTATTCCCATTTGCAACTAAAAGTTTCCTTAGCAACCAGAAAGAAAACTGAAGTACAATTTCTTTTCTATCTCACTTAGAATTTCCTCGACAACTGTCCTTGTCGAGTCAAGCACATTAGAAAACTTCTTTGTTTATAAAGTGTCTTGTGAAACTTATGACAAGGACAGCTGTCAATATATTTTCATCGATTTTTCAAGTTGCAAAAGGAAGAGAAAACTTGTCAAGGAGACCTTTTTTTCCAAATGAAGCTTTAATAGACAATCTCGAAGAAGGAGCATTCTTTGATCGTTTATCGTTTATCTTTGATCGTTTCTTTCATATTAAACAGTCGTTTACACGACTGTTTAATATGAAAGAGTGGTCTTAAAATTGGGAATTTGAGATCAATGCGAAGGCTTCGAATTTCGGAAAATAGCCTACTTACGGAAGGGAATTATTCCACTGCCAGAATACACAATCTAGCCTTGATTTCTTGTACTTTCCCTAAAACGACAAAAGCACCTCAATTATGATGATTTTTTAAATAGAAAAACAGTCATATATAAATGAGTAGTGACCTTATTTCATTTACCTTTTCCTCCAAAGTGTGGAAAACGATTGTGACGTTTTCTGCGAAAATTTTCTGTTTAGATGGTCCAACGTCACTTCCCAGGATCATGGAGTGAATTTTACCTTCCCTGTGAAACAGGCGAACATTGTAAGTCCCAACAAGGACACGCAATCAACTTTTTTCGATGAACCAAATCTGTAATAGGAATTACCTGGAGCCCAAGTTGTCGAGAAATTCATGGAGATCTCTGTATAACACATTAACCGCAATAGTCTCTGAAAATGAAGGCAAAAAATTTTACGAGAAGGAAAAGATATAATACTCACTTTGCTAGGGATATAGCTAAAGTGGGAATCAGAATAACAGACAGAAGAGACAGAGTACTTCTTGACAGTGCGTCTATTAAATCAATAATCATGAACAAAATATAAATGCGGAATGTCGAGGAACGAAGAGAAATTTGAAAACTTTGAACGTCATCCATTTTTTTTATCTTTTGAAGCAGAAACAGCATTGCACATGCCAGTATACATTTACGTAAGCTTGAGGAATTAGTTTTTCGACAAGGAAATTGCTTATTCACATATTTACCCTTGGTTTGAAATAAAAAAGAAGGAAGAGTAATTCTTGTTTCTTCGTCCAGGCCCTTCGCTCCTGTAAATGTGAAATTTTGACGGTAACCCTTTGGTACTAAGGATACTTGTAAGACTACAAATTGGAAATAAAAAAGAACAAGCAAAATGGTAAGTGCAACTTTTCTGCGTTTTTACAAACCAGGATCTCGTAAAATTTTGAATAAAGAGGATACGAGCGCCTTGGAAACCTTTGGTCACCTGAAGACGGTGATTTACCTATGTGTTCGTTTTCGGTCCTCTCTTCATTCCTGGTTGAATTCAAGTTGAAGGACGCGTATCTGAATGCAAACTCTTCAATAAGTTGAGCGGAATAAATCAAATTAACTTTCCTCCCTCTTTTATCGCGGTTTGACTTTAAGGACTCGGCAAAGCCTCTAAATGCATTTGTTGCAAGCTGTGAATGAGAATTTTAAAAATAATAGCATGAGTTGCGTCATATATGATATATTCATAATAGACGATCATCTGTTCTATCGGTGACTTAATTGTCATAAATAAAACTCTCGTTCGACAAAGTTTGAAGCTAAAGTTTTTATTTAGATCCTGCAAGCGCCGTAGGGGCTAGTGAGGGCTTACCTTTAAAGAAAATGGATCTTTTGGATTAAGGGAACTCATGACGGAAGAAAACTTCGACAGCTGTTGAAAATAAAAATTTGCATGTGTTAGGCCTCCGTCAGACTAAGGCGGATAAATTTGAAAAGAGACGATAGAAACGCTTGACTATATCTTTGGCAAGAGACTGTAAGTAAGAGATATCTCTTGAACGATTTTTGATTAAACGTGCTTATACTACTCACCGGATTTTTAAGGCCTACTGAGACATTAAATTTCGCTGCTGTATTATGCCTTGAGGTGGTACCTTGGACGGTTGGTGCTGGACTACTTGAGGTGGTGGGCGATACTAATATATCAAAAACGTCAAATCTCAAAAGTCAGATTCAAGGGAATTCCTCAGGGATAAATCTGGAGATTTTTGTATCCTTTTTTAGCGTTTTACAAAATATTTTGCAGTTATCATTGGAATAACGAGAGAAATCGATATTCATTTTCCTCCTTTTTTCAGGTGATCGTAATGTTTTGCAACTGCTTCCTTAGAATGCTGGCCGCTAATCGATTGTTTGTTCTAGGTCAGTTGTACATTTTGGGCTAAAACGCAGTTGTTGTTATCATTATTAAATAATTACCTCTGTTGGTAACTGGTTGGCAAATGTAACCATACCGATGGTTCTTGTTGCATTCTCGCGTTTCAAAGCAAATAGAGTGACCCTTCTTCACCAAGTAACACAAGTCCTTTTGTTTAAGCGCTGTCTGATGTTTTCTGCAGCTAGAGTTGGTTATTAACACTTTGTCAGCAACAACACCAGAACTCCAAAATAATTGCTCCGTCGATCCATTGTACACAAGTCCGATCCAATACTTATTTTTACTATTGTTTCCTTGAGACGGAAGACGATTAGCCAGCTGGTCGAGTTTGTACTGAGAATCAAGCACAGCCAATAGTGAAGCATTCCGCTTGCAGTTCTCGGCAGCTGCTGACCAGAGGGTCTTTGCATCATGTATACTGTACTCACTTGCCTCTGTGTAGCCTGCTACATCTGAGATAAAGTAAGGGTAAACTTTTCGCGTTTATCTCTAAGAGCGGAACTTGCATTTAGTAAAGTATAAATACCTTTCAGACATCACTGATTTTTACATCATAATTTGATGTGTGATTTTTGTTGATATTAATCTATTCTGAGAATAAAAGTTTGAACAATAGCAGCAAACTTAGCGTAAAAACGACGACAATTGAATAAAACTAGTATTTTGCGATGTCATTTTGAAAAGCGAGGAAAAAATTATTATGCGTTAAAACAAAAGCCAAATCATCATAAAAGTCAAATCTTTGAATTCAAGACACTCACATTTTTTTTCTCACTTCATGTTAGAAAATAAGAGCATCGCTAAATACTTATGCCATAGTTCATAAGATGCAAGGTAACAAACAAAACCAGAGCTTTCGACATACAACGACATACAAACGAATAAATAAACAGATAACAAAAAAAATTCTTATTAAGGCTTTTTACTTTTTTTTTGGAATTAAACTTGAGATTCGTAGAGATTAGGAATTAATTTCTTTTCTCGTTTATGCTGGAAACACGAGCAAACAAATGATCACTGTTTCAAGATTTTAGCATATGAATAGGGAAAAAAAGCATACTCCAGAGTTCCTTCAGGAACTTATCATGCAATAGCACTGAAACAGATGGTTACTACGGAAATTTTTCTTATGGGTTTATGCATAAGTTAGAGCGTTTTGTTTCTTAACCACTCTGCCGCAGTTGTATTTAGTGGTTACTTCCACTGTTTAAAAACAAAAGTATTATTTTCGGGATGATTTTGCAAGTCTCTGAAAGTTTCTTTGTTTTTATAACGTACATTATTTTATTTAGCAAAGTTTTCCAAGCTTTCCTGACAAAGATGGAAAATCTTTCGATGCATCAAAACAGAATTTCATTCCAGCCTACGTCAGTTTGCCAAAAAGAGATGTGCAACCTCGTTTACACATTTTGGTTGTGACGATGATGAAAGGACCAACTCTATACATCTGATGATACATTCATCATTCGAATAAGCAAATACACATCGTTAAACCACTCTCTTGAGACGATGTGGAGATAAAAAAAATGTTTCATCTTTTTTCATCGCTGAAACCTCTTTTCGAAATGTGTTCTTTCATATTTTAGCTCATCACAAAGCTAGAGTTTAATTTTTTCATATTTTTTATTTTCTTAACAGATGTTTCTCCCCCATCCAAATTTTTAAGATCAGTACTAGAAATAAAAGCAGAGCTTCTTGTTAGGAAGCAAATACCAGACCAATACATATCAAACTAGCTGTAGGATGATGAGAATAATATTTACTTACATGAGACGAGGACAAACCCAAACGCTACCCACATACTGAGGCACGAACTCTACTGCGGATATCTGCAGGAGTTTTTGAACATATTCTCGTGGTTTTATCCAATCAGATGCAGCCGCGCTGTTCAGATCATTGTTCTTGCTAAGCGTTTCCTGACTCTTTATCCTCGTTATTATTTACTTGTCATAAGTTATTGCTCAGCTGTTCCATGATTACTCACTATAAAATAACGGCATAAAGATGATTTGTACCTAAAGGCGAGGAAAGAACACACAGAGCGAAGTTGTGTATAAACCACATCGAGTGCAATGTATCAAAACAGAAATGCAAATCACACACTATATCTCCACGATGCTCACAAACTATATCTACATACATACATATACTGGTTTCTTGTGTAAATACACTTAGTATACAAAAAATTAATCAACATAGAACGAAAAATAATGAAGAAATGTATGATTACATTATAAAAAGTATTCGTATAATGTAATATATGCTACTTTAATTTGGAAAAGACGAATTGGACACATTCGGTAGGAATTTTTGTTTATATTTGTTGAATAACAAACATGAATGACATTAGAGAACGGTTTGCGAATTTTCCTTCAGCGATCTCTCACTGATAAGGCATCTAATATATCTTTAGCATACTTCCTCGTTGTGGGATGATCCAAAATATACTTTGTCTTACCTTCGAAGACAATAAAGTTGCTAGCTTACGCTAACTGCATTCAAAATCTTTTATTCGTCACGCTGTCATGACTGAATGTTGAAGGAAACGCTAGAAGAGAATCAATCCTAAGTAGAGTTTAGGATAGAATATAAAGAAAATCTTCCGCAAGAAAATTCACAAAAAAAAATTTCTCTCCTTCCACTGCTAAAGCGATAACTGGATTTCATCCGGCCTCAAGCCTAATAAAAAACTGCTTGCGCATGAAGAATGAAATTAAGTTATGACAGTGATAAATTTGGAGCAACAAATTTATTTAAATTCTAGTCAGTCATCAGTTAGCAACGCTATTGATAAACCGATCGACTAAAAGGAAATACAAAATTAAAAGCTTATTGTTTATATTTTCAGTCCATTATCGGTGTCTTGCGAAATGGTGAGGAAACAGACAAATGTAATTCTAGTCTGAATACAATTCAGCGTAAGCGTGGTATAATCAAATTACAGCACAATCAAAATTTTGCACTCTAGCGGGGGCTGATTTTCGAAGGCGGCTTTAATTTATCACTTCACTTAACCTTTTTATAATAGTACTCACCAGATTCGAATTTGTAAGAAGGCAGAGAGTCTGTGATAAGTACAATACACGAAAATTGAGTAAGCCTGTCAGTTAAAGGGCCTTCAGAAATTCTGTCTTTCTTCCACTCTTTGGTCTAAGAGGATCTCAATGGGGTTAACCGTTAGCGGTAAAACGGCCAAAACACTCAGCCATCAGGCGTAAAAATTGATAAATTTAGACGCAAAAAAGGTAAATCGTATAAATTTTTTCAATTAAACACAATGAAAAGAAATTATTTGTTAGACGTAAAATGGACAAATCTTAACCGTTATCCAAAAAAGCCATTACCCTCTTCTTAATGTTTACAATTTTTTTCATGATTTTCATTACTTTCACTTTCATTACCAGACATAGCGGTCTCCAGTTCATTTATGTGATGTCTGATTTTAGCGAGCGATGGCAATTAATTTACAAATAAATTAAACCAGATTGCAATTATTACTGAGTCACACAACGCAAGACAGAGCTCCTTAACCTTTTATTCGCCAGGAGTGATAAGGTTCTAATTTCTCCCTACAAAAACAGCCCTGAATCAAATGTTTAAGTTACGAGTAAAAGGAAATGATCAGCAACTAACGAAGCTCTTGATGGTTTTCCAAATTCTCCTTTTTAGAACCTAGATAATGTATAGAGAACGGTATGGAGAATATGCATAATGATGTTAGTGTGTAAAGAGTTAAGGACTGGATTGGTAATTTTAACCAGAAACACCATCCCCTACGATCCCCCAAACAAAACATTTTAGATTTTTTATAATTGCTTTTTTTTTTTTATGAAAACGACAACAGGAAAAAAAAAAAATATTTAAAGTGCATTTTCCATTGATCGAAACCCACATATGCACTGATTTGATCTTTGAGGGGAAAAATTATTCTAGTTGGATGGTGAAAAAAATAATTACAATTTGAATCCAAGATTGATATCGGATTGAAGTTTTAATTTAATGTTTACGCCCGCGTGCATGTACGTAAGTTCACTCTTTGTTCATAATTGTGTTCCAGACATCGAAAAAAGCCAGATTTAACCGGAAATTTAATGAATTATTCGTGTTCAAAATATCTCGGTTGCCCTCATAATCTTGGATGAAAATCTTTTTTGCATTATGTACTTACCTTCCTACTTACTGGTTTGTTTTTCAGAGAAAATTAATGCATTACGTGGTCTGATTTTTTCCACAATGTTTTACGAATCAATCGCTCTCTAATATGAGAAAAGCTTATGTCCCTTCAAAGAAAACAAAACAAACAAACAAACATCGTGCGCAATGGGTTCTTAACGTTTGGTTTATAAATGCAAGGGCAATTACCCCTCGACTATTCCGCAAAGTTATCAAACTTGTTAAAGTTGAAGTGAATTTTGTCAAGGTATATTATTTTGTTACTAAATAGATTTTAGAGGAACTGAATATCCATATTTTGAGGGTCTCAATTGGGTTAATGGTTGGCCGCAAAACAGCCGAAAAATTGGGCCTTTTTCCTTAAAAGCCATCACCTCATCGTAACCCCATATCTTTTCCACTCTGTTCTGCTCAAATTTGTCTTCTTTCCCTACTTTAAACGCAGAAATGCAATAACAAAATCTTCAGTGAAGCAATATTGCTACTAATGTATGACATGTGAAGTTTGATAAATGTCTGAGTCATGTTTCGGCCTTGTCATGCGTTGTTATAAATTTCTTTATATCAATAATTTATCGCTCGGCAGGGGTGTCATTTGGAGGTTGACTGTTAGCCGTAAAATGGCCAGAATATGTAACCGTTAGGCGTAAAAGTTGACAAATTGTAACTATTAGTCTTAACTAAAGTTAACCAAAAATTTTTCTTCTCTTCTACATTGTGTCATTTGGGTTAGTTTGGGTTAACCGTTAGCCGTAACACGGCCGAAATTTTAATCGTTAGCCGTAAAAGCCATCGCCGGATTAAGACCTCCAAGTGTTGTTGCAGTCTACTGCCAAAGCCACATGGCGAAATATTCTCCATACACTCAACTGTTTTTATACTTTAAATATACTAATGGCCTTTTCATGCATTACTTTGTAAATTTTTTTGTGCTGAAATCGCATGATATTTCGAAGCAGCGAAAGCTTCAATATTATTTTAAGTGAATAAAATAATTAATAAGAATATTTTGTGCTCATGATAATATTATACCTCAAGTTTCTGAATTAGCGAGGAACAATTAGTTGTTGGCATGCCATCGAAAATTTGTTTGAAAAGATTTTCGCTATGTTTCGTTCATCTGTTAAAAAAAGCGAACAAGCAACCTCACATTATACAGTCAAAAACGTCTGTGCAAAATACTAATACTCGATAACAAAAACAAAATTAATTCCCACTAGAAAATGGTTACCCACTGCTGAACAAAACAATCTACGCAACGACATCTAACTGCATTAGACGAAAATAAGAGAAGAAGCACAATCCCTCACTGAAAAATAAGCTGAGTAAGTTAATATAAAATTACACACCTCTTTTTCCTCCTGGATAAAGACTATTCAAGAACAAGCTGATAACCTTCAAAAGTGGGTGCGTGTCAATACATGGCCTTGAGCGCGCGGTTAAAATGTGTTCTGCTTGATATCGCACGTGAATACTGATTCATTCACTCTGATGCTTGAAGTGTGTAATTACTCATTCCAAGACCTTTTGTCTAGTAATGTTGTGGCTTTCTTACGTAATAGAGGGCCGAGAATCATAAACACACAACACCGACCTGTCAATATTTTGTTATTCATAAGTTTTTAGCTGAACATAATTTGGTTTATTTGCTTTTTTGTGTGTGTCTTTTTCATGCAAATGTCGCTTAACCTGCATTTAATAACAGAAAAACTCAACAATTCAGCTAAACTGTTCGAAAAATTGGAAAAATATCAGTTTTCTATCACCAACTCTGTAAGCGACATAATGTCACTACTATATGTCACTACCACCCACGAAGTTAGGATATTTTGCCGCGCATCCTCCTCCAGAGTTTTTGTTTAAATTCCACGACAAAGCTTAAATGAAAAAGTGTCTTCCATAAATGATAGCAAATTTAACATGTCATTTCAAAGGTAGGAGTAATAATTTTCAGAAAAAAAACTAAGACGCGGAGAAAAGGATGCCGATATCGGTGACTTGATGGTTGTCAAACTCTTTGAATATTCAAGTGTTTCTATTTTTTTCTCGTAGCAAGATTTTTTTGCTATTACGTCCATCTCTAAACAGTTTCACTTTGGGTTAAAATCGTTAAAAAAATTGATAAATGGATAATTTCTTGATAAAGCAAACCTTGTTTCCCTCGTGACAGGTAAATCATCAACAAATGAAAGATGATTAACCTGATTTATTCTGTATATTAAGGATTAAAATTTTACATCGTCACATACGGGAACTTGGCGAGAAGAAAGGGAACGGGAAAGTTAGTAAGATAATAGATCTTGTATTTGCACTAAATAACTTGTTTTGAAGCCTTTGTGGCTTACAACTTTACAAGGTTATTGAGTTATGTTCTTTGTCAACATTTTTCACTCTGACTGCCTCTCACACAAAAATGTTTAGGGTGGGTGAGTCGGAGTGGTCACCTGTGATGAACTAACATCCCTCCCAAGGGGAGTAGTGATATTCCAAATCATCCCCTGCTCCGTAGACCGAGATAAACCTCTACATCTACTTCCTAAAATATCTGTAATTATAACGCTGATTAGGTATAATAGATAATATATGAATAGGCAACGTGGAGATAAATTACGTCTAACCGGTAGAGACGCCGTGAGAGCAGATATCGATCATACAGTGACCTTCTAGTTGTAAGTCGTGGAATAGCTTGCCTTGTAGTTTTAGGGAATACATCTATTCGTCTTCCCGTTTTCTTTCCAATCATAGATCATGTGATGGTACTAACACGGTTATTATCAATGGTCCGCGCGTTCTGGCACTCTTAGTTTCTTCAAAAGAGAAAGCATCAAGTCTCGTGGCTTGCGGATTTTAAGTGACTGGAAATTCAAAAATTCGACTCAGTCTTTTCTTAGTTTTCTTAAAAGAAAATCGAAGTATTATGTCTGATATCGATTGGGTCCCATAAGCAATCTGCACGTGAAAGACCTAGATGACAATTCCGGCTATAATTGCTGCTTGATAAATATGTGCTGGCAGAGATTTTTGGTTACCGGATACCATGTATGTGTTATTGACTAAGCGTGAGGTCAGGATGGCTGGATATTGCTTGAGTTCATTTTTTGCGTTTTAATGGACCGAGGCGAAGTCGTGGTCCATAAAAGCGCAAAAAAAAAAAAAAAAATTAGGCCAATGTCCAGCTATCTTGACCGAACAAGCTTGGTCATTGACGGATTGTTTATACAGCAAAAAATTTCAATATAATAAGAATCAAGAATGACTTACTTTTGTTTATTTCGAGAGCCGGGAAAGAAACCGAACTGTATTTGTAGCACGATCGTGAAACCATAAGAGTCTTTAAATGTTTTATTTTTTCTTCGCTGTTTTGCGACTTCATTGCCGACATTGTAAAAAAATCACGAACTTGGTAAGTCCGCTCCACGCAATCTTTTTCTTGCGCGAGATCAAGACGGGCGATCCCATCCGAGTAAGATGGGCCCATCTTGCCCGTTTGGGTGGCAAATCAGATTACAGGAATCGCCTCATATTGCTTACGGGCGCTTTCAGCTGCATAATGAGAGAGATTTATCATATTTGGATAGGCTTGGCACATCATAGATTGATTGATTGATGAGATCATGAGGTATATCGAACTAAAACGGGAAGAAAGATGGTTTGCAAACAAAAATCAAGATGAAAATGAAGCGCACATTTGAATGCTAAATCCACAAAAATAAATTTGGACTTAAGGTTAGCCACATTGAAATTTGCCATCACGTCAATGTAAGGACAAGGAAAAAAAAGAAAATCGTAGTTTTCTTGGTTCGATTACTGTCACTCTTGCTCGTTTGGAAAACATTTCATCGCTTTCGTTGCATCATTCAATCCCTACTCACAAGGTGACATTTCGGATGGTTGTAAAAAGTCCAGAAAACCAGGTCGCAACGACAATTTGCTATGTATGAAGTTGAAAATTTCGGCCAAAAACTTTGCTCTTGCGTTAAAATTTCATCTCATAACACGTGGTACAAATAAAGTTCATAAGGATTCGTGCTTTCATTTGCTTATGGGGTTAGAAATGTCAAAAGTTGCAAAAAAGAGGCACAGAATTGAGCTTTGCATTCCATTGATACTTGCCAAAGTGTTTATGTGTTTATGTGTTTAAATCATCATGATGTTGCAGAATTTCAAATTTATAATTTATCATCCGTTATATCAGGAATGATCGTAACAGTAAAATCATTGCTAGATTTATTAAAAGTTCAGGAATCGATGTAACAAAGGTCAACAATAAATTAATAAAAAAAATATGAGCAAATGATAGAACTACGAAATGAGCCTTTACATCTATAGAGGAGTTCTCTTTTCCGAGTATGCCTCTGTCACTCGCTGAATAACATCTTCTTTCAATTAAAGACCTTAAATCACCTGGCTAAACATCAGCATTGCATGCTCATAAGCATCACATATCGACATTCCTATCCTTGCAATATGAAGGAAGTTTAATTTGTAATCATGGACCTAAATAGTTAAGCGACTACCATGAATCTCCTTCACATAGCTCAGTACTTACTCATTTGACGGTCGTAGATTCGACTCCTGTTGGGAACAGTCGGAGTTATTTTTCTCTAGGCATGCCTATGTCATTCGCTGAATATCAGCTCCTTTCACAATATTCTTGTTAGCTAGATCAGATTGCTGATGAATTATGTGTTGTGCTTATTTCATAGTTTCAAGGCGTTGAGGAGTCTGAAAACTGGTGGGGAAATAGGAGCTTGCTTACCTTGCAAACCGTGATTTGTTCCCTCCGTTTATGACATTTAGATTATGGTGCACTGAGGTGCACTGGACAATCTAGAGAGTGCTCTTTATTATGATTTTAAAGCCATATGTCGAAAAGATTCTTTAATTTATTTTTTCAATAGCTTTTTGATGAAAAAAGCATGTCAATGTTTTGACAAAAAAAATCATTAACTTGTAGCCGACGGAAATTCATCAAAAAATGTCTCTTTAGAATACTCATAAAAAGCCACTTTGGGGTTCCGAAAAGTCCTCTTGCAAAGATTACCTGCATTTCCATAAGAATGACACATTATTTTCAATTAATGGTCTGATAAAAACTCTAGCTTTAGAACATTGGTTGTAAGAAATTAGGAAATGGCCGATTTTCAGTTTACGTTTCCTAACATGCAGAATAAACCGAGAGTTTACAAATTGTCGATAATCTCTTAGTTAAACAGAAATCCAAAAAGCAACCGATAAAAAAAATAGTCGTTAGCATGGCTATTAATTTCCCCTTGACTAAATCTTGGCAACTAGCTAGCTAGTTTTAATTCAAACGAGGCGTCAGCATCGTTCCCAGGGACTCTCTTCTTCTTTACACCCCCTTCCCCCCCGCCCCCCATTATACTCTCTTGACCCCACTCAAGTGCAGTTTTCCGGCACGTCTGGGATATTGATATGTTTACCGTTCACAACACAGAAAGCCCAGGCTTTCATTTGATGTTATCAGTACTTTATTTTGCCCTCGGTTTGGTAAAGATCTTAAAAAAAATTTTTTTCAAATAATTCATTTTGCATTGTGGTGTATTTTAAACTGTTTCTTTAGTTCTGCAGCCATTCCATGTTTGCTGGGTGCAAATTGCAGCGGCGATAACGAATTAATATATAAAGGATGAAGAACTTTGGGCCGCCCCTGCCAAACTCAATGCTCCATGAATTCCGTGAAAATAGCCCTAATTCACCAATTGACCGACAATGGCTCTTAAAATTCCATGTTTTCCGTTCGGCAGGTCAGTTTATCAAGGCCCTAAGAAGTATTTCCCGTCATGCCTTTCGTATCTTCATCAGAGGCTTGTGATAGATGTCTTGGACTCAAAAAGTCATAGCGGAATTACAAAATTTCCACCAAAGCTATGTAATGTTTGTAGTTCGCCCCCTGACCGGGTAGCAGTCATAGCGTATCATGCTAATACATGGCGCAAGATGAGATCATGTTCTCTCTTTCTGGAATTAGACCAAATTGAATGCTCCAGAAGGCTCAACTCTGTCGTTGTTGTTGTTGTTGTTTTTGTCTTTGGATAAATACTATAACTTATATGATCATTTTGTCAGAGCTGGCCAGGCGAAAGCGTTTTTCACGTAATGCATAGCTCTTCTTAAGAATAAGTTTTGCAAGTTAAGATAGAGCGGTTAAAGAAACCAGTTTGTAAACGCAATAGCTTACTAGCGTCAGGATTTTGGCGTCGTGCCTGAAATCTGTTAACTCTAAAAAATAGCGTAAATGTTTCACAGGCTCTTATTGCAGCGCAATACTATGATAAATCCAGAAAAAACATGCATTTGAAATGGAATGTTTGCAATGCAAGGCAAGCACGTCGTTAGAATGAAAATGCACGCGTATGTTCATGGTTGAGTATGTCAGAGCTTGTATTGGTCAACAATTCTTACACAGGAATTTTGTGGTTTGTTGTGTCAATATATATTGTGTGATATTGGTTTGCAGTTTCATTCCAAAAAGTCATTTTTCGCGACTTGAGCTCTATCAGTCACTGTTTAGTTCATCCATTGAAATTGCACTCAAACTGGGTAAACGAAAGAGTTGAAAAGTTAACGTGTTTGCACTCAAGAATTGACGGTGAAAACCTCCACATAATTCAACATCTATCAAAGGATATCGTGCAACAACTCGCTTCTTGAAGAACATGCCTAATTGTTGACGAAGACAGAATGCACAGTTTCGTTAAGAACCATTTTAAATTGATGGATATATTTTGGACATTTCTTCTCCTGGTAGCTCTGTCAGACCCATCCTTCGCCGTTTTGATCGAAATGGAACGATTACCCAGCTTTCCCACGGACGATTTTCTTTTGTCAGGCTCCTTATGTCCCTCTTCTCGTCCATCATGCAGCCTGTTCAGAGCCCACCCGCTGGGAGGTTGCTGGTGCAGTTGCCCAAACACCTTTTCATTTTACGAAGAAGACTTCCAATGCGAGCGAAATTCTGAAGCTCGACGAAATGCAGGTATATTTTGTGATTTAAGGCTGTTTTAATGCAATGATGTTCTTAAACGGTACTCTGTCGCTGGTTTGTTTTCATTATATTTATTTCAAGTTGATTATTTAGAATCCATTTTAATCCTGCCATGATCCTTAGCCTTCTGCGTTCCTTCTTAGTTGCCTTTTTGGGCTTTTTGGTCCCACAGATCGAACATCTTGTCATCTCCACGGCATAAAAATAAGCTTCAGAAAATTGCAAAGAGAAAATGACGCAAAAGTTTAAGGAGTAGCTTCAAAAAAAAAAAAAAAAAAAATATATATATATATATATATATATATATATATATATATATATCGACTAATTTCAGAAATAACACACACGCTACACCCAAACGTAAAAAAACCTAACTGTGATTTTTCTTTTTTTCAAATTATTCATTCCTTGACGCGGGAAATTTGACAGATTTTGTCCGAAAGCTGTTTTGATCTACATATCTTTTAAATTAGGATTGTTTATAAATGAATAAAGGGGTAAAGTAATAACAAGTTCGGAAACAAAAAAGTTAATATCGCTTAAGTGATAACAATGATCACGTAACATATTTTGAAGCGTTATTATATTGTACAAGTGTACAATATATTATGTACGTGATGCTGACTTGTATCGGCTTTTGGAGTGGAACTCCACCGTTATGTTTTCAGTTTCATTAACCCCTTAGCTGCCATGAGGGATCAAGACAGAATTTCTCCTTGTAACATTAATACAACAACATGCAGATAAAGAATGAGAATAAAGAAAATATCGGTTAGGGGATTATTAGTTGATCCAGCACCAATTTTTCCAAATCAACGCCATTAAAATTTGTGTGGAAGACAGTGGGGAGAATCGATAATGAGATCTTGGCAGTGAAAAGTTAACAGTTTCCGAATCCTTTGTTAGAGCAATATTTTTTTCCTCATCCATACATTTCCCTACAGTCACCTTCCACAGCCATCTGTCTGTTTGTCCGTCACATTTCCGCTCCTTTGCTTTAACTAGATGTACAATATTAGTTTAGATGGCTTTATTTTTTCCTTTTTATGACATGATTATCATCATAGTAGAATGCGTTCAGGAGGCGCTATTGCCTGATTACTACCTCAAACCGGATGCTTTTCAACGACCTCTTTATCAATGATGATCCAAACCAATATGTCATGTCAACGAAGAACTTTGGGTATGAGTTGGATGATATGGGATTCAAATCTGCATCATGACTTAAAACGCTATTTGTTATTGTTTTTTTTTTTTCAGGCTGTGATTTACTGTTTGCAGATGAGACAGATGATAATTCACTGCCGTTTTTTCCATCCGGTTCCGTTCGTCAGAAAACGATCAACGTGCCTGCCAACCAGAACTGCAGCTTTTTTTTTAAAGATGAGGTTCATGTTAACTACCTAAGGTGTGACGGAACATGGAAGTTGGAAAATGTGGCGGACACCATAGATTTAACTAGTGGCTGGTCCATCAGTCAACTCTCCATAAAGGTATAAAAACAATTCTAAAACTGGGTGCTGTAACCTACTCATCTACTGAGCCAAATTTTAAGAACTCGTAAAATTTTTTTCGTTCCTTTTCTCCTCAAAGAAATTAAATTTCCTCTGTACTCTCTCTTATTAAGGTGTATGCTGTAAGAAAATTCACATTCCTATTCTCTTTGGCAAAGCAATTTATTAATACGATGACTGAAAACTGTGGGAAAATTTGTCCAAAATACGCGACGTGGCCACCGCACTTTACTGTGTCATCAGCTTAGCTGCTGTTTCCCTAATTTTCAGCTCAAGTCTGGCCTTACAATGCCACAGAGTTTTGCTGGCCGTCTGGTCAGAGTAGCAGTGCAATGTGGTGCTCGGAATTCGGATTCGCCGTTTAAGACCACGTGTGTTCTCTTCAAGGTTCAAGGAATTAATTCATGTAAGTATCTTGAAGAATCCTTTGAATAAAGTCCGAGGTCAAGTGCTCTTCTTGAGAGAGAACAGGCGTTATTCCGGCAGATATAATTTACTACCTCACCACGGGCGCACCCTTAAAAAGAGATGATACATGTGTCACGATAAATCATGAATCGCACAAATTAATCTTTTTTTAACATGTGCGTTGCCACAGATGCAAAAAGTTGTCCCCAAAAATTTATGTTCTCTGCGTCAGAGATAACTTTTGAAGCTCTGAAATGTTTTGACTTCTACATTTCTATTCCAAAATTTGAGCATGTAAAAAAAATTGATTTTAAATCTTTCAGGTTCATATCCCCAGTCCACCCCATCACCAAGTCAAGCCATTGCAACTCTGCCGACACCAATATCAAGACCGAAGAAACCAACAACTCAACCAACAACTCAACCAACAACTCAACCAACGACTCTACCAACATTAAACCCCACTCAGGTAATTTTCTAGTAATGAGATAAGAAAGAGTATTACACAGACTCGGCGACCCAGTGGAAAGTAAGTTTGAATCCGGATAAACTCGGGGGGGGGGGGGTGTGGTGAGGAAGGGGGGGTTGAGAGTTTCGGGTTAGAGCATGGCATGGTCTTTTAATTGTGTTTATGAGCAAAATCCCGAGCAGCTCCTTACTGAGAGGTATAAATGGACGATGATGAAATGTCAGGAAAAATTGACGAAATTATTCTGGGCAGTTTACTTGCTACTGATTAGCTACCACTCTCTAAACAAGGAGGCTACAATACACCTGGCGCGCTATTAGGCTTGCAAGATTCCGAAGCAGTTCTAAACACCCATTCTGTATCTATACAAGAAATTTGACCATGTGCAATTTTAATAGAACATCGTGTCTTAAATGAAAGTAGGAGAAAATGTCGTTAAAACTGCGCAAAGATGGCTACATGTATGTATCCTTCTCTTTTTTTAATGAGGGAGCTTTCAGCACGAGAGCCGCATAATTCAGGTGGCAAACTTTCCCTTACATTTCTGTCACTTGCTGCTGATCACCGCGAGAAAGATTCTAGAGAAATCTTTTGCGAAATTCAATCATCTTCACCAGCCCGAGTATAAATGACGGCAAGCAGTATGGCAAGAGAGATGGGTTGTTTTGATAGCTCGCGCGGCCCTCAGCCTTCTCGCACGCAATTGAGTTTTCTATCTGATAAAAGCAGAGCGATGCAAGGTTGAATATTACGTTCGGTTTTTCTTACTGGCTCCGATTATTCATCTGCCTCGTGAGGGAAATACTACAGTGTAGGCTTCTTAGCGTCAAGTCACAGGAGCAAAAGTACCAGACCACAGAACGGTAAATAGAGTTTCTTGTTTCTCTGAATATTCATTTGCCTTTTTATTGAATATGTCATCTTCTAATTGCGCAAATAAGATTAAAGCACGCAATCAACTGCTACAGTGTTCACGGTAATTGTCGAGAAAATTTGAGTTATGCATGCATGCATATATGCTGCTTCTTAGGATAGCATTGCATTTATTATGTATAATACATTTATTGCTGTGTAATTGAAATAATATTAAACTACCATTAGAAAATTGAGAATTAACAATAGAGAGAGTAAAATGCATGAATCACGGCAAAAAAACAAAAAGTCGGAGTGAGACGTGATAAAAATCCATGTTCCCTAAGAGCTTAATTGCCAATAGATTGGATGAAGAAACGAGAGCGAAAATGGAAGTCTGATTTTTTTCAGCTCATATTCTTCCAGATATACTTTCAATTGGCTCAATTTCATTTCCAGCGGCAAAACTGAGAAATGCCCTCTTTTCGAGAAACTGGACGAATCTAAGTTTCAATTTACCTTTAATTCGCAGCCTAATATCAGAGTTTTGTAGATAACCTGCTTTTAATCTGATCTGATTTTCTCAACAGCCAACCAGTGAACTCCATAATCATGAAGACACGCCAATAAACTGTGTCCTGGGCTCAACAGTTGTATTCAAAAACAGCTCCTGTGATTTCCTCAGTCCGCGCATGTTCAATTGCTGTCGCCAGTGCAATTCCGATCATTTAACGTGCGTCGCAACGGACGGAAACGAAAACAATGGAGGCAAGCCTTACTGTTACAGGGGATCGTACAAGTGCATGCGCAATTGTTTGGAAGCGAACAATCCTCTTGAGAACTTTCACAGTTAACCGATCTTTCATTCCCAGTCCCTAGTGACTGTAGGTGACTGTAGAAGATCTGAGAACTAAACAAAGTCGTTTCGATATTAAGTGTAATAAACTGTTACCTGTGTCAAAGACACACCTCTCGTGTTGAAATGTAACAGAGTGATGTTGCGAGGTCTTGTTCCTACTAAGGACAATATTAATTATTCCCTGAGTTATGCTTGTAATGATCGTATCAGATAAATAAACATGTTTTTGAAGAAACAAACTGTGTTATGTCTAAAATTGGCTCGGCCTGTTCAAAGAAATTCTTCCTGATACTGTAAATACCTTTGCTTAGGAGTCTCAGGTGAGACTTGATAAATTGTTGGGGAGATTACAGCAATGGACCAGGTTCTGCAACGAATATCGCTGACCGCTTTATCTTAAATTGCTACGGCAAAGCATGCAAGACTTACAGCTTAATATTATGATATAAAGCAGATCCTTAGCTTAATGAGGAAAATACTCATAATCCTTGTTCCCAGGGTCTTTCTTCCCCCCCCCTCCCCTTCCCTGACGGGGCCAGAGAGAGACAGAGAAAGTGATGGAAAGACGAGACGATAGATTTTGGGATAGAGGCTGCGCACAATATTTCTTTAGTGTAGACAGTAGCTCACGTAATCAAAATATATTTTTGAAATAAAACAAATGTACTTGATATTCTTTTGCAGATTGAAAGCAGCCCAATTTTCTGTGATGAATCAGGGAAAATTGAAATCCAACAGCAGACATACTGGGCTAAATGTTTCTTTTTCTGTTGTCGCGACTGCAATAAGGAGTTCTACGAATGTTATAACACATCTCACAGGAGCTACTGCCTTGGGTTGGCTTTCAGTTGTGCTGAAAAATGTGCTAGGGACAGTTCACTAAGCATAACAGTGAAAGGAATGCAATTTCTTCGCTGAAGGAGTCAAGTTCTGTTAAATTTTATGGTTCCTGATTTAATGCCAAAGCGTTTTTAAGAAACAAAACGTCCCCCGATAAAAAAATAATTTTTGATTTCTGAGTGTCTCACCTGTTAATTGTTTATATATTTTTCATCTTTATTACTAATTTCCTTTTTGTTTATCCTTTTTTTTTAATTATTTCGCCTATTGATGCCGCTTAACCAAAAATAAGAAAAGAGCAAAATCGGTCTTTTCTAAAACAAAGATTTCTACCAGACAAAAACTTGTCATTGGAACACTTTTAAAAAGAAATTTGCCTGAGGGAGGTGGGAATTAAACATCTTTCTAATTTCACTTGTTAAGATTTTCATAACTCCTCACTTGACATCAAGAATTAATATCACCACATGCCTGTACAGATGGCATACCGTGAGGTGAAGAACAGAGCTTCGTGCAACCTTCCTTTCACCGATAACATGGTTTTGTCCGGGTATTTAGGATATGGCTATAACTGATATTCGAAAAACAGTCTGATATCTTGGCAGTATGTTGTCGTTACCATCCTTAGAAATTCGGAGCAAACAGGGCTGTCTGCCATTCCACACTATTCCAATGGATAGTCACACAATTTGGGCCAGTTTTCAGTTTCTGTTTTAAAAAACCAGCTCTCGAAAAAATATTGATATTTGTGAAACGACCGAGTGGAGTCCAATTTGGAATTATTAAACAGGTGATTTTTTAGTCAAAATTGTGATAACAAACAGAATTTGACGACTTAGAGTCCCGTTCCAGTTAATCAAAACTAAGCACGAGAAACGACGCACCTGTCGGTAGAAAGTCGGAATTCATAGCTAAAAACATATACCGTATTCAGTGATGGCGGCTGCTTGGAATGGCACCTGCTTCTGCCGAAATTAATCACTCACCACAAGTTTAAGGTTTTCTTGTAGAAAGTTTAATTTTTTCATCAAGTATCAATGCGTGCAAAAATTTGAAATAGTTTAATTTCGCCACCTTGGCTCATCTTCGAGCGCTAATCAATAAAATATCTTAACCCTTTTTAAAACTCCCAAGATATCATTTAATTTAGTAATTCTCCTTTCTGTCTCCTATAGAGTTCTTGTGATGTTAGCTCAGAGAATTTCGTATAAGATCACCTAATTATATCCAAATTGTTATTTTTCTTTATTTTCATCACTTATCTGGTTGATATTGTATTAATATTGTAAGGAGAAATTCTGTTTTCGTCTGTTAAAGGGTTAAAACCAAAACCAAATCAGAAGAAAGAAAAATACCTTCATCCTTTCATTCCCAAGATCTCATTGGTAATTCTCTTTACTTTTTATCATACAATTCTTACGATGTTGATTCAGAGAATTTAGTATAGGATCAACGGATAATCCCCCAATTGATATTTTTCTTTATTCTCGTCCCTTGTCTGCTCGACATTAACCATGGGAGTTAAAGGTTTAAAAAACCAATGTTGACTCTAAGTTTAACCAACCAAATTGCCTAAAGCGCGGGAAAACGCGGGCGACTAAGTCGTGATTGCTATATTTTTGCATCTGATTGATTAGGAGAGTGAGGCGAGTTTTCTGGACCAATCACAGAGCTAGGTAAAGCAAAACTGTTGTGTATTACGGCTCGATATACTACTATAGAGTAGTGAGTGAAACAGACCAAGTTCTCTACACAACTGCTTTATTAGAATATGATGAATATAATTGCATATAATGATATATAAGGACAATCAAGTGATTGTGGTCAAGGGTGTGCTAACCAATAAAATGCAGCTTATTTCATAGGTAAGATATTTATCCAAATATAGGGAGAAACCTTACAAAAACCAATAAAGTTTAAGATGACTTTCGACACTCAATCAAAAAAAATTGCTCTATAGAGGGTTATGTAGAAAGTGCAGTTGGTGTCTTCGCAATCTCTAGAGATCACAAAAACCTTTCAATACCATAGACGTTTCTTGTGACCTCGCTTGGTTCCGTAGCATGTCCTGGTTGTCGTTCTGTTGTTGTTCGCTGGTCATCGTCTCATTCGGAGCAGTAGACCTTTGGGTTACTTCCACGATGATATGACTGTTATTCCTGCAGCACAACATATCTGCAGCAACGGTTCGAAATCTGTGGAGAGAAATTTGTACTTGCTTATTGACTCGAAGGTGATATAAATTTTATAAAATAGCGTTTTTGTTGTATTAAACAGATGTAAAAATTTATAGTATTACAGACTTTGATACAACACTTAAGTCAAAAAATGATCAACATTTAGGTCTGATTGTCATCTTTACTGGGCAATAGATCTTTCTCCAACCAAAGGTCTGGAGGAAAATTGAAAAGTTATTGGATGGGGGTGAGGGTTGGATGGGAGGTGGGGGGGTGAGGGTTGGATGGGAGGTGGGGGGGCGGGGGTTGGATGGAAGGCGGGGGGTGGGGGTTGGATGGGAGACGAGGGGTGGGGGTTGGATGGGAGGCGAGGGGTGAGGGTTGGATGGAAGGCGGGGGGTGGGGGTTGGATGGGAGACGAGGGGTGGGGGTTGGATGGGAGGCGAGGGGTGAGGGTTGGATGAGAGGCGAGGGGTGAGGGTTGGATGGGAGGCGAGGGGTGGGGGTTGGATGGGAGGCGAGGGGTGGGGGTTGAATGGGAGGCGAGGGGTGGGGGTTGGATGGGAGGCGAGGGGTGGGGGTTGGATGGGAGGCGAGGGGTGGGGGTTGGATGGGAGGCGAGGGGTGGGGGGCTAAAGGAGGGGTGAAAAAGAAGTAATAATAATGGCTTAGAAATTCACGATAAAATGAGGCAATGATAGAGATAAGACTCGTAAGACTTAACGCTCCGTTATGAGTGACATTTTCTTACAACGGATGATGGTCACAATTCATTTCTTACATTACTCGTTCGCATTCAACTCTATAGGGATCATGAATTATTCTCGTAACAGGCGCTTCAACGCATTCTTTTCCCTTTTCTCACCGCTTGCAGATAAGCATGCAGAGCAGCGGGTTGTACATGAGGCTGGCCTTGGCGAATATTCCAGGGATGAAAGACTGGTCTCTGTCAAAAATTTCCGAGCCACCTATGACTGATATCATAGCAGACACACAATAAGGGGTCCAACTGATGGAAAAGCTGACTATGCCGAGTACGACCATCCTGACAGCTTTCCTTGTCAATGCTTTTTCCTTGGTCGTCCTCAGGTTTTCATCAGGGAGTTTCCTTGATTTCTGGTAAATCCTCGCAAAACAGACCAAGGAAACGTACAAGGGTGCCACGAAGGCCAAAATGACGAGTATGATCAAGTAGGCGTGTCCAGCTGAGGTGTTATCTCGCCACTTTGGGATACAAATAGTACCACCGGACTCCGACGAAAATGAGCCCCAACCCACAAAGGGAGGAAACATGACGGCAATTCCATAGAACCACGTGACTGCCATCGTCTTCATGCTCTTGTAAGGTTTCCAGTCCTCTTCTTCGCCCAAGGCAAATTTGAAATCAGCGTCTGGAGCTTGATCATGCATCCTGCGAAAGATTTTGAAGAGGGACAATGTCATGGTGGCAAATGTTGCAATAGATGCCGCCCCAACGAAGAATCCTCGCATCTGAAATAAAAGAAACAGTTTAGTCAAATGAACTTCGGAGTCGCAAACAAAATCCTCATTTTATACAAATGAAATTTCGATGCTTGTCTTTCACGTGAATTTTTTCTTTGTCGAAGAGAAACAACAAATTTCTTTGAGGATAAACATCTTTTTCTCTGTGGCTATAAGAAAACCAAAGCTCAGAGAGGGAATTGAGATGTTCAATCCTTCTCTATAATTAATGCGGAAGACGTTGTTTTTCGAAACAGAAGCGTCCAATTTTATCCATAATGATTCCCTGATCCCCTTATTTCAGCACCACTCTGTATGAATAAAATCCAGGCTGTTTGAAAGTTTGACAGGTAAAGAGTTACCAGTGCTCCATGATTTAAATTGCTTTGTTTTCCGTTTGTTAGATTGAAGGTTTTTTCTGTCCTGTGTGTGCATGTCTGTCCCATGATTGATCAATCAATCTTACCTGACAGAAAATATCTCCCATCAGTTGTTTTTCTGCGAATGCGGAGATCGCTACTGCTGGCAGGTCCACTGTTATAACCAGGACGTTCGCCAGAGCAATGTTCAGAAAATATGGCGTGAGGTGGAATTTTCGAAACTGTCTCTTGCACAAAATCAGAAACGAAAGCACATGAATTGCGGTACCAATAATGGCCAGCGCGATAACGCTGATACCTATGCTGAGAAATTCCACCTTGTTTAGTGAAGGCATTCTCAACTGCTGTGGAGTGAGGGAGGACTTCCAGAATGAACTTAACCCCTTTCATGACGTCATCCCATGTTGTTATTTTCTTCCTTTTCTAATTTTTACTATGCCAGAAGTATTGAGAATGTAGACACTCATCGAAGTAAAAAATTCATAGCTAAGTACTTTTAGCTACACCTTGCTTACTTATTGAGGAGAAGTCAACGCAATTTACTGATTGATTAATTACCAGTTTGTCTCAACAGAATTCCTCTTGTCCATGTTTTATGTTTAGATCTTAATGCATTAGATTTGACCTAAAGTTGTACCATGTTTGCATTTAAAACTAATTTCCATTTACTTACGTCACTCTAAGTTATATAATGTTACATTCAGTTATATAATATTATATTTAAGTTATATAACGAAGATATTTTTGTTTTTCTTCTTTTCGGACAGTTATCGTCGCTACATTAATTTGAAATACTAATCATGAGTATATTAAGCAGACCAGCTGCGCTGCCATAGTTTTTTTTAATATGTGCTTTTTTGTAAATAAGGCAATTTTATTCTATGAAATGAGTTTTAAAATCTTCCTTTTTACTCTCCTTCATCCATCTAACACAGATCCAAATTTTTTGTTTATTCACAATTTCTGGCCATATCTCTCAGGCATGTCCAACAAAAGGATATCTTGGGATCGATTACAACAGTGCCAATCGTAAAATAAATTTTATTATCAAATCGTTAATTATACATAAGGTTATCAACTTCTTGTGTGTCTCCACTTGGGTCACATGGTAAACCAAAACACTTGAGCAAGCATGTTTGGATATCCACACATCCAAACATGTGTGTTTGGATATCCAAAAACACGTGTTAGGATATCCAACACGTGTCAGGATATATTAAAGTTCACACGGCAACTAGGTGGACAATGAGACAGTTTGATGCTACTCTGGTTTGCAGATTTAATGAATGTAACAGAAGAAGTTACAATTTATAGACCCTATCTGGGTCTATGAATTGTAAGTTCTTCGGTTACATTCATTAAATCTGCAATCCAGAGTAGCATCAAACTATGTCTGACGTGTTAGGATATCCAACACGCGTGGTTGGAAATTAATAAGCCACTTCATGGACAAATTTGTGAGCCAGATGTCTAGGGAAATGCTTTCCAGGTCTTCAAACCTTTCTTCAAGATATTGCTTGCGATGAAAATCATAATCCGTGAACATACTATTTCATCAAGGTCTTTGAACACTACAAAATAATAAAATCATCAGTCTTCTCGTGTTTACAAACCTTGATAAAATACTCGCCCACGTTTATGAAATATTACATGATATATAAAGCCTGAAATGGATTGAAAAACAAATTCTTAAAATGATAAAACCAGCAAAATTACATTCACTGATAAGACAGTTTTCAACTGAAAGTCGAAACATCAAAAAAAGGGTTATCACATCGGCAGTCAGATCAAATGTTGACGTCATCATGAGTCAATGGAAACTCAAAGTAAAACCACTTGAACCGAGGGAAAATGGGAGCGAACAAGTCGCGATTGGCCTAAGTTTTGCGTTTTGATTGGTTTAAAGGGTGGCGTGAGTTTCTGGACCAATCACACAGCGAGTAGAGCAAAACCAAAGTAATCCTGGTTTATTTATAATTCACAATAAAGAATTGGTTTACATTCAGTGAATGAGCTGCTGCGGTCCTGTCTATGGCCCCCCTTCCCCTACTGGTCATTGTTAGGGTCCCCTCCTCCTCTAAAACCTGTTTCCTTTGTTCGCAATAATGAGCAATGAGGGACTATAAACCTCATGCCTCTAGATATGATCCTAGATAGAATTCCCCCCTCCAGAGTTTTAACTCCCCAATCTACGCAAATACATTATATTAGGCTTACAAACCTTGTCACTGTAAAATACTAACTTCTAGTTAGCGAGATTAATTCAGCACATTTTAACCTTCGAGTGATAAATAATTAAAGACGTGATCCCCGCAGGTGACCTTCAAGCATTTTAAATGATTATCGATGTTCCTTACACTGTGAGTTGTTAAGTTCCGTAAGTAATGCTTTTACTACAAGCTCTGAAAGTCAAACTAAAGTTTAGAATTTCTAAGGAAACAGAAATTACGTGAGAAAATTTACTCTCCGTGAGGTCAAAGCTCTGACAAGAAGACGTCCTGTCAAAATACGTCTTCAGTCAATTTCCACTGTTTGATATCCACGGCCGTATATTTACATACGGATTTAAGCAGTCTGCAATATTTGAATCGAATAAAAATATTTGATGGAGGAAGTTACGCGATTTGGTTCGACAAAAATTGAATTGAGACTTTGTAGAATGCCGTATGACGAAATAAAGGCATATTTTAAGGAAAACCTTTTGATGTCGAATGGTTTTTGCAAAACTCAAAACTTCATTCGCTGTTAGCTTTCCCCTGATGGCACTTTCGGAAATTTTTGTCGATTTGTAGATATACTTTTGACAATGTCTAAAACCAGACATCTCTGCTCTTAGATTTAGAGGAAAGAATAGATGCTTGTAGTGAAAAACATGATTCTAAATCGCAGTTTTTCTTAGAGTTAGAGTAAGCTCGTAACGTCTTGAAATTCAAAATTTAGACGATGTTTCTGGCACAGAAATTAACGCATAACGCTTAGGCAGTTTAAAATCAACTGAATGGGAATCGCTTTTTAAGCTGCAATGTACGTAATGTTTAACCAACGCTAATTAAACAAGATTATTTATAATGTTTGATTATGATGGGCTAAATAATTAAGTCGAGACGAGCGCCGAATTTTTATTTTTATCCATTTCGTTCGGCTTTTATTTTAGCTATCTTATGAAGTCACATTAACAGCAGTCTTTTCAAATGTTCTCATATCTTTGGAAAGGATCACTGATATTTATTTAAGGACCGCGGTGCGTTTCATGAGAAAGAAGCATAACGCATTTCATGTGTACTTTGATTTTTGCACTGAGAATAATGCTTTTTCTTGGGAATCTGCTTAAAACGCAAGTTTCAGCGACAAGGATATTGATGACTGCTTTCACCATGGTGCTTGTTTTGAATCTTCAAAGGGTAATACCAGAAGTTATAACAGCGTCATTTGAGATAAGACTTTTTCATTACTTGCACATCAGTGTTCTGGAAAAAAGACATGTTGTCGAGCCCATCGATTGCAGCTTTGCTTGTCTACAAAATGTATTCTGTGTTTCATTCAATGCTGCTGCCGTTGCTGATGGAAAAGGGAAGTATTGGTGCGAACTTCTGTCGTCCAACATGCACAGCGATGTTGCAAAACTAGCGGCAAATTATCAATCACACCACTACAGCCTTTCGCAGGTATTTGAGAAATGATTAGATCTTTGAATTTCCCTTTTCTCTTCCACTGAGACTAAAATAACAAGGAAACCAGAGGTCTTTTGTTGTTTATGTCGTGGGTTGTTTCACGATTGAATTTCCAATAAAGGTATTTCAAAATACTTCGGTTTCAACTTTGTAGCTTCTAGGTTTATTTGTTATGCGATAAGATATCCTTTTAAGTAATTTATGTATGCATTTACTGCTGTTTTATGTTACTCATTTGTTCCATATTTTTTAGAATTCTTGCGGCGGTGAAATCTGCTCGAGTCATGGGAAGTGTAGAGCAATATCCTCTAGAGACGGACCCTTCGAGTGCGTCTGTCATCCCGGATATGTTGGAAAACATTGTGAAATTGGTAAATAGCAATTTTTTTCCAGATTAATTTGAAATTCTCAGATAGATATTATTTCTCTTGGTGATTACTCTTACAACTAAAGATTAATTAGTGTTTCACGTTACATCCGACGTAACCATGCCATCTAGTTTGCTTATTGTGACATGAGATGAGTGCATGGGAACAGGAAAAATCAGGTGAAAATATAAGGTGGGCGATAGAGAAATGAGGCATCCATTAATCTAAGTTGAATTGAAATTTGGGAAACTAAACCATTCGCAACTTTGTCACCGTTCTTTATGCAATTTACTAGCTTTTTCCTACTGTCAACTTCAGCTAGACTTTGTTATGGATTAGGCGAGCTCTTCAAGAGTAACTAGTGATGACACGATATTTAGAGCGTATAGTTTTCCCTTACATGTAAAGTACCTCTATTTTAAAGGAACCATAAACAATAATCCAGAAAGAAAGAAAAAACCACAACGAAAAGGAAAAACTAGAGAAGCAGAAGTTGATATGGATTGCAAATCTTTAACTTGATAATGTTGGAAAACCTGTTTCAATATGGACACATCATTACCTGGGCCCTTAAGTATTTCTGGTTCTCTATACCTCACTTCCTTTGAGGTCAGCAAATATCTTGTCTGATTATAATTAATTTTTCAATGTACAATCGTAGGATTTTAACTTTTGTGCATGTATTTCAGCTGCACCGGAGTGCTTGAATTATAAAGTGCTACGCGAACCAGATCGGCACATCTCCTACGGAAGAGGTAAAAAAGAAGACAGTTCCTTGATCCCTGGCTGGTACAGATTCCAGTCCTATTTATACGAAAAGATGCTGGACTATTGCGTCGATCATCACAAATGCCACACAGACCTAACAGGCTGGTTAAAAGGCTCACATCCATCGATAGAGGATGGTATTGTCGACAGGGAAGTTTGTTTCTTTGGATACAACAATTGTTGTTACGGAAGAGTTCACATTCGTGTGAGAAAATGTAATGGGTTTTACGTGTATTTCTTAAAACCATCTCCTCCAGGAAATTTTCGTTACTGTGCAGTGTAGTGGACCCTTACTCTAAAATGGCTAAAAAAAATTGAACTTCCCTTAGAGAGAAAAAAAAGTGCTCTGAAAATACTTGCTGTAAAAGCCCGGTTTAATAATTTGGCCCGGTCACGTGTTGGGAGCAATGACGATCTGAAATTGTCTACATTTACAGATCTGCCTTTTTTCAGTTGAAACAGCATTAAGCTGGATAATGTTAGAAGAATAGCGAGTAAAAAATGGTCTTTTAATTTAAAGGTTTTTGGTGTAAAGTTCTGTTTAGCCGCAGGCGCTGCTTTTAGAAAGAAGGGTTCGAGTAAAATTAAAGACACAGTTTAGCCAAGACTTAAAGATGTGTTGGTCTGAAATAAGAGTCTGACTCTTGTTACAATTTGTGAGATTAACTGACTTGTGCCCAGTCTGCAAACGCAAGACAAAAGCTTGCATGGACACCGCGCTATCAACATAAATTGCAGCAACCTTTGTTTTCGTCTTGAATTTTTGCCGGCTTTCGTTAACAGTAATTAACTTCGACTTTATGGGCTCCTGCTTGTGCTGACTTTGATTAGAGTTACCCTCATCACGGAGGGGAGCATTTCATTGTAAATTTATCACCATTTATCTATCCACCGAGCAGAAAGTCGATCAAAATATTGAACAATAGAGTTCCAGAAATCCTGTTGATATCATTCATTTTTATGAGCAATCTTGCTGAACGAGTCGAAAAGACATCTGGTACCTGAAAGGATTTGTGGGAAAGTAACTTCTGATAATCACTAGGTCTACCTATTAGTCTCTAAAGAAACTGGTTATCAACTACGATTAGATAAAAGTAGTTACGAGAATCTCATACTTATCAAATAAAGGTTTGGAGGCATCTTTGTCTTTGTTTTTCGTCAGTTTCGAAAACGATCACCTAATCTGCTCCTTCCTGCCTGTCCGATATAAAGCTCTGTCAGAGAGTGCTAGTTATGAAGTAGATTACATTGAAAGTGGTTGGTTTTTTTTTAATATGTAGCGTTTGGGAGCTGAAATTGAAAGTTAGAAGGGACAGGTGTTGTATCGTGTTTTAATTTCCACTGATTAATTTCTCATCTTTTGTCAAAACTGAAGGATTTATTACATATATTTCATCATATGAAGACTATCAGGCATCTATCTGGCGCTAAAATTTGTCTGGTAGAAGTTCACAAACGAGATGAAATTCTGCGCTTTCATCGCTTTAATAGTTTGCCTTTCGAACCGTTATGGACTTGCTAAAAACATAATAGCTTCGTATGAGCCACTGCTGTACCATTACCTTAACGCTTCTTACGTAATGAGAATGTTTGTGGAGGACATCCTCGACTGTAGCCTAGCCTGCCTTGAGAACAACCTCTGCGTTTCATTCAACTTGGCGGTTAATGCTGGTAGTGAAGGAAAACGCTGGTGTGATCTTTTATCGTCCCATATCTACAAAAACGCTGAAAAGCTCATTGCAGATCAGTACTCACATCACCTCACGTTGAAGGTACATAATTAGTAACGTCAGTGTAGCCTAACAGGACGATCTGATAGTTAGCGGAAACTGGAAGTAGAAGAAATACTGTATAAAACACTACACAATTTAAATACAGAATTTTCAAGACCAAATTCATTGAAAAGAACGACCCTACTTCGTTTAATCTGACGAATAGTGAGAGTAAGCTTGCAGTTCCACTACACGGCAAATAATTTTCAAGCGAAGCTTTAGTTACAGTACAAGTAATACAGTGTTGTGGAATAGCTTTCCTAGCCACTTGCGTCAAGCTTCATCATCAACAGACTTAAAAACTCAAGCTAATAAACTGCCACAACTTCCAAAATGGGTGAATTACTTATTTTTTATCACTTATGGTTTGAAAACCTGTGATTAATTTTTTTTAATATTATTTCATATTTGTATCTATCCCTTGTTTATTCGAAATCCCTGAGAGATCCGTGGATAAATAAAGTTAACTTGAGTTGAAATACGTAATTTCAACGAGAGTCGGATCACAATTTCCCTATATACAGAGACGTAAAAGTATTACATAACGTCACTCTGTGGAATGTTAACAAAACTACCTCGCCAACTGTCTCCTACTAAAATATTAAATGAGGAAAGAAAGCCAATGGAAAGATGCGAATCATGTGCAATTTTCTCTCTGCGAAAAAAAGGTAAATTCAGATTTGATCAGTACTCATTTTTTAATGATAATTTTTTATATCATTTACTATGTTTACAAGCATATGTGGGTGGATTCAGCTAACAAGAAATATTCAGAATTAGAAAGTTTATGAAAAGAAAAGCATTCACTTTCTTGATCAAAAGGCACCGTGGTGTATACCGTAATTAAAAAAAAATCTCCTGTAGGGTCAGATAAGTTATGCCTGGCATAATGCTATATTCAAAGCATCGAGCATGATGTCATTATAGCGAACAAACTTCACTTGTTACAATTCAAACACGAGATAATTTCTATAGCCTGAGTATTGTCAACAATAAGCTTGCTTTTCTCGCTGGCATTTTAACAATTTTACCCAGTAAAACATTGTGTTCTTAAACCTGGTGAACCCCCTCTTCGTTACTCTTTTACCTGTTGGTGGAAGGCATGGGAGGGGTGGGTAGGGGAGGTTGAGGGGAGCGCTCTTACGAGCTATAATTTAGAATGATGACATCATAGGCGGGCAACACTATGTGTTCGTGGTTAATAATTGTTGACATGAGACGAACAGAATCTGCAAGGGTTAAGAATAAAGCTCTAAAAATTGCATTTCTGAATTTATCTACTTCTCGGTCTGATTACCTCATAAAAGTTAAATGATATGACGATGAAGCGGCTTTTTTTACGAAATTACTTTTGGCCAGCTAAAAGTTATCTCGTAAAAAGACGGCCCATGAAGGCGAATAACTAGAGTAATTTATCCTCGTCTCTCGGCGGTAGAGTTTCTAAGAAAGCTGAAGAATAATGTAGAGGCTGAACTTTGGGGCAGCAGACATATTTTTCAATCAAGATAAATGGAAACAAAAACGTCAGTTTCCTGCAGTTAACAAACAAAGTTTACGTGGATGGAAAACGCTCGAAAAAGAAAAACGGTAATTTTAATATCAACAAAGATACATATTCATGAGAATTAATTGTAAAATTTTTTCGAAGTTCCGGAACGAGAAGGCACATAATCAGTTATGAGGGCAGATCCCTAAAATCTCCTTTTCGCTCTGGAGGAAAACCGGCCGTTCATGTCGACATACTCATTGATTGGGGTCTTCAGCAACCCTTACTCGTAAAGTTCGTTTCGGAAGGCTAAGAACACAAAACATCTTTGTATTGTAGCAACTAGAATTAACAAAAAACAGCTAACTGTCAAAAATAACTGTGAAAGAATTTCTATCATGTATCAGTAACATATTCGCATTTCGCTAGAAGTGACGCCGGGATTACGTAACCGCGCCAGATACATTTTCTTTCATCAATATGCATTTGCTTCATTCGCCAGTTCTCGTGACTTTTTTTTTTATTTCAATTGAGTATTTTTTCTTCATGATAATCGATGTTAGTTGTTTCTGGCGTCCGAGTGACTTCTTCGTTAATAGTTTCATTGACCTGGATATCGATAAGCTACAAATTGTTAGTATTTCTTTTTTTTTTTGTGGTTTTTGGTCATATATTTTAAATCAAGATGTCAAAACAATAGCGGGTATGTCCGCAGGTATAAATCCTTTTTAGGCCCGAATCAGTCATCTAGCCCGGCCTGTCAGGCGGGGATTAAAATGAGTTCTGAAAAAGGCCTAAAACATAATTAATTCCTAGGAAGGTAAAATGTTTTACTGTTAAAAATTTCTTTGGAGGGCATTGAGAAAATGCACCACAATGCTCAATGTTTTCAGTTGAATCCCACCATCATACATATTTATTTGGTTAATAAAATATATGTGTATTAGGTATAGAGGGGTAGAGCCAGTAGCATTTGCCTACAATACCTAAAGTTTCCCAACTAACCGTATGTAAGCTGAAGGTACGCTCACAAATAAAGTGATCGTTATTTCAAGTTCGGTAGCCTGTGTAGCTAGCAATATTTTAGGTGCTCCGGCTAAATAAATTGTAAACTCAAATGGTCAATCTTTGTTCTTTTAGAATCCTTGTACCGGAGAAACCTGTTTCAGCAATGGGATATGCTCACCGATTTCGTTGAGCGACAAAATCCATAACGTGTCTGTTACCCGGGCTATAGTGGCAGTAATTGTGAAATTGGTACGTAGCTTTTGAATTTTTTCGTCGCATATTTACTGAGACGAATATTTTTTGCCATGTTACTTATATCCACAATTGATTTTATGAATATGTGAGATTTTCCAAATTGGTCATATTTTCTAAATACCGCGGTCAAACGTAGTCAGGGCATGGGCGAGGGGATTAATTTTAGCCGCCTGCGCACCAATTTTCCCGCGCAAAATTTCAAAGGAAAAAAATAAGAAACAATCTGCGGCTATCTCGTTAGATAAGCGAAAGAAAGTTGAAACGTTCGTAGAAATCTGTGAAAAGAAAACAAAGATATTCAATTATTCAATCACGGGTATCCAGTTGAATTTTCCGTTTGGAGCTTTGTTAGGGAAGTTATACGCTTTTAAAACACCGTGACTTACTGGCTTGTGTGGTTGTTTGTGGCTTGGTTCTGACAGCCTGAAAGCACAACACCCAAGCGTAACCTAATCGTCACACACCAGACATCTCTGTTCTTATATTATAGATAGATGTTTGAGAATTAAAAACGTCATTCTGAATCCCAGTTTTTCTTGGAGTTAGAATGAGCTTCTAACGTCTTCAAAATTCAAAATTTAGACGATCTTTCTGGCACAAAAAATAAATGCTTAGAAAGTTTAAAATCACCCGAATGGGAATTACTTTTTCAGCTGCAATGTACGTGGCGTTTAACAATGCCAATTAAACTCTTTTTTATAGTATTTGATTATGATGAGCTAAATAATTTAATCGCTGAATTTTTAATTTTTTCCTGTTTCGTTCGGCGTTTTCTTAGCGATCTAATGGAGTCACATTAACAGTAATATCTTCAAATATTTTAAGATCTTTAGAAAGGATCACTCATTGATAGTCATTTAAAGATCACGGTGCGTTTCATGAGAAAGAAGCATAACGCATTGCATATGTACATTAATTTTTGCGCTGCTTTTTCTTAGGAATCTGTTTCAAAGACAAGTTACAACGACAAGGATGTTAACGATTGCTTTCACCATGGTGCTTGTTTTGAATCTTCAAAGGGTAATACCAGAAGTTATAACAGCGTCACTTGAGTTAAGCCTTTTTCATTACTTGCACATCAGGCCCCAGTTGTTCAAAGCTGGGTTAAGGTACCCTAGGGTTAGTGTGAAATTTTATTTCAGGTCTGAAAACTTTGAGAGAAAATTCAGTTCAAATATTTTTGCTTGCAATTTGATCATTGGATGTTCTAAAAAGAATAGTGAAAATTTTCCCGAAAAGACTTTTGATCAAAGAAATAAAGAAAGCTGGATTAAAATTTAACCCTGGGTTAGGGCTAATCGGCCTTTGAACAACTGGGCCCAGTGCTCTAGAAAAGAGACATGTTGTCGAGCCCATCGATTGCAGCTTTGCATGTCTACGAAATGCGTTCTGTGTCTCATTAAATGTTGCTGCCGTTGCTGATGGAAAAGGGAAGTATTGGTGCGAACTTCTGTCGTCCAACATGCACAGCGATGCTGCAAAACTAGCGGCAAATTATCAATCACACCACTACATCCTTTCGCAGGTAATTTGAGAAATGATTAGATCTTTGAATTTCCCTTTTCTCTTCCACTGAGACTAAAATAATAAAGAAACCAGAGGTCTTTTGTTGTTAATGTCGTGGGTTGTTTCACGATTAAATTTCCAATATAGGTATTTCAAAATATTTCGGGTTCAACTTTGTAGCTTATAGGTTTATTTGTTATGCGATAAGATGTCCTTTTTAAGTAATTTATGTATGCATTTACTGCATTTAGAGAGAAAGAAAAGTGCTCTGAAAATACTTGCTGTAAAAGCCCGGTTTAATAATTTGGCCTGGCCACGTGTTGGGAGCAATTACGATCTGAAATTGTCTACATTTACAGATCTGCTCTTTTTCAGCTGAAACAGGACTAAGCTGGATAATGTTAGAAGAAGAGGGAATGAAAGCTGCTTTTTTTTAATTTCAATGTTGCTGTTGTAAAGAAAGAGGGGTTTGAGTAAAATTAAAGATACAGTTTAGCCAAGACTTAAAGATGTGTTGGTCTGAAATAAGAGTCTGACTCTTGTTACAATTTGTGAGATTGACTGACTTGTGCCCAGCCTGCAAACGCAAGACAAAAGCTTGCATGGTCACCGCGCTATCAACATAAAGTGCAACAACCTTTGTTTTCATCTTGAATTTTTGCCGGCTTTTGTTAACAGTAATTACCTTTGACCTTTATAGGCTCCTGCTTGTGCTGACTTTGATTAGAGTTACCCTTATCACGGAGGGGAGCATTTCATTACAAATGTATAACCATTTATCCATTCACCGAGCGGAAAAGCGATCAAAATATTGAACAATAGAGTTCCAGAAATCCTGTTGATATCATTCATTTTTATGAGTAATCTTGCTGAATAAGTCGAAAAGACATCTGGTACCTGAAAGGATTTGTGGGAAAATAACTTCTGATAATCACTAGGTCTACCTATTAGTCTCTAAAGAAACTGCTTCGGAAGGCGATAGAAATAGTTGATTGGTTATCAACTACGATTAGATAAAAGTAGTTACGAGAATCTCATACTAATCAAATAAAGGTTTGGAGGCATCTTTGTCTTTGTTTTTTGATGCCTCTTTGACAGTCACGAAAACGATCACCTAATCTGCTCCTTCCAGCCTGTCCGATATAAAGCTCTGTCAGTGAGTGCTAGTTATGAAGTAGATTACATTAAAAATGGTTGGATTTTTTTATAAGTAGCGTTTAGGAGCTGAAATTGAAAGTTAGAAGGGACAGGTGTTGTATCGTGTTTTAATTTCTATTGATTAATTTCTCATCTATTGTCAAAACTGCAGGATTTCTTACAGATATCTTATCATTTGAGGATTATCAGTCATCTATCTGGCGCTAAAATTTGTCTGGTAGAAGTTCACAAAGGAGATGAAATTCTGCGCTTTAATCGCTTTAATACTTTGGCTTTTGAACCGTCATGGAGTCGTTGCTAAAAACATAATAGCTTCGTATGAGCCAATACTGTATCATTACCTTAACGCTTCTTACATAATGAGAATGTTTGTGGAGGACATCCTCGACTGTAGCCTAGCCTGCCTTGAGAACAACCTCTGCGTTTCATTCAACTTGGCGGTTAATGCTGATAGTGAAGGAAAACGCTGGTGTGATCTTTTATCGTCCCATATCTACAACAACGCTGAACAGCTCATTGCAGATCAGTATTCACATCACCTCACGTTGAAGGTACATAATTAGTAACGTCAGTGTAGCCTAACAGGACGATCTGATAGTTAGCGGAAACTGGAAGTAGAAGAAATACTGTATAAAACACTACACAATTTAAATACAGAATTTTCAAGACCAAATTCATTGAAAGGAAGGACCTTACTTCGTTTAATCTGAGGAATAAAACGCTACACAATTTGAATACAGAATTTTCAAGACCAAATTCATTGAAAGGAACGACCTTACTTCGTTTAATCTGAGGAATAGTGAGAGTAAGCTTGCAGTTCCACTACTCGACAAATAATTTTCAAGCGAAGCTTTAGTTACAGTAGTGCGGTGTTGTGGAATAGCTTTCTTCACCACTTGCGTCAAGCGTCATCATCAATAGACTTTAAAACTCTGACTAATAAACCGCCACAACTTCCAAAATCGGTGAATTACTTATTTCTTTATCACTTATGGTTTGAAAATCATGTGATTAATTTTTTAATATTATTTCGTATTTATATCCATCACTTGTTTCTACGAAATCCCTGAAGGATCCGTGGGTAAATAAAGTAGAGTCGGATCACAATTTACCTTCCAAACATACAGAGACGTAAAAGTAACGTCACTTTGTGGAATGTTAACAAAACTATCTCGCCAACTGTCTCCCACTAAAATATTAAATAAGGAAAGAAAGCCAATGGAAAGATGCGAATCTTGTGCAACTTTCTCTCTGCGAAAAAAACGTAAACTCAGATTTGATCCGTACTCATTTTTTAATGATAATTTTTGATATCATTTACCATGTTTACCAGCATATGTGGGTGGATTCAGCTAACAAGAAATATTCATAATTAGAAAGTTTATGAAAAGAAAAGCATTCACTTTCGTGATCAAAAGACACCGTGGTGTCCACCGTAATTAAAAAGAGATCTCCTGTAGGGTCAGATAAATTATGCTTGGCATAATGCTATATTCAAAGCATCGAGCATGATGTCGCTATAGCGACCAAACTTCACTTGTTACAATTCAAACACGAGATAATTTCTGTAGCCTGAGTATTTTCAACAATAAGCTTAATTTTCTCGCTTACTCTTTAACAATTTTACCCAGTAAAACATTGTGTTCTTAAACCCGGTGAACCCCCTCTTCGTAACTCTTTTACCTGTTGGTGGCAGGTATGGGAGGGGTGGGTAGGGGAGGTTGAGGGGCTCTTACGAGCTATAATTTAGAATTATGACATCACAGGCAAACAACGCTATGTGTTCGTGGTTAATAATTGTTGACATGAGACGAACAGAATCTATGATGGTTAAGAATAAAGCTCTAAAATTTGCATTTCTGAATTACATCTCGGTCTGATTATCTCATAAAAGTTAAATGAAATTACTTTTGGCCAGCTAAAAGTTATCTCGTAAAAAGACGTCCCACGAAGGCAAAAAAAAAAAAATTTATCTGATGATCGTTTCTTGGCGGTGAAGTTTCTGAGAAAGCAAATCGGAGGCAGTAGACATATTTTTCAATCATGATAAATGGAAGCAAAAACGTCAGTTTCCTGCAGATAACAAACAAAGTTTACGGGGATGGAAAACGCACGGGGTCTTCCGCAATCTTCACTCGTAAAGTTCGTTTTGGAAGGCTAAGAACACAAAACATCTTTATATTTCAACAACTAGAATTTACGAAAACAACTAACTGTCAGAAATAACTGTCAAAGAATTTTTATCATGTATCAGTATTATATTCGAGTTTAGCTAAAGGTTACGCCAGGGTTACGTAACCGCGGCAGATACGTACGTATTCTTTCATCAATAAGCGTTGCTTCATTGGCCAGTTCTTGTCACTTTGCTGATTTTAACTGAGTAGTTTTTATTCATCTGAAGTGTCAGATGAATAAGCAGCAACTAAACTACTCTCTACATCTAGTTACAAGCTCGGCTTTTATAGGTACGGTTGAGGATCTAGAACGTTCCGTAACATTACAACAGATTCTATTTATATATTGATTCATGGATGACTCAGCATGACACAGTTACTTCTAGAACATTTTTGAAGGTCACACTACATCATCTATGTTAGTTGTTTCTGGCGTCCGAGTAACTTCTTCGTTAATAGTCTCGTTGACCTGGATATCGATACGCCACAGACTTTAGTTGTTGTCGTCGTTGTTTTTTTTTTTTTGTATTTTTGGTTTTGTTTTGTTTTGTTTTTTTATGCGGTTTTTTGCTTATATTTTATATTAAGATATCAAAACAGAGATTATGTTCGCAGACATAAATCTGTTTCGAGCCCGACTCAGTCATTTAGCCCAGCCTGCTGGGCGTTGGTTAAAATGAGCTCTGAAAAGGGCCTTAAACTTTTTCATTCCAAAGAAAATAAACTATTTTCACTATTACAGTTACTTTGGACGACACTGAGAAAATGAGAATGACGAAAAAGTACAACAAAGAGACTACCAAAGTAGTCTGAACAATCACGCAAGCGTGCGAGTAAGCTAAAATGCACTTTAGCCCGCAAAGTGCATCACAATGTCCAATGTTTTCATCAATGCCCAATACTTTCAGTTGCTTTGAATCCCACCATCATACACATTTATTTGGTTAATAAACTATCTGTGCATTAGGTATAGTTTTTGATAAAGTTTCTTAGCCAACTGTATTTAAGCTGAGGGTGCGCTTACAAAATGATCACTATTTCAAGTCCGGTAGCCTGCGTAGCTAGCAGAATTTTAGGTGCTCTGGCTTTAAAAATTGTAAACTCAATTTAACAATCTTTATTCTTTTTAGAATCCTTGTACCAGAGAAGCCTGTTCCAGCCATGGGATATGCTCACTGATTTCTTTGAGAGAAAAAATCCATAAGTGCGTCTGTTACCCGGGCTACAGTGGCACTAATTGTGAAATTGGTAAGTGGCTTTTGAATTTTTTCGTCACATATTTACCGAAACGAATATTCTTTGCTATGTTACTTATAACTACAACGATCTTTATGACAGGTGTGACATTTTTCGGATTGGTCATACTTTCTAAACACTGCAGTCAAACGTACGTAGGGCATGGGTGAGGGGATTTAAGGTCCACCTTAGGAAATTGATAACGGGTATCCTATTGAGCTTTATTAAGGAATTTATACACTTCTGAAACACCGGGACTCACTGGCTTGTGTGCTTGTTTGTCGCTTGGTTCTGAAAGTCTGAAAGCACAATACCTAGGCGTCACCTAATCGTTACAATGTTGCCACATGCGCAGACGTTTCACTGCTTTTTTTTTCTGTGGTGGCCAACTAACATCCTATGGTTTTAAAAGGGCGGTAAATCCCCCCCTCTCCCCCCCGTCTTTCTTCCATAAACAAAAGACTGAAATCGCCGCATTCGCCACAACGTAGCAAAGAAAAAACGGACGATAGCACCTCCATATCACAGAACCTGAACCCTGTAATGGATGGACTGGTTTCCTCTTTATCTACCTTGATCAGCTTAGGCTTGGGTTT
Organism: Pocillopora damicornis; assembly: GCF_964200805.1. Lineage (NCBI taxonomy): Eukaryota > Metazoa > Cnidaria > Anthozoa > Scleractinia > Pocilloporidae > Pocillopora > Pocillopora damicornis. Next base: position 38,667,583 of record NC_142670.1, on the reverse strand, counting down.
GTCTTCTTGGGAAGTTGATTGAAGCTTTCGATACGAAGCCGAAGATTCCTTCGCTTCGCTCTGATCATGTGAAATGCCGTCTGTGGATTCACGTATCCCACTCGAAGCGCTTTCGACAACAATCGACTCTTCTTCGTTAATTCTTGGACTATTTGAAAAGCGATTTCCATAAAATTTGCGCTTCTTGCGTCTCTGAGACGAAAATTTCGGCATTTTGATGATTGAAGCTCTCTCACTTGCGAAAATTCACAACTGTATGATTGATAATAACGGCTGTTCACCGAAACATATCAAAACGAGGCTGAAAGTCATTGTTGGGCCCCAGTCTCCCAATAGCTTACTCAAGACGCAATCAGCTTGCTTTGATCTGGGAGGAAATCGCACTTTTAGGACCTAAAAGGACGCATTTAAAAATGCGTTTCCATGGCAACGGAACAACAGTGCCTTAGAAATTGCATTTTATTACTATTTCCTGACAAAATTATTCACAAAAAGACATTTGGGGCTATTAAACAAAAGCCTTTAGAAGTGAAATCGAATGGAAAAAAAATGGACTCATTTTCAACAAAAATTGCATTTTTTTTTGTATCGTACCACCTCAGCAGCAATAATAAAATATCAAGTCAAAAACTGCAAAAATACAGTTGTCTCCATGTGTCAATTTAGGTGATATAGATAACTTTTTGTAAAAAAACATATGAAAAAATGTTGATTTTTTGAGGGTTGTACCACCTTAATTGAAAACTCTAGTGGCTTTAACACCGTTACAAAGAGGGGAGGGGGGGGGGGGAGAGAGAAGAATAAATAAAAAATCTCTTTTAGGGTTTTCGCCACGTCTTTATAAACTTACAAAAGTAATCCAAACATAAATTTTAAAAGATGGTCTTCAGTGAGTTGCATCATATGATGCATATATGATATTTGGTGCTAGTACATGAGACATGAAACCAGGTTTTTTTTTAACAAAATTGCAATTAAGAAAACGCCAGATTAAATGAAAACGGGTGACCTAATGTATACCAATACGATGCCTTTTGGAGATTTTCATTTTATATTTTCTAAAAATGATAAAATAGAACAAAGACCCTGACAATCTTAGTAAGAACTAAATAGCTTAAAACTCTCACTCTTTACGACGTCAATCGTAGATTTTTTGATCAAGAGTAAAATGTGAATTTTTTTTTCAGACCTAGTGGGTTGCACCAATTACACTGTGCTGAGTGAACCCGATCGCCATACATCGAATGGAAGAGGAGAGAGCTCGGACGCATCTCTCGTACCTGGCTGGTACAGATTTCAGTCTGGTTCATACACTAAAATGCTGGACCACTGCGTCAGCCACCACAGATGTCACACAGACATGACAGGCTGGTTAAACGGGACTCATCCATCCCTCGAGGATGGCGTTGTTAACAGGCAGGCGTGCTTTCACGGTTATCATGATTGTTGTTACAGACGAGTTCAAATTCAAGTGAGAGGCTGTGAAGGGTTTTATGTTTACTACCTTAAACCATCACCAACAGGAAAGTTTCGCTATTGTGCAGTTGCCTAGGGAGGACCTTAAGCCACAGAACAGTAGCATGTGAGCGGCACTATTGTCTTCAAGTACAATACGCTATTAGGCTTAACTGCTTAGTAGCTATTAATATGTTTGAAGTCATAGCAAGGACAAAATTACCCTCGATATGGTAGCGGGAAGCCAAGATGGCTTAAAGGCGTTGTAAATTTTAGACGTCCCAACCTGACACAAAGAGAAGTGTTCTGTTCTCCCAATTTTCCTAGAATCAATTATCTGAGGTGTACTTTACCAATCACGTGATGTCACAAAGATTGTAACGGAAATATAAGAGGAACTGTGAATTCTTAACAGGATAGCAAGCGGCTACCATGTATGAAATAGCATCGCCTAAGGCCAGTAAAAAAGCTGTCATTTTTTTTTAACCATAAAGGCCAACTTTGTTTAGCATATGTAGCGTAGTTTTACAAATGTAATCAAAATGCAATCATCGCCGAAGCGATGTATTATTGATAATAAAAAATCCTTTTTGAGTTATTATCACTATTATTTATAAAATAATAATTTTACGTTAGCGTTTAGAATGGCATGTTGCTCGCCACAATCAGATTTTCGCATTAGGGTATGTATCTTGCACCAATCAGATTGCCGCATAAGGGTATGTATCTCGCACCAGTCATATCAGAGAATTTGGATATCTTGCACCAATCACAGCGTCTGGGGGTTTTACACAAAGAATGACATTAGCCAGGCTCATTTGATAAGTGTAATGGTTTGTGGCCTTCGCGAAGGCCTCGTCGCATTCAACGTTTTGTATCATTTTTAAGTTAGAGCTTTTTTCCCGCTCTTTTAATCACAACACACGCTAAACAACTTACATTCCATTACGTACCATGAAAACAAAGTCCAATCAGAACATACCCAATCATTGCACTACATGAACATTAGGCAATTTTTTACGTGCTTTTATGGCATTCCACCAATCAAATTCTGTTTTGCCACATTAGACTTCGCTCTATCACGAATAATTTCCTTGTAGACAACCCACATTTTATCACCTACTCTAACCGCGTTGTCCAACCCCGCTGTAAAAAATTCACATGAAGGTAAATGTTATCGATAGTGATTTTCTCTCTGTCAGAGAAACGGTAGTAAGCTTAGTCCTTTTTGCAACCATTATTTGATCTTGTCACGCAACGCGCTCTCTCTCCAACGGGAAATAAATGGCGTTGTGTGACGAGACCAAACAGCAGTTGCAAAGCGTGGCACTGATGCATTTTATTTTTACAATGGAGCAAAACAGAGACAATAGACCACAAAATACCTGTGTGAGTTCAGATAAGTTAGGTTTTTTTTCTTTTTCTTAGGTAAACTAATACGATATGATCGTTCTTTTGAAAGTTCTGCTTTTTTTCTGTTACAAAAATGAAAAAAGACATTAGGTACACAAAGTGTCCCATCTCAACCCACCCAGCCGAAAAAAGAAAGATAATAACTATCGCATGCTACGCATGCCCATATTTTAGCTTTTTGTCGACAAAAGTCAGGATAACGAGGATAGTAAAATATTTATCATTTTACCATCACGGCGCCGATTAGGGGCAAAGGTACATTTAGTCATACTTAATTTAACTAATTTTCTCTGAGAGCGTGCTAAATATTTTTACTAACCATATGCATTTACAATGGCAGCCCTTTCTTCTTTGTGATATCGTTTCTTGCCTAAAATGTTCCATGTCACAGTTTGATGTCACGCAAATTCATCAAGTTCAGAATCGCAAGGTAGAGGGTCCATAAAAAAACTTGATATTTACTTGAGAAAAATGAAAACGTTGAGTAATGAAAGATTACGAATGTCAAACTGTTTAGAAATGGGTGGGAGGTATCTTTTATTAAAAGCTTATATCCCATGGTGCTATACGTTGGAAGACTGAGGTACAATGAAATTGGTCGCTGATGTTTGCTTAGCGTTTGGGGCCTGAAATTAAAAATGAGAGAGGGCAGGTGTCGTTTCACGTATTAACTCCCGTTCCATATTATTCATCAATTATTAAACATTGTAATTAGCCTTAGAAGCTTCGCATTAACTAGTTACTCTATCAGAATACAATGTATGTATATATCAATTTAACCTTGTTGTTTGGATTCTACCCATCATCTGTCTGGCATATCCATTCGTCGGGAATATGTTAACAAACGCGATGAAATTTTCATCTCCATCGCGATAAAACTTCGCCTTTTGAATCGCCAAAATGTTTCGTTCATTCACAATTTCTCGCCATATCTTTTCGAGCATGTCGAAAAAGAGGATATCTTGGGATCGATCACAACAGTGCCAATCGTAAAATAAATTTTATTATCAAATCGTTAATGATGCATGAAGTTATTAGTTTCCAAAACTAGGGTTATCACATAGGCAATCAGATGAAAGGTTGACATCATCATTAGCCAATGGCAACTCAAAGTAAAACCACTTGAACCGAGGGAAAATGGGGGCGAACAAGTCGTGATTGGTTTAAGTTTTGCATTTGATTGGTTTAAAGGGTGGCGTGAGTTTCTGGACCAATCACACAGCGAGTAGAGCAAAACCAAAGTAATCCCGGTTTACTTATAATTCACAATAAAGAATTGGTTTACATTCATTAAATGAGCTGCTGCGGTCCTGTCTATGGCCCCCCTTCCCCTACTGGTCGTTGTTAGGGTCCCCTCCCCCCTTAAAACCTGTTTCCTTTATTCGTATTAATGAGCCACTAAGGACTATAAACCTCACGCCTCTAGATATGATCCCAGATAGAATTACCCCTCCAGAGTTTTAATTCTCGAATATGCGCAAATACATTACTACAGGATTACAAACCTTCTTACGGTGAAATACTAACTTCTAGTTAGCGAAATTATTTCAGCACATTTTGACCTTCGAGTGATAAATAATTAAAGATGTGATCCCCGCAGATGAGTTTCAAGAATTTTAAATGATTATCGATGTTCCTTACACTGTCAGTTGTTAAGTTCCGTAAGTGATGCTTTTACTACAAACTCTGAAAGTCAAACTAAAGTTTAGAATTTCTAAGGAAACAGAAATTACGTTAGAAAATTTACTCTCCGTGAGGTCAAAGCTCTGACAAGAAGACGTCCTGTCAAAATACGTCTTTATTCAATTTATTTTATTACTTTATTGTTTGATATCCATGGCCGCATATTAACATAAGAATTTAAAGCAGTCTGCAATATTTGAATTGAATAAAAATATTTGATATAGGAAGTTATGCATTTTAGCTGGATAAAAAATGAATAATGACTTAGTAGAATGCTGTATGATGAAACAAAGGCGCATTTTAAGGAAAAGCTTTCTGATGTTGAAAGGTTTTTGCTAAACTCAAGGCTTCATTCGCTGTTAGTTTTCCCCTGATGGCAATTTCTGAAATTGTTGACTTTGTATAAATTTGACAATGTCTAAAACCAGACATCTCTGTTCTTACATTTAGAAAAAAATAGGTGCTTGAGAATGAAACACGTCATCCTGAATCGCATTTTTTCTTGGAGTTAGAGTGAGCTTGTAACGTCTTGAAATTAAAAATTTAGACGATCTTTCTGGCACAGAAATTAATGCTTAGACAGTTTAAAATCACCTGAATAGGAATTACTTTTTCAGCTGCAATGTACGTAGCGTTTAACAATGCTAATAAAACTCTTTTTTATAGTATTTGATTATGATGAGCTAAATAGTTTAATCGCTGAATTTTTAATTTTTTCCTGTTTCGTTCGGCGTTTTCTTAGCGATCTAATGGAGTCACATTAACAGCAATATCTTCAAATATTCTAAGATCTTTGGAAAGGATCACTCATTGATAGTCATTTAAAGATCACGGTGCGTTTCATGAGAAAGAAGCATAACGCATTGCATATGTACATTAATTTTTGCGCTGCTTTTTCTTAGGAATCTGTTTAAAAGGCAAGTTTCAACAACAAGGATGTTAATGATTGCTTTCACCATGGTGCTTGTTTTGAATCTTCAAAGGGTAATACCAGAAGTTATCACAGCGTCATTTGAGTTAAGCCTTTTTCATTACTTGCACATCAGTGCTCTAGAAAAAAGACATGTTGTCGAGCCCATCGATTGCAGCTTTGCATGTCTGCGAAATCCGTTCTGTGTCTCATTAAATGTTGCTGCCGTTGCTGATGGAAAAGGGAAGTATTGGTGCGAACTTCTGTCGTCCAACATCCACACCGATGCTGTAAAACTAGCGGCAAATTATCGATCACACCATTACAGCCTTTCGCAGGTATTTGAGAAATGATTAGATCTTTCAAATTTCCTTACCTCTTCCACTGAGACTAAAATAAGAATGAAACCAGAGGTCTTTTGTTGTTAATGTCGTAGGTTGTTTCACGATTGAATTTCCAATATAGGTATTTCAAAATACATCGGGTTCAACTTCTTATAGCTTATAGGTTTATTTGTTATGCGGGAAGATGTACTTTTAAGTAGTTTATGTATGCATTTACTGCTGTTTTATGTTACTCATTTGTTCCATATTTTTTAGAATTCTTGTGGCGCTGAAATCTGCTCGAGTCATGGGAAGTGTAGAGCAATATCCTTCAGAGATGGACCCTTCGAGTGCGTCTGTCATCCTGGATATGTTGGAAAACATTGTGAAATTGGTAAATAGTAATTTTTTTCCAGATTAATTTGAAATTCTCAGATAGATGTTACTTCTCTTGGTGATTACTCTTAAAACTAAAGATTAATTAGTGTGTTTTACGCTACATCCGACGTAACCATACCATCTAGTTTGCTTATTGTGATATGAGATGAGTGCATGGGAACAGGAAAAATCAGGTGAAAATATAGGGTGGGCGATAGAGAAATGAGGCATCCATTAATCTAAGTTGAATTGAAATTTGGGAAACTAAAACCATTCGCAACTTTGTCACTTACGTTTATCCGTTCTTTATGCAATTTACTGGCTTTTTCCTACTGTCAACTTCACCTAGACTTTGTTATGGATGAGACGAGCTCTTCAAGAGTAACTAATGATGACACGATATTTGGAGCGTTTAGTTTTCCCTTACTTATAAAGCACTTCCATTTTAAAGGAACCATAAACAATAATCCAGAAAGAAAGAAAAACACCACAACGAAAAGGAAAAAATAGAAAGGATCATGGGTTTTTAAATATAGAGAAGCAGAAGTTGATATGGATTGCAGATCTTTAACTTGATAATGGTTGGAAAACCTGTTTCAATATGAACACATCATAACCTGGGCCGTTAAGTATTTCTGGTTCTCTATACCTCACTTCCTTTGAGGTCAGCAAATATCTTGTCTGATTAGAATCAATTTTTCAATGTACAATCGTAGGATTTTAACTTTTGTGCATGTATTTCAGCTGCACCGGAGTGCTTGAATCATAAAGTGCTAAGCGAGCCAGATCGGCACATCTCCTACGGAAGAGGTCAAAAAGAAGACAGCTCCTTGATCCCTGGCTGGTACAGATTCCAGTCCTATTTATACGAAAAGATGCTGAACTATTGCGTCGATCATCACAAATGCCACACAGACCTTACAGGCTGGTTAAAAGGCTCACATCCATCGATAGAGGATGGTATTGTCGACAGGGAAGTTTGTTTCTTTGGATACAACAATTGTTGTTACGGAAGAGTTCACATTCGTGTGAGAAAATGTAATGGGTTTTACGTGTATTTCTTAAAACCATCTCCTCCAGGAAATGTTCGTTACTGTGCAGTGTAGTGGACCCTAGTTACTCTAAAACGGCCGAAAAAATTTGTACCTCCCTTAGAGAGAGAGAGTAAAGTGCTCTGAAAATACTTGCTATAAATGCCCGGTTTAATATTTTGGCCCGGCCATATGTTGGGAGCAATGAAACAGCACTAAGCTGGATAATGTTAGAAGAATAGAGAATGAAAGCTGCTTTTTAATTTCAAGTTTGCTAATGTAAAGTTCTGTTTAGCCAGCCACTGTTTTTAAAAAATGTAGGGTTTGAGTAAAATTAAAAACACAGTGTAGCAATGACTGAAAGGTCTTGGTCTAAAATAAGAATCTGACTCTTGCTATAAATTGTAAAATTGACTGACTTGTGCCCAGACCACCTAAGCCTACAAACACAAGAACAAAGCTTGCATGGTCAGCGTGCTACCAACATAACAAGCGGCACCCTCTGTTTTCATCTTAAATTTTTGCCGGCTTTCGTTAACATTAATCTACTTTACTGACTCTAATTACAGTTACAGTTATTATGAAGGGAAGCATGCCATCACAAATTTATCACCATTTATCCATCCACCGAGAGTAATTTGCATCAAAATATTAAACAGTAGAGTTGCTGAAATCCTGTTGATATCATGAATTTTAATAATCTTGCAAGATACATAAAAAAGACATCTGGTAGCTTAAAGGATTTTTAAGGAAGTAACTTCTGATAATCACGAGGTCTATCTATTAGTTTCTAAAGAAACTGCGTCGGAAGCCAATAGAAATAGTTGATTGGTTATCAACTACGATTTGATAAATGTAGTCAGCGAATTTTTAAGAAGCTGAAGCTCAGGGCATTTTCTCTTCGTTAAGGTAACTTTCGGACCCTCAGTGTTGCCTGGCTGACGAAAAATTCACAGACATCCTTTTTTTAAAAAAATTATTACGAGAATCTCAAACTGGTTGCATAAAGATTCCCACTGTCTGTCCGATAGAAAGCTTTATCAGAAAGTAATAGTTATTATGGGAACTAAATTGAAAGTTGGAAGGGACAGGTGCTATATCGCGTGTTAATTGCCCGTGTTTAATTTGTCGTAAAAATTGTCACTATATAATGTATTACATATGTCTTGTCATTTGAAGACTATCAGGCATCTGCCTGGCGTTAAAATTTTTCTGGTAGAAGTTCACAAAGGAGATGAAATTCTGCGCTTTCATCGCTTTAATAGTTTGCCTTTCGAACCGTTATGGACTCGTTGCTAAAAATTTAAGAGCTTCGTATGAGCCACTACTGTACCATTACCTTAATGCTTCTTATATAATGAGAATGTTTGTGGAGGACATCCTCGACTGTAGCCTAGCCTGCCTTGAGAACAACCTCTGCGTTTCATTCAACTTGGCGGTTAATGTTGATAGTGAAGGAAAACGCTGGTGTGATCTTCTATCGTCCCATATCTACAACAACACTGAACAGCTCATTGTAGATCAAAATTCACATCACCTCACGTTGAAGGTACATAATTAGTAAGGTCAGTGTAGCCTACTGACAGGTCGGTCTACTGTTAGCAGAAACTGGAAGTAGGAGAAAAAATGTATAAAACGCTACACAATTTTAATCCAGAATTTTTAAGGCCAACACTCATTGAAAGGAACGAACTTACTTCATTAATCTGAGAAATAGTGAGAGTGAGCTTGTAGTTCCAGTACTCGGCAAATAATTTCCAAGCGAAGCTTAAATTACGGTAATTCGGTACTGTGGAATGGCTTTCCTCGCCACCTGCGTCGAGCGTCATCATCAACTGACTTTAAAACTCTAGCTGATAAACCGCCACAAATTCCAGTGAGTGAATCACTTATTTTTTCATCTCTTATGCTTTAGTTATAGCTATCGTACGAAAGCCTTGCAAATCATGTTATCAATTTTTTTTGTATTATTTCATTTTTAGCTCGTTAATTGTGCGCATGCGCAAGAGCGAGTTGTAGATATGATGTGGGGAATGGCACTCGCTCGCTCGATTGGTAGATTCCTTTTAACCTTTTTTCGATTTTAGGCTTTTGAGTGTATTTGATAGCTTTTGGCGAGCAATAAACAAACGAAATGGCGACCTTTGTTGCTAAGAATAGTGGTGGGGTGACAAAGAAGCCAATGATAATCTTAAAATAATTTTTTTTTTTTCGTTTTAGTTTCAACAAGCGGCGCCAGCGACTGGCAGGCATGCAAGGATTCACACTGAAATAACAGAAAAACCTTCGTTTTTCATAAAATTGCAATTTACAATCCTTGAACTTGAAAACAATCCGAAGATTCGTTGAAAATATCACTTACTGCGAAGCGCTCGGAGTTAACAGATGTTCATAAGCTTTTTCTGTTACGGCGTGAGATTGAGGACAAAATTGATCATTACGTTTCATATCGTGTGTTTTTCCTGTAAGAAACAAGAAAAGTTGCCGGCGACTAACGAAATTACAAGTTAACACGAAAATCAAATAACACCTAAACAAACAATTTTAGCCACCGATTTTCAGTGAATTTTTAAAGAACAATTTTCTTTTAAGTTTCAAGTCAATTTGAAGATTCAAAATACATATTAAGTACTAAAATGCGAAAGTTATACACCACAAAATTGATAAATAAGCCTGAAATGAAATTCCATCTTGTAATTGATTATACGTTGCCTAGCACGTGACTAAAATCTACCCAGGCAGAGATCCAAAATTACGGTGGCAGTCTTGGCTTAGTTATATCACTCAAAACTCGTTCCCGTTTGTCTCTTTGGATAAAGAGGGAATCGTTTATGTTTTCATTAAGAAAGTATTGCCTTGATTTTCTAATATTTACAATGATAGACAGTAAATTTCACTTTTCATCCACATTTACTTCCAACCTTTTCTTTTGAACCAGAAACAGAAATGATATATGTTTAAAACACATGACATCATCCACCCTTGTCAAATACAATAGCATGATCATTTCAATTGTAATACCTACTTATCCCGACGTTACTTTGTTTCTTTGCTACATTAGCGAAACTGAACTACTTCTCGTACTCTAGATATGACAATCAACCACAAAATTCCCTAAACCAGATAACATTAAACATAATCCAAAAAATCATGTGTCAATTCCCGAGTTTGCTCACAGAGCACTTTGATTATATCTATCACTTGTTTATACGAAATCCCTGAAGGATCAGTGGTCGGATAAAGTTGGCTTGACTTGAATTTCGTAATTTCAGCGCGAGTCGGAACACAATTTACCTTCTAAACATACAGAGACGTGAGAGCATTAAGTAATGTTACTCTGTTGAATGTCAACAAAACTCTCTCGCTAGTAGTTTCCCAACAAGCTTTACATGAGGAAAGAAAGACGATGGAAAGGTCCGAATCATGCACAACTTTCTCTGTGCGAAAAAGAGCTAGTAAACTCAGATTTGATCAGTACTCATTTGTCAGTTGATGATAATTATTGATATCATTTACCATGGTTACGTGCATGTGTGAGTGGGTTCAGCTAACAAGAAATATTCAGAATTAGTACGTTTATGGAAAAGAAAAGCATTCACTTTCTTGATCAAAAGGCGCCGCGGTGTCTATCATAATTAAAAGGAGATCTCCTGCAGGGTCAGATAAATTATGCCTGGCGTAATGCTCAGCATTATAAAGTATATTCAAAGTATCAAGCATGATGCCGGTATAACGACCAAACTTCCTCTGTTACAATTCTAATTATATACAAGAAAAAATTACTCAGTTCTAATTGGTTAAGATAAGTGCAGTTTTTAGGTAATTCAATGCAGAAGAGGATTAATTCAGGGCAAAGAAAGTAACAAACCAGACATTCTGATTGGTCAATAAATTTTTGCCGGCTTTCGTTAACATTAATTTACTTGTACTGACTTTAATTAGAGTTACAGTTATCATTAAGGGGGGCATGCCATTACAAATTTATCACCATTTATCCATCCACCGAGAGTAATTTGCATCAAAATATTGAACAGTAGAGTTGCTGAAATCCTGTTGATATCATGAATTTTAATAATCTTGCAAGATAAATAAGACATCTGCTAGCTGTCTTGTCATTTGAAGACTATCAGGCATCTACCTGGCTTTAAAATTTTTCTGGTATAAGTTCACAAAGAAGATGAAATTCTGCGTTTTCATCGCTTTAATAGTTTGCCTTTCGAACCGTGATCGACTCGTTGCTAAAAATATAAGAGCTTCGTATGAGCCACTACTGCACCATTACCTTAACGCTTCTTACATAATGAAAATTTTTGTGGAGGACATCCTCGACTGTAGCCTAGCTTGCCTTGAGAACAACCTCTGCGTTTCATTCAACTTGGCTGTTTTTGCTGATAATGAAGGAAAACGCTGGTGTGATCTCCTATCGTCCCATATCTACAACAACGCTGAAAAGCTCATTGCAGATCAGTATTCACATCACCTCACGTTAAAGGTATGGCTAGGAATATAAATCACGTTAGGCTTTCAGTGGACTGGAATACAATGCGGAGTAAGAAAGGAATACAAACAAAATTGCGGGTCGGATTGTTTACATGCAAAACCTTCATATCCGCACGATACAGGTTCCGCAGATTAGGGATATTATTAAAAACGATACATAACACCACTTATGCCATAATTGACCATTTAATGTACATAATCTGGCAAAAAACTACTACTAACGTTGATTTCGGGAGGGAAACGTGGATTAAAAATTACTTGAAAGATTATTCTTAGTTTTATGTGGGTGGTTCCGCTTTAATTGACCGTTCAGTATTGGTGGAAGATAAAATGTAATACAAACAGGATTCAGAACTCAGTTAAGGGTGACCTTGATGGGATTGACAACTTGATAAAGGTGAAAATTACATTAATTAAGGGGAGACAAATTCGTAACTTTGACACTCGATCGCTTTAATTATTACAGGGTGACCGCTAAAACGGTGCGGCTTAATACAGTTTTGACTATATTCAGAATTGTAGCGGTCATGAATTAGAAAAGCAAGCACTTTCTTGATCAAAAGGCGTCCTGGTGTTCCTCATAAGTAGAAAGAAAGTCTTCAGGCAGTGAGGTTTGCAAACAAAGAGGCTTAAATTTTGTTTTCAGAACTCAATGGAATTTGAACACGAGCCATAGGAAACAAAGTCTTTTTTAATATTGATCATGACAAAATGAAAACAAAACAACCGAAAAAAAAGACAGAATATTAATAAAAAAAAACAAAACAGAAAAACCAGGCGGTTTTGTTCATGTTGGATAACGGTCCTAATTAAAGAACAAGGTATTCTCTGTTGCATGTCACCTAGGATGCTTAAATTACCAGCCGGCTGAAAATACAATTGACATAACCACAGTGGTTTTATGAACATAACAATGTTTGTTTTTTAGGATCCTTGTACCGAACAAATCTGTTCCAGCCATGGAATATGTTCACCGATTTCGCTCAGAGACGGAACCCATAAATGCGTTTGTTACCCAGGTTATCGCGGCAGTAATTGTGAAATTGGTGTGTAACTTTTAAGATTTTTTGTTGTTTTTCAACTGAATTGATTAAGCTATGATACGATACTGATAACAACAATTGATCTGAATAATGGATCACTGATTAGCCTAAGGAGTTATATTTTGTGTGATGAGAGCCAAATCTCACTCCATCCCTTTAAAAGGGCGTTCAATCGATCCCTCTCCCTGCCCTTTGGTTCCCACTGCTTCATTGGCCACAGTTCTGGCTCTAACACGGGTACGAGAAGTTCGAGAACGTATTTAACTCCTTTTAGGTCTTCGCTACGTCTTAAAATCTTTAGGAGCTCCACAGCATGATGCATATATGATATTCGGTGCTGGTACAACAGTCACACGAACGACGTTTACGGAGTTTTCAAAGAAAATTGTACCTAAGGAAACACCGTGCTAAAGGAAGTCAGGTGATCTAAAGAAACCATATGATGCTTTTTGGAACTTTAATTTTCATCAAGTCTTCCCCCAAATTAATAAAAGATGGTAACTGAACCGCTGGATGGGGTGAGATTTGGTCTGAAATGATATGCGTGATTTTGTACTGGTAATCGTATGATTTTGTGTGCAATTGGGGATAAATCAGCGCGCGTAAATTTTTTCAAAGACTAAAGCCATTCATCGCCGTTAATTTTTGGAATCCTCAGACTTCCTGACTTTTATTCAGTTCTTTGTGCTTTGTTGGGTGTTTCTGTTCCTCTCATTCTCCCTAAAACTCTGAATTAGAACGTTGCTACTGTTTCCGAATCAGTCCGCCATTTTTTGTTGTTGCACTTTCGTGACATACCCGTCAATTAATTTAATTTCAATTTTCTGCACTTTTTTGGATTAGTTGAGGTGTTCTCGACCATTGAGCATGCTGAAATTTTTACATATTTATATTATTATTACTCTGACTATATATTTTTTACAGTCCTAGTGGGTTGCACCAATTACACTGTGCTGAGTGAACCCGATCGCCATACATCGTATGGAAGAGGAGGCAACTCGGACGCATCTATCGTACCTGGCTGGTACAGATTTCAGTCTGGTTCATATACTAAAATGCTGGACTACTGCGTCAGCCATCACAGATGTCGTACAGACATAACAGGCTGGTTAAACGGGCTTCATCCATCTCTCGAGGAAGGCATTGTTAACAGGCAGGCGTGCTTTCACGGGTATTATAATTGTTGTTACAGACGAGTTCAAATTCAAGTGAGAAGCTGTGAAGGGTTTTATGTTTACTACCTTAATCCATCACCAGCAGGAAGTTTTCGCTATTGTGCAATTGCTTAGGGTAGACTTATAGCTAAGGAACAACAACTGCAGAGCAGTGCCACTTTTCTTTCATTTGTATGTTCAGTTCACCGTTCTATTTCAATAGCTTAGCTAGTTTCGTACCCAGACGTTTCACGGTCGAGAAGTTGTAACATTTCAGTTGCAGTTACGCGGTAGGATCTGGGTACGAGATTATAGTTAAGCTATGATATATTATGGTTTATAAGACCAGAACAAGGACAAAACTACTCTCGATGTAATAGAAGGGAGCCAGGATGAGAACATTTTCAATTTGTTGACGCCTCAGCCTGACACGAGTAGGTTTCGTCTTAATTCGAATTTCTAGAAGCATTCATCTGAGTTCTCGTTCACCGATCACATGACATCACAACAATTATGATAGAAACATAATAGACCGGTCCTTATTGAGAAGGGAGTGGGCTTCGGAAGATCTTGGCTGTGACGTAATGAAATTTACCTGATCCCCACCACAACATTGTACTATTTCAATTATTCCCCCCCCGAAATCATTCATTAATTAATCTCATGCCCCCCCCTTACCCTCTCACTGGCATTAGGCTTTCTATTGTCTTATCAGATCAATATCAGTATCTGGGCAACTACCCACCTACCCCTCCCCTTACCCAACATTAACCCTAACTTGTCATCAATGGACTGTTGTTCGGTTAGGGGAGGGGTAGGTGGGCAATTGCCCAGATACTGATATTGATCCGCCTTCCCTTTATACTCTGTCGGCGAATAAGAACTTCTAATCTCTTGCGAAGACTGATCCTCCCCGATCCCTCTGAAAACCACGTGATCCCTCCAAAAATTCCCTTACCACCGCCCAGGGGATAAATTTGGACTGGTCCTAGTACTTAGCAGGACAACAAGTGGCTACCTTGTTTGATCGAAATAGCATTGGGTAAGGTTAACGTTAGAAAGAGAGTGATACTTTCATTAATCATTGAGGAGAGCCTTATGTAACACATGTAGTTGTAGGCTTAACCACAAGTTGCCGATAAATTCTTAAAAAGTTGCCGATGAAAATGTTCAAAGTTGCTAAAAAGTTGTTATTTTTTTTCCCCAAAGATGCCAAAAAGTTGCTGAAAAGTTTCCGAAATGTGGCTGTTTTTTCTTCACTGGTTTGAGCTTAAAGTTGATTTTTTTCGTGGTTTTGATCCCTGACACTATAACTTTGTTTCCTAACAAAATTCTGTTTTTTAAATTGAACACAAATTCCACAGAATATATTGGAGTGTGTCTCATATGTGAATAATCCACTTTTAGCGAGATACTAAGGGTTTGCGACCAGCTACGACATGCCACGTGATACCACTTACCTCGTGGATAGGCATTTAATGAAAAAAACCCAACCCCTGAGGTCCCCAGATAGTATAAACCAGCTGAGTGACAGGTGACCTTCCTTTCGGAAGCTAATAAACGTGGCAAAGAAGTAAAAAATGATCTTCAAAATCCCTAAAAAAATCAGCAGTTGCCGAGATTCCTAGAAGTTGCCAAAAATCTCAAAACTTACCAAAAAGTTGCAAATCTCGACCAACTTGTGGCTAAGCCCATGTAGTTGTGGAAAATGTGATTAAAATGTCAATAATAGCCATGGTGAAAATAAAATTTTTTTTTTCTCTCTTAATTCTTGTCGACTCCATCAAACTCTTCTACTTACACGCCATTGCCAGTGGTTTCTAAATAAAGTGTTACAAGCAATCCTGCATAAAACATTAAGAACAGAACGACAAGTTACAACATTGGAAATGACATGGGAATAACAAGGGAAGGTGTAACGATATTTCGTGTAAACTAAATGAAAAATAAGGATATTTCGTTTGTATATAAATGAAGTATTTAGCGTGTTCGAGCTGTCTTTGATTAAAATTAGGTCGAGTGTAATTGTATGATTACTGCTCGTCATTTCTTGTGGCCTGCTTGTATTTCTCCGAGCATCAAGAAACGATGCAATAGGAAATACGAGACACTCGATGAAAGGGTCATTTACCCAACGATTCGGGAATGTGGCTGGCACAAGAACGTACTCGAGATAGCTTGTTAACTCGACTCACCTTTCTATTTGTATGATCGTCGTGAAGGTCAAACTCTTGTGGATAGCCGCGCGGACCGGGGTTAGGCGGTGGCTTGATGTCTACACTTTCAAGAAATTCAGTTTTTCAGTTCCCTGATTCATTTTCATTCCATTAAACCCAATTTAAACTCAACATGCCTACAGGTGTGAATGGGGTATTAGTTTCGATCCCAGAAAAAACAAAATAACAAAGGAACTGCGGTCTCCTCTCCGTGTACGTATTTGTCATATTGACTGGCTTGAATCATTTTTAAAGTAATTAACAAAAGAACTCTGCGCCCCGTAAAAATCAAAAGTTTGGAGCCACTTGTAACATCTTCCCTGAGCAGTGATGAGAAACTTGGTACTCCTGTGGACTTTGAGACACTAGACAAAGAAATCAATATTAGGGGAGGGGTGACTGGCTGGAATATGATTTGTACTTTCTGTTAACCAAAATGGCGGATGGCCGATTATGTTCGCTTTCGTGCGAGAAATAACACATTTTGAAGGGTTTGCTGAAGGGAATCTACCTTGAGTACTTTTAATTTAAAAAAAGAAGCTTTTTAATAGCGGAAGTGTAAAATATTTTTTCTTAGAAACGACGTTTTCCTGGAATCATCACAGTGTTGCTTTCTGAGAAGTGATGGACGTCGTCTGATTGGCCTCCTTGTGGAGTATACGTCATGGTTATTCCCGAGGAAGAAACGCAGAGTAAGCATAAATTCTTTAATTACGTTGGAAGGCTTTAAAGTGAAAGGAAGTTGTCTTGAATACATTCTATGTCGAAGTTTCTTATGTAGTGCTATCTATTACGGAGCGAGTAATTCAAAATGTCTTCCCCAGGACAAGGGAAAGGAAAAAATAAACGCAAAGGTAAGGGACGTGGAAGAGGACGAGGAAGAGGACAAGATTTACCATCTAACCCTGGCAGGACTGAACATGTTGGGAAGGTTCCTGGGGAGGATAGGAAAACAACTGAGGAGGAGCCAGGTTGTATAAATCGTACGGATTCAACAGCTGATTTTGATGAGAAACCTGCCGCTGGTGCGTGCGGTAATTCGACAAATGGTACCGTTGTTGATAAAGTAGGACAGGAGGAAAGCTTCCCTTCTGCCAGCGGAGAGACGACAACAGTTGAGGAACACAGTCAAAGGGGAAGTTCTTCGGGTGAAACACCATCAAAGTCTAAAAAGACCAAAGGAAAACAACGCGGTACACAATCAAGTCCTCCTGACGATAAAGGCAAAGGTACATTTAGTCAAACTGAAGTTTGCTGATTTTCTGAGAAGGAATGTTGTGTGCATTTAATAACAACATGTATTTAGAACGACAGCCCTTTCTTTTCTGTGAGAAGCTTTTTTGCCAAAAATTCGAGGCGTTAATAGCATTGGGATCTAAAGAAAAAAAAAAAACATTTCCCGAAGGAAAAAAAACTAAAATATTAAAATTTTATTGAGATCAGATAAACTCTGATCGACCACAGACCCTCTTGTATTAGAGGGAGGGCAGTTTAAAAAAAAAAGCGAAAAAATAGGATGAAAGAAAGAAAGAATTGTCTATGAATGGTTTCAGGTGAACTTTTAGAAATACTGTGATATGAATGTTCTTTTGCTGTCTTATGATCTGAACTCAATTTCATGTAAGGAACTAAGTTAATCTCAACCAGTAGATTGAATTTATTTTCTATTTATTCAAAGCTTCCACTTTGCCTCCGGGTGCAGCAGCAGCTGATGCTTCATCAACGAAAACTGTTGGTGGTACCACCCCATCTTCAGCTGCCGTTACAAGCAGTACTGCGGCAGTGGACAGAGAAGTTGAAGATGTGACTAAAAAGCTAGGTTCTTCTCTGGGAAGTGGAGGTACAGTAAAAGCCTTTAACTCTTTTTTTCATTATTTTTTATTGTGGTACAATAGTAACACTACAATGCATCACAAGAACTTAGTTTACATAACATTACAATGTTGAGAAAAAGGAAAGAATAAAAAACATTAATGAGAAAATAAAAAGAGTACTGACAACACAAATTAAGCATGGAAATAAATGCAAAGAGGAGGGGGTGTCTTCAGTGCCACAAATTATTTTTAACAGTGTTTCAATACTCTTTTATCATATACAATTTTCAGTAACAAGCTGTGTAGAGGAACTTATCTATGTTAAAATATTTTTAAAGATTCTGATGATAAGACTTCATCTACTGTGTTGGGGGCCTGGAAAGTGGCAGAAAGAAGACAGCACTCTTATTTTCAAAATCACACAAAATGGCTCCCCAGCAGCTACCATGACAGTTGAATATTGTTCTAAATATTTCTTTGAATTAGGATTTTTATTTCTAGTCCAAGTATCAAAAAAAACAAAAATGAGTATGAAATTTATTTGTACTCAAATGCTGACTGTGATGTATTGATTGGGTTAATTCTCTCTCAGAACACACTCCTCGTCAGACTCAAGCAAACAGTGGAATGCATCCTCCGCTGAGACCAGGCTATGGCACAAAGGGTCGCCCTATAGCATTAAGGGCAAACTTCTTCCGCCTCAATGTCTCACCACAGCTTTCAGACCTGTACCACTATGATGTTGAAATAACTCCAGAAAGATGTCCTAAAAATGTTAAGAGAGATGTTGTTAATGAAATCATAAAGACTTACAAACAGACAACATTTAAAGGCCATCATCCGGCTTTTGATGGTGAAAAGAATTTGTACAGCAGGATAAGGCTACCTGTTCCTGTGAGTTTCCTATCAACAGTGTTTTCTAATGTGATATAGTCACCCCTCATTGATGTATGAGGTGATTAGAGGCCAATGCTAAAAATTTTAGCTTTAAAAACTCATTACACTGGCCAATTTATGTTATCAACTCAGTTAATAAAACTAGATTGTCTTGAAAAAATTATAACTTGGACTGCAACACGTGTAAACATTGCATAAAAGAAGTAAGAAGACATCACTTTGTGAGCAACGCCTAATTGTTAATTGAGCAATTTTTTTAATTGTTAACAATTAAATCTAACTTCAAACAAGGGTGGCCATGGTTAAAAGGAAAAATGAGAAAATATAAGACTTTTTTTTTTTTTTTACACTTTGTCATGAAATATCTTTTAGCCAACCCTGGACTTCTTTCAACACTCTAATCCACGAATCTCCTGTTGGAGTTAAGGAGTTGTTTCCCTTTTTTTGTGTGACTTACAGGCTGAACTTAGTGTTAAACTACCAGGTGAAGATGGAGGAAGAGACAGGGTTTTCAAGGTTAGCATTACAACAATTTTAAAATAAATAATAATAGTAATAATGATGTCTTGGTGATAATCATTTTTTGAATGCAATTACTCTTTTGCATTGAATGGATGATAAACAATCAGTTTAGAAATAAACTTGACATAGTCTGCATTTTTTAACTGTTGCTCAAGATGGAATGCTACCTGCAGATCTTTAAAATGGTAATATATAAATTTAGGCAAGCCTAAAAGTGGAGCTTGCCTTTTTTTTTTCCCCTGCACGTCTCTTCAACAAAACTAAAGCCCCTAGTATGTTTAAAGTGCACGTTAAAATTAATGGATTTTCATTTGCAACTTCTCTGTGTCTGTGTAGAGGATTGATCATAAGATAGTGCCCATGGTACAGTTGGCCATGCATGCTAAAAGTAGCACCTTGTATGGTTGGTTGTACAGTTGTATGGTTGTACATCCAAATTTTTTTGGCTTTATGGGTTACTACTATTTTGTATAGTTATGGGGCTATGCTATGCGAGCTCCACTATAATTGAGACAGTTTTTGTCAAATTTGTGCTGGAAGAATCACAACTGAATATGCATAATTGTAGTTGTAGGAAGCATGTAGTCATACCAAATGGATAATAATTTCAAAATATTTTAATACTTATTCCTATTTAACCCACAAGGTTAAAATTCAGTTTGCTGCAGCAGTAAGTCTTTTGGAACTTAACAACTTTTTGAGTGGAGAACAAAATGGCAAAATACCTCAGGATGCAGTACAGGCATTGGACATTGTGGTGCGACAGATGCCATCAATGTATTACACCCCTGTTGGAAGATCATTCTTTCCATTTGATGGTCAAGGAAGACCCCTGGGAGAGGGGTGTGAGGTGAAATTTGGTTTTTATTCAAGTATTCGCCATTCTGAGTGGAAGGCTATGCTGGTAAACATTGATGGTGAGTTGCTGCAATTGGTAAAATTTCATATAAATTACTTGTTCTCACCATTGCTTTGAAAAAATTTTAGGAATATATGAAATGTTGCCTTCTCAATAATGTTCAACTCTCAAAAAATTTATTTTCAATAGTATACTGTAATTCATGAAATTAGCCACTGTTTCCTTTTGAAATTGAGCTTCACAATGTTCCTGATCATGAGCCCATTAACCCTTTACACCCTATCATCAGTATGTGTCTTCTCCATACTATTCTTTATACAATCATTTCCTGAGGTGCTGACAAGGAGAATTTGGTTAACAATCAAGAGCTTTTTTCAGTTGTTCAGTTGGCCTGGTGATCATTTCATTTATTATGGTGACCTTAATGTCTGACCATTCGGGGGGGGGGGAGGGGTAGGTAAACTATAAAGAGATATTAGATGCTAGTCACTGTTAGGGGTAAAATGGTGAAAGAACTGTCCAATGTTTACATAATATTCTCAGTGAGTTTCTGTACTTTCAGTCTCTGCAAAAGGATTTTACAAAGAGCTAGCTGTTGTTCCTGATTTCCTGTGTGAAGCACTTGATGTGAAACCCCATAATCTTGAAGACTACAGATTTGAACCTGACAGACGAAGACTTGAGAAAGCCATACGCGGTGAGTTGCTTTGTTTTCTGTCCTCTAACCATTATTATTATAAATATTTGTGTACAGGTCTGTTCATTATGGTGGTCTGTTCATTGTGGTGGTTTTACACCAAGCTGCAAAGTGGGAATGTAGATATCCACTAATTTCAGTCAAAGACTGAGGTGAATAATTATTTTAAAATTAGTACAAATAAAAACCAAAATGTTTCAGTTATTTTCTGTAACTTACCAAAAAGTGGCTGGAGAAAGTAAACTCTTGATAATTCTGTCTCTTTGGCTGCTTAGAGAAGTATGTTGTATGTTACATGTACTTGCTAATCACTTTCAAGTTCCAAGCCAGAAAATCAGCATACCAGTAAGGTATTGTAAGATACTTATGATTATTATAATTGTTATATTACATTTGAAATTTGTTTCTTATTATTTTGTAATATTGCATTGTTTCATATTGCATTATATGAGTTTATAATTAACTTTGATACCTTTTTTTGGCAAACTAAACCTAAATTATAAATATATATGAACACTCATGGAAAGGGTTAAACTTTACTACTATCGACTGCATACTTGGATGATAGTGGATGCTCACTTGAGTATGAAAACATTTTTTAGCATCATCATAGTATTTCTAGTGTTTTATCAAGCATGAATTATACACACTCCTTTGATTTGTAGTTTAAATGACTGAGCCTCTTTCCCAATGTTTACTTAGACCAAAGTTGGCCTCTGAGTTCCATGATATCTCACCTTATAAAATTAGAATAAAATAGGGCTCATGGGAATTATATATTAAATGGCCTTGAATCTTGTAGACTTGTGTTTATTAGATCCTAGCTCAATATCCATTTTGAGAGAATTAACACTTTTTGAAAGAAGCTTAATAGAGGTAATATTGTCATGAGCACATATATATGCTTAATTTTCTTTTAAAAAGCCTTCATATAATAATGAAAATTTAGACTTGAAGAGTCTTTAGCACTAACATGTGATGTTTTTTTTTTCGGTGTGTTACAGGAATTCGTATACAAACCACTCATGCTGGCCCTATAAAGAGGAAGTACACAATTTGGGGCGTGTCGGAAAAATCTGCCAACAGGAAACAGTTTGATGTAACAGATGAGAAAACAGGTCGCACTTACAAAACAACTGTTGCAGATTATTTCAAAGACAGATACCGGTTAATTTTGAGGTGTGAGCTGCAGATGATTTATATAACTTGTAGGCTCTCTATTATAAGCACTTCTGGACGTGCATATTGCAGGGTTCTCGCGAATTTCGCAAGAGTTTGTCGCCCTCTCGAGGGGCCTGGAACGAAAAATGAGAGCCCGCACAATTTTCCGTACCAGACCCCTCTCAGACCTCCCGCTACCTTGCTTCTTTGGCGGACTTTGTGATAAGCCATAATTATAGATACTCGTGACGTTCAGCTTGCAAATTGTGATTGATAAAAATAATCCAGATGAAAATTGAAATGATTCTAATCTTAGCGGACTTACCAACTGAGAGATATAATAGAACAACATGTACACATAATTTCATCTGGTAGTCATTAGACATTAAGGAGCCCGCCACTTACATTTGCTCAAAGGTGTCTTAATATTAAGCTTTGTTACTTGTAGGTACCCTCACCTACCGTGCTTACAAGTTGGACAGAAAAAGGACAGGTATCTGCCCATGGAGGTCTGTACCATTATTCCTGGTGTGAGAAAGCATTTGTCTGAACAACAGACTGCGAACATGATCAAAAGTACTGCTCGCCCTGCGCCTGAGCGACAGCGTGACATTGAACGCTGGGTAGGTTCATTTTAGCCTTGAAGTTTTTTTTTGTATTTGAACCAACTTGCATGTATCTCTTGCATTTTCGGTATTCAATGTGATGTTATTTACTTTTTTATTATAAAAATTTATAGTTTGCAAAGCAAAGCCTTTGCATGTATCTAAAAAAAATAGCGTCTGTTATGGAACAAAAAGAAAGTAACTACATTCGTTGCAACAACGAAGTTATTTCGCTCAGACGAAGGGCTGACGCTCAATACGTCAGTTTTAGAAACTCTTAACAGTGGCCAATTTACATTATCAACTTATTTGACTGATGCCAAGTTATCGTGTTCTACCCCTTCCACTCCCCCCCTGACGCAACACCACAGTATCTCTATACACTTACCCTTTTTGAACTTAATCAGACAACGGCTCCTGATTGATGCAAGTCGAACAGAAAGTGAACTAGAGCTGTTTGACATCTTAAGTAATTTGATTGAAATCAAGATACGTTACAATAGTACTGTAGATCTTCTATTGTTCTTATCAAAAAAGTTGATATTTCTATTGAGATTCCGCGATTTTTTTGTTCTTTTTTTTTTTTTTTTTCAAAAAGTTGCGCAAAAATGAATGAAAATTCAAAGAGATACTTGAGCCACTTAGCACAATGGTGACTACACAAAAATTTAGAAAGCTTACGGAACGAAAATGTTCTCACGTCTCAACGGAGTTTAGTGCAAAAGCATCGACCTCCTGAAATAAAATTTTTAAAATCTGCATGTATTAAAAATGCTAGTGTTTTTATTGTGCGATTTAAATCTTATTAGGCCCAAGAAATGACTCGAGCAAGTAGTAAATACTTAAGAGATGAGTTCCAAACCTCAGTCAGCACAGAGATGGTTAAGGTGGAAGGACGTGTGCTTCCACCACCCAGAATCAACCTTGGGCCGCAGGATCAGCCATTGGTTCCTCGTGATGGTTCATGGGACATGCGCAACAAATCGCTGCATGATGGAGCCCGCATTGAAAAGTGGGCATTGGCTTGTTTTTGCGGGAGATGTCGGGATGACCAGCTGAGAAATTTTTCTAAGCAAATGGGCAATGTATCCAGTCGACAGGGTTTGAAGATGTCAGAGGAGCCAGTTGTTGTGAGATACGGCAGGGGTGCCAGAGAGGTGAGATATCTTCACATTTGACAAGTGTTACGCGAAAACGAAATGAGTGTCATTGAAAAATCCACCGAGCAGAGTTCAGAAGGGTACTCTTTGCTTAAACTATGAACAGTGAAGAATGAGTGGACAGTGCTGTTTACTTATTCATCGGGTAGTGATTGGGTGTCAAAGGAATTGAGTGGCGCTACTAACGATCCAAGCTTTGATTATTTACGCCCTTAAGGCTCTACTTTGCAAGCAAGGAATTTTCAGGTAAAAGAGAATTGTTTCTCTCTTCGTCACGTAGGACACTTGTAGATTGCTTTATTTGTGTCTTTTTTTGTATTTCACGCGCTCCTTAAGCGATCGATACGACCCTCAAGTAATGCCTTAGGGATTAGTTTGGAAACTTGAAAATGAAACAGCGGTGGAAGAGCATATGCCTCATTCGACGAGCAATGAGCAAAATGTCCGTTTGTATTACATGGTGAACTTTCAAATAAGGTGTACTTTTGTACAGAAACTCAGATCACGCGTAAGGTAGCAATTAGTGCTCCTGTGTTAGATCCATCTCGTAGAATGATAACAGCAAATTGTGTTACACTTATGGACTGATTAGAATTCTTTTATTACAAAACAAGTAGAGTTTGAATTCATGTAGGCTTCCATAATTTTATTTCATTTTTAATACTTTCAGGTAGAGAGTTTGTTTTCTAAATGGGTTGTGGACATTCCAGGCCTACAACTGATCATGGCTATTCTGCCCGAGAGAGACAAACAAATCTATCCGGAGATAAAACGTGTCGGAGACAATGTCATTGGAATTCCAACGCAGTGTGTTCAGTCAAAACACGTAAACCGTACCAACCCCCAGGTTTGCGCCAACATTGCGTTGAAGATTAACTCCAAACTTGGTGGAATTAATCATGTTATAGATCCAGGTGTAAAGTCGCCTGTTTTCAGAGAACCTGTTATTATCTTTGGCGCCGACGTCACCCACCCCTCCCCGACTGAAAATGGAATTCCTTCCATTGCTGCTGTTGTAGCAAGCATGGACGCTAATGCCACTAAGTACTGTGCACGAGTGCGAGCACAGAACCACAAGAGTGGTAAAGGTGCGCAAGAGATAATAAATGACTTGGCGGTTATGGTGAAAGAGCTTTTAATTGAGTTTTACAAAGCCAATCGGAAGCTTAAGCCTAGCAAGATCATCTTCTACCGGGACGGAGTCAGCGAGGGTCAGTTTGACCAAGTTCTTGTTCATGAGGTGCGGGCTGTACAACAGGCCTGTATTATGCTTGAAAAAGATTATCGCCCGAGAATCACTTTTGTTGTGGTTCAGAAGCGCCATCATACGAGATTGTTCTGTGAAAACCAACGAGATGAAGTTGGCAAAGCAAGGAATGTTCCTCCTGGTACAACAGTGGACAGCGGTATCACACATCCGTATGAATTCGACTTTTATTTGTGCAGTCATTATGGAATCCAGGTACATCAGCTTTAACATGACATGTCGAGTTTTTACTCTGAGAATGGTGATTGGGAACTTGATTATTCTTTGTCAATCAAACCCTTACCTTTCCTTGGTTGCAATGTAGCTGTGCTATCTACAATTATCCACCAACTGCTCAAATAGCTACGGCATTTTTTGTCTCTTTGTGTTTAGTCTTCTATTCATCTTTGAAAGTGTGAAAGAGCACCATCCTCTCCACACATTTCATAAATATAAGTACAACTCTGACATGAATTACGAGAGGTTTGCTTAAATCGTGGACTAGTATAGGATGATGTATATACGGGTTGTCAAATTCAAAAAGTCTCGAAGGCATTCAGGTTTCCGAATAATCTCGTTCCAAAGTCTCTTACGGAAAAATCTTTATCTTTATGGATGGCATTATTATTCCTCCTGTGACCTTATCGAAAAAAAGAGGAAAAATTGTTTACATATATTTCTCTTCCACGAACTAAAAATTTAAAACATGGCTTTAGGACAACTCTGGAACAACAACCTACCCAGTAACCTAAGTTAGAAAAAATCATAATTTAGTTGATTTAAGCTATTACCTGGTTTTTATTTTGAAGTTAGTGAAACACCAATTTTGGGATCAGGTTGAGCTCGTATCGATTTTAGATTAAGGCATGCGTGAGACGTAGTTCCCTTCGTTAAAACAGTCATTTATTTCTTTTTTTTCTCAATGAAGTTTACTCTGATTTTACCCCGGCTTATAGGGAACAAGCCGACCTACACACTATCACGTGTTGTATGACGATAACTCATTCACAGCAGACGGCCTTCAGCAACTCACATACCAGCTATGTCACGTGTACGCACGGTGCACACGCAGTGTTTCTATGCCAGCCCCCGCCTATTATGCCCACTTGGTGGCTTTCAGAGCCAGACACCACGTAACCGGAAATGGAAGGTTAGTGTTCACAGACTTGATGACCCTTGTATTTTTATTGAAATTTGTGTTCAAGTTACTACTTTGTCTCTCTGTCTTACTTTGGACTGTCAGTTGCTAAAAAACGTTTGTAACTTTTTAGCACCGCTAGTCCTTACTAAACATGATTCCTTTAGCACCGCTAGTCCTTACTAAACATGATTCCTTTAGCACCGCTAGTCCTTACTAAACATGATTCCTTTAGCACCGCTAGTCCTTACTAAACATGATTCCTTTAGCACCGCTAGTCCTCACTAAACATGATTCCTTTAGCACCGCTAGTCCTTACTAAACATGATTCCTTTAGCACCGCTAGTCCTTACTAAACATGATTCCTTTAGCACCGCCAGTCCTTACTAAACATGATTCCTTTAGCACCGCTAGTCCTTACTAAACATGATTCCTTTAGCACCGCTAGTCCTTACTAAACATGATTCCTTTAGCACCGCTAGTCCTTACTAAACATGATTCCTTTAGCACCGCTAGTCCTTACTAAACATGATTCCTTTAGCACCGCTAGTCCTTACTAAACATGATTCCTTTAGCACCGCTAGTCCTTACTAAACATGATTCCTTTAGCACCGCTAGTCCTTACTAAACATGATTCCTTTAGCACCGCTAGTCCTCACTAAACATGATTCCTTTAGCACCGCTAGTCCTTACTAAACATGATTCCTTTAGCACCGCTAGTCCTTACTAAACATGATTCCTTTAGCACCGCCAGTCCTTACTAAACATGATTCCTTTAGCACCGCTAGTCCTTACTAAACATGATTCCTTTAGCACCGCTAGTCCTTACTAAACATGATTCCTTTAGCACCGCTAGTCCTTACTAAACATGATTCCTTTAGCACCGCTAGTCCTTACTAAACATGATTCCTTTAGCACCGCTAGTCCTTACTAAACATGATTCCTTTAGCACCGCTAGTCTTTACTAAACATGATTCCTTTAGCACCACTAGTCCTTACTAAACATGATTCCTTTAGCACCACTAGTCCTTACTAAACATGATTCCTTTAGCACCACTAGTCCTTACTAAACATGATTCCTTTAGCACCGCTAGTCTTTACTAAACATGATTCCTTTAGCACCGCTAGTCCTTACTAAACATGATTCCTTTAGCACCACTAGTCCTTACTAAACATGATTCCTTTAGCACCGCTAGTCCTTACTAAACATGATTCCTTTAGCACCGCTAGTCCTTACTAAACATGATTCCTTTAGCACCGCTAGTCCTTACTAAACATGATTCCTTTAGCACCGCCAGTCCTTACTAAACATGATTCCTTTAGCACCGCTAGTCCTTACTAAACATGATTCCTTTAGCACCGCTAGTCCTTACTAAACATGATTCCTTTAGCACCGCTAGTCCTTACTAAACATGATTCCTTTAGCACCGCTAGTCCTTACTAAACATGATTCCTTTAGCACCGCTAGTCCTTACTAAACATGATTCCTTTAGCACCGCTAGTCCTTACTAAACATGATTCCTTTAGCACCGCTAGTCCTCACTAAACATGATTCCTTTAGCACCGCTAGTCCTTACTAAACATGATTCCTTTAGCACCGCCAGTCCTTACTAAACATGATTCCTTTAGCACCGCTAGTCTTTACTAAACATGATTCCTTTAGCACAGCTAGTCCTTACTAAACATGATTCCTTTAGCACCGCTAGTCCTTACTAAACATGATTCCTTTAGCACCGCTAGTCCTTACTAAACATGATTCCTTTAGCACAGCTAGTCCTTACTAAACATGATTCCTTTAGCACCGCTAGTCCTTACTAAACGTTATTCCTTTAGCACCGCTAGTCCTTACTAAACATGATTCCTTTAGCACCGCTCGTCCTTACTAAACATGATTCCTCTTCCGAGCCAGTTTACTTGTAAAGTTTTATTAAAAGTAGAATCTTCTTGTTTCAGTATCGACCTGGTGAAATCTGCAAAAGCCATCGAAGTCAACGCGAAGATGAAAGGAGCCATGTACTTTACTTAGCTATTCAGCGGGAGTATGATGTGCACATGCGCAATTTAACGTATTGGCAATGACGAAAACAACGAAAGATGGCAACTGTTTTGTTGTGTTATAATTGTTATAAATTAGTACTGTAACTCCAAGGAATGATCAAAGTTTCACTTCTCCTTACGATTCATATATGTTGTCTTATAAACAGTTTAGGAGATTAGACATGCTTATTAGCCGGAGTGTTTTCTGATATAACACCATATTAACCAGTCTCAATCAGAGGGAATTGTATGTCCGTCAGAAGAGAGAATTGCCGCTTGGATCTGAGAATTAAATGGTCCAACCAGAATTAGCAAAAAAGGCGATTATTGCCAGGAAGACGTTATTTAAATAACTGCTCGTTTTCTCCTTATTTTGTTGAAAGTAAAAAAGGGTTGGGCTGCTTAGAGGTATCACGCTTGATTTGAGCAAAATTATATTGAAAAAATGAGGTAAACTAGATTCAGTTCAATTGTTAATATTATCAAAACAGTTTGTATAAGAAGAATGTAAATTGAAGAGACATTGCCTCCTCACAAATGTTACAGGTTGTGATAGAAAAGACTAAATGTATTAAAATGGTTGTTTGACATGGTTTGTTACTACTCTGGTTTTAAGATTTAACGAATGTAACGGAGAAGTTACAATTTATAGACCCAACGTTTCGACACTCCTGTCTAGTGTCTTCATCAGGGGTGATCAAACGCTACGACAAGAGGTCCTTTTATACGCTCTCTAATAAGCTGCCCTTTTTTCTGACGAGGTGTAAATAGGCGTCAGAAATTAAGCCGCCATCATCACGATTTAAAGGAGCGTGGGCGGAGTTGATATGTCAGGCGTCTAGATAAAGGCGCTAGTGGTAATACCGATTAGTGGTGATAATTTTAGACCTATCCCATCCAATTGTATGGTTGATTAGGCATGTGTGCTCCGATAAAGCTTAATTTTCTTTTTTGCTAAAGCAGACCGCTTTTTGATGCTCTTTCAAACGTGTACCAAACTAACGTTTGGTCTGTCCGATATACTCGTTATCACAGTCATTGCAGGGAATAGAATAAATAGCGTCGGTTCGTTGTTCTTTGGTGACAGGATCCTTAGGTTTGGCAAAAATATGCCCCAAAGTCTGAAAAGGTTTTTGAGCAACTTTAACGTTGTGGCCATTCAAAATTCTCTTGATGGGTTCCGTAACACCCTGAATGTAGGGAATAACAGCAAAACCAGTCGCTGGTTCCCTCTCATCAGGAGTGCTACTAGTTGTAACTGGTTTTCGGCAGTTACGGAGCGAGAAAAGTTTCCCGTTTCTGCCCGCAGTTTGTGGCTTTCTTGATTTGTGTACCGTTCGTAGGTTAAGTTCTTTTGTTTTGCAGTTCTAGCTAAGTTAACGTAGTAAAGATTTGATGAGTTGCCAGTGGTTTTGATATTTAAACATCTATCTTTTTTGTGAAGAGCTCAATGAGTAAAGGTCTATAAAATTCCAAAGGCGTATTTCTATATTAACAGCATTCGCCGCTTTCAATGTGTTATGATGTGAGCTGGAGACATGGATCGAGTACGAAAATACAAAGCCTGTTGGAAAACTTTCGAGAGAGATGATTTTCTGAGAAATTTACAGGTGAAAACAGAATATACTGTTATTGCGTCATAGTGCCTAGTAAAGACAATTCGAGAAACATACGTCCTAAGCAATCGTTTTTCAGCAATCAGAGAAACGAGAGACGGGAGACACGGTTAACAAGATCCTTAAAATCAACGGCCTTTTCCAATTTTCCTCATCCTGATTGTATATTTACCCTACCTATTCTGTTCAGTGAAATTTCACCGACCCAATCCTTCAATCCAGTCCCCCGATATTCCTTCTACTCTTAAGCTGAGCCATCTAGGGGACTTTGCCCCTTACCAGGCCCCAACACGTTTCCGACACGTTATTCTACTTTTGTCTTATATTTGGACCATTTCTGCTCAACCCGGCTAAGCTCGGCTAATTCTTAGCAACAATCATTTGTTTGATACATCAATGCAAACTGAGAAGTTCAGCCACGTTTCGACTTTACACAACTCTACGGCACGCTGGGCTTGCTTTTGTACCGCGGTGGGCTGCCACGGGAAATTGCTGTACTGTATGGTAAATTTGAAACGGCCTGCGTAATGATCATATTTAAAAAGCTATACTAATCATTTCAGCATCTATTTTCTTGGAAAATATTGGAGGGATGAAGCTCAAATTCGTAAAAGAGATCGAGCATCATATCATCGATCAACAACCGTCGCTAGTTAGGAGAGAATTTCAGTAATTTGGCGTTAACTTCAGTTTGACGTGGAGGAGGTCGCGGCTGGCGGCCTCCAGCCAAAAGTAATTTCGTAAAAAGACGCTTCAAACGGCCCATGAAGACGTAAAAATACCCCAAATGAGTTCTTTAACATTTTATTGAACTTTATAGAGATATTAAGACCGAGATGTAATTTAGATATGCAATTTTCAGAGTCTTCACGTAGGGTTAAAGGACTGAATTAAATAAAAGCCCTTACATTGCTTAAAGCCTCTCTCAGTTAAAAGCGAACTATTTCCTGAAATCTTGGATCGCTTGCTAACAATCGTGTTTAAATGTAGCGGTAAATTTTCACAAATACGCTGAATAAAACAGGCAAGGGTACCTACTTATCCTAGAAATGAGTTTTGAAATCATTCCAAACAGCATCGTCTCGTCTACAAGTGTACAATTTACGCAAATCCCAGGCATTTTGATCGCGATGGGTAAACAAGCGAAATGACATCCTGAATTTGTTGCAGAGAAAGACAACGCCAACACCGAGAGATTTTCCTTAACGCAGTGGAGAATTCTGCAACACGCTTCATTCCGCTTTAACTTGTAACACAACCGGCTGCTTAAATGGAGGCAAGCTGAGTGAAGACAGAAAAGCCTCCATAAATATTATGTTTCCATAGAAAGGTTCGTAGTCATGGTGACGGTGACGTTTTTACGACTCAAGCTTAGTTCAGTGGCCACGGATATGTTTGTGAACGTCTTTAGAGTCGGTTTTCACGGAAGGGTTCGTAGTCATGGTGACGGTGACATTTTCACAACTCATGCTGGGGTCAAGCGGATATGTTTGTGTTGGAGTCGAGTTTCGACGCTTAACCGCTGTCAGTAAAACTTAGTGCACTCAACAACACGTGGGCAAAATTGCCTAGAAAATCCATAAATTGCCAGTCGAAAGGCGCTAACTTTTGCTGAAATCTTGGTCAACTGGGAGCCTATTGGTCGGTTTTTTAGAAGCTTTAGTGACCAGGTTCTTCCCGCTGATACAGAACTCGCCGACATGGGTGGAGGGTGTGTCTGCTTCACAGTTCAGGCAAGCAGTTTAAAGGGGCTCACCACTTTGTGGAATATGTACCAGGACGGCACACTCAGGGCACGCCTGTACGACTTCTTGGTGACTGAAGTTAAGCATCTTGCTGAAGCTGGGGAGAATGTTGAACTAACAGTTACAATTGAGGAAGAAGAATACAAGAGAGCCTGCATTGATCTAAATAATGAAGCCAAAAGTAATCAAGCTACATATACTCTGCAGATAAAGCAAAAAAATTAGTTCCAGGATCATTTTCGTGTAAGATATTTAATTATATCGCAAATCAGTTTTCACTTCGTCTTCAAATAAGTGTTTCGACCCTTAACTAACCATGGCCCCTACTCTATTCGTTTTGACGAACACCGGACGAAAAAATGAATTTACCTGGGTTGCAAATGTTGAGCAAATATGAGACAAATTTCACTTTTGCCTAATTTTGCTCATTTTTGCTCAGTGGCAAAGATCATCTTTGCATATGGGAATATTTACGACCGCTCTTAAGAATAAAAAAAAGTAAAATTCTCAATAAAAATACCTCACCTTACTTCCACAGTGCATCGCTTGTTATCTGACCGCTAACTATGTTGAAAAAAACCCATTTCAGTGAGTTATTTATTTCTAAATTTACTTCATAAGAGAAGGGCTACTTTTATGTAGTAAACCTGGAAATGCCCTATGCGCTAGGATGAAGCAAACAAAGAGCAAAATGTCACATTTACATCACATTTACACACCAACACCCTAAGAGCAAGTCAGCATATTTACGCATTTTTTGGCACTATAGCAAGTGCGGTACAAATTCAGATCACTAAATTTGCTACTTATATGTTCACTTGGCAAACCTAAGTAAATCCCTTTTTTTGTGCAAGGGAAGGGCTAACTCTCGAAACGTCAGCTTAAGAAACTCTGAACCTGCAGTTCACATTATCAACTCATTTGATGAAACCAAATTGTCTTGTTTTAGGTCATGCGAAGGTGCCAGAAAGAAAACGTAAACAATCTGATTCAACGCCGAACGAGGATGAAACATTGCCAATAAAAATGAAAAGACTAGAGAATGATTTCCAACTTCTAAAGGAGAGAGTGGAGAGTCAAGAGGAACAAATGACTAGACTTCCATTTGAGTTTTTGGAGACAAGAGTGGCCACGGAAATAATTCCAGCAGAGGAAGATAACTAAATCATGCAAACATTCAAGTTAAGCTCGATGAAATATATACAGTCGAATCGTTATTAAGCCGTCAACCACGGGGATTGACGAGGTGGCGCTTAATACAGGTTAACCACTAAATACATATGTATGGATACGATAAAAACCGAGGAAAAAACACTATTTTATGCCATAACTGACAAATTGTTGTGAAAAAACTTGCTCAAAAGTACTATTAACATTGATTCTGGTAGATTAACATGGACTGAACTTTACTTGAAAGATTGTTCTTGGTTAGTGGAGGACTTTCTGGGGGAAATCACATGGTTTTCATGGGGGATCAGTCGTTACCAACAGAATATAAATGGGGGGGGGGGGTACCGTAGAAAATGATTTGCCATTTTACTACCACCAAGGAGAGGGGGGTCATAAGAATACAACAGAGCTTTGGGGGGGGGGGGGGTAATCAGGTAAACTTTTACGTGTCACAGCCAAATTCCTTCGTTAAAACTGTTTATAACTGAATTTAAACAGATAAGGCCTTTCGAGATTTCATTCCTTACATACTCACAAACATCCATATTTTGTTTACTTTCCTTACAAAGGCTGTTGAGAGACAATGTATGAAAACATTCTAGTCTTTTAATATATCAAATTAGATATGTAAATGTACGCGGGTAATTTGATGATTAAAGAGATAAAAGCGAGAGTAGATTATATCAAGAGATTATGAACAGTTTGTATTCTCTTGATTATACCTCGACCGCATACAGAAAGCTTGCAAGGAGCGCCATAGTTTATTTCTTTAAGTCTTTCCATCTTTAACCTGCTCCCACTGTAAACTGTTAGATATCTAGAAAGCTTATCAACACATAATTGCATTCATACTCTAAAATGACGTTTTCAGTGGGCAAAACATTTTGTTCCTTTATGTCTCTTTAGTTCGGAATGCCAGTTACGAAAGGCTCGGAGACAAGCCATGGGGTTATGACGAATACAAATGGAATTTCACTGAAATGTACGTGGAAAGTCTAAATTTTGAGACGAAAAGTCTAATGTCTGAAGCATCTGACAGCGGTATGGGAACTGAAGGAGCGCCATCTGAATTTGACGTGGATATCGGTGGTCAGTATCGAAAAGTCAAAATTATCATACTTTCTGTAATAATAATAATGACAGTAATTATAACTTTTTTTAAACACGATAAGTATTTGAAGCCAATTAAATTAAAATATAAGAAATCACGTGACTGAGTTAAAAGTTTACAGAAATGCTTTATACTCTTGGAATCTATGTAAAAATCTATCATTCTGCTCCATGATATCGAACCCCTGATTTTGTTTAGTTTTTTATCTTGTTGTGATGATAGCAAAAAAACCGTTATCATTCTTCGTGAAATGTAGGAAGCCGTGTTTGAAATGTTATGCATAGAAGGTGAAACTTATTTTTTTGAATGTCGCATAATCCAAGTCTAGAACAAAAAAGGTTATCTTTCAAATCGGCACTCTTAATACCTACTTTATCAACGAACGCTTTTCATTCAACATATTTATTTGCATATAAACACACACACAAGCCACAATTCCTCCATTCGCTTTGACGAAGGGCTAACACTCGAAACGTCAGCTTTGAAACCCTTAACGATGCCTAATTTACGTTAAACTTATCAACTCAGTTGATATACCAAATTATCTTGTTAAGTACTATTGTTATCACTATCATTATTATTATCATCATTATCATTATTATGACGAAAAGAGCCGCTAAGTTTGCGAAGCGAGCAAGCAGCAAAATACGTTACCTTGAATTATTTAACAGAATAATGGAACGGAGGAATGGTGGATCGGCGTAATAGCGGAGTATCTTAAGACACGGAATGACGGAATATCCTAAAACACGGAATACCGTTTTGTATGAAAAAAATGTCTGAAAAAATGGAATTGCAATAAAATAGGAAAACTAAAAGAAGTGTACGTAATATCATTGGGGCCCGGAGGGTGAGGGAACCATGAAGCTTTCGAGTTAGCCCCTGCAAAACTACATTCTAGCGTCAGTATACAACCTCTAGTTCTTTCCAATGCTCTAAAAATTGTGTTATATCAGATGCCACATGCAATCTTTGACTGTCTGTTTTTATATAATGAGTACAAACGTTATTATTACAAAATACCGAAAGATATGTCTATTTTGCTATGAAATTTTCCTTTCATTTATTTTCTTTTTCAGACAAACGTGACACTCAGACGGTAACAGGTGACAGTTGGAACTCACTGTCTTCAGCTGTGCAGACTGGCAACTTTGCCATCATCGAGGATATGTTGTCACATGGCCTGGATATCAACACAAAAAATAATGATGGAATTACGGCTTTAATTTTAGCAGCTTTTACTGGCGAAAGAGGTGCCATAAATTACCTCCTAGACAAGGGAGCTGATCCCTTTATTGTAAGCCACTCTGGCAGAAATCCACTGCACGCCGCTTCAGTGGGTGGTCATGTCGCCATCATCGAGACACTAATGTCACGTAGCCTAGATGTCAATTCCAAAGACAATAGAGGCATGACACCATTGATGTTGGCTGCAGCGTCTGGCAAGATTGAAGCTGTAAATTATCTTTTAGACAAGGGAGCCGATCCCTCTATTAGAGATCAGTCAGGAAGAAATTCACTGCATGCTGCTTCAAAGGGTGGTAATGTCGCAATCATCGAGACACTAATGTCACGTAGCCTAGATGTCAATTCCAAAGATAATGACGGCAGTACACCATTGATATTAGCTGCAGCGCTTGGCAAGATTGAAGCTGTAAAATATCTTTTAGACAAAGGATCTGATCCCTATATTAGAAACCAGTTTGGAAGGAATTCACTGCACGCTGCTTCACAGGATGGTAATGTCGCAATCATCGAGACACTAATGTCACGTGGTCTTGATGTCAATTCAAAAGATAATGACGGCCTTACCCCATTGATGTTGGCTGCAGTGCTTGTTAAGATTGAAGCTGTAAAATATCTTTTAGACAAAGGATCTGATCCCTATATTAGAAACCAGTCAGGAAGGAATTCACTGCACGCCGCTTCAGAGGGTGATAATGTCGCAATCATCGAGACACTAATGTCACGTGGTCTAGATGTCAATTCCAAAGACAATAGAGGCAGGACACCATTGATGTTTGCTGCAGCGTCTGGCAAGATTGAAGCTGTAAATTATCTTTTAGACAAAGGAGCCGATCCCTTTATTAGAGACCAGTCGGGAAGAAATTTACTGCACGCCGCTTCAACGGGCGATAATGTCGCTATCATCACAAAAATGCTGTCACTTGGTTTGGATGTTAATTCAAAAGATATTAGAGGTCACACACCGTTAAAAATCGCAAAAACATTTGGTAAAACTGAGGCCGTAACCTTCCTACTTAGCAAGGGAGGACATTAGTTTTTATTTCTTACTGCTCCTTTTAAAGGCCTTAAACGACTACCGCTTGTCACTGCACGAGTGTTACCGGGATGCATGCTTACGAACTATGAATTTTGAAGTAACTGTCACTTTTACTCACATAATATTTACTGCAGTCACCAAAAAGCTGAGTCGTTACAGAAATTCAAAGCCTTACCCATATTACCCGTTTTACAACATTCTTTGGGAGAGATTTTTGTCGATTAGGCAAAGATATAATGCTTTTTTGGCGGAAAGTATGTTCGTCATTGAAAAAGCGCTAAGTCAAGATTATTTGGCAAGCTATTAGTGTTTTTTGTTTTCCTTTTTTCTTCGCCTTTAATTCGACTTGTATGATCTCGAGTGGCAATATTGAGCACAGTAATGGTAAACTACTTAGTTATTATACGGTCAGAAACGTGTTTTTTTTTTTTTGGAGAACAAATAATAACGCGAAGAGAAGAGTTGATTGATAAAATATAACCGTGATTAACAAATAGAGAAGCCTTGACTGTGCTCTGTTCTATTATAAAGCACGCAGGAAGCGGCTAGAGCACGAAAGAAGTGTCGGGAGAAACACGAGACGTAGTCCAGTGTTTCTTCACACTTCTTGAGTGCTCTAACCGCTTCCTAAGTGCTTTACAACAAAACAGAGCACAGTCAAGGCTTCTCTATTTGTTTTATAATAAAGAATCCGTTAAATTCCTCAGGAATTTCTTTCAATTTTCAAAACAAATCTTATTTCCAAAGCGAACAACAGTGTCGTCAGTATGCTCTATACTCTCATAAAGCACACTACAATAAGCCAATCAGAATCCCTGTTAGAATGGTTCAAATAATCTGATTGGCTGTACAAGACTAAAGCTGTCAAAAATGTCAAACCGTCAAAGTTCATATTCTGCAATAGTTTACAAATAGAAAATACAAATTACAAAACAGCTCGGCATGTCGAATTTAACACTTTTGCCTGAAGTTTTTTAGTTTCTAATACAGGATCTGAAAGTGAAATGTTCAGTGAAATTCGGCCCAATCGTGGCTCACAAAAATACGCAAGTTTTTTCATATGACAAGTAGAAAACAAACTGTTCAAGGCGAGTGTATTATGAATGAACAACAGCCGAATTCACTAAGAAATGAAGATCGCTCGGAATGACAGCGCCGTAAAACTCGGTTGCAGTGACTGATCTGGCCTTCCACTCAACGCATCGGAAAGGTAATCAGGGCAAGCTCTTATTTTTTCACTCGAAGGGTAGTCGATTCAGTTCCTGAGGCTTGCTCCACTGCGATGACCGATAATCGCCATGATTAGCGAGCTGCGATAGACCTTAAGTCGCTCTGACACCGTCATGATTAGTATGAATTTTAACAGTTATGCCAGGCTATATTTTTCATCATTCCTGTTTTTTCTGTTTGAAATCGAAACTTTATATATTATACAAGTGTTAGCTGTGTTTGATTTTTATTACCGTACGTAAACTCGCAATCTAACTGAGCGTGAAAACCGTTAAAAAAACTCGGACTGTCTATCTTGTGTTATCTTTGAGGATTTTTGTCTCTGCTCACGTTACAGTAACGTAAATTACTGCGCCTGGAATTTTTGCAAACCTTTGCTCGCTTGTTCCGAAATTTCACTTTCAATTAACGAAAGAAAAGCCAGAAAGAAGCCCCTTCTTCTCGTGGAACTTATTCTTGGTCCCAAAATGTGCAAGGAAGTTTTGTGGAATGATCAAATGATCCTCTCGCTTTAAGACAATTGTTTTATTTTTAATTTGTCAAAAAACCGTCTTTTTATAGTTTTACAACACAGCGAGAGGTAATGAAAGGATGAAATTATTTTCAAAACAAGATACGGCGATGAGCTCGTTCAGGTCAAGGCGGCTATTCTATTCAATGAGTAAAAAGGGTACGTTTCTAAAGAAACTGTGGAGCTTCGTCAGGGGAAGAGTATAAAAGGGTAATTAAGTATCATTGACTGAGTTGAACGTAAATTGGCCACCGTAAAGAGTTAAAAAGTTAACGTTGCGAGCGTTAGCCCTTCGTCAGAACGATTGTCGAAGGGCTAACGCTCGCAACGTCAACTTTGAAACTCTTTACGGTGGCCAATTTACGTTGCCAACTCAGGTGATAATACCTAACAACCCTATTCTATTAAATGGTTTATCGATAACAGGGCACCTTGCTGCGTAATCGCGGGTGGTCTCTAATTTTAGAAATTTATGCGCAGAATGGAATACGTAAGCCAAGCAATTTCTTTCAGTTTAAAAACAGTGCAAAAGCATTGTTGCCTTATCACAACATTCCTCTTAGTAATACTTTTAGTCCATGATCACTATCATTCCAGGCATTGAAACGAGAAAGACCTCTCCCGTAGACTTTGGTTGTTTTGGTTTCGTGAGTCAATGTTGTCGCCTGCACTTGACCCGAAACGCAAGTAATTGTTTTGGCAATTAAAATAACTCAATGATATATATGTATATCGAAAAAAGTTGACCAGTTTGAGAAGAATTGATTGACTACGGAAATATCGATAAAGTTTCATCTCACGCATGCCTAGACCAAAGATACTATCGGCAAAGTGACGAACTTTTCCATTGGCAAGTTGAAGTTCTAAAAACGAGAAGTCTTTTTTTCCAATTTTATTACGATGCGGCTCGCAAAGGGACAGTGGGAATTCCATAAAAGTTTCAGTAGTTTCAGTTTCAGTTTCAGCTCTCCGGAGATAAAGAAGCTGCAACTTCGTCAAGATTCAATCGCTATCTAATCAAGATTTTCAACATCAGATTTATTCAAGAATCTTCACAATGATAAGAAATAGTATTCACGTTGACTGAAGATCAGGTCAACTTCGGCATAGGGTAAAATATGGACTGGACTATTTTTTGGACCATTTTTTGGACCATTTTTTGGACCATTTTTTGGACCATTTTTTGGACCATTTTTTGGACCATTTTTTGGACCATTTTTTGGACCATTTTGAAGGGGGAAGCACACCATTAGTACTGAGGGAGGGAAGGATGAAGTCTATCAGTACTAAGAGAGGGGTGGGAGGTGGAGTGTTATTACTCAGGGAGGGGTGTGAGACGGACAATTACTACGCAGGGAGGGGTGAGAGGTGGTTGTAATGGTAAACACTACTGGTTAATGGAGCTTTAACTCGATCACACAAACAATTTTGATCGGTTTTTCGTCTGAGTTTTTGTATGTTAAAATTTCAGCGCTTGGCCGCTGCGTTTCTTCATTTTTTTGTCATGCGAAAGCGAAACTGCCACGAAACACTGGACTTCTACGTTTTGCCGACGGAAATTATCAGTAAGCAACAGTAGCCACCATAGTTCCACTTCGCAGGCTTCATAGGTTTTAACGCAAGAACTGATCGACAGCCGCTTGGGCAAATTGGAAAACAAACCTAGGGGAGTCGCGAGGAATACCTGGTCGCGATTTCCGGTGTCGGTGATTATCTCCTTTGTTTGCGAAACAGATGAAATCGAAATTTGCGCTTTCCCATTTTGAGAGTACAGCAGTGTTTTTGGTCGATTCGAGAACATGGATTCCTCTTCGAAATCGTTCGCTGATGATTTTATATAGTGAAGGTATAAACTTTAAAATTTCGATAGCGCTTTTGAATTCTAAATGCTGCTAAGTTAAGACCGGAAATTCCGTGATCTCGTTTGATAAGATCTATGACAAAAGGAAGATAGTTAAAGTTAATAATTAAATACTGTATACACAGAGGGAAATTTGAAGCAACTGATGGTGCACAAGCTGACTCAAAAGGCGCACGCATAACTCAACAGTGGAGGATCGTAAACGCGATATTTTCAATACAAATTAAAGTCCAGTGTTTACGTGGCAGTTTTGCTTTCGCATGACAAAAAAAAATGAAGAAACGCCGCGGCCCAGCGCTAAAATTTTGACATACAAAAACTCAGTCGAAAAACCAATTAAAATTGTTTGTACGATCGATTTAAAGCTCCATTAGCTAGCAGTGTTTCCTATTACAACCACCTCCCAACCCTCTCTGCGTAGTAATAGTCCGTCTCACACCCCTCCCTAAGTAATAACACTCCACCTCCCACCCCTCTCTTGGTACTGATAGACTTCATCCTACCCCTCCCTCAGTACTAATGGTGTGCTCCCCCTTCAAAATGGTCCAAAAAATAGTCCAAAAAATAGTCCAGTCCATATTTTACCCTATGCCGTCAACTTCAAAGATCGGTCAACAATATGAAACACTGACAACACGTAACCCGTGTAACGTGATAGTAGAAAGAAGTAGAGAGTGTTTAAACGGTTTTTAAGTACGTGCTTAAGGGGTTTCCGCTAATTCTCTGCGAGACAAATCAAAGCAGGTTGGGTCGTTTATGAATTTAACTTCGGTGCGTCTTTCTGTTCATTTGAGTGGACATCGCTTGAATCTTAAAAAGGTAAATTACCTCGACATAGTACACCTCATCCGCGAAATTTTATTTATCAGTTATGGAGAAGCTTTACAAGACACGCAGTGAAACCTACCTTTGGCGGGTAAAACCGAAATTCTGGAAAGAGCCTTTGCCGAAACAGAAGAAAAAACTAACCAAAGGAAAGAGCTTCCTTCCGCATTCGCCTCCATCTTATCGTTTTATAAACAACAACTTCAGTAGTTTGGTATCGTCTGAAGAAGGAGATTTTTGCCAGCTAAAAGAGTGCGCTGTGTTCAGAAGAAGACCAAGTTGGCATAGGAGACGCTTTGTGCTGTTGGCAGATAAGCTATACTGTTATGAGAGGAGGGAAGAAGTGCTGGTCTTCTTCGAGATCACAATGATGTCCAATGTCACGTCTTTGACTGTTCAGAACTCTATATGCATTAAGATTTCCCAGGTTGATGGGAGTATTAGAATGTTGAGATTCTCGTCTACAGAAGTCAGAAACGCTTGGCTCACGGCCTTATTGACAGCTAAGGCAGTCAATTTACTGAAGTACCAGTAATACTTTTAGAGGCATCACCACTTCAGTAAATAATCTGAACATTCAAGCATGTAATTATTCGAGTTTAATTCTCTCCAGGTGTAAATATACTTTTGGACTACTGATAAGGTTTGAAACAATATTGTAATCATGATAATGACAATACATTTTTTAAAATCTCCAAGAGAAAAATATAAAACATTTCAAGGTTAAAGTTAAGTCAAGGTTAAAACAGTATTTATTTAGTCGTTCAAGGAACACAAATATAAATTCCCATGAAATTGTTGCGCTTTTATTTTGTAAAGCCTTTTTATTAAAGTGACCTTTGAGATAATTAATCGTAATCGTTTTAAGAGGGAAACAAGCACCTTTTATTGTCAGATCAATAAATTTGTATATAAATATTTAACTTTAGGAAAAGTCCAGAAGAGCTGGGATTATTCATGAAAAAGTTAATCTTTTTTCGACCATAAAATCCCTTTGATTTCAATGACTCAAAAGGGTAAGCTTTAAAAATGTATCTGTAGGTCGCAAAACTAGGATGTCATTCCTTTAAATAGTTCATCTCGTTGAAAATGCG
The DNA here is from genome assembly GCF_964200805.1 of Pocillopora damicornis. Taxonomy (NCBI): domain Eukaryota; kingdom Metazoa; phylum Cnidaria; class Anthozoa; order Scleractinia; family Pocilloporidae; genus Pocillopora; species Pocillopora damicornis. Next base: position 38,625,894 of record NC_142670.1, on the reverse strand, counting down.
CAGTTCAAATATAAACATTTGACTGAGCAACACGAGATGGGTGGCATGTTTACAGAGCACCTCTTTAGCTCGTCCGCCACACTGACCGGAAGATAAGGTCAAAGTAAATAAGTTTATTTGAACATACTCTTCGGCTACTGAAAATGTCTTTTATCAGAGCTACTTCAGAACCGCAAATATTAGAGGAATCTTCTGTTTATCTTACCCATTTCCTCCCTACATTTCTCAAACAGTGATTTTCTTTGCTGATTTACATAGGTATGTTAACTCTGAGAATTGGGGAGTTGATCAGACAACATCCCTTTTCTTCATTCTCGTCATAGTGCGGGAGGGAATAATGAATTGGTCAGCAGTCCTGGTGAAGGGGTTAAAACTCTACAATGAAGATTATCAAAAATATGCTTAGCATTTAGTAATGACAGAGAGAAAACCATTCCATTCTGGCAACGTGACTTGAACAAATCTGAATAGATTTTAGGTTGAAAAATCAATGGACATGTTTTCAGACGCATTAAAATCGAACTTGTTCTCAAAATTTAATCCTTTAAGAAGACATTGAAAACATGATTTTGGCGAATTACAGTTTAAGGCGTATTGCATCGTACGTGAACTGTAATTTGTGTTACGTCACAAAGGTGAAAAGGTGAGTGGTTACTAGGCAAAAAAGACTTTTCAATCGCTATGCCGCTATAAGAAACCCACAAAAAGTCCAAAGATGAAAAAGTTCTGCTCTGGACATCACCTACGCTCGTCACTCGCAGCACGTTCAGTTGAAAGTCTCATTAAATTCAATGTTTTTTCGATGAGACTGAAGTTGAACCACGACACAAATAACATTCATGACCGACATGCTTTGCACACTTCTTTTAATTCGTTTGATTCTGTTTTTTGTACATTACTTACAGCTATGTTCATTTTTCATGAGCTGATTGAGCTAATAAAATTCTGATTAATATAAGACGTACTATTCATTTACCTCTACAAAAATATATTTTTGATATGCCTAATTATTAAGTTACGTTGTAGTTGAGTCTGGAGGTGAGAATATTTTTAAAAAGTTGTGCGACCACTAATACTATCCAATTTCTTCATCTCTTAATTCTATTTCTCATCCGCCATGAATAATCATCAAGTTTTCTTTTCACAAAAGAGATTAATATTTAAGTAACTCTTATAAAAGAAAAAAAACCAATAGTCAGGTTAATCCATTCCATTGTAATCTCCTAGAGAATTAGTGACATATACAGTCTTTTAAAAGAAAAAAGATAAATATCCTGTGTTTCCCTAGGAAGTATTACATAAGGTTCAAGAAAATTTAAATCTCAAATATAGAGGCAATTTTCAATTCTCTGAAAATGAGCAAATGCTGAAAAATTCAGGATAAGACCGTGGCAAAATTCTATGGAGTGTGAACTAAAATAAATAGCAATATGTCGGTAACTAATTAAGTTACTCTTCACAAAGTGTCTTCAGGCGAAGTACATCCCTTTTAACATCTCAGGATGAACTTGGACAGCTTTGGCCAAAATCTGCGGACTTCTCTCTTGTCTATGACCACCACTGCAAGACGAACCATTAAATATCCCTACCCCTTAGATTTCAAATCTCCCTAAACAAAAAGGACCTCTATCATCCTTCCACAATCACGCCCTTAATTCACCAGTCCCGGAGGCCTCATTCCTCCCCCCTCCCCCCTCCGCCTATCTCTAAAGGCTAAACTTCAAACCAATCTTCGAATCTGGCTTCTTTGGTTGCTTTTGGAGTAAAGACAAGACGCTAATGAACCCGCCCATTCCTCTTGCAGGGCACCAGCCGTCCTTCGCATTATCACGTGCTGTTGGACGACATTAATTTCAAAGCAGACGAGATCCAGGCCCTTACGTATCAGTTGTGTCATACTAGTACTTACGTCAGGTGCACACGAGTAGTATCCATACCATCCCCCGCCTATTATGCGCATTTGGTGGCATTCAGAATGCGATTTCATTTGGTAGAAAGAGAACGGGAAAGGTGAGATATTGTGCACGGTAGACGAAGAGTGTCCCCACTCATGAAGGATGGTGAAATTCCACATAATCTAATGAAACTTATTGGCCAAGGCAGAAACGTGACTGATAATTGAAAATTTGTGATTTTTTTTCCTTTACTGTTAAAGTGAGATCAGAACATACTATCACATTCCTGGGTAAGAAAATTGAACCTGGTAGAATTTGACTCATTGACCTCCACATATGAGCTGTAAAGGCTTTGCGAACTAAAAAATACCCATGAAATCTGAGAGGGAGGGCTTGGGATACCGGAGAGAGTAATCTACGGTTCAAGAGATAGGCGGAGGTGGGAGGGGGGAGGGCTGAGGCCTCCGGGACTGGGGAATTAAGGGCGTGATTGTGGATGGATGATAGAGGTCCTTTTTGTTTGGGGAGATTTGAAATCTAAGGGGTAGGGATATTTAATGGCTTAAAAGAGGAAAGAAGTTTAGAGAGCCGAGAGGTAAAGGAATCCAGGCGTAGCTAGCTGGAGGAAGGTGAGTTTAAGATCTTTTTCTTTTTGTTAATTCTGATATTAGTGAAAATCTTTTCGCAATGGCTCTCTATACAACCCTAAGAATGGTTCGTCAAAATAAAAACTCGCTGGAACTTTTGAGTACTATTTTTGAAAACAGTTCACCAAAAGGGTCTTTTGGAGCAAATAAAAAAAGAGTTGAATTTTTGCTTCTGTCGCCGGATTCTTGAAAATTACTGACAACCTCTCTTAAGGTGCTCTCTAAAGTAAATTTAGAGACAATGCTGGTAGAAAAAAAAGATAGTATTTTGGGCTTTGATTTAGTGTGTCTGTTTCAAATGGCTGGTTAAATCAGAAAAAAAGGCTTCGCGGGAAAATCTGTGACTTAGGGAAGAGCGCATTCTCTATTTTCCATTGTAGTATAGCTTTTCTTTTAAGGGGGGCACGTTTTGACTAATTCCACACTAAAACCAACCACAACAAATAAAACAAATGTGTGAAAACCTAAATAAAGTGAAGTTAGCAAAATTCTGCGATAGGAGTAGGCCTAGGGATGCGTTGATAATCCAGTTTTATTTTTCTATTTACCCTGTGGCCCCTGAGAGTGAGTCTAATTTCTCCTTATAATTTCACCCCTGGGGAGAATAAAGAAAATTAATTATTAACTCAAATTGCTCTTAATGTTTGGACAAACACTTCGACAAAGTTTCCATTTTTGTCCATGACTTTAACTTTTTGCACAGGGCAAAGTCCAGTAACAGGTTTCAACTTGCTTTTCTGGTACACAGCATTCCCCTGGATGTTACCATTCGATGTAGGTGTTGGCCCTTGGAACTGACTTTGAAACGGTGGTGCTTCGGGATTCAAACTTGTGTTAGTTTCTCCAGTCTTCTCATTATGTAGGCACCGGTGATGGTTTTTTCTGCATTTGTCGCAGGTTGAGCCGTCTGGTTTCTTGCAATCGTTTGTGTGATGCGCTCTCAGACACTTGCGACATCGCCAATGTTGCTTTACAACCTCCCACCTTTGATTGACTGTTAGAATCTGAAACTTAGGACATGCAGCCAGGTGATGTTTAGTCTTACAGCCAAGAGGACATGTTTCATCGTCAGAATCCTCGCTGTTAGTGGCGTTATTTTCTGTCTTTTTGGGACTTTTGTCTCGGCGAATTTCGTTTCTTTCCACTGTGTTGGTGTTCGCTTTCCCTCGGGAACGAATACTCGCTTCTTGATGTAACCAGGTGATTAGATTGCTCACGGTTTCTTCTTTTCCTTCTCTTTTCATTTCTCTACCAAAATCTGAATTGTCACTTGGATCGAGTTTGGACAGAAGCTGGGACATGAGGAACGGCGCTTCAACTGACTCCAGCACAGGACACCCAATATTATCTTCCATGTCACTTACATAACAGGCTATTGTCGTAGCGAAATGCGTTAAGGACTTAGATTCTCGTTTGACTGCTTTAAGATTATTAATCTCGGTGTGCAGTTCGTCCATTAGTTTTCGTCTGTCTGCGAACTCTGTATCCAAAATGATCCACGCGCTGTCAATGGTTTTACAAGTTTTTACTTGGTCGGTCCAGGACGATCCTTTTGGCATTGCATTTCGAAAACGTTGCAACTGTTCATCTTTATCCTGACCGTATTTCTTCATCCAATGGCTGAACTCCTTTTTCCACGTGGCATAGGTTCTGCGAGTTCCGTCCCATACTGGTACAGGTAATCGTTGTAAACTTGAGTTTGACGGTTTTGATCCGATGTTATCGGCCATTTTCTGCACCGCCGACGTCATGGACGACATTGATAATGTTAGCGCTTCCAGAGTTGTCGCATTGTTAGAATTTTCTGAGGAGTTTTGTTCCTTTTGATATGCAGCAAACTTTAAAGTGATTTGAAGGAAATCAGCTTTGGTTTTGTCTCCAGCTTTCTTTGTTGCTAACACGAGTTCGTCTTCTGGGCCAGTGCCTTCGTCGACCAGTCTATCCAGAATTGTTTCCTGCTGTTTCTTGACCAGCCTGTACTTGGTTTCTACTAAACTGAATGCTGCTTCAAGTGTTTTTAGTTCCGGTTTTACGGAGAAAATTGTTTCGAATTCTTCCATTAATTCGTACAAGAGTTTGACGGCATTGTCCAGTTTTCCCGCGAGAGTTTTCAAGTCTACCTTCGGCGGCATTGTGAGCGGAATTTAAATGCGAAGCTTGGCGGTAGTTAGTAACTCGGCGTTATCTTCTGCAACAAATTTTGACTGATTCGCTCCTGTGATTGAAGGGCTACTTTATGTTGAAGATTTCACCACTAACTGATTTTTGCGTACATGACCGTACATGGAATTTATTTGCACTTGTAGTAGTATAGTCAACTGAAAAATTAAATTAATATGACAAAGAAGGTTATTACACATGTCGATTTCGGTTGAAGCGACGGGAAAATATTATACTTACAATTTGTGTTCCATATGCGGCTAGTAAGCTTCGAAGTGCGATCTGTGGTGACACTTTTGAAATGTAAGTTGCGTAACGAACTTCTAGGTTTTTAAATAATTAGTCACCTGATCTATTTTTGCCGCGTTGCGCTAAGATAATTCAATATTCACAAAAAAAAAAATGACAAACGGCTTGAGAAATGCAAATCATCATCACTTAGCAAATGTAAAGAGAACAGTATGGAGAAAATGAACTCTGATATTAGGGTGCAAGGGGTTAAGAAACACTTTCCTTCCTTTCTCTTGGGTTGAGAGAAACAAAAATCTGCGCATTCCCGCGCGCAAATCCACATAAGTGGTTTGTTTACAGCAAATTGAAGAGTCAAGACCCGCGAGCGGGGGAAACTGGGGCTAGTGCTCGAAGTAGAGGTTCATAGCAAAACATCCAGGACTGAAGTTAAATAAGCGATCCTCGCAGTTATGATCACTACTGAACTAGTAGTTGAAATAAGGCCTGAAAAAAATTCAGGCCCGTCCGGGATTCATTCCACACTTGACACCAACGGAGCTAAATGAAGTAGCAGCGCAGGGCCAATGCAGTTTGATCAGTGCAGTCGGTGACTTTCACATGTTTGCAACACGAAATGGGAAATGCCAAGGAAACACTACTTTAATAAGGTCAAGAAAAAGTCCAATTCTTTGCAATAAACCTAACTTTGACTGAGTGTTCAGTGTCTCTAAGCTAATTGAATAGTTATTGAATTTGCGAAGATAGGTCACATATACGGCGAATTCAATGCACATTCTCGTTCAATAGGCCTTTCAACCTCATTGAACTAATATGAGGGAAAGGTTCAAATCTGTTATTTTAAGCTTGTACTTTGCGGACGTTGTCCTTTACTCCCCCCCCCCCCCCCCCCCGTCTTTTACCTTAATTTTAATAGCTACTCATTACCGAAATCATTGATTGGGTATCTCACAGACTCTTTGATTTTTTTGATTGACCTGAAAATGCCATACACTTTAAGTCAGCACATCGTATACTGTTTCTCTTTAACTTAGTACTCTAAATGATGTATGCATGGGACACCTTTTACGATCTAAAACAACTCAGTGATTTCATTAGTTAATTAATATTCAACTTTACCAAGAGCTTTGATTCAATCGTTTAATGCAAATCAAAGCCATGTTCCGAAAAAGAGTTTTCAATTGGGTTAACTAATTCCCGCGTTAAGAATTTCTCAGCATTTCTTCCAATTAAACCATTTATTTACTCATTTATAAATGAATTATGAAATTGTTTCTTGATCAATAGCGCGATATATTTCACGCGTATGGTTGTATGCTAAGTAGTTTTTTATGGCACGAAAGGAGACTACATTAAAGGAGTAAGCACTTCACAGTCCCAAGTCCGATCCAAGATCCATCTGTGGACTAATGTGATGGTATTTGACGTATATTCGATCGCGTGTAAACCTAGCCACTGTGCGTGACATCGAATGAAACTCTTCCGCCAGATTGTGAATTTACACGAACTGCGCTCGATCGAAATGGTAGATGCATAGCAACGACGGTTGAAATGTCTTACGTAGAATATAATCATCTTCTTTTTGAGTTAAGCCAACGACTCGATCAGCTGAACGAACATGAACACATAATCTTAATGTGTAGAGGGCTTGTGGCGTCTAGACCCGAAGACATCCCCAATGCATTATCGCTCTTTCGAGAGCTAGAGGATCGAAATAATTTGGCCATTGATAAAGTTGAGCTATGGAAAGAGCTTCTGAAAGCGGTCGGAGAATGGTCGTTGTTTCAGAAAGTGAGAAAGTTCGACGACAAAAGGGAAGAATATAAAGAATTGCTTGAACAGATCAGCCGTGCTCTCGACGAAAGCAATCAACTACAGCAGCTCATTTCTGTCTGCACTGCGAGGGAAACTTTGGACGAAAATGAAAGAAACACTCAGGTTGTTCGAATTTTGTTCGAAAAACTTGAACGGCGGGGACTTTTTGCGTTTGGTCGTCTTGATTTCTTAAAAGGGATTTTATCGGGAATTGAGAGGCAAGATCTGGTGATGAAAGTTCAGGATTTCGAGAAGTGACGAATTGATGAGGATGAATTTGAAAGAAGGAAAGGTAACGATCATTTGGTCATCTGCAATTCATACTTTCCCGCATTTTTTGCGGGAAAGTATCTAAGAGTCTTTGCTCAGATAACGTTCATCGATTGACCATAATATGCTATATATTGATCAGAACTCAAAATTTAAACCCAACTCTGTCAGTTTATTATAATTCTCCTGCCTAATTTGTCACTGAATCTAACAATTTGTCATTGAATCTTACAATTTAAGCGCAAGCTGGTAGCATTGTTGCGGTCGTTGTTTCAGAAAGTGAAAAAACAAACTCCATAAACAAACCAAAGATCTGAAGCACTGTAAACTAATTAATGCATACCGACGATCTACTATAAAACTATTTTAAGGAGATATAAGATACCTAGCGTACTCGTTAACATGCTCATGTCGGTACGTTATACGGTCGAAGTTGTTTCCAATTTCTTCTCTGAATCCGAGTCGTGCCCCCAAAATTCGCCAGCGAGGAAATTGTCAAGACGATTGCAATAATAATTTAAGGTTTTTCAGAGTGTCCATCAATAAACACTAGGTGTTCATTGTCCATCTACAAGTTAGGTATGATGCAGGCGATGTGCGCACTCTGAATACGAAGTATCATGGTTGTAATACAAAAAGCGAGTCATTTGCAGCCTGCCGTGGTCGAGTGAACATCTTTGGTTGCAGCGAGATAGCGTGAATTAACGTGGAATGTAATGAGGATTCACTATCTGTCGCCGTTCCTTCAAAAGTTTAATTATTAAAAGTGTTTACGGGCCTGCGCGACTCCTGTCATTCCTCCGTGACGAATTCGCACTTAAGAGGCAACTGGCGAAGATCAGAAAGAATCGAAACTGCACTCTTGCCTAGGAAACTACACAAATGGTAGCAGTTACATTCACAGTCGATGGCTGTGTGAACAGTAAAAAATTCAGAAAATACATTCTTCGACGCGAGTTATATGTTTAACGCATTACAAAGACCTTCTTGTTGCGTTACCTCAACTACACGGACTGGACTCGAAACTAATCTCAGGGCCGCAAGGCTCCATGGACTGTCTCGTTATTATGTATCAGCTGTTTTGTCTCGTGTCGCACCAAGCGAAAGTTAAAAATGATTAACGCGTGTTTTCACAAAGGATTTGTCTAAGGATCAAGGATTTGCCAAAGGATATTTTAATGCTGGCGAGTTTATAACTCTATGTTCTCACAAGGCTGAACGAATTTAAGTTTTACTGCCAGATATGTCATTTGCACGGAAAGATCTCTAGATAATGTTTGTGATTTCGCAATTTCCACAGCTTCAGATTACATCTACTTAATAATTACTGAAAATCCAAGCCTTGTCGACCGTGCACTTCAATCACCCATTGGCCCA